>NC_058086.1:31084760-31684760 GCF_014858855.1 Bufo gargarizans
CCGAACCCGAACATTTCCGGGATGTTCGGCCGAACTTCTCGAACCCGAACATCCAGGTGTTCGCTCAACTCTAATAGGGACCCATCTGCGGAAGCCACCTTGATGCCTGGTAGATGGGCCCGACACGTATGTGAGCTAAGAGCTTCCATTATTCATTTATACTCATTTATAGTTGGTATTGTACCACTTTTATCTAGAATGACCTTGAAATAAAGCATACCTCTAACGTATTAACCCTTTCAACATTGTCCTTCATACAAAACTACTCAAGCTACTAGTGTTTTTACAATCAAACCTAACTGTTGTATGACCACAAATCCTCTAATTCCTAGCTGGCCATAGCTAAAAACCTGCCCTATTATCCCCAGCATCTTTTCTAGTAAAGATGCAGAAAAAACAAAGAAAACACAGCAATATTCTATTAGTCAGGTGTGCAAGCTAACTACCACGTAAAGGCATGAGAAGCAGCATCCCCCCAAAAGATAATACTTTGCACACTGAGACATTCAAGACCAGCCCTCTACCCAAAAGAACTTGAGTCCCTCATAGCTGTTTTTAATGGGTAAAAATGGCCTTTGGGGGTGCTGTTCAGTATTTTGTTTATCATTAGGGGAACAAAAATTTTCAAATTATTTTTGGATGCCAGGCACTCTACTCTCACTTTCTAGGATGTGTGCATAGAAACTTTTATTCTTCTATTATGCTAGCATTACACACGATAGCCTCTCTTTCGGCATGTAAACTAAGCATATCTTCTAAGCACAATCAAATGAGAAAAATCAGCCTGGTTTTACAGAAGAAACCCTAATTTAACCATAATTGATAATTTAGCCATTGTTGATATGCTGTGCTGTTTACTATTTTTCATAAGTCATGCTCCTATGTTAGGTAAATGTTCTGCATTGTCAACACAATTGTCCTGTCCATATAGTACAAAGTAGTACAAAGTACCATATAATCATCTTACATAGACATTGGTCAATAGTCACCAGAAAATGGCCAATCCCTTAACAATTACCCTGAAATGACTGTATGTTGTGTATGCAAAATCAGTAATTATTATGCAACTCTTAGCAGGTTGATAAACTCAGTTAGTCATTAACAACTGGATGGTAATCAATGTGTAGAAAAGTTATACTTCATCTGAACGACATGCATTCTTCTCCAGGAACAATGGACAATGCCACAGAGGCCCCGTCTACTCAGCCTAGATATGCCACTTTTGAGGTCCCTGATATAATTGTCGTTGGGGTTTATTTTGTCTTTGTCCTTGCAGTTGGAATATGGGTAAGTCCATAAGTGGTAACATGTTATCGCTAACATCTTGCTGTGTAGGCTACCAATTCTTTAAGAACCATTCACTAAGATTGGGTGCAGACTTTGAAATGTAATTGCAAATCAACTGTTTGGGTTGCTAATTCTTTAAAGGGAGTCCTCGGTTCAATTCCAATTAAGGGCAACATCTGCATTCATGTCTACAGATTGTACCCAAGTCTAGTGTTAGTGGAGTCTGTCACCAGGGAGTTCACTGTTCAACCAGACACCATGCCTTGTAGGGCTAGCTCAGCTGAATGTAATGATTAGGGATGAGCGAACTCGAACTGTATAGTTCGGGTTCGTACCGAATTTTGGGGTGTCCGTGACACGGACCCGAACCCGGACATTTTCGTAAAAGTCCGGGTTCGGGTTCGGTGTTCGTCGCTTTCTTGGCGCTTTTGTGACGCTTTCTTGGCGCTTTTTGAAAGGCTGCAAAGCAGCCAATCAACAAGCGTCATACTACTTGCCCCAAGAGGCCATCACAGCCATGCCTACTATTGGCATGGCTGTGATTGGCCAGAGCACCATGTGACCCAGCCTCTATTTAAGCTGGAGTCACATAGCGCCGCCCGTCACTCTGCTCTGATTAGCGTAGGGAGAGGTTGCGGCTGCGACAGTAGGGCGAGATTAGGCAGATTAACTCCTCCAAAGGACTTGATTAACTGATCGATCTGCAGCTGTGGATCATTGAGCTGCTGATCCTCAATTGCTCACTGTTTTTAGGCTGCCCAGACCGTTTGTCAGTCACATTTTTCTGGGGTGATCGGCGGCCATTTTGTGTCTTGTGGTGCGCCAGCACAAGCTGCGACCAAGTGCATTTAACCCTCAATGGTGTGGTTGTTTTTTGGCTAAAGCCTACATCAGGGTGAAGCTGTCACACCAAGTGCATTTAACCAGCAATAGTCTGTTCATTTTTGGCCATATACAAAATCAGGGGCAAGCTGCGCCTGTCACCAAGTGCATTTAACCCTCAATGGTGTGGTTGTTTTTTGGCTAAAGCCTACATCAGGGTGAAGCTGTCACACCAAGTGCATTTAACCAGCAATAGTCTGTTCATTTTTTGGCCATATACAAAATCAGGGGCAAGCTGCGCCTGTCACCAAGTGCATTTAACCCTCAATGGTGTGGTTGTTTTTTGGCTAAAGCCTACATCAGGGTGAAGCTGTCACACCAAGTGCATTTAACCAGCAATAGTCTGTTCATTTTTTGGCCATATACAAAATCAGGGGCAAGCTGCGCCTGTCACCAAGTGCATTTAACCCTCAATGGTGTGGTTGTTTTTTGGCTAAAGCCTACATCAGGGTGAAGCTGTCACACCAAGTGCATTTAACCAGCAATAGTCTGTTCATTTTTTGGCCATATACAAAATCAGGGGCAAGCTGCGCCTGTCACCAAGTGCATTTAACCCTCAATGGTGTGGTTGTTTTCTGGCTAAAGCCTACATCAGGGTGAAGCTGTCACACCAAGTGCATTTAACCAGCAATAGTCTGTTTATTTTTTGGCCATATACTACATCAGGGGCAAGCTGCGCCCGTCACCAAGTGCATTTAACCCTCAGTAGTGTGGTTGGTCAAGCTGTGACACCAAGTGCATTTAACCAGCAATAGTCTGTTCATTTTTTGGCCATATACTACATCAGGGGCAAGCTGCGCCCGTCACCAAGTGCATTTAACCAGCAATAGTGTGGTTATTTTTTGGCCATATCCCAGTCTAATTCTGTCACTAAATCCATACCGGTCACCCAGCGCCTAAATACTAGGCCTCAAATTTATATCCCGCTAAATCTCTCGTTACCGCTGTCCTGTTGTAGCTGGGAAAGTTATTTAGTGTCCGTCAAAGCACATTTTTTGTTCTGGGTTGAAGTACAATTCCCAATTTAGCAATTTCATAATTTAGTGGTTTCTGCTATATCAGAGCTATTTGAAATCTATCCCTAAAAGGGTATATAATATTCAAGGTGCACATTGGGTCATTCAGAATAACTTCACACACACCCGCTACTGTGTATTTTCAAGTCTAATTCTGTCACTAAACCCATACCTGTCACCCAGCGCCTAAATACTAGGCCTCAAATTTATATCCTGCTAAATCTCTCGTTACCGCTGTCCTGTTGTAGCTGGGAAAGTTATTTAGTGTCCGTCAAAGCACATCTTTTGTTCTGGGTTGAAGTACAATTCCCAATTTAGCAATTTCATAATTTAGTGGTTTCTGCTATATCAGAGCTATTTGAAATCTATCCCTAAAAGGGTATATAATATTCAAGGTGCACATTGGGTCATTCAGAATAACTTCACACACACCCGCTACTGTGTATTTTCAAGTCTAATTCTGTCACTAAACCCATACCTGTCACCCAGCGCCTAAATACTAGGCCTCAAATTTATATCCTGCTAAATCTCTCGTTACCGCTGTCCTGTTGTAGCTGGGAAAGTTATTTAGTGTCCGTCAAAGCACATTTTTTGTTCTGGGTTGAAATACAATTCCCAATTTAGCAATTTCATAATTTAGTGGTTTCTGCTATATCAGAGCTATTTGAAATCTATCCCTAAAAGGGTAGATCATATTGAAGGTGCACATAGGGTCATTCAGAATAACTTCACACACACCCGCTACTGTGTATTTCCAAGTCTAATTCTGTCACTAAACCCATACCTGTCACCCAGCGCCTAAATACTAGGCCTCAAATTTATATCCCGCTAAATCTCTCGTTACCGCTGTCCTGTTGTAGCTGGGAAAGTTATTTAGTGTCCGTCAAAGCACATTTTTTGTTCTGGGTTGAAGTACAATTCCCAATTTAGCAATTTCATAATTTAGTGGTTTCTGCTATATCAGAGCTATTTGAAATCTATCCCTAAAAGGGTATATAATATTCAAGGTGCACATTGGGTCATTCAGAATAACTTCACACACACCCGCTACTGTGTATTTCCAAGTCTAATTCTGTCACTAAACCCATACCTGTCACCCAGCGCCTAAATACTAGGCCTCAAATTTATATCCTGCTAAATCTCTCGTTACCGCTGTACTGTTGTTGCTTGGAAAGATATTTAGTGTCCGTCAAAGCACATTTTTTGTTCTGGGTTGAAGTACAATTCCCAATTTAGCAATTTCATAATTTAGTGGTTTCTGCTATATCAGAGCTATTTGAAATCTATCCCTAAAAGGGTATATAATATTCAAGGTGCACATTGGGTCATTCAGAATAACTTCACACACACCCGCTACTGTGTATTTTCAAGTCTAATTCTGTCACTAAACCCATACCTGTCACCCAGCGCCTAAATACTAGGCCTCAAATTTATATCCTGCTAAATCTCTCGTTACCGCTGTCCTGTTGTAGCTGGGAAAGTTATTTAGTGTCCGTCAAAGCACATTTTTTCTTCTGGGTTGAAATACAATTCCCAATTTAGCAATTTCATAATTTAGTGGTTTCTGCTATATCAGAGCTATTTGAAATCTATCCCTAAAAGGGTAGATCATATTGAAGGTGCACATAGGGTCATTCAGAATAACTTCACACACACCCGCTACTGTGTATTTCCAAGTCTAATTCTGTCACTAAACCCATACCTGTCACCCAGCGCCTAAATACTAGGCCTCAAATTTATATCCCGCTAAATCTCTCGTTACCGCTGTCCTGTTGTAGCTGGGAAAGTTATTTAGTGTCCGTCAAAGCACATTTTTTGTTCTGGGTTGAAGTACAATTCCCAATTTAGCAATTTCATAATTTAGTGGTTTCTGCTATATCAGAGCTATTTGAAATCTATCCCTAAAAGGGTATATAATATTCAAGGTGCACATTGGGTCATTCAGAATAACTTCACACACACCCGCTACTGTGTATTTCCAAGTCTAATTCTGTCACTAAACCCATACCTGTCACCCAGCGCCTAAATACTAGGCCTCAAATTTATATCCTGCTAAATCTCTCGTTACCGCTGTACTGTTGTTGCTTGGAAAGATATTTAGTGTCCGTCAAAGCACATTTTTTGTTCTGGGTTGAAGTACAATTCCCAATTTAGCAATTTCATAATTTAGTGGTTTCTGCTATATCAGAGCTATTTGAAATCTATCCCTAAAAGGGTATATAATATTCAAGGTGCACATTGGGTCATTCAGAATAACTTCACACACACCCGCTACTGTGTATTTCCAAGTCTAATTCTGTCACTAAACCCATACCTGTCACCCAGCGCCTAAATACTAGGCCTCAAATTTATATCCTGCTAAATCTCTCGTTACCGCTGTACTGTTGTTGCTTGGAAAGATATTTAGTGTCCGTCAAAGCACATTTTTTGTTCTGGGTTGAAGTACAATTCCCAATTTAGCAATTTCATAATTTAGTGGTTTCTGCTATATCAGAGCTATTTGAAATCTATCCCTAAAAGGGTATATAATATTCAAGGTGCACATTGGGTCATTCAGAATAACTTCACACACACCCGCTACTGTGTATTTCCAAGTCTAATTCTGTCACTAAACCCATACCTGTCACCCAGCGCCTAAATACTAGGCCTCAAATTTATATCCTGCTAAATCTCTCGTTACCGCTGTACTGTTGTTGCTGGGCAAGATATTTAGTGTCCGTCAAAGCACATTTTTTGTTCTGGGTTGAAATACAATTCCCAATTTAGCAATTTCATAATTTAGTGGTTTCTGCTATATCAGAGCTATTTGAAATCTATCCCTAAAAGGGTATATAATATTCAAGGTGCACATTGGGTCATTCAGAATAACTTCACACACACCCGCTACTGTGTATTTCCAAGTCTAATTCTGTCACTAAACCCATACCTGTCACCCAGCGCCTAAATACTAGGCCTCAAATTTATATCCTGCTAAATCTCTCGTTACCGCTGTACTGTTGTTGCTGGGCAAGATATTTAGTGTCCGTCAAAGCACATTTTTTGTTCTGGGTTGAAATACAATTCCCAATTTAGCAATTTCATAATTTAGTGGTTTCTGCTATATCAGAGCTATTTGAAATCTATCCCTAAAAGGGTATATAATATTCAAGGTGCACATTGGGTCATTCAGAATAACTTCACACACACCCGCTACTGTGTATTTCCAAGTCTAATTCTGTCACTAAACCCATACCTGTCACCCAGCGCCTAAATACTAGGCCTCAAATTTATATCCTGCTAAATCTCTCGTTACCGCTGTACTGTTGTTGCTGGGCAAGATATTTAGTGTCCGTCAAAGCACATTTTTTGTTCTGGGTTGAAATACAATTCCCAATTTAGCAATTTCATAATTTAGTGGTTCCTGCTATATCAGAGCTATTTGAAATCTATCCCAAAAAGGGTATATAATATTCAAGGTGCACATAGGGTCATTCAGAATAACTTCACACACACGCTTCTGTGCATTTCCAAGTCTAATTCTGTCACTAAATCCATACCGGTCACCCAGCGCCTAAATACTAGGCCTCAAATTTATATCCCGCTGAATTTGAATACAATACATTGGGCCAAATAATATATTTGTTGTTGTGGTGAACCATAACAATGAGAAAAACATCTAGTAAGGGACGCGGACGTGGACATGGTCGTGGTGGTGTTAGTGGACCCTCTGGTGCTGGGAGAGGACGTGGCCGTTCTGCCACATCCACACGTCCTAGTGTACCAACTACCTCAGGTCCCAGTAGCCGCCAGAATTTACAGCGATATATGGTGGGGCCCAATGCCGTTCTAAGGATGGTAAGGCCTGAGCAGGTACAGGCATTAGTCAATTGGGTGGCCGACAGTGGATCCAGCACGTTCACATTATCTCCCACCCAGTCTTCTGCAGAAAGCGCACAGATGGCGCCTGAAAACCAACCCCATCAGTCTGTCACATCACCCCCATGCATACCAGGGAAACTGTCTCAGCCTCAAGTTATGCAGCAGTCTCTTATGCTGTTTGAAGACTCCGCTGGCAGGGTTTCCCAAGGGCATCCACCTAGCCCTTCCCCAGCGGTGAAAGACATAGAATGCACTGACGCACAACCACTTATGTTTCCTGATGATGAGGACATGGGAATACCACCTCAGCATGTCTCTGATGATGACGAAACACAGGTGCCAACTGCTGCGTCTTTCTGCAGTGTGCAGACTGAACAGGAGGTCAGGGATCAAGACTGGGTGGAAGACGATGCAGGGGACGATGAGGTCCTAGACCCCACATGGAATGAAGGTCGTGCCACTGACTTTCACAGTTCGGAGGAAGAGGCAGTGGTGAGACCGAGCCAACAGCGTAGCAAAAGAGGGAGCAGTGGGCAAAAGCAGAACACCCGCCGCCAAGAGACTCCGCCTGCTACTGACCGCCGCCATCTGGGACCGAGCACCCCAAAGGCAGCTTCAAGGAGTTCCCTGGCATGGCACTTCTTCAAACAATGTGCTGACGACAAGACCCGAGTGGTTTGCACGCTGTGCCATCAGAGCCTGAAGCGAGGCATTAACGTTCTGAACCTGAGCACAACCTGCATGACCAGGCACCTGCATGCAAAGCATGAACTGCAGTGGAGTAAACACCTTAAAACCAAGGAAGTCACTCAGGCTCCCCCTGCTACCTCTTCTGCTGCTGCCGCCTCGGCCTATTCTGCTGCTGCCGCCTCGGCCTCTTCCTCCGCCTCTGGAGGAACGTTGGCACCTGCCGCCCAGCAAACAGGGGATGTACCACCAACACCACCACCACCACCTCCGTCACCAAGCGTCTCAACCATGTCACACGCCAGCGTTCAGCTCTCCATCTCACAAACATTTGATAGAAAGCGTAAATTCCCACCTAGCCACCCTCGATCCCTGGCCCTGAATGCCAGCATTTCTAAACTACTGGCCTATGAAATGCTGTCATTTAGGCTGGTGGACACAGACAGCTTCAAACAGCTCATGTCGCTTGCTGTCCCACAGTATGTTGTTCCCAGCCGGCACTACTTCTCCAAGAGAGCCGTGCCTTCCCTGCACAACCAAGTATCCGATAAAATCAAGTGTGCACTGCGCAACGCCATCTGTAGCAAGGTCCACCTAACCACAGATACGTGGACCAGTAAGCACGGCCAGGGACGCTATATCTCCCTAACTGCACACTGGGTAAATGTAGTGGCAGCTGGGCCCCAGGCGGAGAGCTGTTTGGCGCACGTCCTTCCGCCGCCAAGGATCGCAGGGCAACATTCTTTGCCTCCTGTTGCCACCTCCTCCTTCTCGGCTTCCTCCTCCTCTTCTTCCACCTGCTCATCCAGTCAGCCACACACCTTCACCACCAACTTCAGCACAGCCCGGGGTAAACGTCAGCAGGCCATTCTGAAACTCATATGTTTGGGGGACAGGCCCCACACCGCACAGGAGTTGTGGCGGGGTATTGAACAACAGACCGACGAGTGGTTGCTGCCGGTGAGCCTCAAGCCCGGCCTGGTGGTGTGTGATAATGGGCGAAATCTCGTTGCAGCTCTGGGACTAGCCAATTTGACGCACATCCCTTGCTTGGCGCATGTGCTGAATTTGGTGGTGCAGAAGTTCATTCACAACTACCCCGACATGTCAGAGCTGCTGCATAAAGTGCGGGCCGTCTGTTCGCGCTTCCGGCGTTCACATCCTGCCGCTGCTCGCCTGTCTGCGCTACAGCGTAACTTCGGCCTTCCCGCTCACCGCCTCATATGCGACGTGCCCACCAGGTGGAACTCCACCTTGCACATGCTGGACAGACTGTGCGAGCAGCAGCAGGCCATAGTGGAGTTTCAGCTGCAGCACGCACGGGTCAGTCGCACTACAGAACAGCACCACTTCACCACCAATGACTGGGCCTCCATGCGAGACCTGTGTGCCCTGTTGCGCTGTTTCGAGTACTCCACCAACATGGCCAGTGGCGATGACACCGTTATCAGCGTTACAATACCACTTCTATGTCTCCTTGAGAAAACACTTAGGGCGATGATGGAAGAGGAGGTGGCCCAGGAGGAGGAGGAGGAGGAGGAAGAGGGGTCATTTTTAGCACTTTCAGGCCAGTCTCTTCGAAGTGACTCAGAGGGAGGTTTTTGGCAACAGCAGAGGCCAGGTACAAATGTGGCCAGCCAGGGCCCACTACTGGAGGACGAGGAGGACGAGGATGAGGAGGAGGTGGAGGAGGATGAGGATGAAGCATGGTCACAGCGGGGTGGCACCCAACGCAGCTCGGGTCCATCACTGGTGCGTGGCTGGGGGGAAAGGCAGGACGATGACGATACGCCTCCCACAGAGGACAGCTTGTCCTTACCCCTGGGCAGCCTGGCACACATGAGCGACTACATGCTGCAGTGCCTGCGCAACGACAGCAGAGTTGCCCACATTTTAACCTGTGCGGACTACTGGGTTGCCACCCTGCTGGATCCACGCTACAAAGACAATGTGCCCACCTTACTTCCTGCACTGGAGCGTGATAGGAAGATGCGCGAGTACAAGCGCACGTTGGTAGACGCGCTACTGAGAGCATTCCCAAATGTCACAGGGGAACAAGTGGAAGCCCAAGGCCAAGGCAGAGGAGGAGCAAGAGGTCGCCAAGGCAGCTGTGTCACGGCCAGCTCCTCTGAGGGCAGGGTTAGCATGGCAGAGATGTGGAAAACTTTTGTCAACACGCCACAGCTAACTGCACCACCACCTGATACGCAACGTGTTAGCAGGAGGCAACATTTCACTAACATGGTGGAACAGTACGTGTGCACACCCCTCCACGTACTGACTGATGGTTCGGCCCCATTCAACTTCTGGGTCTCTAAATTGTCCACGTGGCCAGAGCTAGCCTTTTATGCCTTGGAGGTGCTGGCCTGCCCGGCAGCCAGCGTTTTGTCTGAACGTGTATTCAGCACGGCAGGGGGCGTCATTACAGACAAACGCAGCCGCCTGTCTACAGCCAATGTGGACAAGCTGACGTTCATAAAAATTAACCAGGCATGGATCCCACAGGACCTGTCCGTCCCTTGTCCAGATTAGACATTAACTACCTCCCCATAACCATATATTATTGGACTCCAGGGCACTTCCTCATTCAATCCTATTTTTATTTTCATTTTACCATTATATTGCAAGGCTACCCAAAGTTGAATGAACCTCTCCTCTGCCTGGGTGCTGGGCCTGAATTTATGACAATGGACTGTTGCAGTGGTGGCTGACGTGAAGCCTGATTCTCTGCTATGACATGCAGACTAATTCTCTGCTGACATGAAGCCAGATTGTCTGTTACGGGACCTCTCTCCTCTGCCTGGGTGCTGGGCCTAAATTTATGAAAATGGACTCTTACAGTGGTGGGTGACGTGAAGCCTGATTCTCTGCTATGACATGAAGACTGATTCTCTGCTGACATGAAGCCAGATCCTCTGTTACGGGACCTCTCTCCTCTGCCTGGGTGCTGGGCCTAAATATCTGACAATGGACTGTTGCATTGGTGGCTGACGTGAAGCCTGATTCTCTGCTATGATATGAAGACTGATTCTCTGCTGACATGAAGCCAGATTGTCTGTTACGGGACCTCTCTCCTCTGCCTGTGTGCTAGGCCTAAATATATGCCAATGGATTGTTGCAGTGGTGGCTGACGTGAAGCCTGATTCTCTGCTATGACATGCAGACTGATTCTCTGGTGACATGAAGCCAGATCCTCTGTTACGGGACCTCTCTCCTCTGCCTGGGTGCTGGGCCTAAATTTATGAAAATGGACTGTTGCAGTGGTGGGTGACGTGAAGCCTGATTCTCTGCTATGACATGCAGACTGATTCTCTGGTGACATGAAGCCAGATCCTCTGTTACGGGACCTCTCTCCTCTGCCTGGGTGCTGGGCCTAAATTTATGAAAATGGACTGTTGCAGTGGTGGGTGACGTGAAGCCTCATTCTCTGCTATGACATGCAGACTGATTCTCTGCTGACATGAAGCCAGATCGTCTGTTACGGGACCTCTCTCCTCTGCCTGGGTGCTGGGCCTAAATTTATGAAAATGGACTCTTACAGTGGTGGGTGACGTGAAGCCTGATTCTCTGCTATGACATGAAGACTGATTCTCTGCTGACATGAAGCCAGATCCTCTGTTACGGGACCTCTCTCCTCTGCCTGGGTGCTGGGCCTAAATATCTGACAATGGACTGTTGCATTGGTGGCTGACGTGAAGCCTGATTCTCTGCTATGATATGAAGACTGATTCTCTGCTGACATGAAGCCAGATTGTCTGTTACGGGACCTCTCTCCTCTGCCTGTGTGCTAGGCCTAAATATATGCCAATGGATTGTTGCAGTGGTGGCTGACGTGAAGCCTGATTCTCTGCTATGACATGCAGACTGATTCTCTGGTGACATGAAGCCAGATCCTCTGTTACGGGACCTCTCTCCTCTGCCTGGGTGCTGGGCCTAAATTTATGAAAATGGACTGTTGCAGTGGTGGGTGACGTGAAGCCTGATTCTCTGCTATGACATGCAGACTGATTCTCTGGTGACATGAAGCCAGATCCTCTGTTACGGGACCTCTCTCCTCTGCCTGGGTGCTGGGCCTAAATTTATGAAAATGGACTGTTGCAGTGGTGGGTGACGTGAAGCCTCATTCTCTGCTATGACATGCAGACTGATTCTCTGCTGACATGAAGCCAGATTGTCTGTTACGGGACCTCTCTCCTCTGCCTGGGTGCTGGGCCTGAATTTATGACAATGGACTGTTGCAGTGGTGGCTGACGTGAAGCCTGATTCTCTGCTATGATATGAAGACTGATTCTCTGCTGACATGAAGCCAGATTGTCTGTTACGGGACCTCTCTCCTCTGCCTGGGTGCCGGGGCCTAAATATCTGAGAATGGACTGTTCCAGTGGTGGGTGACGGGAAGCCAGATTCTCTGCTATGGAACCTCTCTCCAATTGATTTTGGTTAATTTTTATTTATTTAATTTTTATTTTTATTAATTTCCCTATCCACATTTGTTTGCAGGGGATTTACCTACATGTTGCTGCCTTTTGCAGCCCTCTAGCCCTTTCCTGGGCTGTTTTACAGCCGTTTTAGTGCCGAAAAGTTCGGGTCCCCATTGACTTCAATGGGGTTCGGGTTCGGGACGAAGTTCGGATCGGGTTCGGATCCCGAACCCGAACATTTCCGGGATGTTCGGCCGAACTTCTCGAACCCGAACATCCAGGTGTTCGCTCAACTCTAGTAATGATACCTTTCACTTAGAGATACGTTCCTTGATTATTTTTATAGTACTTTTATTGTACACGCATATGAGGAGTTAGGTGCATCCAGGGCAGGCTCAAATCACTCTGTAGACTCTTGCTCCTCCTGCATTCTGTGCCAGCCACTGCTTTTCTTTCCTAACTGACAGAACAAGGTTTCTGCATAGTCATCTTATGTTGCCCTCTCTATCAAGAAGGAGAGAATGGCAGAGAAAGCAGGAGGAGCAAGGATGAACAGAGTAATTTGTGCCTGGCCTCTGTGCACTTAACTGCTCATTTACCTTAAAATAAGGGAAAATCCCCTCCTAAGACAAGGGGGCACTGCCTCGTCTGGAGAAAAAAAAGTTCAGTCTCCAGAGGTGACAAGGCTTCTTTACCATGAGAGCTGTGAATCTGTGAAATAGTCACCTCAGGATATGGTCATAGTGTTCAACTGGGATTGCTGGTAAAAGGAGACTGTACCAGTTGCTTCTAGAGACAAAAAGAAGCATGGTCTCTTTGAACTTTTGTTGACTCTATAAAAGAGCAATGCATTTTGGAACTGAACCAATCCCTTCTTCAGGAATTGCAGAATGCTGAAGTTTAATGCCTGCAGAAGAGACTGGTCCTGTCCAGAAAGTCGTTTCTCCTTTACACTGTCAATAATAGTTATCAAGAAACCACATTTCTAGACCTTTCTTTACCAGAAACACCTGGTAAAGTCCCCTTTTCCCAGTAATCAAAGTTGAACTATACTGGTTCTACTGGTGTTCCCAGTTTGGACCTCGGGGTGTAGCCATAAATATTTGCACACCTACAGGGGTGTTGTGCTCTGAGCACACCTCCATGAGGTGACAATATCCAATTGCATGCTCGTTTACAAATTTTTGGGGATGGTTGCGCCATTGCGTGTCTTTTTCCAATATAACTACAGAAGGAACAGCTTAGAAGATTTCTTAAAAATAAACATTAACATTACATAATTGTATAGAATTCTACACCTTTGGTTCCTACTCCCTTTCCCTTAATTTCCATCTCCTCCTATCTTTTGGTTGAACTTGTTGCACTTGTTTTTTTTTTTTAACTGTACTATGTAACTATTTAATTACATCCTAGATGATAAATACTGAATTGTCTTCCATGACCACCTGTAATGTGTAGAGCAGGAATCAGTAACCTTCGGCACTTCAGCTGTTGTGAAACTACAACTCCCAGCATGCAAACATGCTCGGCTGTTCTTCTAACTCCCGTAGAAGTAAATGAAACATTAGTTTCTAAACAGCTGGAGTGCCAGAGTTTGCTGATCCCGGGTATAGAGTATTCTCTTTTTTTAACACAATATCTGCAGAATACATCTATCATTACATATAATATAAAAGGTCAGTAGGAAGAGCATTAAAAACACATGGCTTATGGGAATTCCTTAGTATGTGAATCTATAAAATGTAGACCTGGAACTAATAGTGCACTGACCAATTTTTCCATGTTTTACAGTCCTCTGTCCGTGCAAGTCGGGGAACAGTAGGAGGATATTTCCTAGCCGGAAGAACAATGACCTGGTGGTCTGTAAGGAATAATAACAAAACATATTGGCTTATACTATGAATAAGGGATGACATTCTGTATTTATGTGCATTTTTCCTCTATTGATGTGAATCATCAATAGGAAACATAATCCTGCCTGCTGTTTTGGTTCTAACAAATATATTTATTAAGAGTCACTTAAAAAGCGTTGGCCAGTTCAGAAAATTGTTTGCCACAGTCAGCTATCTATCACACTAAATAATCAATTTTTTAGTGCCTACAGCCAGTGTTGAGTGAATCAAAGCATTCGAAGTTGAATTCAACCAGAAGTTTAGGAAATATTTGATTCGCAATGAATCTGAATTTTATGGTGCTTTGTGGCAACGAATCGATTTTTTCCTAAAATGGCAGCGACATGTGTTACACAGTAGAAGTAAGAAGCCCAGTAACAAGAGATCACCCATAATGAAGTGCAGCCAGCCAATCAGCAGTTAGTCAGAACCTGTGATGTCAAAGCCCTATAAAAATCCTAATCCGACCTGGTCTCAGTCATTTTACAGTGAACTGAGCATAGTGAGAGATGTGACTTGTGCTAGGGACAGTGTTTATCAAAGCTTTAATTGTAGAATCTTGGATAGGGAGAGTGCAAGTGAGTGTAATTTAACTGTTATTGGGGTGCCCACTTTGTTAAATAGATAAGCAAGTCCATTAGGCCTTGATTTTCAAATTGGGGTGAATAACCTTTCAAACAAGCTTTCAATTAGGGTGAATATTTTTACTAAAATCGGGTTCAATAAGCTGTCTAATACTACTGTTATTCGGGTGTCCACATTGACATTGAATAACTTGTTTTACATATGCAGTTACTGTACAGTATGTCCAACAGATAGGTGCCAGGGCCCTCAGAAGGAACGGGCAGTGGCAAAAATCTGGAGCCGAGTCTAAGTGGAACCAAAAGAAAGGGGGTGGGGGTAGTAGAAGAAGCTGCAGCAACAGGCCACAGCTGCCAGTGTCATCCAGCAGTTGTGTTTTGACCAACAATCCAGCTGTCCTTGAATGGTTGACTCGGTCTTCACAATTATCTCAACTGACATCAGACATCCACAGCCAAGAGTCAGAGGGTTCCTCTGACACCACACTTAGCTGGCATGGCCCAGGAACAAGCAGTGTTCCCATACCTGTCCTGAACATGCCTCTTTTTTTTCTGCTCCTTCTGCTCGAGAAGTACTGCCGGCTTTGCTTCACTTTTCAGCGAGGACGAGCTAATTGAAGACAGTCAGCAGCTTCTGCCCAGCCCAGATTTGGAGGAGAGGTCTGCTGCTTTCTCCTGTAGGTGTGCAAGTAGCGATAATGACAGTCACTTGGGAGTAGGTGTTGTGAGCAGTTAGGGATGCGGCCATAAAACTAGTGAGGGTGATATAAGTGAGGAGCAGACAGTAGTGGATGATGATGTAACTGATCACACGTGGGAGCCAGGTGAAAAGGGGGCTTCATCATCATCATCATCATCAGGGGGTGAGGGTGGCAGTATCACGATCGGCGTGACTATCACATACGTGACACAGAGGGAGGGAAAGAGGAAGGCCCTGCCCAAGTGAGAGGGAAGGTGGTGACCCCTGACTCACCTTGCGGCTGGCACCTGGCTACCCTGACGTCCCTAGACGGGTTCCTCACCCGTACGCCGATCACGTGCCTAAAACCCTGGCTTTCCCTAAGATGAGCCCTAGATAGTGAACAGGGCGGTGGGAACACTAGTCCGCACCACTAGCTCTAAAGGAAAACACCAAGGGGAGGACAGACAATACAGACTCAACATATAATCCCAGGTGGGCGACAACAGGAGACAACAAAAAGCCCAACAGGGAACCGGAGGGTAGCACTCTGGAACAACAACCAGGATTCACAGCTCCAGGGCGACTCGGTCAGAGTCATCATATATGAGACCCAAAGCCCCAAAAAATCCCTCCACTGACCGGAGAGCCTGGGAACCAGGGGGTAACGAGAACGCCCAGGATTGCGGGTCCCCCTGAAGCAGGGAAATAACAATCCCCACCCGCTGTTCTTCATTACCTGAGGAGTAAGGTCGCTGCTTAAAATATAATTTGCAGGCCTCACGGAACGTCACAAATTTGTCCCTTCCCCCAGAAAATCTGTCAGGAAGAACAACCTTGGGTTCTGTAACAACCTGGTTACCCATAGCAACCGCTGGGCTTGCGGTCTGCTGCATTTGCTGCTGTTGTTGGAGGACAGACGCCTTCAATCCTGCCACCTCCAAAGACAGGCCTTGAAGCTGTTTTGCCAAAGCAGCAATAGGATCCATATTGGATTCTAAGTAGAGAGAAAAAAAATATATTTTTTTTTTCTCCCAAAAAATAAGGGCCAGTTATAATATCACGATCGGCGTGACTATCACATACGTGACACAGAGGGAGGGAAAGAGGAAGGCCCTGCCCAAGTGAGAGGGAAGGTGGTGACCCCTGACTCACCTTGCGGCTGGCACCTGGCTGCCCTGACGTCCCTAGACGGGTTCCTCACCCGTACGCCGATCACGTGCCTAAAACCCTGGCTTTCCCTAAGATGAGCCCTAGATAGTGAACAGGGCGGTGGGAACACTAGTCCACACCACTAGCTCTAAAGGAAAACACCAAGGGGAGGACAGACAATACAGACTCAACATATAATCC
Organism: Bufo gargarizans; assembly: GCF_014858855.1. Classification (NCBI taxonomy): domain Eukaryota; kingdom Metazoa; phylum Chordata; class Amphibia; order Anura; family Bufonidae; genus Bufo; species Bufo gargarizans. The sequence goes on from NC_058086.1 coordinate 31,101,417, forward strand.
CAGGTGGGCGACAACAGGAGACAACAAAAAGCCCAACAGGGATCCGGAGGGTAGCACTCTGGAACAACAACCAGGATTCACAGCTCCAGTGGGTCAGTATAGAAGTCCAGGCAGGAAGCTCTATAACTGGCAACTAGAGAAGTGTGAGAGGAGAATATAAGGAGGTTGGGAGTGGCAGACAAGAAACAGCTGAGGAGGAGAAGCTACGGATCCCTGAGTGAGACAAAAAGGATTGCAAGGCAAACACAGAAAACAATCACTAAGAAACAATGTGATCTTTAGACATAGAGCGCGCAGCCACCCGCTGCGACTTCCTGACTCCGGGTATAACGGAGTCAGACGTGGCTCTTGACACCCTCGTGACAGGCAGCTTGAGTGTGAGACAGCTGCAGGGTTGCAGTGTGCGGCTCAGCCAGCAGGCTGCAAGCATGGCCGTGAATGAGCAGGGAGGCAGCAGTGTGATATCAGGAGGCAAACTTGCCCGAGGTAGATCATCTGCTACTTAGGAGCTTACCTTTCTGGAAACGATTAGCGGTACACTGGTTCATAGAGGCAGTGGTAGGCAGTCAACATGCAGTGTTGGCATTAAAATGCCATAATTGCAGTTGTGGGAATTTGTCATTAAGTCACCAGAGGACATCTGCGTAGGATCTGTGGTCAGAATGTAAAGCAGCGCCAGGGTGCCAATGTTGGCACCACGGCCCTGCGGCAACGCATAGAATGTCATCATAAAGTGGCCTGGGAAAACTGTGGCACTAATGTAGTGGTACAGCCTGACACAGCATTGACTGCATCTCCCAGTGGCCCACACGCCTTGTCCAGCAGTCAGAGCTCCTCAAGAGAAGGAAGCTGTAATTTCTTCCTTTTATCTATTGCTCCTGATGCTCCTCCTCCTACTCCTCTTCATGTGTTTTACTACCAATCGATCACTGAGGCATAGAAGATAAATGTGCACCTGGCCAAGTTGCTCGTACTACAGTCCTTCCCTTTCCATATCGTGAACTCTGAACACTTCAGAGAACTGATGGCTTGTGCCCACCCAAGCTGGGGAGTCCCAAGCCATCATTACTTCTCAAAAAAAAAAAATGCTGTACCAGCCCCACACATGTATGTTGAACAGAAGGTTGGTCAGTCCTTGAGTCTGTCAACATCTGGTACAGTTCATGCCAGTGCTGATGTGTGGCGCTGTAACTATGGTCAAGGGCAATAGATGTCCTTTACAGTACACTGGGTTAATGTGGGTCTGGCAACTTGGCCAGGTGATGGCAATGCCTCCCTTTGCGTTGTAATCGTAGGACTTCAGCGCCAATGTCCTCCTCTGCCTCCTCATCCTCCACCTCCACTGTAGGCATAGTTCAGATTGGTCCTCCAGCATACCACCTAAGCAAAGCACGGTGTTGTCAGGCGGTTATGCACCTGGTCAGCCTAAACAAACTGAGTCTCACACCAGGAAGGAACTGCTCTGCGTCATCAACCAAGAAATCAAAGTCTTTCACCCAACTGCAAGATGTCTTAAAAATGTCCAGGAAACTGCATGCATTTCAGCCACTCTTACCGTGCAAAACATTCCCTCCTTGAGCTTTGTAGAATAGTGTTCCCCTACATCACCTCATATGCAACGTTTTCAGACAGTGGTACTCCATTCTCCACACGTTGGACCGATTGTTTGAGCAGAGGAAACCCATGACCGATTTCTTGATGATTCAAATGTACAGGACTACTCCCTGATGTAACTTTGATGTTAGCCAGTGGCAGCTCATGCGTTACTCCTGCTGTTTGCTCAGGCCCTTTGAGGAGGCTACTTTATTTGTCAGTCACCAGGACTAGAAGATGAATGATGTCATTCCACTCATTCACATCCTGGAGGGGATGCTGATAAATCTGACTTGCGAGGAGACAGAAGATGTGACGCCTACATCTCATGTCCTCCTGAGCCCTGTGGAGGCTAAACTGGCACAGGAAGAAGATGAGGAGGAGGACTTAAACGCCAAGGAATTATATACAGAACTAGGAGGTATATCTGCCCAAGCGACAAGTGGGGAGCAGGAGGAGCTAAAGAACAACAAATATGACACAGATGACCCCGACAGAACATGGCATATTAGGTGGAGATGGAGGCAGGGAGAACCTCCAAGTCCTTTGCGCAAATGGTCAGATACATGCTGAGTTGCTTACATAGTGACAGCTGCTTTATCACTAGAGATGAGCGAATCAAAGCTGCCGAAGTGGAATTTGATCCGAATTTCAGGAAGACGTCGATTCACAATGAATGCGAATTTCCTCATGCTTCGTGGTAACGGAGCGCATTTTTCCTAAAATGGCTGCTGCACGTGTGAAAACATGGAGCAAGGAACTCTAGAAAGGTGGGATCACACAGATTGACATGTCTGCATGCAGCCAATCAGCAGCTAGCCAGCCCTGTGATGTCAAAGCCCTATAAATACGGCAGCCATCTTAGATTCAGACATTTTCCAGTGTTCTGAGTGCAGGGACAGACGTGAGAAAGCGCTAGGGACAGCAATAGGAAAAACCTAATTGTGACAAAGAAAACTAAAAAAAAGATTTATAAGTGCAGGGAGAAGATAGGCAGGAATCATTTCAGAGCCTCTTAGTGCAGGCAGAGATGTCAGAAGGCTCTAAGGGATAGTGATAGGAAAAACCTCATTGTGAAAAAAAATCTATTTACAAGTGCAGGGAAAGATTATTTGGGAATCCAAATAGCCATTATACAGCTCTGTCATTCCAGCAATTTGTTCTTGGGGTGCAAGTGCTATGTTGAAAAGCCTTTAGTGGCTTATATCTGTGGAAAAAGAAAAATATATACACAGTTCACTTCTGAAGTTATATGTGGTATGTGTGATTAGGGGCGTATTTCAGTACAAAAAGAAAATATATACACTGTTGCAGTTATTTGTAGTAAAAGCGTTTAGTGGCCTATTTCATAACATAAAGAAAAATATATTCTCAGTTCACTTCTGCAATTGTATGTGTTGAAAGCATTTAGTGGCCTATTTCAGTACAAAAACAAAAATACACTGCCTGTCCCAAAAAAAAGTTGCCATCTGGATTTAACTAAGCAAATAGTTATGAGCCTCCTATTGGATAATTACTGCATGGGCGATTATCTTTCAGCTGGTAACATGTTATTTAACCACTACTGGTGCAATGAGTTGCTTCTCATTTCTTAAACAACCATGTCGAAAGACACATCTCATGGTCGTGGAAAAGATGTTAGTCTGTTTGAGAAGGGTCAAATCATTGGCATGCATCAAGCAGAGAAAACATCTAAGCAGATTGCAGAAACTACTAAAATTGGGTTAAGAACTGTCCAACACATTATTAAAAACTGGAAGTTTTGGGGACCCATCGTATTAGAGGAAGAAATGTGGCGGTAAAAAAATCCTGAATGATCGTGATCGGCGATCACTTAAACGTTTGGGGAATTTAAATTGAAGAAAAACCAAAGTAGAACTCGGGGCTATGTTTAATGGTGAAAGTAAGAGTATTTCCACACGCACAATGTGAAGGGAACTCAAAGGATTGGGACTGAACAGCTGTGTAGCCGTTAGAAAACCACTAATCAGTGAGGCAAACCAGAAAACAAAAAGGCTTCAATTTGCTAGGGAGTATAAAGATTGGACTCTGGAGCAATGGAAGAAGGTCATGTGGTCCAGATTTACTCTGTTCCAGAGTGATGGGCGCATAAGGGTAAGAAGAGAGGCAGATGAAGTGATGCACCTATCATGCCTAGTGCCTACTGTATAAGCCTGTGGGGGCAGTGCTATGATATGGGGTTGCTGCAGTTGGTCAGGTCTAGGTTCAGCAACAGTATGTGCTCCAAGAATGAGGTCAGCTGACTACCTGAACATACTAAATAACCAGGTTATTCCATCAATGGATTTTTTCTTCCCTGATGGCACGGGCATATTCCAAGATGACAATGCCAGGATTCATCCGGCTCAAATTGTAAAAGAGTGGTTCAGGGAGCGTGAGATATCATTTTCATACATGGATTGGCCACCACAGAGTCCAGACCTTAACCCCATTGAGAATCTTTGGGATGTGCTGGAGAAGGCTTTGCACAGCAGTCAGACTCTACCATCATCAAAGAAAGATCTTGGTGAAAAATGAACGCAACACTGGATGGAAATAAATCTTGTGACATTGCAGAAGCTTATCAAAACAATGCCACAGCGAATGCGTGCCATAATCAAAGCTAAAGGTGGTCCAGCTAAATATTATTGGAGGCGACTATTTTTTTGGACAGGAAGTATATATTCTCAGTTAACTTCTACAGTTATATGTGTTGAAAGCATTTAGTGGCCTATTTCAGTACAAAAAGAAAAATATATTCTCAGTTGACTTCTGCAGTTACATATGTTGAAAGCGCTTAGTGGCCTAGTTCAGTACAAGAAGAAAAATATATTTTCCGTTCACTTCTGCGGTCTTATGTGTGGAGAGCGTTTAGTGGCCTATTTCAGTACAAAAAGAAAAATATATACGCACTTCAATACTGCAGTTATATGTGGTGAAAGCATTTAGTGGTCTATTTCAGTACAAAAATAAAAATATATACGCAGTTCACAGTTGCAGTTATTTGCGGTGAAAGCCTTTAGTGGCCTATTTCAGTACAAAAAGGAAAATATATACGCAGTTCTCTTCTGCAGTTTTATGTGTTGTAAGCGTTTAGTGGCCTATTTCAGTACAAAAAGAAAAATATATATGCACTTCACTGTTACTGTCATGGAACCATGAACCAGACGTACGACAAGAGAAGTGGAAATAAGAAGGCTTTATTGAAAATCAAGCTGTAAGCAAAAGTCCAAACGGATGGCTAAACCGAAGCAGGGTCTTGCGTAGACAGAGGTCAGGAACCAGAAGGGTAGTCAGACGAAGCCTGGATCAGGAACCAGCAGGGTAGTCAGACGAAGCCAGGATCAGGAACCAACGGGGTAGTCAGACGAGGCCAGGATCAGGAACCAGAAGCAGCAGCAGTCTTAGAAGCATGTGAACACAGGAGGACCAAGCAAGGAACTGAAGCCACAGACCTCCTATATATATGAGCTAGGCATTCAGCTCCTCCCAGTGGGAAGGAGAAGCCACAGGGTGGGAGGCTACAAGAAACCCAGAAACCAAGATGGCCGCCAGCACATGTCAAACGAAGGAGAACAGTAAGAAGGTAAGACCATGACAGTACCTCCCCCTCAAGGGCCCCTCCTCCGCGGAGTAAGGAACGGTTTCTGAGGGAAGCGTGCGTGGAAGGCTCGAGCAAAGCAGGAGCATGGACATCTGCGGAGGGAACCCAGGAACGCTCCTCTGGACCATAACCACGCCAATGGACCAAAAACTGCAACCGACCGCGGACCAGGCGTGAGTCCAGGATATTGCTCACCTCATATTCCTCACGATTGCCCACTTGGACCGGACGGGGCCGAGGAACCGAGGAAGTGAAACGATTACACACCAATGGCTTCAACAGGGAGACATGAAACACGTTGGAGATCCGCATGCCAGGAGGAAGCGCAAGGGCATAGGCTACCGGGTTTACCCTGCGAAGCACTCGGAAGGGACCAACAAAGCGAGGCGCCAGCTTTGGAGTGGGCACTCGAAGGTTGAGGTTGCGGGTGGACAACCATACACGGTCTCCGACCTGGTAGGAAGGAGCGGGCGCTCGTCTGCGATCAGCCTGGAGTCTCTGGCGCTGCGCAGAGACCTCAAGGGACCTCTGGATCTGTACCCAAGAAGCACGTAGGACGGAAAGGTGATCCTCCACAGCCGGAATATCCTGGGGAGAGAATACCTCCGGTAACACGGCAGGTTGGAACCCATAATTGGCCATGAAGGGAGACGTCCCAGAGGAAGAGTTCACCGCCGTGTTCCTGGCAAACTCAGCCCAAGGCAGGAGGTCAACCCAATTGTCTTGGTGATCGGAGACATAGCAACGAAGGAATTGCTCCAAGGCCTGATTGGATCGTTCTGCGGCCCCATTGGACTGAGGGTGGTAGGCCGAGGAGAAAGAGAGATGAATCCCCAACTGGGAGCAAAAGGCGCGCCAGAACCTGGACACAAACTGACTCCCCCGATCCGACACAATCTCCTTGGGCAAACCGTGCAACCGGAAGACCTCCCTGGCGAAAATCGTGGCCAACTCTTGTGCAGAGGGTAACTTCTTGAGAGGAACACAGTGGCACATTTTGGAAAACCGATCCACAATCATGAGAATGACCGTATGGCCTCGGGATGCAGGGAGGTCCACAATGAAATCCATCCCCAGGTGTGACCATGGGCGCTCCCCGGTGGCTATGGGTTGCAAAAGGCCCAACGGAAGGTGCCGAGGGGACTTACTCTGGGCACAAACGGAGCATGCCGCTACATATGCGGCGATGTCGGAACATAGAGAAGGCCACCAGAACAGACGTGAAACAGCCCAGGACAGCTGATTCTTTCCAGGATGCCCCGCGGCCTTGGAGTTATGGTAGGTTCGCAACAACCGAGTGCGCAACTCCTCAGGCACAAAACACCTGCCGTTGGGTCTCCCAGAGGGAGCACCAGATTGAGCCGCCAAAATCTGCTCACCCAGGGGAGAGGTCAGGCTGGTGCGAATGGCGGCCAGGATCTGATTCGGAGGTATGACCGAAGTCGGAATCGACTCCTCCCCGGACAGCTCGGAGTACTGCCGTGATAAGGCATCCGCTCTGATGTTCTTGGAACCGGGTAGGTAGGAGACCACGTAATTAAAACGTGACAAGAACAGAGCCCATCTGGCCTGACGTGGTGTCAATCTCTCGGCCTCAGAAAGGTAGGTCAGATTCTTGTGGTCCGTCAGGATGAGAACCGGAACCACCGAACCCTCGAGCAAGTGCCTCCATTCTTTAAGGGCCTGCACGATGGCCAATAACTCCCTGTCACCAATCTGATAGTTGCACTCCGCGGAAGACAGTTTCCGGGAGTAAAACCCACAAGGAAGCAGAGGACCCTCTGGTGTTCTACGCTGAGATAGAAGGGCGCCTACTCCCGTCTCAGACGCGTCCACCTCGAGGACAAAGGGCAACCCAGGGTTGGAATGCGACAGAATCGGAGCCGACACAAAGGCGGACTTTAGAGCCTCAAAAGCTCGGATGGCCTCGAGCGGCCAGACCTGGAAATTACTGCCCTTCCTGGTCAGATCCGTGAGAGGCTTGGCTAGCATAGAAAAGTCCCTGATGAACTTCCGATAATAATTGGCGAAGCCCAAAAAGCGCTGCAGGGCACGGAGACCACTGGGCTGGGGCCACTGTAAGACAGCCGAAACCTTCTCAGGATCCATGGAGAACCCCTCAGCGGAAATGATGTAACCTAAGAAGGTTACCTGGGATCGGTGAAATTCGCATTTCTCAAGCTTACCGAACAGCCTGTTCTCTCGTAACCGTTGCAACACTCGTCTGACATCCATAATGTGGGCCTCCATGGATTCAGAATATACCAAGATGTCATCCAAATAGACCACCACACACTGCTGCAACAGGTCACGGAAAACATCGTTGATGAATTCCTGGAAGACTGCGGGCGCATTGCACAACCCAAAGGGCATAACCAAGGATTCATAATGACCGGTCCTGGTGTTAAACGCGGTCTTCCACTCATCGCCCGCCTTGATCCTTACCAGGTTATATGCCGCCCTCAGGTCGAGTTTGGTAAAGACCGTGGCCCCTTTGAGGCGATCGAACAGCTCGGAAATCAAGGGTATCGGGTAAGCGTTCTTGATCGTGATGCGATTGAGACCCCTGTAATCGATGCAAGGCCTCAACTCACCGCCCTTCTTTTTCACAAAGAAAAATCCAGCCCCTGCCGGGGACGAGGATTTGCGAATGTGTCCGCGTGAAAGCGCCTCCCTCACGTACTCCTCCATGGCCTCATTCTCCGCTACCGACAGTGGATAGACTTTGCCACGAGGAGGAACGGCACCAGATTGTAACTCTATGGCACAATCGTATGGGCGGTGCGGAGGTAGGGCAACCGCGCGCACCTTATCGAATACATCCCGGTACTCTTCGTATTCAGGAGGCAACAGAGAGTCCGAGGAAGTACACAGCAACTTGACAGGCCCATGGATGCAACTAGCCCCACACTGCGGTGACCACGAGAGGATCTCGGCCGATCTCCAATCGAAAGTCGGATTATGCTTCTGGAGCCAGGGGTACCCCAAGACCACCGAGTAGTGTGGAGACGAAATCACCTGGAGACAGACCGACTCTCTGTGAACGGCACCAATGGCTATCCCCACTGGAAGGGTCTCATGAGTCACGTGTGGCGGCAGAAGGGGTCTGCCGTCTATCGCCTCAAGAGCCAGTGGGGAACCTCGAGGCTGCAGAGGAATGGAATTGGCGGCAGCGAACACACTATCAATGAACAAACCACCAGCACCAGAGTCCACCAACGCCTGGGTTGTCACCGAGCCCCCGACCCAGGAGAGGACAACAGTGATCAGTGGTTTGTCAACACGGGAAACCGGGGACGAGGAGACTCCACCCAAGATCTGCCCCCGACAGGATCTCAGGTGCGAGCGTTTCCCGGACGGTTCGGACATGCCAACCGAAAATGCCCACCGAGACCACAGTACATGCATCGGCCCTCGCGTCTCCGGAGTACCCTCTCCCCCTCGGACAGGCGAGCAAACCCCAGCTGCATGGGTTCACCCCCAGACGAGTCATCCCCAGGAGGCGTGGGAGGAGAGGGAGGCACGGGTGGGACAGCAAACGTAGGCGCCAATCTGTTAGAAGACCTCCGCAGGCTCTCCTTAAAGGAAGGTCTCTCCCTGAGTCTGGTGTCAATCAAAATCAGGAAAGAAATAAGAGACTCGAGCTCCACTGGTAGGTCCTTAGCTGCAACCTCATCCTTTAAGGCATCCTAGAGACCATGAGAGAAAGCAGCGACCAGAGCCTCATTATTCCAGCCCACCTCTGCTGCCAGGGTACGAAACTCAATGGCGTATTCAGCTACCGATTGTGAACCCTGTCTGATGGACATAAGGAGCTTCGCAGCAGAGGCAGCACGAGCCGGCACATCGAATACCTTCCGAAGAGAAGCAACAAAACCGGAAAACTCGGCAACCACCGGATTGTTGTTCTCCCATAAAGGGCTGGCCCAGGCCAAGGCCTTGTCCGAGAGCAGCGAGATCAAGAAGCCCACCTTTGATCTCTCAGTAGGAAAGGCATGTGGCAGCAACTCAAAATAAATGTCCACCTGGTTAAGGAAACCTCGGCACTGAGTTGGCTCTCCCCCAAAGCGCTGTGGAAGGGGGGCAGAACCGGTCATACCCCGAGACACCGCAGGCGCAGCAACAGGTGTCGGGGTAGACTCTGGCGCAACAACCGGAGCGGCAGTAGGAGCGGGCCCAGGAGCGACAACCGACCCATCGGCAACGGAAGCGAAATGAGCCGTGCGTTCAAGCAGGGTTTGCAACGCCACAGCGAACCGACCCAACAGGTGATCCTGCTGATCAAGTCTGGCAACCAGCGTAGGTAGCGAGGATGGCCCTGTACCGTCAAAATTCATGGCTTGGTCCTAATGTCATGGAACCATGAACCAGACGTACGACAAGAGAAGTGGAAATAAGAAGGCTTTATTGAAAATCAAGCTGTAAGCAAAAGTCCAAACGGATGGCTAAACCGAAGCAGGGTCTTGCGTAGACAGAGGTCAGGAACCAGAAGGGTAGTCAGACGAAGCCTGGATCAGGAACCAGCAGGGTAGTCAGACGAAGCCAGGATCAGGAACCAACGGGGTAGTCAGACGAGGCCAGGATCAGGAACCAGAAGCAGCAGCAGTCTTAGAAGCATGTGAACACAGGAGGACCAAGCAAGGAACTGAAGCCACAGACCTCCTATATATATGAGCTAGGCATCCAGCTCCTCCCAGTGGGAAGGAGAAGCCGCAGGGTGGGAGGCTACAAGAAACCCAGAAACCAAGATGGCCGCCAGCACATGTCAAACGAAGGAGAACAGTAAGAAGGTAAGACCATGACAGTTACAGTTATTTGCGTTGAAAGCGTTTAGTGCCCTATTTCAGTACAAAAAGAAAAATATATGAGCAGTTCACTGTTGCAGTTATTTGCAGTGAAAGCATTTAGTGGCCTATTTCAGTACAAAAAGAAAAATATTCGTCGCTTTTAGTGGTGTTTTTTTTTGCTTTTAATTTATTTAGTTCAGCTAAAAGTATGTCAGACAGAGAAGTGCCAGGCCATGCACAGAGGAGTGTCAGAGGCCTAAATGTTTCTGGCACAGGCAGAGGTCTCACCAGAGTAAGGGGGCATGGCAGCAGGAGTTGCAGCGAGAGGCCTGAGCTCCCGGTGTCATACAGCGGTTGTGTCTTGACCAGCCACCCAGCTGTTCTTGATTGGTTAACTCGGTCATCCACTTCATCCCAAGTGATCCCCAGCCAACAGTCGGCGGGTTTGTCAGACACAACCCTTAGTTGGCATTGCCCGGAAGCAGGCCCTGTGCCCTCACCTGTCCTCAACCTGCCTCTGTCCTTTGCTGTTCTCCAGCCACAGAAGTATTGTATGCTGTGGGCTCAGCTCCACTATACAGCGAGGACGTGTTACTACAGGGGAGTCAGCAGCTACTGCCCAGCCAAGATCTGGAGGAGACATCCGCCGCTTCCTCTGCTAGGTGGGCAAGTAGTGATGAGGAGAGTCGCGTGGTGTTGTGTTGCGAGCGGTCAGGCTCCTGACCCAGAGACTGTTGAGGAGGACATCGGTGAGATGCAGACACTACTCAATGATAATGAAGCCAATCACACTTGGATGCCGGGTGCAGAAGGGGCTTCATCATCATCAGGAGAAGAGGGAGGCAGCTTGCCTGTGAGGCAGCGGCTGAGCCAGCAATGTGGTAGCATAGCTGGGAGTCAGCAGGATGGCAGCAGTGGGATGTTGGGAGCCAAACATGCCCAGGGTAGACCAACTGTTTTGCAGCAGCCTACCTTCCCAGGAAGTAGTGGTGTAGGGATTCACGTAGGCAGCGGCGGTAGTAGTCAGTCAGTGTGGACTCTTGGAGGGGAAATAACCTACTCGGCAGTGTGGCAGTTTTTAGTTAAGCCGCCGGAGGAGGTTAACATGGCCATATGTAGAATATGTGGGCAGAAGGTGAAGCATGGCCGGGTGCCAATATTGGCACCATGGCCCTGCGTCAACATATGCAGCATCAACATAAAGTGGCCTGGGAGAACCGTGGCTTCAATGTGGTAGTCGAGCCTGCTGCAGTAACCACTGCATCACCCAGTGGCACGCACCCAGTTTCAGGCAGTCAAGGCTCCACCACCTCAGTCGAAGGGAGCTGTCTGTAATTCCTATCTTCTGCTGGTCCAGATGCTTCTGCTCCTCCTCCTCCTCCTCAGTGATTTTGTCAGCAATCGATTACCGAAGCGATTGCCAAGAGACAGCAGTATGCGTGCACTCATCCAACAGCGCAGAAGCTGAATGTGCTCCCGGCCAAGTTGCTGGTGCTGCAGTCCCTCCCTTTCCAAGTGGTGGACTCTACGTTACAGAGAACTAATGGCTTGTGCTGAGCTAAGGTGGAGAGCCCCAAGCCATCATTTCTTTGCGAAAAAGGCAGTACCAGCCCTGCACAAATATGTAGAACAGAAGTTGGGCCAGTCCTTGAGCCTGTCGGTGTCTGCCAAAGTGCATGGCAGTGCTGACGTGTGGATCTGTAACTACGGTCAGGGACAATACATGTCCTTTACGGCCCACTTGGTGAATGTGGTTCCTACACAGCCACACCAGCAACTTAGCCAGGTCACGCCGCTTCCACCTCCACAGTTTCACACCATGTCCTCAGCCTCCACTGCAGGGACAAGTCACAGTGCCCCTCCAGCATACTACATGTGCAGGGCACAGCAGTGTCATGCTGTTCTGCAGCTCATTTGCCTTGGCGAACTGAGTCACACAGGGGAGAAACTGTGTATTTCAGCAAGAAATCGAATCCTGGCTTTCTCCCCGACAAGTCAAAATCGGAACCATGGTGACCGACAATGGAAGGAACATTGTGTCAGCGCTGCGTCAAGGAAGGCTGAGCCATGCGCCCTGCATGGCACATGTGTTCAATCTGGTTGTCAAGCGGTTCCTGAAGTCTTCCACCCATCTGCAAGAAATCCTAAAAATGCCAGGAAACTTTGCATGCACTTCAGCCACTCGTACCCCGCAAAGCACACCCTTCTTGAGCTGCAGCAGCAGAACGGCATCCCTCAACATAGGCTGATATGCGACGTTTCCACCCGTTGGAATTCCACCCTCCATGTGTTGGACCTACTATGCGAACAGAGAAAGGCCAACGATTTCTTGATGATCCAAGCAGATAGGTGTAGTCCCCTGTGTAACTTTGATCGGCCATATTGCAGCTCACTTATGCATCATTATTGGTGAGAGGAAGATATATGGAATGTTTTATTAGATGGGGATAGCACTGCATCACGATATATGAATGTATATTAAGTATATATTAAGTATTCATTGGAGGAGAGTTGGGTACAACCCCTTGTGGGAGGTATGCTGTATATATATCCACATTATGTGAATTTTATTATGGCTTGAGAAAGGCCTATGTGAAGCCGAAACATTGCCTGTCTGCTGATCTTGCACAAAGGAAGACGCTGGTCACGTTTCATCTTTATTTTTCTGTGTAACTTTGATGGCAGCCAGTGGCAGCTCATGCGTGACGCCTGCCGTTTGGTCAGGTCCTTTGAGGATGCCACGTTATTTGTCAGCCACCAGGAGTACCAGATGAACAATTTCATTCCACTGCTTCATGTCCTGGACCAGATGGTAATAACAATAGCTGGTTAGGGGACAGGAGATGTGACGCCTACATTTCACAGCCACATGAGCCATGTGGGGGCTGAACTGGAAGAGAAAGAGGAGAGGGAGTAGAACATTGGAGCACAAGCTATGTGTAGCGAAATGGGTGGTTTTTCTACTCAGCTGACAGGAGAGGAGGAGCAGGAGCAGCCAGAGGAGCTACAGGGTGATGAGGAAGATTAGACAGAGGACCCAGAGACACCACTGCAGTATGCAGTGGAGATGAAGGCAGGGAGTCCCTCTAGGTCACTTGCACAAATGACCCGATGCATACTCTCTTTTTGCGTAATGACAGCTGAATTGTCACCATTCAGCAGAGGGATGACTTCCGTCTCTCTACCTTGTTGGACCCTTGCTACCGGTCCAGAATGGGGGCCTTTTTTACACCCACTGAGAGGGAGGACAAACTGAACTGCCTATGTAGTCAGTTGGCCGCTGCCTATCTGCGCCATCGTCCATCCTCTCGGAGGTCTGACCGGGGGGGGCCCTCTGCACTCAAGTTCCACTGCCATGGCTGCTGTGGAGTGGTGGGGTGGCAGGAGCAGTACCAGCTCCATCAGCAGCAGCCTGAGTCTACAGTCACTAATGAGTAGCTTTCTTCACCCGCATAGTGACCACAGTGAAGAAACTACTCACTAGCAGCAGGTAGACCGGGAGCAGGACCTGATCCAGCAGGTGGTGGCATACTTGGACAGCACCCTGCCAATCTGCTAGACTACTGGGCAGCCAAACTGAATTTGTGGCCACAACTAGCATAGTTTACCCTGGAAAAGCTGTCCTGCCTGGCCAGTAGTGTGGCATCAGAGAGGGTGTTTAATGCGGCAGGGGCCATAGTTACCCCAAGGAGAACTCGCCTGTCCACCCAAAATGTGGAGAGACTGACCTTTGTCAAGATGAATCAGACGTGGATCAGCCAGGATTACCATCCACCAATGCCTGATGCATCCGATTAGATGATCCATGCTGCCTCACCCAAACCTTGAAAAAAGAGACCGTTTTTTTTCTGGCTACCTGCCTCAGCTACTACTCTGATGTTGCCTCCCTGCTTTTGCCACACATCTGATGCCAAGTGCTCCTTCTTTCACCAACCATCATCAGCGGGTACTGGTATTGCCACCCACAGCCCCACTCTGTCACTGAGTAACTTTGTGGTCTCCTGATGCTGCTGCTGCCATCTCCACACTATGTCACCTTGCCACTCTGAGGTATTCTGATGCTGATGCCATTTCCACACTATGTCACCTTGCCACTCTGTGATATCCTGATGCTGCTGCTATCTCCACACTATGCTACCCTGATACTCTCTGGTATCCTGATGCTGCTGCCATATCCACACTATGTCACTGTCATGATAGGGAGTGGGGGAATCTCCCCACCGTATTATGCAGTCTGTTACTAAGCCTGGACACAGGGAAAAGGTACAGGTCACCTCCTACAGCCTAATCCTTACCCTGATCTCCTGACCAAATGAGCACCCCCTAAAGGTGGGAGGGCTCATACACTGGAACCTGGATACTGCTGACCCTAACGGTCCCTTGCAGATGGAAGAAAGATAGATAGAGCAGCAACTGAATGGCAGGTAATAAGCACCAGGTAAAACAACACACCAGAACAACACACCAGAACAACTTTCCTGCCGCAGAAAAGATGGAACAATGGCAACCAAACAACCAGGAACCTCCTGCGAACACCGGATGCAAGCTGACTCCAGGCAAGGCTGCTCCTAAACTTTAGGTTCACCCCTCCGGGAAACTGATGGTGCCCCCTTCCGGAGGCATAGACAGACAAAGGGATGTCTAGCAACCATGCCAGGCATAACACCAAACATTCCAGACATAGTACATCAAACAAGACATTACCACACACCCATAACATAAACCCACACTAAACACAACAACAGGTAAGGGTAGGGGATAGCACATAGAAACAAGGGGGTGACATTGATGTTTAACTAGGATGCAATCCAGGAACATCAACACTCCAACACACACACACACACACACCAAGGCTGAAGACAAAACAAGATCTCAGGCTCAAAACACAAGGATAAATAGAGCCTAGAGACCACACCCAGTTCCACATCAAGGAAGACATTAACCCCACAACCTCCAGACCGAAGGAGGAAACAACTTAAAGGGGAAGTGCACACACAAGCATAAAAAGCAACACGACTCTGCTCCTACTGTGACCTGCCAAAATCTTGTGCTGTTACTGCACTGCTGTTGCCCCCCCTCCCCACTCTGTTTCAGGGCCACTATTGTGACTCTTCATGATGTTGACACCCTCAACAGTCTATTACAGGGGCACTAGTTTCCCAGTTTGGCCGTGTTGACATCACTATTTATTTTTCCATTCTTCTGATCCATCAGAAAAACAGAAAAATAAAAAAGAATGAGTCCAGTCGTTTAAGCGTCCATAAGGCCTCTATCACATGGTCAGTATTTTCTGTCAGGATTTGATCATGATTTGGAAGCCAAACGAAGGAGTGGGTCCAAAACACAGAACAGATACATATATTTCCATCACTTTTTATCTCTGTTTTGGACCCATTCCTGTTTATGCCTTACAAAAACTGATCAAATGCTGACCAAATATTAATGGTTTGAAGGCGGATGCTCAAATACAGGATCAACTTTTTTGGGCTGTCCTTCTGATGGATCAGAAGAACGGAAAAATAAACATTGATGTTAATACAACCTTAATGCTATGTCACGAACATTTCCGTGACAGGTACCAGGAGATCAGAAAGATTGGCAGCACGTTGATCTTACAAGTTCCTTGTGGATCAATTTGGATTTGTGTTGTTTTGGTAATGGTCACACCCCTTGCTTCAGGTGTTGTGGGTGTGGTCATTTGACCTTGACTATTTATTTCCATCTCTCCCTCTACGTTTTATGGATTCTTTCCCTGCACTTCAAGCTAGCTGTTTTTTGGATCTCTGCTGAGCTCCCTGGTGCTGCCTTTGCTCTTAGTTAAGTTAACTCTTGTTTTTCCTATTTGTATTTTGTTTGTTATATCTCCCTGTCTTTTGGTATTAGGCCTGAGGTAGACCTCTGCTCCTTCAGCTGGGAAGGAATAGCTCATCTGTAGCCCTGTCACTATCTTCAGGGTCGGTTCAGGGTAAGCCAGGCTCCTAGGTTCCGACAAATGAACATTCCTACCTTTGAGGTCTGTTCATTCTGTTAGCAGTCAGAGCTGAGCTTAGGGTTTCATCAGGTCTTATACCTTCTCCCTCCCTATTGTGTTTGGTGTGGAGTCTCCCTTTCACACCACGCCGTGACATGCTGACACCCTTCCCACTGTAATGGGTCCACTACTTGAATCTTGGGCCACTGCATGGTTAAGTCCACGCTGATAAATTAGACTGGATGCTAACATTGACCTGTAATGCTGAGTTCTCACTTCAGATATTTGGTTAGTTATTTCCATCACTTAGGGCTCATGCACACGACGTATTTTGCGTTCACAAACTGGCCTGTTTTTTTAATTCCGTATGCGGTACATATACTGAACCATTCATTTCAATGGTTCAGCAAAAAAAAAAATGAATGGTCTCCGTGTGCATTCCGTTTCAGTATTTCCGTATTTCCGTACCGTGAAAAGATAGAACATGTCCTATTCTTGTCCGCAAATCGTGGTGCTTGGCTCCATTCAAGTCAATGGGTCCACAAAAAAATGGAGCACATACGGAAATGCATCCGTATGTCTTCCAGTATCCGTTACGTTTTTGCTAAACCATCTATTGAAAATGTTATGCCCAGCCCAATTTTTTCTATGTAATCACTGTATACTGTATATGGCATACGGAAAAATGGAACGGAAAAACGGAAAGGAAACAGAAACGCAACGGAAACAAAAAAACAGAACAACGGATCCATAAAAAACTGACCGCAAAACACTGAAAAAGCCATACTGTGGTGTGCATGAGCCCTTATTGTGAGACAAATTCAGGAGCCAAGCCTACTCTCGAATTAGGTATCATGAATACAGCTGCATCTGTTCTATGGTTTTGACTTATTCCTGCTTTGGGCTGAAAATAAGTGATGAGAATAACTGACCAAATAAGTGGTGTGAACTAAGCCCAATAGTGACGCACGTCATTCTATTGCTAACAGAAGGGATTTAAAAGCATGTGTTTGCACTGCCTGCAACATGGATTAAAATAAGTTTTTTTTTCTCCACTACTTTTTTGTTGCTTTACTGAAGGCTGCTGTATGCTTTTTTTGGAGTTTAGCTAGGGGTTAGATAGGAATGTAGGTGGCCTGCACGATGATGCACACATCCATATACTGTATGTGACCTGCCTGTCATTTTGATGCACAGTAACTGTTTCGCTACAAGAAAGTATTAGTTATGCATGTTGCTGCAATTTACAGTGATGTACATCTCAAGATTAATTTTCCCTAAAGTTTAACTGCAGGCCAGGATAAACCTGATTTAGCATGCTTTGTGATGAATTAATTCATCATGAAGAAAATGTTTTTGAGAAGCTGGCATCTCTTGTGATCAGGAGGATCGTGGGAGTGTGCAAAGGCATGCATGTTCAGCAGACCCTGTCTCAGCCAGCTCATATCTGCACTGCAGTGGTAGGATATGTCATAAATGTACAATAGGTGTGAGTCCCACCTCTGAGACCTGCTCCTATCTCAAGCAGGGCCCTGAAGTAAGCCGTGCTTGTGTGCCCCTATTCACTGCTATGGGACTTAATGAAATAGCCAAGGGTTCAACTTTTTTTGAGAGTCCCATAGCAGTGAATGGAGTGGTGGATGCGTATGCATGGCTTGCTCTCTATTCATTGTTATGGGGTGCCATTGCTCAGCTTTTTTCTAGGATGCCAGGGGGAGGGATCAGAGGAGTTAAGATGGAACTGAGCGGAAAAAAGTTCATGTGACCGATGGATATGATGTTACAGGGTGAGGTGGGGTGCCAGGAGTGGAACCTGCTCCCCATTCCTGATCAGAAATTGATGGATACTGATGCCATTCATAGTGAGAAAAGCTTTATCAGAATTCAGCATATGATTAGCCATTGAGTGTAAATGGCATTCGGCAGCTTGCTATGTGTTATGATAAATGTAAGAAAAATCAATCTGGATAATTATTTTATTACACAATGGTGCAATTGATCCAATGAAATTGCGATCAAAGGCGTGCATAAGGTTCACTGTTAGTACATTAGTTTGTCAGCACAAGTCGACGAACGTTCACAATCTTATTATGCTATTGTATACTTACTATCATAATTGTTAATATTATTTTATATTAATGACTGTACAATCAGCTTTATGGCTCATATTAAAAGCCAATTTACACATAGCAATTTCTTAACCTTGACGACTGTCAGCGAGAGTTGTTTTGTGCAGATGAAGTCTCATTTCTATAATAGATAAGCAAATCATAAACTCAGATATCTATGCTTCATTACAGGGTATATACATGTTCACATATATTGATGCATGTATTCACTGTAACATCAAAAATGCTATATAAGTGAGTAAAATAAAAAATATATATATATATCATTGCTCATTCGGAGCAGGCGTTTTTGTTTCCCTCACATATACTATTGAAAGTTTGTGAGCATTGTCTAGGTTTAGGCATGGATGGCTCACAAATAAAAGGGGTGTGTAACTGTGTATGAAAGTGCCCACTAGTGTTGGGCAAGGGCAAGCATGCTCGGCCGAACACTAGTTCGACTCGAGCATCGCGAAGCTCGGCACATTGCGGTGTTCGGCCACCGCGGTGGTGACAGCGACATTACTTGTGCTATACATCCTGTTTAACATGTGCGCATCCTAAAATACTTTATTTGTGCATACACTTACAAAACCTGCGCTACTGTACGTGTGACATACTCGCAAGCATATATACCATTTAATATGCGCAAGGCGAGCAGTAAGAGAGGGGGAAGTGGCCGTGCTGCTGATGCTGCACGCAGAGGCCTTGGCCCTGGGCGCGGTGAAACTGTGCCTGCTGCCAGAGCACAAGAAACACACTCATCCACGATACCTAGCTTCATGTCCCAGTTTGCAGGATGGTGCCAGACACCACTCTTGAAGTCAGACCAGTGCAACCAGTTGGTCGGTTGAATTGCAGCAGATAATGCTTCCAGACGGTTAAGCACCACCCTGTCTTCCACAAAATCCAGTCTCGGTAGCCAAGAGTCTGCTCACCCTGATCCTCCTTCCACCATGAAGAGTCTTGGCAAACAAGTGATCCCACACTTGGATTTTCCGAGGAGCTGTTTTCATCGCCATTCCTTAATTTGGGCTTCTCGCCAAGCCAGCTTGAAGAGGGACATGAGGAGATCTTGTGCCCTGATTCCCAAACTCTGGAGCAGCCACAGTCACAAAAAGATGATGGTGGGGTACGGCAATTAGTTTCACAAAGTGGATGATTATGATGAGACACAGTTGCCAATAAGTCAACGGCAATTAGATGTCTCAAGAGGTTGATGATGAGGATGAGTCACAGTTGTCAATAACTGAGGTTATTGTTAGGTCAACAAGTCAGGAGGATGACCAGAGTGAGAAAGTGGAAGAGGAGGTGCTGGACGATGAAGTCACTGACCTAACCTGGGAAAGTGGCAAGCCGAGCGAGGACAGCAGTACAGAGGGGGAGGGATCCACAGCACCGCAACTAGCTGGAAGAGGCAGTGGAGTGGCAAAAGGGAGAAGGTGGGCCACACCAAATAGGCCCGCATCTGTTCCCCGGAGGACCCTCTTGCAGCAATCTCCCTTGCCAAGCAGTAGGTGTTCCGCAGTCTGGAGCTTTTTCGAGGAAAGTGCGGACGATAAAAGAATTGTCATTTGCAACCTGTGCCGTACCAAAATGAGCAGAGGCATGAACACTAGCAACCTCACCACCACCAGCATGATCCATCACATGGCATCAAAGCACCAAGCCACCCACCCACAGACCATAGCACTAAATGCACACCTTTCCAAATTGCTGGCCCTGGATATGTTGCCATTTAGACTTGTGGACACTGAATATTTCCGCAGCCTGATGACGGCGGCTGTCCCGCGTTACGCAGTCCCAAGCCCCAAACACATGGACAAGTGCTTTTGGCCAGGGATGCTACATTTTTCTGACGGCACACTGGGTGAACGTTGTGGAGGCCGGAAGCGAATCATACCCTGGGATGGCACAGGTGCTACCGACGTCAAGGATTGTGGGCCCTACTTCAATCAGGGTTTCTGCCGCCACCTACGTTAGTGGCTGCAACCCTCCACTTCCACCTCGGAATTATCATCTTGCAGCACCAGTCAGTCAGTAGCTGGAAGCAGTGTAGCACTGCAGTGGGGAAGCGTCAACAGACCGCGCCTAAACTGATCTGCTTAGGTGACAAACAGCACACTGCCGCAGAGCTGTGGCAGCGGATAAGGGACCAGACTGAGCTGTGGCTCTCGCCACTCAACCTACAACCAGGCATGGTTGTGTCTGATAATGGCCGTAACTTTGTGGTGACTTTGGAGCTCGACAAGCTCACACACATACCATGCCTAGCCCACATGTTCAACCTTGTGGTTTAGCGGTTTCTCAAAACCTACCCCAATTTGCCTGAGCTACTGGTGAAGGTGCACCGCGTGTGTGCCTATTTCTGCAAGTCATCGACAGCTTCCACCGGTCTTGAAACGCTGCAGCAGCCTTGCAATTGCTAGCTCACCAACTGTTGTGCAATGTGAGCACGCGCTGGAACTCGATGTTCCACATGTTTGCCAGGCTTTTTGAGCAGTAGAGGGCAGT
This sequence comes from Bufo gargarizans, assembly GCF_014858855.1. Taxonomy (NCBI): domain Eukaryota; kingdom Metazoa; phylum Chordata; class Amphibia; order Anura; family Bufonidae; genus Bufo; species Bufo gargarizans. The sequence goes on from NC_058086.1 coordinate 31,121,994, forward strand.
AGTGGAATACCAGCTGTAACATGGTAGTTGCCTTTTTAGTCAGCTTCCGCTCTTCACAAGCGATGAGTGGGTAGTGATGTCTGACCTCTGTGAGGTTTTACGCAACTTTGAGGAATCAACACAGATGGTCAGTGGCGATAACTCTCAACGTAACCATCCCACTTCTGTGTCTACTCAAACACTCGCTGCTCACAATTAAGGCGGACGCTTTGCATGTGGAAGAGGTGAAAATTTGAGCAGACAGTACACAGGGTGATAGCCAGAAAACCCTCAGTTCATCTTCTCAGCGCGAATTGGATGATAATGTTGAGGAGGAGGAGACGGTTGCCTCCGCTACAGAGGGTAGTACCCATGGAAGTTTTATTCCATCTGTTCAGCGTGGATGGCTAGAAGAGGAGGAAGAGGATGAGGAGAGCGAGAGTCATCCTCCTGAAGAGAACAGCAAAGTCTTGTCTGTTGGGACTTTGGCACACATGGCTGACTTTATGTTAAGCTGCCCGTGACCCTCGCGTTGTACGCATTTTGGCCTACACCGATTACTGGTTGTTCACTCTTCTCGACCCCCGCTACATAGAGAACTTCTCATCTTTCATTCCTGTGGTGGAGAGGACGCGAAAAATGGTGCAATACCAGAAGGTCCTTGTGGAAAAATTGCTGCCAAAATCTCCAGCTGACAAGGCTGGCTGCAGAGTACGTAGTTCCTTGGCTAGCCAAGGAGGGGAGAACAGAGGAACACACAGCAGTTCCAACAGAGGAAGGCAACACTCTCCAAGGCCTGGGACAGTTTTATGACAGCCCACCAGCACCTTCAACCTGATGCGTGGCCTAGTGTCACAAGGAGGGAAACATTTTGGAAGATGGTGAAGGAGTATGTAGCAGACCAGGTCAGCGTCCTCAGTGATCCCTGAGGAACTGGCGCTCCACACCTTGGAGGTGGTGGCCTGCCCCACCACCAACGTTTTGTCAGAGTGTGTATTTAGTGCTGCTGGGGGCATAATAACTGATAAGGTTGACTCTTATACAAATTAACAACACCTGGATTGCCCATAACTTCTCTACTCAACCAGAGGAAAGCGGCTGAACATAAAGGCACCCTAAATGTGGCTTTTATGGTGTATTGAATATACTGTATTTCCATGCACCCCTTCTACCACTAAAAAGGTTCCTTGTAATTTTTGGCAGCCCTTTACCTTAGTGCATAGACTTAATGAGTGTAGGAGTCCCACTACCTGAACAATTGTACCGCAATATGAATGAGGCCCTCCTTTATGTGATATACAGGTTGTATCAAAATGCCTCTTCCTTGTAATGTTTGTCAGCACTTGCACTTTATATTTATAAGTAAATATACAGGAAAGAATGTTTCCTAACAATTTTTCCTCTAAAATCTATTTTATCAGATTGGTGCATATTATTGTCAGTCTGTAAAAGTGGCGTACTACTCGGACAACATCGTTCCCAGCAGCGACCTGGGAGTCCAAGATGTACCCAGACATCCTCCCCATGCTGTTCCTGAACCATTTCAGTGGTGTTTCTATCAATTTCTGACCTTTTCCTATAAACCAGACACCCTCTCCCTCTTCAGAGCAGGGGGTGCCTGGTCTAATGCTTCGGTTCTCCCATTGGTTACCATTGTGCTTGGGTGCTCCTTAAAACACCCGAGCATCCCGAGGTGTTCTACTCGAGCACCCGAGCACTTTGTTGCTCGACCAAAAACAAAACATTTTTCCATGGTTTTCATAAAAACAAAAGCCATTGCTTTTAATTTTCCTGGTACAAATACATGTGCCGCTGGAATTGGTAAAGATAGAATACATAAGTACATGTGATTGAACATAACACTAAACCTGTTGCCAAAAAGGGATAATTTTTTATTTGTTTATTCAAAACAAACTATTGCTTTTTCCAATATTGTTTGGACTGTTTCCCTTTTAAAAAGCATAACAAATCTAACAGTGCAATGTGTTTTTAAACAGGCAGTCTGCTGGTATAGTGTATATGTGTTTACCCATAGCCACATGCTAAATGTCACTGTCGCCTTGACATTGCTTATGCTGTCTTGGCTTTAAAGAGTTTTAAAGGCGTTGGATACAGTCCTAGGAGACCTCAGAGTGTCAAGGATGACTTTTCAGGGCAATCAGAGGGCTTTTGATTCTGGGTGAATTTATTTGTACCCAAATTGAATCTGCCAACTGATTTGTTCAAATTAGACAGGAAACTAATTTTAAAAGATTCAATAATCTCTAGACACTGATCAGTGCCTGTGATTTTGTCCTGTGTCCTGACTCTCACCTGTGTTTCTGTGCTTTGTGCCTGAACGCCATACTTGCTCATTAACCTTCCGTGTACCGACCCCAGCTAAATATACTGATTAACTTGTCATCTGCTGATTTAGCTATATCCGTACCCTCCTAGTTTGTACTTTGGTTTGTTCTACTAATTAAATTCTTGTTTGCAGATTTGGCTATCGTATATCCATACCGTTTAAGTTTGAACTTTGGCTTGTTTTTTTTATTGATTAACCTCTTTTCTGCTGATTTGGCTATATCTGTACTTTCCTGTTTTTTTCTTCAGCATTTTTGATTATTTTCTCTGCAGGCCTTTAAGCCATTTGATTAGGTCTGCATCCTGCGAACTCGCACCTGTTTTTTGTCACCTTACTCCGCAGATGCAACCTGTGTCCCTAGTAGCCAAGGTAATCCCTCTTTGCAGAGGGCTCTGGTAAATTTCTAAGGGTAGCCTTAGTATATACTAACTGGAGTGATTCATGATGATAGTTAGTTGCTTTGAGTTTCTTGACTGTTCCAGCCAGTAATGCCTAGTTGATATCATAACAACTTCACTGCCCTAGTCCACTAGAGATGTTACTATTATCCCTATAACTGTCCTACACCATTAGGGATGCTACTACTAACTGTTTTTCTGCTCTAGACCTGCAAGAATATTTTAACCAATTCACTAATCTAGATTACCAGGGATGTTACACATAGCTTCTGGTGAAATTAAGATTATGCGGAAAATAAGAGATAATGGCAATTATTAACAGTCATTAATTATTTTACATTTTAGAATATGTAAATTGCAGATATGCAGGTGTTAGCATGCCCACAAACTATTCTTGCACGGGGCCTCAGCTCCCTGTGTGGAGGTCACAATATCTACCTGGATTCTGTAGCTTCTCACAAACTGGAATTTAAGGCTGATATGGGATCCATATGGGATCATGGGGGGGGGGGGGAGGAGGCTGACTTAGTTGTTGTCCTGGGGTGATTTCTAGTGGGTCCCTTATCACTGGACGATGAGGAGAAGACACACAGAGACACCAGCATGTTCCATTTGCACTGTTAAATTTACAGCATTTTTTTTCTTTAAAAAATGAAAATGTTCTTTTTGTGTTTTTTGCATGGAAGACATTTATGACCTATCACCAGGATATGCATGGATCAATATCCAATCAGTGGGGTCCCGATCAAATAGACCACTGTTAACCATTAGAATGAAGCATTGTTAGGAACATGGCTACACTAATGGATATTAATGACATACAGTTGCAAGAAAAAGTATGTGAACCCTTTGGAATGATATGGATTTCTGCACAAATTGGTCATAAAATGTGATCTGATCTTCATCTAAGTCACAACAATAGACAATCACAGTCTGCTTAAACTAATAACACACAAAGAATTAAATGTTACCATGTTTTTATTGAACACACCATGTAAACATTCACAGTGCAGGTGGAAAAAGTATGTGAACCCTTGGATTGAATAACTGGTTGAACCTCCTTTGGCAGCAATAACTTCCACCAAACGTTTACTGTAGTTGCAGATCAGACGTGCACAACGGTCAGGAGTATTTCTTGACCATTCCTCTTTACAGAACTGTTTCAGTTCAGCAATATTCTTGGGATGTCTGGTTTGAATCGCTTTCTTGAGGTCCTGCCTCAGCATCTCAATCGTATTGAGGTCAGGACTCTGACTGGGCCTCTCCAGAAGGCGGATTTTCTTCTGTTTAAGCCATTCTGTTGTTGATTTACTTCTATGCTTTGGGTCGTTCTCCTGTTGCAACAGCCATCTTCTGCTGAGCTTCAGCTGGTGGACAGATGGCCTTAAGTTCTCCTGCAAAATGTCTTGATAAACTTAGGAGTTCATTTTTCCTTCCATGATAGCAATTCCGTCCAGGCCCTGATGCAGCAAAGCAGCCCCAAACCATGATGCCCCCCCCCCACCACCATACTTCACAGTTGGGATAAGGTTTTGATGTTGGTGTGCTGTGCATCTTTTTCTCCACACATAGTGTTGTGTGTTTCTTCCAAACAACTCAACCTTGGTTTCATCTGTCCACAGAATATTGTGCCAGTACTGCTGTGGAACATCCAGGTGCTCTTGTGCAAACTGTAAACGTGCAGCAATGTGTTTTTTTTTACAGCAGTGGCTTCCTCTGTGGTATCCTCCCATGGAATCCATTCTTGTTTAGTGTTTTGCGTATCGTAGATTCGCTAACAGGGATGTTAGCATATGCCAGAGACTTCTGTAAGTCTTTAGCTGACACTCTAGGATTCTTCTTCACCTCATTGAGCAGTCTGTGCTGTGCTCTTGCAGTCATCTTTACAGGACGGCCACTCCTAGGGAGAGTAGCAGCAGTGCTGAACTTTCTCCATTTATAGACAATTGGTCTTACTGTGGACTGATGAACAGCAAGGCTTTTGGAGATACTTTTATAACCCTTTGCAGCTTTATGCAAGTCAACAATTCTTAATCGTAGGTCTTCTGAGAGCTCTTTTGTGCGAGGCATCATTCACATCAGGCAATGCTTCTTGTGAAAAGCAAACCCAGAACTGGTGTGTGTTTTTTATAGGGCAGGGCAGCCGTAACCAACACCTCCAATCTCATCTCATTGATTGGACTCCAGTTGGCTTACACCTCACTCCAATTAGCTCTTGGAGATGTTATTAGTCTAGGGGTTCACATACTTTTTCCACCTGCACTGTAAATGTTCAATAAGTGTGTTCAATAAAATCATGGTAACATTTAATTGTTTGTGTGTTATTAGTTTAAGCAGACGGTGATTGTCTATTGTGACTTAGATGAAGATCAGATCACATTTTATGACCAATTTGTGCAGAAATCCATATAATTCCAAAGGGTTCACATACTTTTTCTTGTAACTGTATCCTAGCAATATTTCATCAAAAGAATCAGTGGGGTCTGATCCCTAAACCTCCTCCAAAAAATGGTATTAAGTGTCCTTTATTGCAGTTGGGAGAGGCCATAGGGGTTTGTGAGCTGTTGCACAGGGTGGCACCACTGTTACAAAACAAGCAAGCACAGTAGAGTAGAATAAATCATGGACTAAAATGTATATGCACTGAAGCTATAAATATTTTGCGCCTTTTTTTTCTACATTCCAAGTCAGAAACAATTATGGCATCTATAAATCAATACAAGTCTTGTCGATAGACCCATATACACCTCTTAGATGCCTATAACTTTGTCCTTATTCTTGCAGATTGGTGCTTCGTTAATGTCCAGCAATGTTGGCAGCAGTCTGTTTGTTGGAATGGCAGCATCAGGGGCTGCAGGAGGTTTGGCAGTTGGAGGTTTTGAATGGAATGTAAGAAAAGTTGTATTTATTATTGACAATACTCTTTGAAGAGCTAAGTTTGAAATTTGTCTCATCAATTAATGGGATATTACCACCTCAGACATTTTTTACATATCCACAGGATATGACAGTGATGGTGAACCTTTTTAAGACCGAGTGCCCAAACTGCAACCCAAAACCCACTTATTTATCGTAAAGTGCCAACACGGCAATTTACCCTGAATACAACAGTCCAATATAGTATATCTTCCATGTACTTTATAGTTTAGCTATAATAACCTGCCTACATTCAGTGCGCTGCCTGTGCTGTTCATAGTGCGCCCTGCACTGATGAATGGCAGGAAAAGTCTAAGGCGTATAGGTACACCATAGACTTTTTCCAGGGTGTGGGTGCCCACCGAGATGGCTCCGAGTGCCGCCTCTGGCACCCGTGCCATAGGTTCGCCAACACTGGGATATGACATAAATGTCAGTCTGGGGTCCCAGAAGTGAAACCAGCATCTATTTCTAGAACAGACCCCTCTGACCACATTTTGCCTCAATGCAGAAGCCAAAGGTTTTCAGGGCAAAACTGTCAAGTGGGCTGTGCTATGTTTCCCTAAGGCCTCATGCACGCAACCTTTTGTATTATGGATGACGTCCGTGTGCATTCCGTATTTTGTGGAACTGAATATCTGGCCCCTGATAGAACAGTCCTATCCTTGTCCGTAATGTGGACAATAATAGGACATGTTCTATTTTTTTGCAGAACGGAAATACGGACATACGGAAACGGAATGCGCACGTAGTAACTTCCGCTTTTTTGGAGGACCAATTTAAATAAATGGTTCCGTATACGGTCCGCAAGAAAAACTGAACAGACCCGGAAAGAATATATGTTCGTGTGCATGAAGCTTTAGACTTCTGGCACATGAATTATTTTTTTCCGTTTCCGTTCCGTTTTTTGCGTTCTGTAAACGGAACAATTCATTTCAATGGATCAGCAAAAAAACGGAAGGTACTCCATATGCCTTCCGTTTCCGTATTTTCGTTTTTCTGTTCCGTTCAAAGATAGAACATGTCCTATTATTGTCCGCATAATGGAAAAGGATAGTACTGTTCTATCAGATGTTCTGTTCCGCAAAAAATGGAATGCACACAGATGCCATCCGTATTTATTGCGGATCCGTTTTTTGCTGTCCGCAAAATACTGAAAAAGCCATATGGTCGTGTGCAGGAGGCCTTAGTCTCATATGAATGGGATTTATAGAAATATTGTAGCATAGCCTATTTGTCTTTTTCCGTTGTCTTAAAGGGATTGACCACTCTCTGGTTACAGTTGACCAAAGTGTTTGTAAGATGATTATATGACACTTACTAATATAGACCTTGTTGAAATTCTGTACTATTTTCTATATTTCATAATGTATTCCCCCTTGTTTGCAAAGTCTTTTGTGCTGTCCACACAGAGGTCCTCTCCATAAGATGGCTGCTGATGGAGGGTCATGTGACCAGGCAAATCACCTCCATGTGATGTCTCCTCAATTCAAATACCTTGCACCTTCCATCTGTAGTTCACTGTTGGGAGTTTAGTGCAGTTGCTGTGTGTTTGAAGGCAGGAGGAATCACATGGAGGTGATTTGCCTTGTCACATGACCCTCCATCAGCAGCCATTTTATGGACAAGAGAAGACCTCTGTATAGACAGAACAGAAGATCTGCCTAACAAGGGTGCATGGCTTATGCAATATAGCAAATGGCACAGAATATCAACAAAGGCTACATTAGCAATTGCCATATAGTCAGCTTACATACTCATTGGTGACAAGTAGCCAGAAAGTAGCCAACCCCTTTAACCACCTCTGGTTGCCACATCAAGGTGATATGGGGTTGGGACGGTACCATTCTAGAGATAGATTTGGCTCTCAGAGATGGAAGCCACATTTGTGAGATTTTTATGCACATATTGGAATATACCTTTAAAGAGAATTTGAAATCAAAACATTACCTTGGCTAAATAATAAATCAGAAATCAAGTAAAATCCAGATTTTGGTTATTGTGTTTCTTTTATTTTTAGATATATTGGCATTTTTCTGTATTGTTCCAGCGGCCATTTTAGCATAAGTGATAAGAAGAAGTGTCACCATATTACTTGTCAACTTAGAACTAGATTCTCAATGAAATCTCTGGCACTCCAGCTGTGGTGAAACTACGACTCCCAGCATGCTCTATTCATTTCTATGGAGGTCTGAGAACAGCCAAGCAAGTGTACATCTTGAGAGTCGTAGTTTTGCCACAGCTGGAGTGCCGGAGGTTAGCCACCACAGGAATAAGGTGACAGAATGATAGATGCTTGTCAGTGTCTGAGAAGCTACTGCATTTCAAAAGTGACGACTAATATGGCTTCACCTCCTGTAGTCCTATTAAAAATGGCATCTAGGAGGCCAAACAACAACCACTCAGAAAGCTGGAATAATAATGGGAACAGGGTCTTTAAGGGTCTATTCACACGTCCGCAAAATGGATCCGGAAACGTTCCGCAACGTTCAACTGGACTCATTTATTTTCAATGGGGCTGGAAAAGATGCGGACAGCACACAGTGTGCTGTCTGCATCCGCACTTCCGTTCAGCAAAAAAATAGAACATGTCCTATTCTTGTCCGCAGACACAGACAAGAAAAGGCATTTCTATTATAGTGCCGGCCATGTGCGGTCCGCAATATGCGGAACGTACATGGCCGGAAGTCCGTGTTTTGCGGACCGCAAAATACTTGCAGACATGTGAATGAACCCTAAGAAAAATAGCAAAAAAGTCCTTGTGATTTGTGAACAATGTATCAGCCAATGAAGTTCTCCATTCTTAGTGTAATAATAACCTTGTTGCTTCATGCAAGGCATCTTGGGTGCTGGTGGCCCTTGGATGGATCTTCGTACCTGTATATATTGCCTCTGGAGTAGTCACTATGCCAGAGTACTTGGAAAAGCGTTTTGGTGGCCACCGTATTCGTATCTACATTTCTGTTCTATCTCTCCTGCTCTATATCTTCACTAAGATATCGGTAAGTTTGAAACTTTTAACTAGTTAAAGTTATGATTCACTATTTTACACTTTATTGCTGTAATTATTTTAATAGTTGTACCATTAAAGGGGTTGGCTGGTCTCTGAAAACAAAAAACTGTAAAATGTTATGAACCTGTGGGCATTAGCATAGGAAACTCTCCAAGCCCCCTATATATCATCACAGCACCCTGTTTCAGTGGATACTGGTGGACACCACATTCATGGCAATCAAAATAGCAGCGGTCACATGATTTGCCCACGGTCACACAGTGAGAGGTTTGTGTCTGGGCATGGCAGGTATTTTCCTCCCAGCATGTGTTGCTGGGCTGATTTACAGCCAGGTGAGGTCAAATACCGGACCGGATTTTAAGTGCCGGTCTGGGTTTTAGCAGCACCTGGCTGTCCTTAAATAGGCAGCTGGGCTCAGAAGCGAGGTGTGAAAACAGGTTGGTGCTGCTATAAGCAAGGACTCTTTGAGGCAGAATTGCCGCATGGTGTGAATTACCACCAACACCGCAAGGTGACTTTTTGCTTGTCTATGACTGCATGTTTTGTCACTTGCCTAAAGTGTGAATAAAACACTGAACTGTTTGATCCAAAGAACTTGCTGTTGCCTCTATACTGCGTCCGCTAATCCTGTCTACCAGAGCGAAACCTCACATCACCTAAGGGTACTTTCACACTTGCGTTGTTGGATTCAGGCAGGCAGTTCCGTCGCCGGAACTTCCTGCCGGATCCGGTAATCTGTATGCAAATGGATGCCATTTGTAGACGGATCCAGATCCGTCTCACAAATGCATTGCAATACCAGATCTGTCATATCAGTTGGCATCCGCCATTCAATCAGTTTTTTTTTACACAGAAAAAAAGCCCTGCATGCAGTAACATTTTTTCAACAAAAAAATGGATGGTAGATGGAAATGGCTCAAACAGATGCCAAATGGTGCAACAGGATTAGTGATGAGCAGCATAGGCAATATTCGTATTCGCGATATATCATAAATTTTTTTGCCTAATATTCTAGATCTTCGTGAATTCTCGAAGTGCCGATTTTCGCAATAAAAATTCCCAATTAGAATTTTCCTGATCAACATTAAACAGGATCATTTATATATTTTTTTACAGAATCCTGCTGTTTTTTTTTCTTATGATGCGTCAAAAGAACGGAAAGCTAAACGGTGGTGTATACTCAGCCTAAGGTTCTGAAGTGAGATATGGAGGGCTTGGGGGTTTCATATGCGTGAGTCCATAAGTGCATGACTGTTTACAGATGTTTTTCACAAAGTGGGTAACCCCTTTAAGCAGTTCCAACCTAATTCTTGTAACATACTCCCATGTACTCTAAATGCCATTTTAACGGTAGGTCTAGACAAAATGATCTTTGGATCAGGGATGTACACAAAAATCACATAACTTTATAGTAAAATGCCAAAGGGTTCCCCTAGAGCAGTGTTCCTCAACTCCAGCCCTCAGGGTCCACCTGCCAGTCATGTTTTCAGGATTTCATTCGTATTGAACAGGTGATATAATTAGTGTCCATGCATCAGGACTTACTACAGGTATTCATTCTGTGGGATATTCTCAAATCATGACGACAGGTGGGTCCCAAGGACTGGAATTGTGGCACACTGCCCTAGAGATCTGCCACACTATACCTTGATTAAACGTTATTTTCACCATAACATTTTTAGGTCTACAATAGAGTTGAGCGAACACCTGGATGTTCGGGTTCGAGAAGTTCGGCCGAACTTCCCGAAAATCTTCGGGTTCGGGATCCGAACCCGATCCGAACTTCGTCCCGAACCCGAACCCCATTGAAGTCAATGGGGACCCGAACTTTTCGGCACTAAAACGGCTGTAAAACAGCCCAGGAAAGGGCTAGAGGGCTGCAAAAGGCAGCAACATGTAGGTAAATCCCCTGCAAACAAATGTGGATAGGGAAATGAATTAAAATAAAAGTTAAATAAATAAAAATTAACCAAAATCAATTGGAGAGAGGTCCCATAGCAGAGAATCTGGCTTCCCGTCACCCACCACTGGAACAGTCCATTCTCAGATATTTAGGCCCCGGCACCCAGGCAGAGGAGAGAGGTCCCGTAACAGAGAATCTGGCTTCATGTCAGCAGAGAATCAGTCTGCATGTCATAGCAGAGAATCAGGCTTCACGTCACCCACCACTGCAACAGTCCATTGTCATATATTTAGGCCCAGCACCCAGGCAGAGGAGAGAGGTCCCGTAACCGAGAATCTGTCTTCATGTCAGCAGAGAATCAGTCTGCATGTCATAGCAGAGAATGAGGCTTCACGTCAGCCACCACTGCAACAGTCCATTGGCATATATTTAGGCCCAGCACACACACAGGCAGAGGAGAGAGGTCCCGTAACAGAGGATCTGGCTTCATGTCAGCAGATAATCAGTCTGCATGTCATAGCAGAGAATCAGGCTTCACGTCACCCAACATTGGAACAGTCCATTGGCATATATTTAGGCCCAGCACACAGGCAGAGGAGAGAGGTCCCGTAACAGAGAATCTGGCTTCATGTCAGCAGAGAATCAGTCTTCATATCATAGCAGAGAATCAGGCTTCACGTCACCCACCACTGCAACAGTCCATTTTCATAAATTTAGGCCCAGCACCCAGGCAGAGGAGAGAGGTCCCGTAACAGACAATCTGGCTTCATGTCAGCAGAGAATTAGTCTGCATGTCATAGCAGAGAATGAGGCTTCACGTCAGCCACCACTGCAACAGTCCATTGGCATATATTTAGGCCCAGCACCCAGGCAGAGGAGAGAGGTCCCGTAACAGAGGATCTGGCTTCATGTCAGCAGAGAATCAGTCTGCATGTCATAGCAGAAAATCAGGCTTCACGTCAGCCACCACTGCAACAGTCCATTGTCAGATATTTAGGCCCAGGCACCCAGGCAGAGGAGAGAGGTCCCGTAACAGAGGATCTGGCTTCATGTCAGCAGAGAATTAGTCTGCATGTCATAGCAGAGAATCAGGCTTCACGTCACCCAACATTGGAACAGTCCATTGGCATATATTTAGGCTGGGGAAGGGCTAGGTGGATGCCCTTGGGAAACCCTGCCAGCAGAGTCTTCAAACAGCATAAGAGACTGCTGCATAACTTGAGGCTCAGACAGTTTCCCTGATATGCATGGGGGTGATGTGACAGACTGATGGGGTTGGTTTTCAGGCGCCATCTGTGCGCTTTCTGCAGAAGACTGGGTGGGAGATAATGTGAACGTGCTGGATCCACTGTCGGCCACCCAATTGACTAATGCCTGTACCTGCTCAGGCCTTACCATCCTTAGAACGGCATTGGGCCCCACCATATATCGCTGTAAATTCTGGCGGCTACTGGGACCTGAGGTAGTTGGTACACTAGGACGTGTGGATGTGGCAGAACGGCCACGTCTTCTCCCAGCACCAGAGGGTCCACTAACACCACCACGACCATGTCCACGTCCGCGTCCCTTACTAGATGTTTTCCTCATTGTTATGGTTCACCACAACAACAAAAATATTATTTGGCCCAATGTATTGTATTCAAATTCAGCTGAATATAAATTTGAGGCCTAGTATTTAGGCGCTGGGTGACCGGTATGGATTTAGTGACAGAATTAGACTTGGAAATGCACAGTAGCGTGTGTGTGAAGTTATTCTGAATGACCCTATGTGCACCTTGAATATTATATACCCTTTTAGGGATAGATTTCAAATAGCTCTGATACAGCAGAAACCACTAAATTATGAAATTGCTAAATTGGGAATTGTATTTCAACCCAGAACAAAAAATGTGCTTTGACGGACACTAAATAACTTGCCCATCCACAACAGTACAACGGTAACGACAGATTTAGCGGGATATAAATTTGAGGCCTAGTATTTAGGCGCTGGGTGACCGGTATGGATTTAGTGACAGAATTAGACTGGGATATGGCCAAAAAATAACCACACTATTGCTGGTTAAATGCACTTGGTGTGACAGCTTGACCAACCACACTACTGAGGGTTAAATGCACTTGGTGACAGGCGCAGCTTGCCCCTGATGTAGTATATGGCCAAAAAATGAACAGACTATTGCTGGTTAAATGCACTTGGTGTGATAGCTTCACCCTGATGTAGGCTTTAGCCAAAAAACAACCACACCATTGAGGGTTAAATGCACTTGGTCGCAGCACCGCACAAGATACAAAATGGCCGCCGATCACCCCAGAAAAAAGTGACTGACAAACGGTCTGGGCAGCCTAAAAACAGTGAGCAATTGTGTAGTGTACGGGAGAGTAATACCCCGTCACTACTGAAGGGTCACTTGGGTATTGTCGTTCCCCCTGTATTTAAGGGGAGGTTGGTATAGAACATCTTGTCAATGTACTGCTATGTATTTTCCTGTTACTGTGAAACGTGCATGTGCAGGCCGGCTAGGGTGTCATTCCAGCTCTTAGTCACTAGAGGGAGCTAGGGAACCCTAGGTTATATAAGGCCCAGTCAGGAAGTAGTAGCAGAGAGACAGACAGTGGGAGCAGAGGTCAGAAATGATCCTGTGTCTGAGAGAAGGCCAGGCTATGGGCCTGTGAGAGCAGAGCAGGCCTGAAGCCTGCCGACTAGGAGAGGGTGGTAAAGGCCCTGTAACCGGGTTCCGGATCCAAGGAGAAGGTTCCCCTCCTGAGTCATCATCCGTTCAGATGAAACAGCATAAGTAAGCCATCAGCCAAGACACCGAATACCACAGGGGCCGATCAGATAAAGCAAGAGGTACTCAAGATAACAGAGGAGGTACTAGATAAGGACAGCTTCAAGGGTACGCCAGATAAAGGGCATTAGACCTTGGAGAGAAAGTCACATGTGTCAGGACCAGTCAGGAATAGTGTGCAAGCCGCCTGTACTGCATCTCCTGCAATCAACACTCTGTATTATACATTGCTAAGACCGGCCATCCTGTAATTCCAAGAACCACCTGTATTCTTATAGAAAACCAACTGTCTTTCATGGAACGGCGCTTCCAACTGCGTCCATGTATTATTATCGCTGATATTCAGTAAATGTTCCAGTTTTTGTTGGCTATCCTATGCTTGCTTCATTCTTCTACAATACCATACACGGCGTGTCACCGTTTAATTGACACTGGCGTCACGAACTGTTAAATACCTGCCTGTTCCAGTATTTGCCCCAATTGAAGACGACAGTGGATCCCAGGTTAGTGAGTCAATCTGCACTACAAAGCCCAGCATACACTACTGACCCCCTGGGACACTGCAATTGAATTTCAGCAGCTCAATGATGCACAGCTGCAGATCGATCGATTAATCAAGTCCTTTGGAGGAGTTAATCTGCCTAATCTCGCCCTACTGTCGCAGCTGCAACCTCTCCCTACGCTAATCAGAGCAGAGTGACGGGCGGCGCTATGTGACTCCAGCTTAAATAGAGGCTGGGTCACATGGTGCTCTGGCCAATCACAGCCATGCCAATAGTAGGCATGGCTGTGATGGCCTCTTGGGGCAAGTAGTATGACGCTTGTTGATTGGCTGCTTTGCAGCCTTTCAAAAAGCGCCAAGAAAGCGACGAACACCGAACCCGAACCCGGACTTTTACGAAAATGTCCGGGTTCGGGTCCGTGTCACGGACACCCCAAAATTCGGTACGAACCCGAACTATACAGTTCGAGTTCGCTCATCCCTAGTCTACAATACTGATGATCGAGCACCAAAATATACGGGTGTTCGGCCGGCACACATTGCTATATTCGTGTGCTCGGCTGAGCACCCGAGTATAATAGAAGTCAATGGGAGACAACCAGGCACCCCCTGCTCTGAAGAGGAGAAGGTGTCTGGTCCATTGGAAAAGGTCAGAAAGTGACAGAAACACCACCAAAATGGATCAGGAACAGCATGGGGACGATGTCTGGATGCAGCCTGGACTCCCAGATCGCTGCTGGGAACCATGTTGTCCGAGTTGTAAGCCATTTTTACAGACTGACATAAAATATGCACAAACCCCCCCCCCCCCCCCCAAAAAAAATCTATTTTACAGGAAAAACTGTTAGGAAACATTCTTTCCTGTATATTCAATTGTATATAAAGTGCAAATGCTACAAAAAAATACAAGCAAGAGGCACTCCGAAACAGGCTGTATATCACATAAAGGGGGGGCCTCATTCACATTGTGGTGCAATTGTTCATTTAGCAGGACTCCTACACTGATAAAACCTATGCACTAAGTGAAAGGGCTGCCAAACATTACAAGGAATCGGCACTCCAATACACCCTTTATTACACATAAAGGAGGGCATCATACACAGCCATTTCTAAACTATAAATCAGTGTGTACAGTCTCTTCAGGAACACTCCAAGTATGTGGAACATAGAGAAGCAGGCTTCTCAGCCTATGGCCTCCTGCACACGATCGTAGGTGTCCCGTTGCCTTATTGGGGACCGCATATGCATTGACTTGAATGGGTCCGCAAATCTGGAGATGCGAACGGAACCCCACGGAAGTAATACGGTGTGCTTGCGTGGTTTTTCGTTCCGTGCTTCCGTTCCGCAAGAAGATAGAACTTGTTCTATCTTTTTGTGGAACGGATGGATCGCGGACCCCATTCAAGTAAATCGGTCTGCGATCCGCATGCGGCTGCCCCGCGGTTGGTGCCCGTGCATTGCAGACCGCCCTTACGTTTGTGTGCAGGAGGCCTACCTCTTATCTCACAACCCTCTATTCCCTGCAACTAGTTACTGAGCACAGGGAAGAGAGAGGAGCAGTACTAACATTTACCACTGACAGTAAGTTACAGTACAGAACAGTACAATTACTGTCACTGCTGAAAGCTGCAGCTCTGCTCCTATCTTCCCAGTGTGTCTCTGGTTAGCACTGGTAAGATAGAGAGAGGATGGCGCTGTGGTGTTCAGGGCTGACAGTAAGCACACTGCATGCTAGTGTCAGTGCTAAGAAATATCTTCCATCTGCACAATAAAAGAGCCAAGCTGCCAGCAGTCAACATTGGCAAGTCAGATAGGCAGGGACATGGGCAGATATAAGTAGGGTACATGTAGGATATTTCATATTAGAGTTGAGCGAATTTCTTCAAAATTTGATTCGGCTGCTTCTCCAAATAACTTCATCATGAAGCGCATTTTTTGTAAGTAGCGGGTGCAATGACAGGGCGCGGTGATAGCGCCGCCCCCTTCATTGTACCCCTCAGATGCCGCGTTCATACATGATTGCGGCATCTGAGTGTAATTTTAAACTGTTTTTAACTGTTTTAAAAAAATATTACATCAAACTTACCGCCTCTATCTGCTCATGACGGGCCAGCCGCCACCATCTTGCTTGAAGATCTCGGACGAAATCCTGTGCGGCGCAAGATCACGCCATCACGCCGGCTGGCGTGGGGGCGCATGACGTCATCACACTGGCCGCCGTGATGCTGTAATCTCATGCTGCATGGTATTTAAGCCGAGATCTTCAATCAAGATGGTGGCGGCCGGCCCGTCGCAAGCAAATGGAGGCGGTAAGTTTGAATTTTCATGTTTTTTACACTATTTCAGGACAAATTGATTCGCTGACACTAAACACGAGGAAATTCGGCTTCTGTGCAAATCGAATTCTTCCTGAAATTTGGATTGAATTCCACTTCGTCAGCTTCGATTCGCTCATCTTTATTACATATGTTCCACATAGTCCTCTTCAGAACTCTATAGAGTGCTGAAGATGTTACTCTCCTTAGGAGCACTTTAGCTAAATGTTACTAAGGATAATCTTTACTCCTTGCTTTCTATTTAAAAAACACCTGTCCCTAATAATGTATATTACAAAAATGCTCACATACTTTAATGACATGTAGATCCATTTTTTATCAGCTATCACCTTCACCAAAAGTTTCCTGTAGTTGCAAATAAGTTCTTCACAATGTGGGTGAATTTTGGATCATTCCTGCCTGTTTCAGTTGATCAATATTTCTGGAATGCCTTGCATACGCCGCTTCTCTCAGGTCGTGCCTCAGTATCTCAAAGGGATGAGGGCAGGAATTGAGCATTCTGAAACACAACTCCTCTTCTTTTACAACCATTCTTTTAGTGATTTACTTGTGTGCTTTGGGTCATTGTCTTGTTATATCACCTAACCTCTCTTCAGCTTGAGATCATGGGCGGCCTCCCTTAAGTTCTTCTGCAAAATGCTTTAATCCACCATAGAATTTATTGATCCTTTAATGATTGCAAATGGTCCATGCCCTGACGTGGCAAATCAACCTCAAACCATGATACTCCCTCCATTATGCTTCACAGTCAGGATGAGGATTTGGGGTTGATGTGGAGTTTACTGTCCCTTTATGTAGTTAGTAGGCTTTTTCTTTAATAATATTCACGAGAAGGGCTTCCCCCCTTAAAGTGATAAATTGTAGCAACCGAATGTAGCATAACAAATGAATCTAACTTATTTTATGCTTTGATTTAATATAGGGTTTATGGAAGCATACAGATTGTTTTTTTTTATATATATATTTTTTTTCCCTTTTAGACAGATATTTATTCTGGAGCTCTCTTCATCCAGGTGTCTCTGGGTTGGAACATTTACCTGTCCACCGTTATATTACTAATAGTCACAGCAGTTTACACTGTTGCTGGTAACTATCTTTATAATGCATCTTGTAGATATCATTAATGTCTTAAAGTGGACGAGCATTTACAATATAATAGGTTTTTAGTTAAAGTAGATTTGTCATCTCTCCTGACATGCCTTTATTTGTAAAAACTTGTGTGTTCCTAAAATTACACTTCTATAGTGTTCCTCTGTCATCCCTTCTGGAAATTGTGAAACTGGACCCTACAATTTACCCTTTTCAATTGAGCATGAATGGGGCAGGGCTTCAGCAAATGGTCTTCAAAAGTGGGTGACCCTGAACAGTTTGGTGGGCATACCCTAGTGCAGGGATAGGCAAACTGTGGCTCTCCAGCTGTTGTACAACTACAAGTCCCATCATGCCCTGCTGTAGGCTTATAGCTGTAGGCAGACTGGGCATACTGGGAATTGTAGTTTTACAACAGCTGGAGACTAGAGCCCCAGTTTGCCCAACCCTGCCCTAGTAGATTGTGGTGGGGCCTAAAACACTCTGCTCAAATATTGAGAGTTATAATATAAGACAGGGATAAGCAATTTTCGGCACCTCATCTGTTGTCCAACTATAACTCCCATCATGCATGCCTTTGATGCTGTTCTCGGAACTCTCATAGAGGTGTATGGAGCATGCTGGGAGTAGTAGTTTCACAAGAGCTGGAGTGCAGAAGGTTGCTGACCCCTGATATAGGAATATACGTGTAGATATTCATCAAGCAGGGCGCTTCTTGTGATTGAGAATATAACAAAGTGGGGTATATTAAGGGGAGAAACAGAACTGGATCGCACATCCACAATGCTATGCTTTGATCCAATTTAACTCACCTCTCAGCGCTATATTAAAGTGTACAGCCCCCCATACTACATGCTGTACAAGAGGCACTAGTGTACATTTTGATCAAAAGGCATAAGCCCACTCACCACTCCAAGGTCGCCTCTTAGAGTGGGACCTACTCTGACAAAAAGGCGCTGCACAATGCATTGACAAAGCGGCACTGCCCTAGTAGAAGGCAGGACACTCCCCAGTGGCGTTGTGAGGGGGGTCCGGTGGGTGCGGGCCGCACCCGGTGACACCAGTCTGATGGGGTGTCACCCGCTGGGCCCAAGTCCCCAACACCACTAGCACCCGCCCCCTCGTAATTGTGTCACTGATCTGATCCTGTAGTTGCCGGCTGCACGGGCATGAGTTCAGCCACTTCGGCCTTCGTGACCTCCCGTGGTGGGTCTTGCGGGATCACACGCCACAGGACGGGGTTGCGCGCCAAAGACACTGAACTTACCTGAACTCATGCTCGCGCAGCCAGCAAATACAGACTGTACATGATCAGTAACAGGATCAAGTACGAGGATGGGGGCCAAACTACATAATGGGGGGCAGTCTGGGGGAAAAATTACTTAGTGGGGGAGCAGTGTGGCGGGCAAACTACATAATGGAGGGCAGTGTGCGGGCAAAATTACTTTGTGTGGGGGGCAAATTACTTAATGGAGGGCAGTGTGGGGGGCAAACAACATAGTGGGGTAAATTTATCAAAACTGTCCTAAAGAAAATCTGTGCAGCTTTAGTTTTGTTCTGCTTTCTGCTCTGATTGCCTACTAACAAGTAGACAGCATAAATCTGCCTCGGAGTCTATGTCCAATTACAAGACCTAATCAGAGAAGATTTGTAAAAACTGTCTCTGTTGCCAGTAGCAACCAATCACAAAACGGCTTTCATTTTTCAGGAGCAGAATAAGAAATTAAAGCTGCGCTGTGATTGGTTGCTAAAGGCAACAGAGGCAGATCATATAAATTTGCTTGGGCCAAGCCATCATGGCAGGAGTAAGCTAAGCGTGGTGGTTGCTTAGGCCGATAATCTCGTTATATCACTGACATGGACTGCTCCAGTAACTCCTGCCCGATCAATCAAATCATTGGTGGTAAACACATTAGACAAAAAGATAATATGGCCAAACACATTAAAAGAGTTATTACACGTAAAAAATGTAGAGGATGATAAAATGGAAAAAAGGATTTCATCCTAATAGGTGACACAATAAATGCTTGGAACCAGGTTAGTAAAAGGATGGGAACACCCAGAGATTTTACTAAGTATCTAAGAAGTCAAAAATTTCTCTCCTATTGAGACAGTTGCTTCCATTACAAATTAGGAATTTCTAGCACTAATTAGGTCATTTATTATCAAACTGGTGTAAAGTAGAACTGGCTTAGTTGCCCATAGCAACCAATCAGATTCCACCTTTCATTTTCCAAAGGAGCTGTCAAAAATGAAAGGAGGAATCTGATTGGTTGCTATGGGCAACTAAGCCAGTTCTACTTTACACCGGTTTGATAAATGACCCCATGAGTATTTAAAACTTAGAAAATAGAAAAAATATCCCCACAGATGATATGGCTAAGAAATAGGAGCTATTTTTATATTACACACAAGTGACAGCGATAATGAGTAGAAACAGATGGTAGGCTAATAAGAAAATGTGAGGAAAATCATAGAAATTTTGAGAAACTACAGAGTTAGGAGAAAACATGGGCAAGTTACTGTATATGGCATATTTGGGGCAAGAAGGTGTGTTGTGGTGTTATAAAGGGAAACTGTCATCAAAAAATGACTTATTCTTTTCATCACGTTTTTATGTTTAACATACCTTTAATGAATTTTTGATGGTGTTATTTTTAAATTTTCCATGTCAATATATATGTATATTTAAACAAAAACATAAAATCCTGGAGTTTTTGCACTGGCCACTAAGCCTAATAATAGATACCACTGTACAGATCACTTTACTGCAGTTATCTGCTTATCTGTCATTCTAATCCTGCCTGCAATGATATTACCTGTGTATATAGATAATACATGATCCACTATTCACAATAGGTAAATGTCAAAGCGTATCTATTCTTTCCTTGTACAATAATTGTGGCAGAAAGGGGAGAGGCGCTCATAGGGTAATAGTTTTTGGGTTAAAAAGTTGGCAATAAAAATAAGTTGTGCTCACCTTTTTGTGTTGTGCAAGCATAGGCACAACACTGGTGTAGGCGTGTGGTTAGACAGTGGTCGGTGCTGCCAGTATCGTTCGCTTCTTGCTTGTAGGGTTGTTAGTCCTCCAGAGGAGAGATGAAATGACAATACAAGGGTGTGGAGTAATTGTGGGACCCGTTTTTCGATACGTCTTGGCGCCACGACACGACCTCAGGTAGTTGTAGATCGTTCCTTTATTGTTTATATATAGAGGTGACAATGCGTTTCGGAGTTGTGAACACTTCTTTTTCGAGTCTGAAGTTAAAAGTTCCTTGTACAATGACCTCTGCACAGGTCACAGTGCATGCCTAGAAAACTCTTCCATAGAAGTCAATAAGGACCTATCAAGACTATTGTGTCTATGGCCCATGGGGCTGCTGTAAAGCAATGCTCACTATAGGAAAAAGTGCCAGCCTCTCTGGTGGTTGGGACCATGGGAGCTCACAAAGCCTGGTGCTTTTTCCTATACTGTGCAAGCAGGCCACCGCTGCTGGATTGCAAGGTGGTCATAACAATGGAAACAAGCAGTGTGTAATGTGATGGAACAATTAATCAAGCCAGCAGAAGAAGCAATATGGATAATAACAATACATTAGTAAGTGCCTTGTATTAACTTTCTCTACATGATAAATGCCATTTGCTAAAGTGAGACAGACCCTATAAAGAGCTCCTGTTAGCATGATAAATACTATTAAACCAGACATAATATCTGGCAGGATATTGCTGATTAAAACAATACCTTTCTTTTGTCTGTATGTTAAACAGCCTCAGAGATATCTCTGTTTTTATTCATATGAAAATTAGCAAGTTGGAACCCCAGGGAGTGGTGATAAATCCTTGGAGCACTGCTTTTGTAACACCCCCTGTGCTCTGTATACCCCCTCACCCCTTGATTGGCAGAGCTAGTCATCAGCATACTGAGGGCAGAGTTGTGTAGAAGAGCTGTCCTGGCATGTACATAGAATATACACTACATGCCACAGCCTTACCATAATAGAAGAGTGAATTTATATGTTTAGAGAGCTAATATACATATTAGGACTTTATTCATAGGCACAATACACGATTATAGTAAACATAGTAATATGTGTTACTGTAGAAAAACACTCTTCTCTATGTGGTTTAGCTTTACTATATTGAGATTTGTTTTTTATTCTTACAAAACATAAAGCATATTACTGGTTTATTCACAGGAACAACACATGATTATACAGAAACCAGCAATATATATTAGCTTTCTAAGTGTAAAAAACATTATTCTCAACATGTTAAGGCTATAGCCTTTTACCATGGGTTAAATGAGAGGAAAAAAGTCTCTCCTAAGATCTAAACCTGGAGTCTCTACATGAAAGGCTGACTACTTACCTCCAGGCTACAGCCTTATCATATTGAAGACTGTGCATTTTTCTAAACTTAGAAAGCGAACACATATAACTGGTTACATTATAATCATGTATTGTGCCTGTGAATAAAGCAGTAACATGTACATTAGCTTTCTAAGCACACAAAATCCACTGTTCTCAACATGGTAAGGCTACAGTAATTAGTGCAAATGATAAGCACATGCTAGCACACAGCTCTATGACATAGCTCTGCCCTAAGCACGATGTCTTTGCCTGCCAAAAGAAATAAGTGTGCAGAGCACATAGGGTGTTACAAAAGCATTGCTCCAAGAATTAGGTCCCACCCTCTGGTTCTCCAACTTGCTCATTTGCATACGAAAAAAATTGTGTTGAGCATACAGAAAAAAGGAAGGTATCATTTTATCAGCATGATAAGCTCAGGTTTAATAGAGTTGATCATGGTGACAGAGCCTCTTTAAGTCTTTCACTACCATGAGTCGCTATTTCAAGACTAACACACTCAATAGTGTTAGCAGCGAAGAAAGCCCTGTTAAGTAGGTGGTAAGTCATCGGATAATTTGCTACTAATGAAGGGAGCAGCCTGCCGTGTAGCTGTGCCATATGTATGAAACTAGCCCAAGCCTTTCACATTTTCAACTAGACTATACCCCCCCCCCCCCACCCCAGTCAAGGGCAGCAAAAGAATTGCCTGAAACACAGAATATTTAATTTTTAATGATGTAATAATTCTGTGTGACGTATTCTTTTGTATTAATTAGGTGGACTAACTGCAGTCATCTACACTGACACCTTGCAAACTGTCATCATGGTGGTGGGGGCCTTTGTCCTCATGTTTATATGTAAGTATGACACTTACTTATACTGAACAAAAATATTTTGCATCAGCTGACCTCAAAGATCTGAAACATTTTTTACATACACAATAGACCCATTACTCTCAAATATTGTTTACAAATCTGTCTGAATCTGTGTTAGTGAGCACTTCTCCTTTGCCGAGATAATCCATCCCACCTCACATATCAAGCATATCAAGGTGCTGATTAGACAGCATGAATATTGCACAGGTGTGCCTTAGAATGCCCACAATAAAAGGCCACTCTGAAATGTGCAGTTTGATCACACAGCACAATGCCACAGATGTCGCAACGTTTGAAGGAGCGTGCAATTGGCATGCTGACAGCAGGAATGTCTACCAGAGCTGTTGCCCGTGCAATGAATGTTCATTTCTCTACTATAAGCCGTCTCCAAAGGCGTTTCAGAGAATTTAGCAGTACATCCAACCGGCCTCACAACCGCAGACCACTTGTAACCACACCAGCCCAGGACCTCCACATCCAGCATGTTCACCTTCATCATTGTCTGAGACCAGGACACCGGACAAAACAAAACAAGGATACCGGCAATGTGTGTTCCGCATTTCGTGGACTGCACCTCACCAGCACTATAATAGAAAATGCCTTTTCTTGTCCGCAGTTGTGGACAAGAATAGGACATGTTCTATTTTTTGGGGGAACGGAATTGCGGATCCGGAAGTGTGGATCTGGAAGTGCGGATGCGGACAGCACATAGTGTGCTATTCCGCATCCGTTCCGGCCCCATTGAAAATGATCGGGACTGCACCCGTTCCGCAAAATTGCGCAACGGATCCGGACTATTCATACGGACGTGTGAATGGACCCTAAGACATGGGACCACTGAGGCCAGCAATTGGCTGAAGCAGAAAACAGGCTGCAATACATGCCCAAACCACTGGGTAGTAACAGACAGACACAGTCAAGTCAAGAGCAAAGGTAAGGAATGACACATCTGTATGTACAATACAGTCATACTGGTTGCAAGGGAGGGAGTAGGACAATATATAGCAGCAAGATCAGACCACATAAGGTTTTTTGTAGTCTGTAACCAAGAAGACACATAGAAGTTGTATATCCAAAACAGTAGAATACTTTATATTAAAAATATTGGAGCATTATAGACTTTGTTGCAGAATTACTATACTTGCCATTTATTTTGCAGCTTTTAACGAAATTGGCTGGTACTCTGGACTGGAAGAGAAATACATGGAAGCCATTCCAAAAATAATTGTACCTAACACAACATGTCATCTGCCCCGTAGCGATTCTTTCCACATGTTTCGTGATCCACTTACTAGTGATCTACCCTGGCCTGGTCTCATATTTGGTCTGACAATATTATCCACTTGGGTTTGGTGTACTGACCAGGTGAGTCGAAAGCACATGGCTTCCTTTAAAAAAAGCTCTAAAAGGTGGGCCGGCGGGCTTGCCCATAATGCTCTGCAGTCCGCGGATGATATGAACTGGTCTGTCAGGCACTATGTTGGCTTCCAAGAAAAGATGCCATTCTGACTCCAGTCACTGATTGACAGCCACATCCTGTCATAAGACACAACAGTGAAACACACAGGACAGCCATTTTAGGGATTGGGAAGATATGTTTAGTTAGGTAGATTAACCCCTTCCCGTCTAGCGCCGTAATAGGACAGCCCAGCAAGAAGTGACTTGCCGCCCAGTGCCGTACTATAAAGGCGGGCTTATAGGATGGGTGCAGGATCAGCGGCAGGGGTCCGGCAGTCACTGATAGCCGCTGTATGCCCTGGCATCGATGAAAACACTGATGCCGGCGCATTAACCCTTGATGTGCCGCGGTCAGCGCTGACCGAGGCACGTGCGATGTGTGGAGGGAGGCAGAGAGCTTCCATCGGGTCCCCGTCACAGCAGCGTGATGCCTTACTTAGGTATCATGGCTGCCTTCCGTGACAGCCTGTGAAATCAGGCCCCCTTGATCTCACAGGCAATCAGGCTGTAAGTGTAATACACTTACGGCCAATGCATCACAATACAGAAGTATTGTGATGCATTGTAAAGGGAATCAGACCCCTAAAAGTTGAAGTCCCAGAGTAGGACAAAAAATAAAGTGAAAACAAAAGTTAAAAAAATAACGTTTTACCCAAAAATTGAAAGTTTCAAGTAAAAAAAAAAGTGTCCTTTTCCCAAAATACTGTAAAAAAAAAAAAATTTTATAGGAAAAAAAATCTAAGTAGACATATTAAGTATCTCCGTGTCCGTATCGACCAGCTCTATAAAAATATTTTATGACCTAACCCGTCAAAAGAATAAAATAAAAACTGTGCTAAAATAGCCATTTTTTGGTCACATTTTTTGGTTTACAATCACTAAAAGTGCAACAGCAAGCGATCCAAAAGGTGTATGCCCCCCAGAATAGTATCAATCTAACCGTCACCTCATCCCTCAAAAAAGTAGCCCCTACTTAAGACAATCGCCCAAAAAATAAAAATAAACTATTGCTCTCAGACTATGGAGACACTAAAACATGATTTTTTTTGTTTCAAAAATTATTTTATTGTGTTAGATGTAGTGTTGAGCATGAATATTCGAAAAGTGAACTTTTATTGCAAATATCGGCACTTCGAGAATTTGCGATTATTTAGAATATAGTGCTATATATTCGTAATGAGGAATATATATATATATTTTTTTTAACACAGTACACATCAGGTGATCATCCCTCCCTTCTTCTAGCTTGTGGGCCAATGAGAAGTTAACTTATATATATAAAATTCAGATAGTTAGGGGGAAATAGTCAGTGTAGGTTAGATTGATCTATAGTGTAGCTATAGTGGTTCTGCTGTCCATATGTACATGCTACAGACATAGTGGTGTGATGTCACAAGTTGCACGTATTGCGAAAAAATATGTGCATCATTAATTGCCGAAAATTCCCAAGCGCAAATATATTGGAGCGCTCTATCTGCATATAAAGCTATTCTAATGTTCTGCCGTGCCAACCATTTTCTCCAGTCTCAGGAAACTTATACCAGCTTGAAAAATGTAGCATAAGTGACCCACACCGATATTTCGCACGCATTAAGCAAATAATACATTGCCGAATATTCGCAATCAAGAATTTTATCTCAAATTCTCAATTTAGCGAATATATGACGAATATTCTACAAAATATTGTGAATTCGAATATTGCCCCTGCTGCTCACTAGTTAAATGTAAATTTAAAAAAAATGGAAACATATTAGCTATTGCCGCATCCGTAACAACCTGCTCTATAAAAATGCCACATGACCTAACCCCTCAGGTGAACACCGTAAAATAGATAAAATAAAAACAATGTCAAAAAAGCTATTTTTTTGTCACCTTACATAACAAAAAGTGTAATAGCAAGCGATCAAAAAGTCATATGCAGCCCAAAATAGTACCAATCAAACCGTTATCTCATCCCGCAAAAATGATACTCTACATAAGACAATCACCTAAAAAATAGGGATGACGGTGAAAATTAAGTCACCCTCCTGATATTTATATTAGAGCAAACGCTCATGGTGATGCAGCAATAGCTGGTGAAAGCTCCAAATCTTGCTCACCTGATCGCATGGACTTGTGGGGAGGCAGATGGGGTCAACATCCCATCCAGAAATTGAGTGCCCATGACCTGCAATATTTTTGTATTCAACTTGTGAACTTGTATAATGAACTTGCTATCACAGCCTGCAGTGAGCTCTCTCGCTGCTCTTACAGTAAAGAATCCTCATCTAAGACTATGGTGTAACCTTCTTTCCTCTACACGTAGAGGATGCCCTATTTATAATGACACTATATTTTGCACTCTCTCTCTCTCTCCCAATGTAAAGTTGACAAATGCTGTTGATTTACATTCTGGGAAATGCTATTCATCCATCAACCTTAAGTAGTATGAGGCATGACAGTAATATGATGTAGGAAAGTTGCATGTATCCTTAGAAAAATCACACAGGGCTGGATTTTTTGCAATGGTTGCATGCTACTTTGTAACTTTCCCATAAGTAAACATTAAAATTAAAATTGCATTAATGCTGCATTTTTAATGCAAATCACAGGCAACTCCCTGTCACTGTGCATGAGTATTATTATGTATTCTAGTTTATTATTTGCATTGCAGTTTTATACCAGAGCAGAAACACATTTGGTAGCAGCGGGGCAAGTGTGATCTTTGCAGCAGCCACAAAGTGTTTAGGATCTTTAGTGATTCAACTACTAACTATTATTAGGAAGTTGCTGGATCCCTTAAACAGTATTTTACATGAAGTGTATCCAAGCTTTTTTTTCATAACCAGGTAATTGATTAGTTTGATTCTTTATACTCTTTCACTGATATTAATCCACCCTTCACTAATAAAATACTGTAACGTAAGGGGCTAGCGTTAACTAATTAGGCAAACTTCTTAAAGGAGAAGTTATTCTTTGAAAATCAGTACTAAGAATTTGAAATAACATTGAACATGGAATTTTGAGAATGGATCCATTAATGTCTATGGAAAATGTATTCCAGATAATTGTGCAGAGGTCTCTGTCGGCCAAGAATTTATCCCATGCCAAAGGGGGCTCTGTTGTTGGGGGCTACTTGAAAATCCTTCCCATGTTCTTTGTGGCACTGCCTGGAATGATCAGCAGAGCATTATATCCAGGTAAGATTACTGTCCATTGTGTTAAAGGGCATGTGTCATCAGAAAATGACCTCTTGTTTAAATCACGTTTTTATGTTTAACATATTTTCAAAGAGTTTTTGATGATGTTATTTTAAATTTTTCATGTCACTATCTATATTTAAACAAAACCCATAAAATCCAGAATTTTTCGCACTGGCCACTAAGCCTAATAATAGGCACCACTTCTTGTTCTGTACAGATCACTTTACTGCAGTTATCTGCTTATCTGTCATTCTAATCCTGCCTGTAATTATATCACCTCTGTGTATAGATAAGACAGGATCCACCAATCACAATAGGTGATTGTCAAAACTTATCTATTCTTTCCTTGTACAATGACCTCCTCACAGGTCACAGAGCATGCCTAGAAGACTCTCCCATAGAAGTCAAAAAGGTCCCCTCCTGACCGTTGTGTCTATGGACCATTTGGCTGCCATAAAGCAATTTTCTCAATGCTTTCTAAATGCTGTTAGGAACAGCTCAGGCAATATGGCGGCTCCCAAAATCACATTCTGGAAACAGAATTAAAAAAATTTGTAATCTGAAAATAACAACAGATTGGACAAAAAGGATGTGCTGCTATCTGGTTTTAACTGGTAGATAGAAATCTTGGTGACACATTTCCTTGAAACATACAATAGTTCTTCTGGTTACAAGGTTAGAAAAAGACTAAGGTCCAATTGGTACAACCAATAATCCTACCATATTTACAGTACCTAGAGGTAAACTATAAATCCCAATGACATGAGTGCCATTACCCAATGTGAGGGGTCAGCATCCCAACTCCAGAAATCTAGTACCAATAACTTGTGATGTAATTATTTTCAAATCATCTGGTTCCTACTTGAATTTGTAAAATGAATCAACCATCACAATCTCCTCTGGCATACACTTTAATAGTCTTACTGCCCTAACAGTAAAGAATCCACATGTTCCTTTCTCTAAAATTTGAGGACACTCCTTGTCATGGTTACAGGTCTACATATAAAAAGCCCATTATATTTAATTCCTTTTTACATGTTTTTGTAATGTTAAATGGGTTCTATGAGATTACAAAGAATGATCTAGTTATAATGTATGGCTTAGCAGTACCACTCTTTCTCCATGGGTTGTGACTAGTATTGCAATTCATACCCCCCAATCAAGTAACTAGAGTAGAGCTGCCAGGGGCTGATTGGCCATACAGGATAATTTCCTGGTGGGTCGATGCCCGGTCCACCTGGGCCCTCCTCACGGACTGTGGTTTTTGGCTCTGTTGGGGTGATATAATGTGATTTTACTTTTTAGAATTAGTGATTTTTAAAAATACCTTTATTAGTGATTATCTGGGTATAGGTATGTATATACCAACAGAGTGTGCTACAATTTCACAAGAATTTGTATACATATATTTCTTATGACCGGGGAGTAGTAGCCCCTACACATAACATTTACTAGTGATACAATAAGTCAGTAGGTTTAGGAAGTTCGAGGATCCAGTCAGATTATTAATAAAGATAATAGATAGTAGTGAGACAAGGTCTGAGAGAAGGGGCAGGGCAGACAAACTGCTTACCCTACAAGGCCCTCAAAAGACTGCTCAGCCCAGGGTGACCCCCTGATGGTGGAGGTTCCCTGTCCCCGTTCCCTGTCCCTATTGTGAATCTCATCCCTATTTTTCTAATCCTCTGGAAGGGGTAGGTGGTGACCCCATCTATACTTAACCACCCTCCATTCCTGATTTATCGTTATTATAATATTTTTCCCTGGCTAGGGTCAACCTAGGGATTTGTTTAGTTTTTAGGTTCGGGGACAGGGAACCTCCACCATCAGGGGGTCACCCTGGGCTGAGCAGTCTTTTGAGGGCCTTGTAGGGTAAGCAGTTTGTCTGCCCTGCCCCTTCTCTCAGACCTTGTCTCACTACTATCTATTATCTTTATTAATAATCTGACTGGATCCTCGAACTTCCTAAACCTACTGACTTATTGTATCACTAGTAAATGTTATGTGTAGGGGCTACTACTCCCCGGTCATAAGAAATATATGTATACAAATTCTTGTGAAATTGTAGCACACTCTGTTGGTATATACATACCTATACCCAGATAATCACTAATAAAGGTATTTTTAAAAATCACTAATTCTAAAAAGTAAAATTATATAAACCCCATGTGATAATAAAATCTAATAAAAATCTAATTACTAGGCAACTGTGTGATATAATGTGCCACAATTTGGACCTAACTACAAAACAGGGCCACTTTTAGTATTTTTTCCAGGGCCACTTTAAGTTCCCAGACCGCCCCTGAGAGCTGCAATACCAAACACAGCCTATGGACAGAAGAAACTTTTTTCTAATCTTGTACAACCCCTTTGTGGCTCCAAACGTGGACTGCTACTGTTGAAATATTGATATTTAGAAAGTCCAAGGTACTGCAAAATAACTTATAAAAACAGTGATCCAGTTCATCAACTTTATTGAATGTTCTTTGCAGATGAGGTCGGCTGTGTTCACCCTGACGAATGCCGGAAATACTGTGACAATGATATGAGCTGCTCAAATGTTGCATATCCCAAGCTAGTAATTAGACTGATGCCTGTTGGTGAGATGTCAACTTATTATTATTTTGGGAATCCCACTTACCACGTGACACAATGGGCCTCATGTATCTAAACAGACTCAGAGACAAAACTAGATGGTACTTCCCTTTAAGAGAAGCGGAAAATGAGAACAATCTATGTCCAATTGTCCTATTAAGCTCATGTACAGTATATGGTCATCATAGCGAGGAGTCTACCAACACGGGTTCATCCTATTTAAGCCAGAGCAGTTTGAGAACTGGTCATGTATTACATGGTAGCTCATTCATTTGAATAACTCTTTAGAGACTTCAAATTTAGTGACAGGAATTCTGAGATATTTTACTGATTTGAGAGATTTTTAGATATTGTCACTCATAGCAGCTAATAGCTACTAGAAGGTCTTGAGAGGTGAGCTTTGCTTTTTGGTAGGCGAAAGACTCAGTTTTTCTTAAATCATATCTTTAGACACAAAAATAGATACTGCATGTCTTAATTTTCGAAAAAAAAACATATTTTACAGTCATATTCACTGATTGCAATGAAGGAACACTTACTTTTTCCCCCCAGTCATTTTATTAAAGGGGTTATCCAATGAAAAGTATATTTTTACTATCCTCAGGATGGGTGATGAATCTTGTATAGTAAAGGGTCCGTCTGCTGGCACCACCAGCAATCCCAAGAATAACGGGATCCCTGAGTCCTATCTCTGTATGGAGTGATGGTGCGCGTGTTGGTCCATTGACTTCTATAGGACAGATAGAGCACTCAGTCCTTATAATCATGAGCTCTTAAATTCTTCTCCACCCTTCCTCCTGATTGGCATCTTTTTTCCTTTGAATATTATAGGAAAAGCACTATCAATCGTAAACTGTAGGACTGGGGGAGTCTGCTGCTCGTGAATATTGGGATTCCAGTGCTCAAGTCTTGCTGGTGATTCTCAACAGACATTTTAAGAAAACAACTGGGACAGAAAAAATGTCATCCAATGCTTCAATTAGGGTCTCTGTCACTATACACTCAGACAGGGCAGCATAAAGGGCTCAGCCACTCATGGCTGGGCAGTGTGCATAGATGGTACAGTATATGGAAGTGTAATGAGTGGCACTTGCCATACAGCACATATTGGGATATTGTCCTTTATGTGCAATGGCTCTGGGACAGAATACCTCCAGGCATCTAATGGAGCATGCCACAATAATTCTTCTTTTAGATTCATACAGAATTTGGAGGTGTACACAAGGTTACACCGACATTTAGGATTGTGTCAAGTGATGACCCTTATTAATTCAGATACAGTGGCTCCATCAGTCACCAACTATGTTCCCCATTAACCTGTACCATACTTGTCACTTTTCTAGACTACAATGGGTCAGACCATTCTGTCTTGTCAATGAATGACGGCTCAGTTTCACTGACTTTTGTTTCCTTCTTCTAGGATTAAAGGGTTTAATGATAGCAGTAATTGTGGCAGCTCTAATGAGTTCTCTCACGTCCATCTTCAATAGTGCCAGTACCTTATTTACCCTCGATATCTGGATACGTGTACGCAAGAATGCAAAGGAACAAGAGCTTATGATTGTCAGCAGGTACCGTGTGGGCATTCATGTTTCTAGTAAATTCTAGGGAAGTAATCAGATGGCATGGTGACAGCAAAGTGACCAAAATGTTGTTGAATTATCTCTAGAAACCCTGTAGACGTTAGGATGGTCTGGCTTATGCCCAACCTACGACCGGCGGGCCAAATGCGGCCTGCGAAGCTGTGTCATGCGGTCCGCGCAGTGACTGGACTTTATCAGCGCAGGGCACGCTGAGAACGGCACAGGCAGCAAAGCAATGCTGCCTGTGCCTGCAATCTCCCTGCCCAGCCCCACCTCCTAGATAATTTATTCACTGCACTTGCCTCTGTGAAATTGAAGAGAAGCGCCGTAATCTCGCACAGGCGTAATCTTGAAGTGCGCATGCACCGTCTTCCTGGCCTCTGCCAGTGCGCCTGTGCGAGATTACGGTGCTTCTCTTCAATTTCACAGAGGCAAGTGCAGTGAATAAATTAGCTAGGAAGTGGCTGTGGGTGGGGGGGATATCTGTGGAGGACTCTGAAGGGGGGATCTGTGGAGGACTCTGAAGGGGGGATCTGTGGAGGACTCTGAAGGGGGGATCTGTGAAGGACTCTGAAGGGGGGATCTGTGGAGGACTCTGAAGGGGGGATCTGTGGAGGACTCTGAAGGGGGGATCTGTGGAGGACTCTGAAGGGGGGATCTGTGGAGGACTCTGAAGGGGGGGATCTGTGGAGGACTCTGAAGAGGGGGATCTGTGGAGGACTCTGAAGAGGGGGATCTGTGGAGGACACTGAAGGGGGGGATCTGTGGAGGACACTGAAGGGGGGATCTGTGGACGACACTGAAGGGGGGATCTGTGGACGACACTGAAGGGGGGATCTGTGGACGACACTGAAGGGGGATCTGTGGACGACACTGAAGGGGGGATCTGTGGACGACACTGAATGGGGGATCTGTGGACGACACTGAAGGGGGGGATCTGTGGACGACACGGAAGGGGGGATCTGTGGACGACACGGAAGGGGGGATCTGTGGACGACACTGAAGGGGGAGATCTGTGGACGACACTGAAGGGGGGGGATCTGTGGACGACACTGAAGGGGGGGATCTGTGGACGACACTGAAGGGGGGGATCTGTGGACGACACTGAAGGGGGATCTGTGGACGACACTGAAGGGGGATCTGTGGACGACACTGAAGGGGGGATCTGTGGACAACACCGAAGGGGGATCTGTGGACTACACTTAGGGGGATGTTGGGGTGGGAGGTTCTGGAGGGGTGTTTGGGTGGGAGCTCTAGAAGGGGTGGGAGGTCCTATAGGTATGTGGGGGTGGGAGATCCGGGAGGGGGGCCCATAATTTTTTTTGCTATGGGGCCCAGTCATTTCTAGCCACGCCCCTTATTGTTAAGATTGGATCGATGGAGCGCCCTGCTGTAGGAGAAGCTGGCGGGAGATGAAAGGAGGAGGGGCCAGCTCCTGGTGGTGTCGGGCACAAGCATGGCGGTGGAGGATCTGACTTGCTAAACTCATGCTAAGACGACTGATGTTCTGCAGAATGTTATGCACATTTTGCTTCGCTTGGTATCATTCAGTAGACGTTACAATTGATCAAGCAACCAAGAGAATTTAACTGGAGCAGAAGGCAGTGGATCTCTGCATCTGCTAAAGGTGTTTTCTCATAAAGGCAGCCCCTGTCTATTTTAGCGCATATGGACAACACAAAGGGGGATCTTCTGCTTAGAACCAATTGGAACCAAAATATTTTTTGTAAGGATGGCTCCTGTTCTGGTGGACTTGAACCGTCCTTGTATTACTTGTATCTATGTAATACTTCAAGCTCATAAAAATCCATGTTTCTTCTTTGCAGAGTCTTCATTGTCATACTTGTGGTTATCAGCATTTTGTGGATCCCTGTAATACAAGCAGCAAAAAATGGTCTGCTCTTTGACTATGTGCAATCTGTCACCAGCTACCTCTCTCCGCCAGTCACTGCAATATTTGTTCTGGGAATTTTTATCAAGAGGATCAATGAACCCTTAGGTTTCTGCTAAAATGTTTTATTGTATCTGCTGAACATATCCAATACTGACACTAAATGTGTTACATCTATTGACAGGGTGCATTCTGGGGTTTGCTTATTGGCCTGGTGGTAGGCTTGATTCGAATGATCATGGATTTTGTGTTTCGAGCTCCAAATTGCGGCGAGGTGGATACAAGACCTTCAATACTCAAGGATGTCCACTACTTGTATTTTGCAATCCTTTTATTTGGATTCACGTCAATTGTCTGCATTGTGATCAGTTTGTGCACAAAAGCCATACCTGACAATAAGGTGAGGATGCAGTGTTTTTTTTTGGGGTAACTTATTAGAAATGGTAAAGTCAAGTCTGAATTCTGAACTTTAAAATATGCATATTCTATTTATAGAGGTTAATTCATTAGCACAATCCCTGTTCATTTGGCCCATTAGGGATACTACTTCTGCTCTATGAGCCAGAGCTGAGACACTATCAAG
Organism: Bufo gargarizans; assembly: GCF_014858855.1. NCBI lineage: Eukaryota > Metazoa > Chordata > Amphibia > Anura > Bufonidae > Bufo > Bufo gargarizans. Next base: position 31,155,779 of record NC_058086.1, read on the forward strand.
CAGCTGCTCTAGATCTTCAAGTTACCCATGTATTAATTTTAAGGCTGAGTGAATCTATTGTAAATTAAAGGGGTTATTCAAGTTATTTTTTTGTTCTTTCTATGTTCCTAACTAAGCAAATGTAACAGCTTTCCAATTCACTCACTTTATCTCCAGTGGCTGGTTTCTCAGATTTCACAGAGGGTCACATGACCTGTGATGTCAGCTTCTCTCCCTGCTCTGATAAAGGTCGTTTACAATCCTGTAAACAAGACGTCACTGTGCTGGCTACGCCGCCCTTACTGCTAGGATTCTTAACCCCTTCAGCTGCACAGCAGTGAGGAGACAATGCTGGGCACTGGAGCTGATATACTAGAGAGAGCATTGCACAAGAAGGTAGGGGGAAGATCCTGTGTGTATTAGCAGTGTCATTATACAGGTGGGACATGTAGTCCTCCACATACAACATGCTGCAGAGTCTCCCAGCACTCAGGGCAGCTCTTGTATTCACTCCCTTAGCAGTGTCATTATACAGCTGGGACTTGTAGTCCTACACATACAACATGCCGCAGAGTCTCCCAGCAGGCAGACATGTCACTCAGGGCAGCTCTTGTATTCCCTCCTTTAGCACAGCAGGGGGAGGGGCAGAGATTGTTTTTATTGCATGTAAACAAAGGGCCAGAAAAGAACCAGGGAAATGAGGAAAAATCTTTTTTTTTTTTGCATAAAACTTGCTTAGCTTAGTTATACATCAGACTTTCAGTGCTATATTATTTTTTTTTATAACTCGGACAACCCCTTTAATTGTTGTGAACTTCACAAAAATGTGTTTAGATTCAAAGCTTTTTGCGATACACTTTGGACAAATGACATAACAGCACCCGTTGCCATTGTTAATGTTGGCAGGGAAAACCATGAGGGAGGAAGAAGACGGATAATCACATATCACTGGGTGGAAGTGGAAGGGTAGACTTACCCCGATTGACCGAAAGACAGCCCCATCAGCCAATCCAGGAGGAAGGAGGGGGGGGGGAGTAGGCAGTGAGATGCCTGAGATGTTGAACTAACTGTTCAGCTTTTGACTGGAAATGAGTGCCTGGCAGAGTAAGTGCATTACAGAGTCTACAGAGTCACAGGCAACTGTTGTAGTGTGATAAGTATTACAAAACCATGGTAATAACCATGGTAATAACACAATTTTTACATGCATGTTATTGAATGCCTAGTTGAATGACAATTCACTGTAAACACTATGTTGTTGTATCCAAGTTAGCAAATGCATAAGATCCGCTGCAAAATGAGCATTGCACTTTGAATTCATAGATGGTTCCCGAGAATTAGCTATTATTCACATCACTAGCCAATTCTCAGTGGAAATCGTTATCATACCAATATAGCACCATATTGTGTTTGTTATTGAGAATGCATTTGCACCAATGCTCACTAGCTCTGAGAATTGATTAATGTGTGCCATGTTAGAGCTGATTGGCCAGGGTGAGGATAGTCACACAACTGATCACTTGATAAAGTGCATCAAGCAGCAAACATCCTGCTAGCTTCCTCCTTGCCAACTCCAACTGGGCAAGGTTAGGACAATGGCAGGAAATTTGGGTAAATAGCACATGCTCCCTATATGGCACAAGTGATTAATTTATATGTGCGACACTTTGATGATTACGCGATCCCGGTTATGATACCCAATCATCTCATTGGGGGAGTCAGACAGAACGGGGACCTCACTCAGAATGGCAAGCTGCATGCTTGCTTGCTTACTATATGTGATGACAACTGTACCCTTACCATCAAACAGTCCAAATAAATCACATCACCCCATCCAACACAAACCATGACACCATGAATAGCAAATAAATCACACCAACAAAAACCATTGCCGTCACACAATGTATAGCTTCTCAGCATGAGGTTACAAATATCCTGTATCAAGATTAGTGTTGAGTGAATTGAAGCATCCGAAGTGCGATTCGATCCGAAGTTTAGGAATAATTTGATTTGCATCAAATCCAAATTTGCTGATGCTTCATGGTAATGAATCCTAAAATGGCGGCTACACATGTAACAAAGTGAAAGTTTCACGACCATGTTGATGGCCGTGACTCCTTGGGAGCCGCATACAGTTGCCCGCGGCTTGGGTTGTAGTGTCAACCGCAGCTGGAGGCATAATGTTGTTAGCCTCAAGTGCGGTTGCCGCGGACAACAGTTATGTGCGCGGTCCCCTTGGCGTTGTGTGTGTGTTTGTATACACTTTTGTATGTCTGTGTGCACTCTGTTTGATGTTTGGTGTGCACCGACATCTTCCCTTTACTGTGGCTGTCCGTGGCAACGTTTGGTTGATATGTACATGTGATGGCAGTGTCCCGGCCTTCGGGCTGACTCCCAGGACATGGTTGCCACCCATGTCGTAGACTGCGGCAACAGCCACAGTGTGTTCTTGGATTTTGACACTTCCCCTTTAAGTTGTGTTTTCCCTTCTGTGGTATTGGAAGGGTTAACTCCCTTTCTCTGTGTGTGAGTCACTGGGGGTGTCTGACTGTTGGGTGTGGCTTCTTGGCCCTATAAAGCCTCAGTTGAAGGCAATAGTCAGAGAGGGTGCTTCAGCCATGCTTGCTGGAGACATCCTCCTGGTTACTTTACCATCTGTCAGTGGGGGCCTCCCTTCTGGTCATAAAATATTGTTTCACGGTGTTAGCAAGGTGTGTGTGGTGTTTCCATATCATTGCAGCTTATGGTCCTGGGTTCCTGTGTGATGTCTGGTGTGTGCTGTGTTCGTTGGTGATCTGAACTGCACCACCTGCACATGGGTTCCAGGCTTTGTTGTCTGTGGCAGGTGAGTGATGTGTTGGTTGCATTTGCCTGTCACTGCCATAAGTTGCTTCTGTTTCCCCTTGTAGCTTGGCCTAGTTAGACTCCTGTTTCTCCGTGTCCAGGAGGAACGGGCTGTCTACTCAGCTCCTAGCTCAGGGTCCGACGGAGGGTCAGTAGGGATCCGAGGTTCCTGAGTATGGGCCCTCCTACCTTTAAGGGCGGCCCATGCAGCTAGGAGTCAGGGTCAGATTAGGGAAGCACTAGGGGGTGACCTGCTCCCTAATTCTGTGGTTTTGGCCAAGTGGCAACCCTACCATCTCCTGGCACCGCACGGCTGAGAGTTTTCCCCATCCTCAGCCGTGACAGAAAGTAAGAAGCCCTGGAACGTGAGATCCCCCATAATGCCGTGCAGATTGCAGCCAGCCAGCTCCTGTGATGTCACAGCCCTATAAATGCCTCAGCCCGTGCGGTCTCCGCTAGAGATGAGCGAATCAACTTTGGGTGGTACATCTGAAGTTGATTTGCAAAAAACTCTGTTGCAATACTGTATGGAGTTACCGCTACAGTATTAGAATGTATTGTCTCAGATGAGTCAAAGTTATGACTTTGTGAAGTCGCTTGAGACTTTGTGTAATACCTTCGGGAATTAATTATTACTGTAAAAAACCTTGGTACTGAGCTCGGGTTCGGTTCCAAGCTACAACTAGAAACCGAACCCGAGTTTGGCACAAAGGTTTTTTACAGTAATAATTAATTCCTGCAGATATTACACGAAGTCTCAAGCGACTTCGCAAAGTAATAACTTCGGCTCTTCTGAGCTAATACATTCTAATACTGTACATAGCAGGAATTCTGTACAGTATTACAACAAAGTATTTTGTGAAACGACTTCGGATGTACCATCTGAAGTCGATTCACTTATCCCTGATTTACGCCACTTCACTCTGAGCTGAGCATAGGGAGAGACATGACAAGCACTAGGGACAGTGATTAAGAAAGACTTTAATTGTAAAATATTCAATAGGGAGAGTGCAGGGACACTGTAGTGAGATCGTAGGGAGACAGTTTACACACTACAGGGAGAGCATAGGGAGAGCATAGGAAGAGTGCAGGGAATAATTGAACCATGTCAGTGCAGGGACAAATTGAACAGTGTCCCCCTTGGTTAATATATAAACAATTCTATTACGCCTTGATTGTGTAATTAGGGTGAAAAAGCAGTTTAATACTACTGTTATTGAGGAGTCCACATTGTGGCCATGAGACTGGTAAGGGTGATATCAGTGATGTGCAGACAGTAGTGAATGATAATGTAGCCAATTGCACATGGGAGCAGGGTGGCAGCTTGCCCATGAGACAGCGGCAAGGTGGCAGCGTGCAACTCAGCCAGCAGGGTGTAAGTATGGCCATGAGCTAGCGGGGTCAAAGCAGTGTGAGATATGGGGCCAAAGATGCCCGGTGTAGACCGTTTGCTACTCAAGAGCCTACTATTCCGGAAACAACTAGCAGGGCATGGCTTCAGAGAGGCAGCTGCAGGCAGTCAGTACAAAGTGGCGGGGGTAAAAGTTCCTACTCGCTGGTGAGGGAATTTTTCATCAAGTTTCCGGAAGACGTCAGCAAAGTCATTTGTAGAATCTGTGTGAAAAAGGTGAAGCATGGCCAGGGTGCCAATGTTGGCACCACGGCCCTGCGTCAACACATGGAGCATCACTATAAAGTTTCTAAAATGGGGTCACTTTTTTGGAGTTTCTACTCTAGGGGTGCATCAGGGGGGCTTCAAATGGGACATGGTGTCCAAAAAAATTCTACCAAAATCTGCCTTCCAAAACCGTATGGCATTTATTTCCTTCTGCGCCCTGCCATGTGCCCGTCCAGCAGTTTACGACCACATATGGGGTGTTTCTGTAAACTACAGAATCATGGCCATAAATAATATGTTTTGTTTGGCTGTTAACTCTTTCTTTGTAACTGGAAAAAAATAAAATAGAATGAGAAATCTGCCAAAAAAGTGAAATTTTGAAATTGTATCTCTATTTTCCATTAAATTTTGTGCAACACCTAAAGGGTTAACAAAGTTTGTAAATTCAGTTTTGAATACCTTAAGGGGTGTAGTTTCTTAGATGGGGTCACTTTTATGGAGTTTCTACTCTAGGGGTGCATCAGGGGGGCTTCAAATGGGACATGGTGTAAAAAAAAACAGTCCAGCAAAATCTGCCTTCCAAAAACCATACGGCGCACCTTTCCCTCTATGCCCTACTGTGTGCCCATACAGTAGTTTACGGCCACATATGGGGTGTTTCTGCAAACTACAGAATCGGGGCAATAAATATAGCATTTTGTTTGGCTGTTAACCCTTGCTTTGTTACTGGAAAAAATGGATTAAAATGGAAAATTTGCCCAAAAATTTAAATTCTCAAATTTCATCTCCATTTGCCAATAACTCTTGTGCAACACCTAAAGGGTTAACAAAGTTTGTAAAATCTGGTTTGAATACCTTGAGGGGTGTAGTTTCTAGAATGGGGTAATTTTTGGGTGGTTTCTATTATGTAAGCCTCACAAAGAGACTTCAGACCTGAACTGGTCCCTAAAAAGTGGGTTTTTGAAAATTTCTGAAAAATTTCACGATTTTCTTCTAAACTTCTAAGCCTTGTAACATCCCCCAAAAATAAAATATAATTCCAAAATTGATCCAAACATGAAGTAGACATATGGGGAATGTAAAGTAATAACTATTTTGGGAGGTATTACTATGTATTATAGAAGTAGAGAAATTACACATTTTTGGTAAATTTGGTATTTTTTTATAAATAAATTTTTTATTTTTTTTTACTTCATTTTACTAGTGTCATGAAGTACAATATGTGGTGAAAAAACAATCTCAGAATGGCCTGGATAAGTCAAAGTGTTTTAAAGTTTTCAGCACTTAAAGTGACACTGGTCAGATTTGCAAAAAATGGCCAAGCCCTTAAGGTGAAATCGGGTCCTTAAGGGGTTAAAGAATAAAACAAAAAGATTTAACTTTACTACTAAAGTTTCATGCAATTATCTATTCTACAGTATGTACAGTGGATATAAAAAGTTTACACACCCCTGTTAAAATGTCAGGTTTCTGTGAATGAGACAAAGATAAATAATTTAAGAACTTTTTCCACCTTTAATGTGACCTATAAACTGTACAACTCAATTGAAAAACAAACTGAAATCTTTTAGGTAGAGGGAAGAAAAAATATAAAAATAAAATAATAATATGGTTGCATAAGTGTGCGCACCCTTAAACTAATACTTTGTTGAAGCACTTTTTGGATTTTATTACAGCACTCAGTCTTTTTGGGTATGAGTCTATCAGCAAGGCACATTTTGACTTGGCAAGGTTTGCACACTCTTCTTTAGAAAAACACTCTGTCAGATTGAGAGGGCATCTCCTGTGCACAGCCCTCTTCAAATTACCCTACAGATTTTCAATCGGATTCAGGTCTGGGCTCTGGCTGGACCATTCCAAAACTTTAATCTTCTTCTGGTGAAGCCACTCCTTTGTTGATTTGGATGTATGCTTTGGGTCGTTGTCATGCTGAAAGATGAAGTTCCTCTTCATGTTCAGCTTTCTAGCAGAACCCTGAAGGTTTTGTGCCAATATTGACTGGTATTTGGAACTGTTCATAATTCCCTCTAGCTTAACTAAAGCCCCAGTTCCAGTTGAAGAAAAACAGCCCCTTGGCATGATGCTGCCACCACCATGCTTCACTGTGGGTATGGTGCTCTTTTGGTGATGTGCAGTGTTGTTTTTGCACCAAACATATGTTTTGGAATTATGGCCAAAAAGTTCAACCTTGGTTTCATCAGACCATAACACCTTTTCCCACATGCTTTTGGGAGACTTTAGATGTGTTTTTGCAAACTGTAGCCTGGCTTGAATGTTTTTCTTCATAAGAAAAGGCTTTCGTCTTGCCACTCTACCCCATAGCCCAGACATATGAAGAATACAGGAGATTGTTGTCACATGTACCACACAGCCAGTACTTGCCAGATATTTCTGCAGCTCCTTGAATGTTGCTGTAGGCCTCTTTGTAGCCTCCTAGACCAGATTTCTTCTCGTCTTTTCATAAATTTTGGAGGGCCGTCCAGTTCTTGGTAATGTCACTGTTGTGCCATATTTTCTCCACTTGATGATGACTGTCTTCACTGTGTTCCATGGTATATATAATGCCTTGGAAATTCTTTAGTACACTTCTCCTGACTGATACCTTTAAACAATGAGATCCCTCTGATGCTTTGGAAGCTCTCTGTGGACCATGGCTTTTGCTGTGGGATGCGACTAAGAAAATTTCAGGAAAGACCAACTAGAGCAGCTGAACTTTATTTGGGGTTAATCAGAGGCACTTTAAATGATGGTCGGTGTATGCTGACTCCTATTTAACATGTTTTTGAATGTGATTGCTTAATTCTGAACACAGCTACATCCCCAGTTATAAGGCCACAAGGGAGCCACTGAGATTTATCGCCCAAGGGCCCACATGAACCTGGAGCTGGCCCTGACCTTACGGCTCCTTCAGGTACCAATAACTGGGTACAGCTGCCACCTCTGCACCACCTGTAGCTGCACTACTGCACACTGCATCTCTAGGTCACAAGGGATAAGAACTGCAATGGTGGTCTAGTCTAGGACCTTGTCAAGGACTGTTCAAAATGTTAACTTCTTTGTATGCTTTCATTATTTCTAGCTTGGTCGTATGACTTGGTGGACTCGAAAAAGAATTGATCCAACTCTTTACCAGAAAGCTGAAATAACTGGATCAGAGAACATAGCTACAATATGATCAACTATTCCACCTATTGAGAAAGAGCCAGGTGACAGAGATTTTTCTTTCTGTAATCGTTGTGTTTGGGGATGCTCACTTAGATCCTTCACCGAAGCACCAAACACTTCCATGATCAGTGATGAGATGCAATATTTAGAATTTTAATACAGTATAAAATATGCTATTGTGTCTACTGGGGTTGAAATTGTGAGTTATCTGGGATCCTAGGCATTAAATAGGTTGTCCTCTTTATTCATATTAAAGAGCTATCATCAGGAGAGGTCATCAATATCAGATCGGTGGAGGTATGACTCCCGAAACTGCCACTGATCAGCTGTTTGGAGAGAAGGCCGCGCTTGAATAAGCTGACCGGCAGGGGTGCCAGGATAGGTCATCAATATGAATAATGGGGGCAACCCCTGGCTGAATAAATAAAAAAAAAATTAAGGGAGTATACTATAGAGAGGATGCTAAAATAATTTGAACTTGCCTTCTGGAGACCTTTCCGACCCAGTGCCTATGGTCCATCCTCTCTTCTGGACTGAGGCTATCGTGGAATATTTTGGTGCCAGCAGTGACGTGCTTTAGATGGCCATGTTGTAGCTGTAGCCTGGCAGGATAAATATATGATATATTATTTTAACTGCTGGGTTTCAATTTGCTCCAAAAAGATGGAACTCAGACATCCCCTTTCAAAGGCCTTACTAACCTCTATAAATTGCATTTGCAAGCACCTATAACTTACTTTTGTGTTTGTATGCTCTGCACTAATGTCAAAATCATTAGTCATGAAAGACCGAGTATAATTATTGTGCATGTATTTTTCAAGTCATCCCACCATTGCACTAGATTTTTAAAACTCTTCTCTCTTGGGGATCTCAGTGGACTGTGGAGACCTATGGTAATATATTAGGAACCCAGCTGAAACTCACATCTAAATTTTCTCGATTTTCTATTGACGGTGAAACTCACAACATCTTGGCCTAATTTGGTGGAAAAAGGCACATCTAGGGATGAGATTTATCATCTGCCTGCACCAGTTTACTAGCAAAACAGTCATAAATAATGTGTTTGCAACTTTATAAATGCCATTGCAACAAAATATTCATGCAATTGGCATTTTTTCACTGTCCTTGCCACTTTCTGAAAATGGACTGTAGGGATGGTGGGGCTAGGAGGTCACATTTCTCTTCAGTTGTTCTGGCACAAAGGAAGACAGAAATCTACAGCAGCTCCAAGCTACAGTAGATTTCATTCTGCCACAAGGACTACTGGAGGAAACGTCTTATTAGGCGCATCCTCCATCAGCACAGGAGATTTCAAAGACAGGTGCAAAATGCTGGTGTTTGATAAATCTGCCCCCTAGTGATTTTTGGCCATGTTAGACAAGGGTGTGTGGCTTAGTTGAAAAGGGTGTGGATTTTCAGGAAATGAGCATGGCCAAAGATTCTTTTTTTGCACAAAAACTGTGCCAAAATTTCTGTCTTAAAAATCAGAAGGAAAGAAAACTTAAAGTTGACTTAAGCTTTTAAATAGACAATCTATAGATGCCCAAAATTTGACATGCAGCTTGAGCCACTGTGAAAATTCTGGCATATTTAAAGGAGTTATCCAACCACTATAATGCTCCCCCTATGCCCAGGCCACTAACAAATCTAGTACTTACCTCTCTCCCCGGCACCAGGGGCATAGCTATAGGGGATACAGAGGTAGCAGTCGTTACCGGGCCCAGGAGCCTGAGGGACCCAAACACCCTTGTACCACATGAGAAGACACCTGTTTTATAGAAGGTGTATGTTGGTCCAGTTACACCTCTGGCTGGAGGGAAGGTGTTAGGTCAAGAATTTGGCATGGTGGGGAGGCAGTTTCAATTTTTGCCTCAGGCAGCAGGAAGGCAATGTGCTTCCCTGCCCCTGGCCACAAAGCAATGATGGAAGGGGGGTCCCAAGCTGAACTATTGCACCAGGGCCCATGAACCTTTATCTACGCCCCTGCCCGGCACCCACATCGCTTCTGATGCCAGCACAGCCACAGCTGCATCTCCCCATCCCGGGGATGAAAACATCCGGCGACGGGGGTGGGACAGCCAATAGCAGGCTAGGAGGGGGACGAGCCTCCCTAGCATCATGGGTTATACAAGAGAGGCATGTCCCCTTCATGGCCTGCTATTGGCTGACCGCCCCCCGCCCCACACGTGATGGGGAGATGCAGCGTCAGCCATGCCGGTATCAGAAGCGACGCGGGAGCAAGGTAAGTACTATCTATGTGAGGTGCCTGGGCATTTGTGGAATAACCCCTTGAAGGCCTCCCTGTCTACACATCTAACTCATGGTAAATCTGGGCCATTTTCTTACTTCCCAAAACGGTTCTGTTTGTACCCGCAGAAGGAAGCATGATTCCACAAGTAACAATTGAAGACAGTTCTATACAGGAGCAGAAAAGGGGCAATGACCGTAAGTACACAGATTATCCATTCTACATCACCATGGGGGTCATTTATTGAGACCTGCCGCTTCGAAATGTAAGAAGCTTCCGAGATGTCTTCCATTTAGACCTTTTACGCCTGAAATGGGCATAGAAAATGGTAATTGAGATGGACCTGCTGGCCCGTCTCCTTCCCTGACCACGCCCACTTTTTTAAACCTGGCGTGAGCGGGGAAAAGTAACACCTGCTTACATGTCAGATGCCCATCAGATCCTACAGAAGCTTTTTCAATTTTCTGTAATGTCCATATAAATTTGCCTGGGCTCCAATTTCCACGAGCGATAATCAGAGATAAGTATCCGAACAGTGGTGGTCTGACCACTTGGAGTCCCAGAGTCGTCTGTGAGAATGAAGTAATGGTGCACATGTGTAACCACCACTCATTTCAGTACCGTGAGACTGCTAGAAATAATGCCGAGATGTTTCTCTATGTAAATGTTGTGAGTAGGAAAACCACTTTACTGTAGTTCACCTTTTATTGAAGATTTCATTTGGCTTCAGTGTAAGCCAAATATCAAATCAGTGGAGTTGAACTGCTGTCTCCTTGAGTGATCAATTGATTAAAGGGGCCAGGGGTGGATTGGCCATAGACGCTACAGGGAAATTTCCCGGTGGGCCGATGCCCAGGGGGCCAATCAAGCCCTCTTGATGGTGGCAGGCCAGGTACATAATGATCTGATGATACAGAACGGTTCCAGTAACCAAAGAAAGGAATGGGACACTCACTGTTTCACAACAGCCCCTTCAATCAGATGATCTCACTGGGTGATGCGTTTAATAGTGCTATTACACAAGTCAAGACATTTCATGAAATTTTGATGTAGTCTATGATTGGTATTGACATCATTATGATATAAATTAAAGGTGATGAGCATGGTCAACTGGTTGACAACAAAATAAAAATCTTTTCTCTTGACTTCACTCTCCAACCAATGAGTTTTCTTGCACAAATATACAGCAAATCTATATAATGCATTGCTATGTTTTGTGGTTGATCCTATTTTTCTATTGACGATGACATGATGACAATTAGAGATGAGCGAATTGAAGTTGATGAAGTGGAATAATGAATTCAAATTTCCTCACGCTTCGTGGTAAAAAATTACATTTTTTCTTTAAATGGCTGCTGCACATGTTAGGACATGGAGCAAGGAACCCTGGGAACGAGGGATCACCCACAATGCCATGCATGCAGCCAATCAGCTGCCAGCCAGCCCTGTGATGTCACAGCCCTACAAATAGCCTCAGCCATCTTGGATTCAGCCATTTTCCAGTGTACTTAGTGCAGGGAGAGACGTTAGCAGGCGCTAGGGACAGTGCTAGAAAAGACTTGAAAACTTTTATTTTGCTGAATAGAAGTTCAGGGAAAGAGCATTAGAAATGTAGGGAAAGAAAGGATAGGGAGGAATTATTCCACAGCATTGAAGCAGAACAAAGTCCAATAGGGGAGGTTACAGCCTGGGTAATAAAACAATCCTATTACACCTTGCTGCACTGACAGCGGATCCAAATTGCCTTTATACTGCTGCTTTCAGATTTGCAATAGATGATACCTCTGTAATTATGGGGTACAAATGCTGTATGATACAGCCATTAACAGGGTGTATTACTAGGAAATATTTCTACGTCTTATTAGCCCTTATGAAGTGCAGTTATATGTTCTAAACAGGGGCGTAACAATCGAAGTTACAGAGGGTGCGACAGGGCCTAGCGGGGGGGAGGGGGCCCGCTGCACTCACATGTAATAGGAGCGCTCTGACGGGGCCCGGCATGAAGTACAGTGACAATACCAGGCTCCGTCAGATCGCTCTTCAAACATGTATACTATGCACAAAGGTAGGTGGAGCGCAGATGCAAGGGGGGAGGCAAGCACTCACTTGGCAGTTATTGTTACTGCCGGGCTGTTGTATCCAGAGTGAAGAGGGCTCCCTGCTTCACTTTTCTTCTGGGCTCCGGAATCGGCCTCCAGCAAAGCAAGCAGCGCGATGTGAGTATGGGAGCGCGTCATCAGGGAAGAAGGTAAGTATGTGTTTTTGTTTTTTTGTTTTTTTTCCATAAAGCTGCAGACGGGAGGCAAAAAAGGGGGCCCCAACTACAGTGAGGGGGCACAAAAGTGGACATTTTTACTGAGGGGGCACCTAATCTGCCATAGCACATATGTGGGCATAACTACTGTGAGGGGGCACATATGTGTGCATAACTAATATGAGGGGGCACATAATATGGCATAACTAATATGAGGGGGCACATATGTGGGCATAACTACTATGAGGGGCAGATATATGGCATAACAACTGTGTGGGGCACATAATCTGGTATAACTACAGTGAGGGGGCACGTATCTAGGATAACTACTGTAAGGGGGCATAAATCTGGCATAACTACTGTGATTGGGCACATATCTGGCCATAACTACTGTGAGTGGGCACATATCTGGGCATTACTACTGTGAGGGGGCACATATCTTGTATAACTACTGTGAGGGGAAACAAAAGTGGGCATAATTACTGTGACAGGAACAAAGCTGGGTATAGCTGCTGTAAGGGGCCTAAAGGAGGACATAACTTTTGTGAAGGGGCCACAAGGTGGGTTTAATTACTGTGAGGGGCCACAATGTGGGCATTGGTACTGTGTGGTAGCACTTAGGGGAAATGTCCTGGATTACCCTGCTATACATTGGGATGGCTCTGTCTTGCAGGACCAGCACAGCGCCCCCTGCTGGTGATTTCACCATCCCTTCTGTATGCGATTATTCTTTTTTTCTCTATCACTACAGGGACCTTGTTACGGATCCAGTAGACATCATGCCAACGTCAGCGACACTCTGGATGAGGTAGGACCAGATTTTATTAGTTAGGACTGGGTGAGTGTAGCCATGCATTGGGCTTAGTGAATTGGGGGAGGGGGGGGGCACTCCAAAGTTTGCACTGGGGCTCATTATGTAGTGTCCCACTAGGTAGGGGTGGGCACTACACAAGGGTCAATTGGGTCACGTGTTACTCCTACTCCTAAGGGACAGTGGCATTATGTTTATTCATGCATTCTAATGTATTGTCTATGTGCTTTTACATGTGTTGTTTCCCCTGTTATATGCTCAGCAGGCCTATTGGGGTGTAGTTAGGCATCCTAGACACTAGAGGGAGATAGGGAGCCCCTATTATAAATGTTCAGGCCCAGACAGGGAGGGGTCAGGTCATAGTCAGGAGTCTGTGAGGACAGAAGTGAGAAGGCACCAGCCCGAGATATGCTGAGGGCCTCCTCCTGACATGCAGCTAGATAGTCCAGGCTTCTAGTTGCCACCAGGAGGCTAGTGGAGAAGTACAGCCTGCCTGGAGATCCTGAATCCAACTAGCACAGAAGAAGTAACCCCAGTAGTAGGGATGGACCTCCTGGGAGCAACCTGCAGTTACCCTCCAGCCAAGCAGTGCCAGTGCAACCAGCTCAGATAAGTAAGCTGATGGGCAGAGGTACTATAAAGTGAGAGCAAGGGTCAATACGGGAGGAAGATTAAGTACCAAGGATTAAAGCCAGCATCTAGGCATCCGGGTCTTGGGATACAACCAGAATAGCTGTGGGATAGTTCAGCCTGGTCTGTGAAGCATTAATCGTTTACCCTCCAAGTATCTTGCAAGATTATTACCTGCCATTGTTGAGAAATAAGCCTGCTTGTAAAATATATGACAAAAGGGACTGCTTTACCATCTTGTATGTACAAAGTTGGACTGTTGAAAGTAAAGCTACGTTTGGTTCATCATACCATCTGTGCATTTCCATTATTGCTACTGGAAACCGGTGTGCCACCGTTACAGGCACTGGCGTCACGATCCTTAAAGGGACCTTGCCCCAGGCACTCTAAATACCTGCAACATCCAGGGCACCTCATCCACCATCAGGCCTGGTCCCTACATCCAGAGTGTGCCCCAGAGAAACTGGTGTCTACCTCTCCTTCACTGCTGCATGCCTGCCCAGGGTTCTCCTCCAAACAGTGAGTAACCCTCGAATGCCCATAACCGTGACCTCACAATCGCAATACCCTGCAGGTCTGGCGTGCTGCAATAGCACTCTAGTTACGCCACTGGTTCTAAAGCCTATTTTGGCGTGTATTAGTGGGAAAAAAGGGCTTATTTGCCATTCAGTGGTGCAGTTATATGTTCTTATATTAGTGGCAAAAAAAGTATTATTTGCCGTTCAGCTGTGGAGGCATATGTTCTAAAGCCTTTTTTTGGCGTGTATGGGTGGGTTTACATGAGCGTTGCGGATTCCGATTTTGTTTTCCACTATAACATGATTATAACAGAAAATAACGGAATCCATAAGACGGAAATCAAAACAGAAGCCTTTAAGAGGCATTCCGTTTTGATCCGTCATAATGAAAGTCTATGGGAATCATAATGGATCCTTCTGTCGACAGGACTTTTTTTTCCGTTCTACATAACGGAAACCAGACGGATCCATTAAAATTCCCATAGACTTCTATTACGACGGATCAAAATGGAATGCCTTTTAAAGAAGTCAATGGGCAACATAACGGATCTGTCCTGGTTTACGTTATGCAGGACTGGACTGCATAATGAAAACCACAACGGATCCGTTATGCTGCGCATTGACTTGTATTATGAAGGATCAAAACGGAATGCCTCTTAAAGGCTTCCGTTTTGACTTCCGTCTTTTGGATTCCGCTATTTTCCGTTATAACCATGTTATAACGTAAAACAAAAACAGAATCCAGAACACTGATGTGAACCCACCCTATTAGTGGAGAAAAAAGGGCTTATTAGCCTTTGTGTGGTAAATTGAGAAAGTTACAGCCCTTTTTGTCGTTTATTAGTGGCAAAAAAAAGTATTATTTGCTGTTCAGCGGTGCAGTTATATGTTCTAAAGTTTTTTGGGTGTGCATTATTGGCAAAAAAATATATTATTTGTCGTTGTGTGGTGAAATGACAAAATTACAGCCTTTTTTGGGGTGTATTCATTTCCTTTTTATTTACTTATTTGATCTAACAGTATGAACAGTATGTCAGACAGAGAAGTGACACAGTGGAGTGGCAGAGGCCTAAATGTTTCTGGCGCAGGCACAGGTCGCAGCAGAGTAAGGGAGCGTGGCAGCAGGGGTCACTCCATATGCTGTGGGATAAGATCCACTATACAGCAAGGATGAGCTACTAGAGGACAGTCAGCAGCTACTGCCTAGCCAAGTTCTGGAAGAGACTTCCGCCGCTTCCTCCGGTAGGTGGGCAAGTAGTGATGAGGAGAGTGGCGTGGGAGCTACTGTTGCGAGCAGTCAGGATCCTGGCTCAGAGACCATTGAGGAGGACATCAGTGACATGCAGACAGTACTCGATGATGATGTAGCCGATTGCAATTGGGAGCCGGGTGACAAAGGGGCTTCATCATCATCGGGAGAAGAGGGTGGCAGCTTGTGCTTGAGGCAGCGGCGGAGCCAGCAAGTTGGTAGCATGGCCAGGAGTCAGCAGGGTGGCAGCAGTGGGAGGTCGGGAGCCAAATGTGCCCGGGGTAGACCACCCACTTCGCAGGAGCCTACCTGCCCGGAAAGGAGTGGTTCAGGAGTTCACAGAGGCAGCGGCGGTAGCAGTCAGTTAGTGCGGAGTGTTGGGGGTAAAATCACCTACTTGTTAAGCCGCTGGAAGAGGTGAACATGGCCATTTGCTGAATCTGTGGGCAGAAGGTGAAGAGTGGCCAGGGTGCCAATGTTGGCACCACGGCCCTGTGTCAACATATGCAGCTTTACCATAAAGTGACCTGGGAGAACTGTGGCTCCAATGGGGTGGTTAAGCCTGCCACAGCAACTGCTGCATCACCCAGTGGCACTCACCTGATGTTTAGGCAGTCAAGGCTCCACCACCTCAGCCGAAGGGAGCTGTCTGTCCTTTCCATCATGTAGCGGTCCTGATGCTCCTGCTCCTCGCCCTCCTACTCCTCGTCATTCCATCAGCAATCGATCACCAAAGCGATTGCCAAGAGACAACAGTAGGCGTGCACTCATGCAACGGCTCAGAAGCTGAACGTGCTCCTGGCCAAGTTGCTGGTGGTGCAGTGCCTCCCTTTCCAAGTGGTGGACTCTGCACCTTTCAGAGAACTGATGGCTTGTGCCGAGCCGAGGTGGAGAGTCCCAAGCCGTCATTTCTTTGCCAAAAAGGCAGTACCAGCCCTGCACAAATATGTAGAATAGAAAGTGGGCCAGTCCTTGAGCCGACAACGGAAAGAACATGGTGTCGGCACTGCGTCAAGAAGGGCTGAGCCATGCGCCCTGCATGGTGCATTTGTTCAATCTAGTTGTCAAGCGGTTCCTGAAGTCTTCTGCCCATCTGCAAGACATCCTAAAAATGTCCAGGAAACTTTGCATGCACTTCAGCCACTCATACACTGCCAAGCACACCCTCCTTGAGCTGCAGTGGCAGAACAGAGTCCCCCAACATAGGCTTATATGCGACATTTCCACCCGTTGAAATTCCACCCTCCATATGTTGGACCGACTATATGAACAGAGAAAGGCCATAAACGATATCTTGAGGAGTACTCCCATGTGTAACTTCGATGTCAGCCAGTGAGCCGTTTGCTCAGGCCCTTTGAGAAGGCCACGTAATTTGTCAGTCGCCAGGACTACGGGATGAACAATGTCATTCTACTGCTTCATGCCCTGGAACAGATGCTGGTAAATCTGGTTGGTCAGGAGACTGGAGACGTGGCGCCTAGATATCAAGGTCACATGAGCCCTGTGGGGGCTGAACTGGAGGAGGACACTGGAACACAAGCAATGTGTAGCGAAATGGGTGGTTTTTATACACAGGTGACAGGAGAGGAGGAGCAGGAGCAGCCAGAGGAGCTACAGGCCAATGAGGAAGATGAGACAGAGGACCCAGACACACCGAGGCAGTATGCAGTGGAGATAGAGGCAGGGAGTCCCTCCGAGCCACTTGCACAAATGGCCCGATGCATGCTCACTTGCTTGCGTATTGAAAACCGAATTGTCAACATTCAGCAGAGGGATGCCTTCTGGCTCTCCACCTTGTTGGTCTCTCGCTACCGGTCCAAAATGGGGGCCTTTTTTACACCCGCTGAGAGGGAGACAAACTGAACTACTATAGAGACCAACTATGTGCCCAATTTGGAAACCCAGAAGTTGAATGGGGCAGATCCATCAGTCAGTACGTGTAGGCATGTGCACACGTACTGTTCCACTATGTTGCTGAAATGCTGCCTCCTGCTAAGATGTTCCATATCAGCTGGAGGTGCTAGTTGTTGTGGTGTGCTGATAATGCTTTTCCACATTTTGGCCATGCTAACTCTCCCTTCTGAGGTGCTGGTGGTGCCCCAGCTTTGTTGGCGACTTCTTCCTCCTCCTCTGCCTTCGCCTTGTGCTTCCACTGAGCCCTCGCTGTCAGGTGGGAATGTCATCAGCAGTGCGTCTACCAGCGTTCGCTTGTACTCACGCATCTTCTGATCACGCTCCAGTGACGGAATTAAGGATGGCACGTTGTCCTTGTAACAGGGATGGCAGTCCTCCCGATACCACTGGATCTACATTGACAAGGCCGTGAACAAGGTCCTGGTGGACCGAAACGTTGGCCATTATCTAAAAAGATCTCTTTGGGATGAACAATTAAATAAATGAATTATCTCTAAATTCAATCCAAATGAGTGCCGTGGTTACTTCATAAATCCTATTTGACCACTTCCACTGAGCACCAACAGTACAAAGGAGTGCCATCCACTATAATTATTGTAACAGGGATCCAGCAGGGTGGCCACCCAGTAATCAGAACTGGTTAGAATGTTGGCAACTCAGCTGTCGTTGCGCAGGCACTGCAGCATGTAGCCACTCATGTGTGCTAGGCTGCCCAGAGGCAACGACAAGCTGTCCTGTGGGAGGTTTATTGTCTCGGTCCTCTGTATCCCCCCAGCCATGCTCCAGTGATGCCCATGAGCTGCTTTGGGTGCCACCTGGCTGTGAACACAGTTCCTCCTCATCATCATCCTCCTCATCCTCCAGAACTGTGTCCTGGCTGGACAGTTGTATACCTGGCCTCTGTTGGTGCAGGAACCTACCCTCCGAGCCACTTATGAATGACTGGCCTGATAACCGTGGAAATGATCCCTCTTCCTCCTCCTTATGCTCCTGTGCCACATCCTCTTCCATCATCGCCCGAAGCATTTTTTCAAGGAGACCTAGAAGTGGGATAGTAACGCTGAGGATGGTGTCATCGGCACTTGCCATGTTGGTGGAGTACTCAAAATAGCGCAACACAGCACACACGTCCTGCATGGAGGCCCACTCGGTGGTAAAGTGGTGCTGTTCCGCAGAGCGACTCACCCATGCGTGCTGTGGCTGAAATGCCACTATCGCCTGCTGCTGTTTGCACAGTCTCTCCAGCATGTGCAAGGTGGTGTTCCACCTTGTGGGTACGTCCCATAGGAGGAGGTGAGCGGGAAGGTCGTAGTTACGCTGCAGCGCAGACAGGCGAGCAGCAGCAGGGTGAGAACACTGATAGCGTGCACAGACGGCCTACACTTTCTGCAGCAGTCCTGACATATAGGGGAAAATTTTCAGGAACCTTTGCACCACCAAATTCAGCACATGCGCCAGGCAAGGGATGTGCATCAAACCGGCTAGCCCCAGAGCTGCTACGAGATTTCGCCTATTATAGCACACCAGCAGCCCGGGCTTGAGGCTCAGTGGCACCAACCACTCATTGGTCTGTTGTCCCATGCTGTCCACAGCTCCTACACGGTGTGGGGTTTTCCCCCAAACAGATAGCTTTCAAAACAGCCTGCTGTCGTTTCCCCCTGGCTGTGCTGAAGTTGGTGGTGCAGGCGTTATGATGACCGGATGAGGAGGTGGTAGAGGAGGAAGCAGAGTAGGAGGAGGCAACAAGAAACGTCCTGCAATCCTCGGTGCCGGAAGGACATGCGCCAAACTGCTATCTGCCTCAGGCCCAACCACCACTGCATTTACCCAGTGTGCTGTTAGACAGATAAAACGTTCATGTCCATGCTTACTGGTCCACGTATCGGTGGTTATGTGGACCTTGCCACAGATGGCGTTACGCAGTGCACACCTGGTTGTGCAGGGCAGGTATAGCTCGCCTGGAAAAGTTGTGGCGGCTGTGAACCACGAACTGTGGGACAGCCACCACATAAGGTTTTTAAAAGTCTCCGTCTCCACCAGACGGAATGACAGCATTTTAAAGGCAAGGAATTTTCAAATGCTGGCATTCAGGGCCAGAGATCGCTGGTGGGTAGGGCGGGACTTCCTCTTTCTCTCCAGTGTTTGAGGGATGGAGAGCTGAACACTTCCATAGGACAGTGTCGAGATGCGTGGTGGAGGTGGTGGTATTGCTGCCACATACTCTGTTTTCGGGGTGGTAGGTGCCACTGTCACTCCAGAGAGGGAGGAAGAGGCCGAGACCGCAGCAGAAGAGGGAGCAGAAGGAGCCTGAGATCTTTCATGGTTTTTGAGGTGTGTACTCCACTGTTGCTCGTTCTTTGCATTTAGATGCCTGGTTATGCAGGTTGTGCTCAGGTTTAGAACATTTATGTCTCGCTTCAGGCTCAGATTGCACAGCATGCAAACCACTCGCGTCTTGTTGTCAGCACATTGTCTGAAGAACTGCCACGCCAGGGAACTCCTTGGAGCTGGCTTTTGTGTGCTCAGTCCCTGGGTGCGGTGGGCAGTAACAGGCGTACTGGCTAGGGGACGGCCACTCTGCTTTTTCACCCTGCTCCCTCTTTTGCTGTGTGGCTGGCGCTGTGTGACCACCACCTCTTCCTCCAAACTGCATACGTCAGACACATGACCTTAATTCCATGTAGGGTCTAGGACCTCATCATCCTCCACATCATCTTCCACCCACACTTCACCCCTGCCCTCCTTGCTGGTCTGCACACTGCAGAAAGCTGCAGCAGTTGGCACCTGTGTTTTGTCATCATTGGAGACATGCTGCAGTGATCCTCCCATGTCCACACCCTGAAACATACAGTGCTGCCCATAATTATTCATACCCCTGGAAAATTTTGACTTAAAGTTACTTTTATTCAACCAGCAAGTAATTTTTTGATGGGAAATGACATAGGCGTCTCCTAAAAGATAATAAGACGATGTACAAGAGGCATTATTGTGGGGGGAAAAAAAACTCTCTCAGCTTTTATTTACATTTTGAACCAAAAATACAAGATGTTCCGCACTGTGGAAAATCTCTGAGGACGTGGTCGGAAGCCAAAAGTGACACCTGTGCTGGCCAGGAGGATAGAGAGGTGAAAAATAATCCAAGGATCACCACCAAGGCCATCCTGGTGAATCTGGGCTCTGCTGGTGGCAATGTCTCAAGGCAGACAATCCAAACGGACACTGCACACTGCTGGGTTCCACTTCTCCAGATAAGGCACACAAAAGCTCACTTGGCCTTTGCAAAAGCACATCTGGACAAAGAAGACGACTTCTGGTCTTCTGTGTTATTGTCAGATGAAACAAAAATTGAATTGTTTGGTCACAATGATGTTTCCTTCATTTGGTGTAAAAAAGGAGAAGCCTTCAACCCAAAGAACACCATCCCCACTGTCAAACATGGCTGTGG
Source organism: Bufo gargarizans (assembly GCF_014858855.1). Taxonomy (NCBI): domain Eukaryota; kingdom Metazoa; phylum Chordata; class Amphibia; order Anura; family Bufonidae; genus Bufo; species Bufo gargarizans. Next base: position 31,176,454 of record NC_058086.1, read on the forward strand.
GAACCTAATGCTTTGGGGGTGTTTTTCAGCCAATGGACCAGGGAACCTAATCACAGTAAACGGCACCATGAAAAAAGAGCAATACATGAGGATTCTCAATGACAACATCAGGCAGTCTGCAGAGAAACTTGGCCTTTGGCACCAGTGGACATTTCAGCATGACAATGACCCAAAACACACAGCAAAAGTGGTGAAGAAATGGTTAGCAGACAACAACATTAACGTTTTGAAGTGGCCCAGCCAGAGTCCAGACTTGAATCCATTTGAGAATCTGTGGAGGGAGCTAAAGATCAGGGTGAGGGCAAGAAGACCCTCCAACCTGAAAGATTTGGAGCTCATTGCTAAAGATGAATGGGCAAAAATACCTGTGGAGACATGGAAAAAGCTGGTCTGCAATTATAGGAAGCGTTTGATTGCTGTAATAGCCAATAAAGGCTTTTCTATTGATTATTGAGAAGGGTATGAGCAATTTTGGACTGGACACTTTTTGCTCAAATGTACATAAAAGCTGAGAAATGTTTTTTTTCCCACAATAATGCCTCTTGTACATCGTTTTATTATCTTTTGGGAGACACCGATGTCATTTCCCATCAATAAATGACTTGCTGGTTGAATAAAAGTAACTTTAAGTCAAAATTTGCCAGGGGTATGAATAATTATGGGCAGCACTGTAAGTGGTTGGGCATCAGTGCACTCAATATCTTCCACTTCTGGGGCACGGCTAGGTGGATGGCCCATGGAAACCCTGCCAGCAGAGTCATCAAAAAGTATAAGAGACTGCTGGATGACTTGGGGCTCAGACTGCTTGGCTGATTTGCAAGGGGGTGAGGTGAAAGACAGATGCCCATGGGCTACAAGTGCCAACTCTGCGCTTTCAGCAGGGTACCGGGTGGGAAACAATGTGAAGGAACTGGAGGCACTGTCTGCCACCCAATGTACTACCGCCTCTACTTGTTCTGGTCTCACCATTCGTACACTGGTATTCGGGCCTACAAAATAACTCTGAACGTCCTGTCGCCTACGTGCACCTGAGGAAGGTGTTTCATTTGGGCATGTAGCTGGCACAGATCGACCATGTCCTCTCCCAGCAACAGGAGCTCCACCAACACCAGCAGCACCACAACCAGGGCCACGTCCCAGATTAACTATATTAATTTCCCTGTCACATATGCAGTGCAGGTGCACCTTACACCAAAAATGGTTATATGTCACCCACCAAACTAACAGACAGATTAACTATTATATTTCTGCGTCAGGGGTACAAAGATGGTGTATAGCACTCACAAAAAAATCATTATAGATCACCCACAGAACAAATAGCCAGATGAGATTCCTAACACTTTTCCTCACTTCAGCTGCCTGCTTCCTGTCCCTGCACTACTCAGAGCTGATGGGCGGTGCTACACGTGATCCAGCTTGTATAGAGGCTGGGTCACATGATGCACTGGCCAATCACAGCCAGCCTGTGATGGCTTCTAAGTGCCCACAGCTTAAAAGCTTGTTGATTGGCTGCCCTGCAGCCTTTCAACAAGCTTTATTAAATGCCCAAACACTGAACTTGAACCCAAACTTTTGCTGCAAAGTTTGTAGTTTGGGTCGCTCAACACTAATCGCTGACCAAATGCTGACCGTGTGAAGGCGGATGCTCAACAGACAGGATTGTTTTTTTGGGGGGTTATTGTTCGTTATTGTTTGACGAATCAGAGGAAGAGTAAAATTATCAATGACGTCAACACAAACCTACTGCTGACACCCTCTCCACTCTGTCAGGGGGGCTCTACTTGAGTTTAATAGAACAGGTTTGACGTCGGTATAAAAGGAGTGCGCTCTTTCACGCTATAGTAGGATCTTGGACCTCTGCACGGTTCTTTATACCTGGCACTAACATAGACCTGTAAGGTCAAACTTGAGTTATTTGGTCAGTTTTGGCCCCGTGACTGCCCAAATAGTGAAGTGTGCAGTGATTCTAAGAGCGGCGCCTGTCATCTGCGTGTCATACGGACTCACAGTATTATTTCACTACCAGACTCCCTATGCGTGTTACTGCAAGGCACAGTGTTCTACACCTCTATACAGACTCTCTACAGCCAGAAAATATCTGTTTTTAACATGATTCGCCGTGATTAAATTCGGATCAAATCAAATCTTTTTTGAAAATTCAGTGAACCAAATTCGGCTAACTGAAATTACCTCATTTCTAATGACAATGCAAGATGTGGCTAGTTTCCATGGACATGATGAGGGCTATATGTTTCTCTGTGCTCCAGTACAGCCTTATGACCTGGGTGTAATATCTGTTGTCTTCTTACAGCCTCAACACATTCTTGGTGGAAAAAGTTGTACTTCTGGTTCTGCGGTATCTCCATGCAGCCCGAAGCAAAATTGTCCAAAGAAGAAGAGATAATGTTGCAGAGGAAGTTGACCAGTATTGAAGAAAAGCCACTGTGGAGGAACGTGTGCAATATCAATGCCGTCATCCTCCTCACCATTAGGGATGAGCGAACTCGAACTGTATAGTTCGGGTTCGTACCGAATTTTGGGGTGTCCGTGACACGGACCCGAACCCGGACATTTTCGTAAAAGTCCGGGTTCGGGTTCGGTGTTCGTCGCTTTCTTCGCGCTTTTGTGACGCTTTCTTGGCGCTTTTTGAAAGGCTGCAAAGCAGCCAATCAACAAGCGTCATACTACTTGCCCCAAGAGGCCATCACAGCCATGCCTACTATTGGCATGGCTGTGATTGGCCAGAGCACCATGTGACCCAGCCTCTATTTAAGCTGGAGTCACATAGCGCCGCCCGTCACTCTGCTCTGATTAGCGTAGGGAGAGGTTGCGGCTGCGACAGTAGGGCGAGATTAGGCAGATTAACTCCTCCAAAGGACTTGATTAACTGATCGATCTGCAGCTGTGGATCATTGAGCTGCTGATCCTCAATTGCTCACTGTTTTTAGGCTGCACAGACCGTTTGTCAGTCACATTTTTCTGGGGTGATCGGCGGCCATTTTGTGTCTTGTGGTGCGCCAGCACAAGCTGCGACCAAGTGCATTTAACCCTCAATGGTGTGGTTGTTTTTTGGCTAAAGCCTACATCAGGGTGAAGCTGTCACACCAAGTGCATTTAACCAGCAATAGTCTGTTCATTTTTTGGCCATATACAAAATCAGGGGCAAGCTGCGCCTGTCACCAAGTGCATTTAACCCTCAATGGTGTGGTTGTTTTTTGGCTAAAGCCTACATCAGGGTGAAGCTGTCACACCAAGTGCATTTAACCAGCAATAGTCTGTTCATTTTTTGGCCATATACTAAATCAGGGGCAAGCTGCGCCTGTCACCAAGTGCATTTAACCCTCAATGGTGTGGTTGTTTTTTGGCTAAAGCCTACATCCGGGTGAAGCTGTCACACCAAGTGCATTTAACCAGCAATAGTCTGTTTATTTTTTGGCCATATCCCAGTCTAATTCTGTCACTAAATCCATACCGGTCACCCAGCGCCTAAATACTAGGCCTCAAATTTATATCCAGCTAAATCTGTCCCTAGTGCTGTAGCTGGGCGAGTTATTTAGTGTCCGTTCAAGCACATTTCTTGTTCTGGGTTGAAATACAATTCCCAATTTAGCAATTTCATAATTTAGTGGTTTCTGCTATATCAGAGCTATTTGAAATCTATCCCTAAAAGGGTATATAATATTCAAGGTGCACATTGGGTCATTCAGAATAACTTCACACACACCCGCTACTGTGTATTTCCAAGTCTAATTCTGTCACTAAACCCATACCTGTCACGCAGCGCCTAAATACTAGGCCTCAAATTTATATCCAGCTAAATCTGTCCCTAGTGCTGTAGCTGGGCGAGTTATTTAGTGTCCGTTCAAGCACATTTCTTGTTCTGGGTTGAAATACAATTCCCAATTTAGCAATTTCATAATTTAGTGGTTTCTGCTATATCAGAGCTATTTGAAATCTATCCCTAAAAGGGTATATAATATTCAAGGTGCACATTGGGTCATTCAGAATAACTTCACACACACCCGCTACTGTGTATTTCCAAGTCTAATTCTGGCACTAAACCCATACCTGTCACCCAGCGCCTAAATACTAGGCCTCAAATTTATATCCCGCTAAATCTGTCCTTAGTGCTGTAGCTGGGCGAGTTATTTAGTGTCCGTTCAAGCACATTTCTTGTTCTGGGTTGAAATACAATTCCCAATTTAGCAATTTCATAATTTAGTGGTTTCTGCTATATCAGAGCTATTTGAAATCTATCCCTAAAAGGGTATATAATATTCAAGGTGCACATTGGGTCATTCAGAATAACTTCACACACACCCGCTACTGTGTATTTCCAAGTCTAATTCTGGCACTAAACCCATACCTGTCACCCAGCGCCTAAATACTAGGCCTCAAATTTATATCCCGCTAAATCTGTCCTTAGTGCTGTAGCTGGGCGAGTTATTTAGTGTCCGTTCAAGCACATTTCTTGTTCTGGGTTGAAATACAATTCCCAATTTAGCAATTTCATAATTTAGTGGTTTCTGCTATATCAGAGCTATTTGAAATCTATCCCTAAAAGGGTATATAATATTCAAGGTGCACATTGGGTCATTCAGAATAACTTCACACACACACGCTTCTGTGCATTTCCAAGTCTAATTCTGGCACTAAACCCATACCGGTCACCCAGCGCCTAAATACTAGGCCTCAAATTTATATCCAGCTAAATCTGTCCCTAGTGCTGTAGCTGGGCGAGTTATTTAGTGTCCGTTCAAGCACATTTCTTGTTCTGGGTTGAAATACAATTCCCAATTTAGCAATTTCATAATTTAGTGGTTTCTGCTATATCAGAGCTATTTGAAATCTATCCCTAAAAGGGTATATAATATTCAAGGTGCACATTGGGTCATTCAGAATAACTTCACACACACCCGCTACTGTGTATTTCCAAGTCTAATTCTGGCACTAAACCCATACCTGTCACCCAGCGCCTAAATACTAGGTCTCAAATTTATATCCCGCTAAATCTGTCCTTAGTGCTGTAGCTGGGCGAGTTATTTAGTGTCCGTTCAAGCACATTTCTTGTTCTGGGTTGAAATACAATTCCCAATTTAGCAATTTCATAATTTAGTGGTTTCTGCTATATCAGAGCTATTTGAAATCTATCCCTAAAAGGGTATATAATATTCAAGGTGCACATAGGGTCATTCAGAATAACTTCACACACCCGCTACTGTGCATTTCCAAATCTAATTCTGTCACTAAACCCATACCTGTCACCCAGCGCCTAAATACTAGGCCTCAAATTTATATCCCGCTAAATCTCTCGTTACCGCTGTCCTGTTGTGGCTGGGAAAGTTATTTAGTGTCCGTCAAAGCACATTTTTTGTTCTGGGTTGAAATACAATTCCCAATTTAGCAATTTCATAATTTAGTCGTTTCTGCTATATCAGAGCTATTTGAAATCTATCCCTAAAAGGGTAGATCATATTGAAGGTGCACATAGGGTCATTCAGAATAACTTCACACACACGCTTCTGTGCATTTCCAAGTCTAATTCTGTCACTAAATCCATACCGGTCACCCAGCGCCTAAATACTAGGCCTCAAATTTATATCCCGCTGAATTTGAATACAATACATTGGGCCAAATAATATATTTGTTGTTGTGGTGAACCATAACAATGAGAAAAACATCTAGTAAGGGACGCGGACGTGGACATGGTCGTGGTGGTGTTAGTGGACCCTCTGGTGCTGGGAGAGGACGTGGCCGTTCTGCCACATCCACACGTCCTAGTGTACCAACTACCTCAGGTCCCAGTAGCCGCCAGAATTTACAGCGATATATGGTGGGGCCCAATGCCGTTCTAAGGATGGTAAGGCTTGAGCAGGTACAGGCATTAGTCAATTGGGTGGCCGACAGTGGATCCAGCACGTTCACATTATCTCCCACCCAGTCTTCTGCAGAAAGCGCACAGATGGCGCCTGAAAACCAACCCCATCAGTCTGTCACATCACCCCCATGCATACCAGGGAAACTGTCTCAGCCTCAAGTTATGCAGCAGTCTCTTATGCTGTTTGAAGACTCCGCTGGCAGGGTTTCCCAAGGGCATCCACCTAGCCCTTCCCCAGCGGTGAAAGACATAGAATGCACTGACGCACAACCACTTATGTTTCCTGATGATGAGGACATGGGAATACCACCTCAGCATGTCTCTGATGATGACGAAACACAGGTGCCAACTGCTGCGTCTTTCTGCAGTGTGCAGACTGAACAGGAGGTCAGGGATCAAGACTGGGTGGAAGACGATGCAGGGGACGATGAGGTCCTAGACCCCACATGGAATGAAGGTCGTGCCACTGACTTTCACAGTTCGGAGGAAGAGGCAGTGGTGAGACCGAGCCAACAGCGTAGCAAAAGAGGGAGCAGTGGGCAAAAGCAGAACACCCGCCGCCAAGAGACTCCGCCTGCTACTGACCGCCGCCATCTGGGACCGAGCACCCCAAAGGCAGCTTCAAGGAGTTCCCTGGCATGGCACTTCTTCAAACAATGTGCTGACGACAAGACCCGAGTGGTTTGCACGCTGTGCCATCAGAGCCTGAAGCGAGGCATTAACGTTCTGAACCTGAGCACAACCTGCATGACCAGGCACCTGCATGCAAAGCATGAACTGCAGTGGAGTAAACACCTTAAAACCAAGGAAGTCACTCAGGCTCCCCCTGCTACCTCTTCTGCTGCTGCCGCCTCGGCCTATTCTGCTGCTGCCGCCTCGGCCTCTTCCTCCGCCTCTGGAGGAACGTTGGCACCTGCCGCCCAGCAAACAGGGGATGTACCACCAACACCACCACCACCACCTCCGTCACCAAGCGTCTCAACCATGTCACACGCCAGCGTTCAGCTCTCCATCTCACAAACATTTGATAGAAAGCGTAAATTCCCACCTAGCCACCCTCGATCCCTGGCCCTGAATGCCAGCATTTCTAAACTACTGGCCTATGAAATGCTGTCATTTAGGCTGGTGGACACAGACAGCTTCAAACAGCTCATGTCGCTTGCTGTCCCACAGTATGTTGTTCCCAGCCGGCACTACTTCTCCAAGAGAGCCGTGCCTTCCCTGCACAACCAAGTATCCGATAAAATCAAGTGTGCACTGCGCAACGCCATCTGTGGCAAGGTCCACCTAACCACAGATACGTGGACCAGTAAGCACGGCCAGGGACGCTATATCTCCCTAACTGCACACTGGGTAAATGTAGTGGCAGCTGGGCCCCAGGCGGAGAGCTGTTTGGCGCACGTCCTTCCGCCGCCAAGGATCGCAGGGCAACATTCTTTGCCTCCTGTTGCCACCTCCTCCTTCTCGGCTTCCTCCTCCTCTTCTTCCACCTGCTCATCCAGTCAGCCACACACCTTCACCACCAACTTCAGCACAGCCCGGGGTAAACGTCAGCAGGCCATTCTGAAACTCATATGTTTGGGGGACAGGCCCCACACCGCACAGGAGTTGTGGCGGGGTATAGAACAACAGACCGACGAGTGGTTGCTGCCGGTGAGCCTCAAGCCCGGCCTGGTGGTGTGTGATAATGGGCGAAATCTCGTTGCAGCTCTGGGACTAGCCAATTTGACGCACATCCCTTGCTTGGCGCATGTGCTGAATTTGGTGGTGCAGAAGTTCATTCACAACTACCCCGACATGTCAGAGCTGCTGCATAAAGTGCGGGCCGTCTGTTCGCGCTTCCGGCGTTCACATCCTGCTGCTGCTCGCCTGTCTGCGCTACAGCGTAACTTCGGCCTTCCCGCTCACCGCCTCATATGCGACGTGCCCACCAGGTGGAACTCCACCTTGCACATGCTGGACAGACTGTGCGAGCAGCAGCAGGCCATAGTGGAGTTTCAGCTGCAGCACGCACGGGTCAGTCGCACTACAGAACAGCACCACTTCACCACCAATGACTGGGCCTCCATGCGAGACCTGTGTGCCCTGTTGCGCTGTTTCGAGTACTCCACCAACATGGCCAGTGGCGATGACACCGTTATCAGCGTTACAATACCACTTCTATGTCTCCTTGAGAAAACACTTAGGGCGATGATGGAAGAGGAGGTGGCCCAGGAGGAGGAGGAGGAGGAGGAGGAAGAGGGGTCATTTTTAGCACTTTCAGGCCAGTCTCTTCGAAGTGACTCAGAGGGAGGTTTTTGGCAACAGCAGAGGCCAGGTACAAATGTGGCCAGCCAGGGCCCACTACTGGAGGACGAGGAGGACGAGGATGAGGAGGAGGTGGAGGAGGATGAGGATGAAGCATGGTCACAGCGGGGTGGCACCCAACGCAGCTCGGGTCCATCACTGGTGCGTGGCTGGGGGGAAAGGCAGGACGATGACGATACGCCTCCCACAGAGGACAGCTTGTCCTTATCCCTGGGCAGCCTGGCACACATGAGCGACTACATGCTGCAGTGCCTGCGCAACGACAGCAGAGTTGCCCACATTTTAACCTGTGCGGACTACTGGGTTGCCACCCTGCTGGATCCACGCTACAAAGACAATGTGCCCACCTTACTTCCTGCACTGGAGCGTGATAGGAAGATGCGCGAGTACAAGCGCACGTTGGTAGACGCGCTACTGAGAGCATTCCCAAATGTCACAGGGGAACAAGTGGAAGCCCAAGGCCAAGGCAGAGGAGGAGCAAGAGGTCGCCAAGGCAGCTGTGTCACGGCCAGCTCCTCTGAGGGCAGGGTTAGCATGGCAGAGATGTGGAAAACTTTTGTCAACACGCCACAGCTAACTGCACCACCACCTGATACGCAACGTGTTAGCAGGAGGCAACATTTCACTAACATGGTGGAACAGTACGTGTGCACACCCCTCCACGTACTGACTGATGGTTCGGCCCCATTCAACTTCTGGGTCTCTAAATTGTCCACGTGGCCAGAGCTAGCCTTTTATGCCTTGGAGGTGCTGGCCTGCCCGGCAGCCAGCGTTTTGTCTGAACGTGTATTCAGCACGGCAGGGGGCGTCATTACAGACAAACGCAGCCGCCTGTCTACAGCCAATGTGGACAAGCTGACGTTCATAAAAATGAACCAGGCATGGATCCCACAGGACCTGTCCGTCCCTTGTCCAGATTAGACATTAACTACCTCCCCATAACCATATATTATTGGACTCCAGGGCACTTCCTCATTCAATCCTATTTTTATTTTCATTTTACCATTATATTGCGATGCTACCCAAAGTTGAATGAACCTCTCCTCTGCCTGTGTGCTAGGCCTAAATATATGCCAATGGACTGTTGCAGTGGTGGGTGACGTGAAGCCTGATTCTCTGCTATGACATGCAGACTAATTCTCTGCTGACATGAAGACAGATTCTCTGTTACGGGACCTCCCTCCTCTGCCTGTGTGTGTGCTGGGCCTAAATATATGCCAATGGACTGTTGCAGTGGTGGCTGACGTGAAGCCTCATTCTCTGCTATGACATGCAGACTGATTCTCTGCTGACATGAAGCCAGATCGTCTGTTACGGGACCTCTCTGCTCTGCCTGTGTGCTAGGCCTAAATATATGCCAATGGACTGTTGCAGTGGTGGGTGACGTGAAGCCTCATTCTCTGCTATGACATGCAGACTGATTCTCTGCTGACATGAAGACAGATTCTCTGTTACGGGACCTCCCTCCTCTGCCTGGGTGCTGGGCCTAAATATATGCCAATGGACTGTTGCAGTGGTGGGTGACGTGAAGCCTCATTCTCTGCTATGACATGCAGACTGATTCTCTGCTGACATGAAGACAGATTCTCTGTTACGGGACCTCTCTGCTCTGCCTGTGTGCTAGGCCTAAATATATGCCAATGGACTGTTGCAGTGGTGGGTGACGTGAAGCCTCATTCTCTGCTATGACATGCAGACTAATTCTCTGCTGACATGAAGACAGATTCTCTGTTACGGGACCTCCCTCCTCTGCCTGGGTGCTGGGCCTAAATATATGCCAATGGACTGTTGCAGTGGTGGGTGACGTGAAGCCTCATTCTCTGCTATGACATGCAGACTAATTCTCTGCTGACATGAAGCCAGATTGTCTGTTACGGGACCTCTCTCCTCTGCCTGTGTGTGTGCTGGGCCTAAATATATGCCAATGGACTGTTGCAGTGGTGGCTGACGTGAAGCCTCATTCTCTGCTATGACATGCAGACTAATTCTCTGCTGACATGAAGACAGATTCTCTGTTACGGGACCTCCCTCCTCTGCCTGGGTGCTGGGCCTAAATATATGCCAATGGACTGTTGCAGTGGTGGCTGACGTGAAGCCTCATTCTCTGCTATGACATGCAGACTAATTCTCTGCTGACATGAAGACAGATTCTCTGTTACGGGACCTCCCTCCTCTGCCTGGGTGCTGGGCCTAAATATATGCCAATGGACTGTTGCAGTGGTGGCTGACGTGAAGCCTCATTCTCTGCTATGACATGCAGACTAATTCTCTGCTGACATGAAGACAGATTCTCTGTTACGGGACCTCTCTCCTCTGCCTGGGTGCCGGGGCCTAAATATCTGAGAATGGACTGTTCCAGTGGTGGGTGACGGGAAGCCAGATTCTCTGCTATGGAACCTCTCTCCAATTGATTTTGGTTAATTTTTATTTATTTAATTTTTAATTTAATTCATTTCCCTATCCACATTTGTTTGCAGGGGATTTACCTACATGTTGCTGCCTTTTGCAGCCCTCTAGCTCTTTCCTGGGCTGTTTTACAGCCTTTTTAGTGCCGAAAAGTTCGGGTCCCCATTGACTTCAATGGGGTTCGGGTTCGGGAACGAAGTTCGGATCGGGTTCGGATCCCGAACCCGAACATTTCCGGGATGTTCGGCCGAACTTCTCGAACCCGAACATCCAGGTGTTCGCTCAACTCTACTCACCATCAACGTTTTCCTCTGGGGTTACTTTGCATAAACAACAATGAGCAGACAGAACAATTGACAGTAGTTGTGGAATATCAAAACCAGAACTGTCACCTCGAACCTTAGATCTACTACACCTTGTAGGAGATGTCATGTTTTTCTATGGAATGTATTCTTTAAATCTATTTACACTCATGTCCTCTGTAGATTGAAGACCATTTGTAAAAGTTTTCTAGCACTAAATTGTATTTATAGCTACTTTCACACTGGCGTTTTGGCTTTCCATTTCTGAGATCCGTCATGGGCTCTCACAAGCGTTCCGAAACGGGTCAGTTTTGCCCTAATGCATTCTGAATGGAAAAGCATCCGCTCAGAATGCATCAGTTTGCCTCTGTTCCGTCTCCATTCCGCTTTGGAGGTGGAGACGCAGCGTTTTAGTGTCCGTCTGACGAAACTGAGCCAAACGGATCCATTTTCTATGACACAATCTGGCACAATAGAAAACGGTTCCGTCCTCCATTGACTTTCAATGGTGTTCAAGATGGATCAGTTTTGGCTATGTTAAAGATAATGCAAAAGGATCTGTTCTGAACAGATGCAGACGTTTGTGTTATCTGAATGGATCCGTCTGTGCAGATCCATGATGGATCCGCACCAAACGCAAGTGTGAAAGTAGCCTAAGAAGCCAAAATAAAAGCCCAATTAAATGCTCAATAGCAGTCAATGTCCACCATAAAGTTCCCTAATATCTGGAGGAGAGGATTGACAGGTCTCTGATTTTTTTTTTTTTTATATATGTTCCAGCTGTAAGTCAATTGATGCAGACAGAAGATGTTGTGATACTCTAAAAGCGGTTTCTAGGAGTACAATTTTGATGATCTATCTTCAGTAATCCGTATTACATCATTGGGTGTCCAATTCTCGGCACCCCCATGGTCAGCTATTTGAAGAGGCTACAGCTATCTGATGAGCACTACAGACTATTCCTAGACCAGTGATGTAATCTTCATGTCACGTGGCTTGTGTACAGCACTGTCCTATTCAAGTGAATGGGCCTAGACTGCAATACCAAGCACAGTCACTATACAAGGTATAATTGTGCATGGCATGCTGTGAGGTGGGCACAGCGCTTCTCCTTATGAAACAGGTGACCTTTGGGTGTGCCAGGAGTTGTACCCCCACAGATCTGATATTGATGACTCGTACTGAGGAAAGGTCAATATTCTACTCCCAGAAAACCCCTTAAAGGAGTTTTAGTACAATAATGTACTAAAAATAAAGGTTATATATAATTTTATGTACAAATATTACCATGTACCCATGGTTACTCATAACAGTGAATTGCATTGCACTCCATGCAATGCAATAGCAAAATCTGCCAGGTATTCCATGGCAAGAAAAGCTCCAATGAACACTGATGTGAAAGTGCCCTACAGGGAGTGCAGAATTATTAGGCAAGTTGTATTTTTGAGGATTAATTTTATTATTGAACAACAACCATGTTCTCAATGAACCCAAAAAACTCATTAATATCAAAGCTGAATATTTTTGGAAGTAGTTTTTAGTTTGTTTTTAGTTTTAGCTATTTTAGGGGGATATCTGTGTGTGCAGGTGACTATTACTGTGCATAATTATTAGGCAACTTAACAAAAAACAAATATATACCCATTTCAATTATTTATTTTTACCAGTGAAACCAATATAACATCTCAACATTCACAAATATACATTTCTGACATTCAAAAACAAAACAAAAACAAATCAGTGTCCAATATAGCCACCTTTCTTTGCAAGGACACTCAAAAGCCTGCCATCCATGGATTCTGTCAGTGTTTTGATCTGTTCACCATCAACATTGCGTGCAGCAGCAACCACAGCCTCCCAGACACTGTTCAGAGAGGTGTACTGTTTTCCCTCCTTGTAAATCTCACATTTGATGATGGACCACAGGTTCTCAATGGGGTTCAGATCAGGTGAACAAGGAGGCCATGTCATTCGATTTTCTTCTTTTATACCCTTTCTTGCCAGCCACGCTGTGGAGTACTTGGACGCGTGTGATGGAGCATTGTCCTGCATGAAAATCATGTTTTTCTTGAAGGATGCAGACTTCTTCCTGTACCACTGCTTGAAGAAGGTGTCTTCCAGAAACTGGCAGTAGGACTGGGAGTTGAGCTTGACTCCATCCTCAACCCGAAAAGGCCCCACAAGCTCATCTTTGATGATACCAGCCCAAACCAGTACTCCACCTCCACCTTGCTGGGGTCTGAGTCGGACTGGAGCTCTCTGCCCTTTACCAATCCAGCCACGGGCCCATCCATCTGGCCCATTAAGACTCACTCTCATTTCATCAGTCCATAAAACCTTAGAAAAATCAGTCTTGAGATATTTCTTGGCCCAGTCTTGACGTTTCAGCTTGTGTGTCTTGTTCAGTGGTGGTCGTCTTTCAGCCTTTCTTACCTTGGCCATGTCTCTGAGTATTGCACACCTTGTGCTTTTGGGCACTCCAGTGATGTTGCCGCTCTGAAATATGGCCAAACTGGTGGCAAGTGGCATCTTGGCAGCTGCACGCTTGACTTTTCTCAGTTCATGGGCAGTTATTTTGCGCCTTGGTTTTTCCACACGCTTCTTGCGACCCTGTTGACTATTTTGAATGAAACGCTTGATTGTTCGATGATCACGCTTCAGAAGCTTTGCAATTTTAAGAGTGCTGCATCCCTCTGCAAGATATCTCACTATTTTTGACTTTTCTGAGCCTGTCAAGTCCTTCTTTTGACCCATTTTGCCAAAGGAAAGGAAGTTGCCTAATAATTATGCACACCTGATATAGGGTGTTGATGTCATTAGACCACACCCCTTCTCATTACAGAGATGCACATCACCTAATATGCTTAATTGGTAGTAGGCTTTCGAGCCTATACAGCTTGGAGTAAGACAACATGCATAAAGAGGATGATGTGGTCAAAATACTCATTTGCCTAATAATTCTGCACTCCCTGTAATAGTGTTTGAGGACACCACTGTACTGTATATTAAGAAAAAAAAAATCATGTTTTTTCCAAATCATTTGCTGCCGGGTCTTGAACCCAGGACCTGCTGTATAACAGAATAAACCTTAGCAGTTAAAAGGGTTGTCTCACTTCAGCAAGTAGCATTTAGCATGTACTGTAGACAAAGGTAATATAAGGCACTTAGTTATGCATTGTGATTGTCCATATTGCACCCTTTGCCGGCTTGATTCATTTTTCCATCACATTATACACTACTCGTTTCCAGGGGTTAAGACCATAGATGCACCAAATTATACAAGACGGTTGGGATAGGAGCTGCTGTTCATGCTTGCCTATAAGCAGGGATGGCCAGTTCGCCGTGTTCGCCTGCGAACAGATGAGGGCTGCCATCTTAACTCACAAGTCCGGCAATGTACAGGTTAGTCCTTACCTGTGCCGGGAGCCGGTGCGGCTGTTCCCAGAACTGCCTGCTTTCTGTGACCGCATTTGTTTCAGACCAGCTCAGGCACAGGTAAGGACTTACCTGTGCATCGCCGGACTTGTGAGTTAAGATGGCAGCCCGCATGTGTTCGCAGGCGAACACGGCAAACTCGCCATCACTGCCTATAAGTTATCCCATGTTCCCAGCCATCAGGGAGGCTGGCTGTGGCACAGACCAATCTGATATTTGGAGATCTAGAAAAACCAGCTTACAACAGATGTTTGGTAGATCCTCAGCTTGTGCAGATGTGTTGTCATTGGCCATAAATTGTGAAAAGAACACCAAATGGGAACATTGTGCTATATGGGATTCCTCTTTTGCTCAGGATAGATCTTGAAAGGACCTTATCTGGGGATTCCAATATGGCCAGAATTTCAGTTTTTTGTAGGATATCTTCCTTTACTTTGAAATTGAGAAGGTGATGAATAACATCTCTGGTAGGCTATTTGAATTTTGGTTTTCTCCTCAATGCTCAATGACCCCTTATAATGTCTTTTTTTATATGAGTCACCAAGTATGAAAATGAACAGTTGTTTGATAGTGATGATCAGCATAGGCAATATTCGTATTTGCGATATATCCCAAATTTTTGGCCTTAAATTCTAGATCTTCCCGAACTCTCGAAGTGCCGATATTTGCGCTAAAAATTTGTGATTAGAATATTCGCGATCGACACTACTGGGGAGGTTCTTATATAGTAAGGGGGAAGGCAACTTTCCTATTGGTTGCTAGGGATGTTGCTAAGCTCAAAGATATTGCAGCCTTCTCATTGGCCCACAAGCAAGAAGCAGGGAGGGATCATGGATACTGATGAAAAAAAATCTAGAATATTCATGATTACGGAGATATAGCACTGTATTCTAGATCTTCGCGAATTCTCAAAGTTCCGATATTCGCGATAAAAATTTGCGATTAGAATATTCGCGATCAACACTATTGTTTGATTGTATCTTAAATTGCTTCATGTGATGAATTCAGGAGGTTACTGAGCCTTAAAGGGAACCTGTCACCAGGATTTTGGGTATAGAGCTAAGGACATGGGTTGCTAGATGGCCGCTAGCACATCCGCAATACCCAGTCCCCATAGCTCTGTGTGCTTTTATTGTGTAAAAAAAATGATTGCAAAAAAGGGTGTAAAACTGTACTTTCATGTAACATAAGCATTTCATGTATTTGTGCTGATTAAGGCATTAATAGGCCACATTTGCATCGACCTCTAGATGAGGCTATTACTCTCACTATTTAGAGATGAGGGAATATATCAGAACAATTCAGTGTGTGTAAAGTCAAAAAATAGACAGAAGTAAGCACATGTCAAGTGAGAGAGCTGAGAGAAAAGCCAGCCCTGGATTATGTACCAGTCATAGCAAGGCCAGAGAGGGAAAAAAGCTAAAAAAAAAAAAGCATGCCATATGTAAAAGAGGAGGTGTAGAGAGAAGTTCTTTGGAGAATTGCTTTCTGAAAGGGACAACTGAGTCTCTATAGCCGCTTGTCTTTTTACAATGCCTGGGCACACCCTTGGTGCAGATTGGCCATTTGCATGAGAGAATATGTACAAGAAAATTGTAGAATCATACATTGTAATTATATCAACCTGAAAAAAATGGGCAGAGCATAGTCTGATGTTGGGGTCTGCCCCGTGGTTGCATGTTTGTTAAAGATTCATCTACTGTATAGACGTACAGTGTGAGGAGAATGTGAGAATTGATTTAAAGGGACATCTTGACATATTAATTACCTTTGCAGCCGTTTAACTTTGTGGAAAGTGTACTTGTGTAACATCTGCCAGTCCATGCATGCTGAGAACTGTAACTGAACTGATGTGCTTGAACTTGAATCTTCAGTAAAGAACTGTTCTTCTGCAAAACTGCCTCTTTAATTGCCTCCTCCAACACTATACAGGACCTTGCCTTGCACTTCACAATTCATCACCATCAATGGCACCCCAAACCAACATAAGGCAAGAGAACCCCAAGACCTGGGTGTGCTCCAAAGGGAAGTAAGGTGTGCCCTTCCCATCACTGCATGGCTCATGGGAGCATTTGAGTACCCACTATACCCACCATTCTTGCTATTATTAATCCTATCCTCTCTTCTTTCCCCATCGGTACTCACTACATTAGTTCGAACTACTAATCCAGAGAAATTAGAGCTACTCTCTTGGTAAGAAGAGCAGGTAGCGCTGACTTTGCAGAAGTTAAACACTATAATATCAAGGGCTTGCAATTGACGGGCTTTATATAACAAAAAATGAAGTCTCTCTTGCCTGAAGTATGAACAATAGCCACGATAGCACAGAAATTGTTCTATGTATGGAGTGCTGACAGTTAGAGACCTCTGACCATTATTCCCACCCATGAGCATGGAGCAATCTGTCTATGGTGGTCTTTCTCAGAAAACTACTCTGTGGAGTCAGGGAGACAAGCAGAGTAAGACCTGGATGTTGTAGCCGCAAATCAATCCTTGTAAAGCTGTTGATAGCTGTGGATAAGCATAAGGATTGGTACAATCTGGCAGTTAGTCAAATTCCCCTAGTGAGATACTTTCTGACATATAATGAGTTTCCATTGTTCCTGTGCTTTCTAAAATCAGGCTGCACAGTTAAATAATACTATATGCCAACTGTAGTTGTCATGTTCTGTGTTACACTAAAATCACCAGCAGATGGCAGAAAAACTCCAGCAATTTGCTTTATCTGTGCTTCGCATTTGCAGACTTTTTAGAGTCTGAGTTTTATTTGAACATGTTGCTTGCTGTGCATACATTATGTAAAAAAAAACAAAAAAAACTTTTAACTACAGTTGATGGATCATATTCATTTTTTACAGGTGTTACCTCTCGGTAAACCCCCTCAGACATGCTTTTTAGAGGACTGAGAACAGAATGCCAAAAAGCCATAGTACAGGTCCATTATACTAACATTGTCATTTCCTATTTCAGAATATTTAATCGCATGAATATCTCGCATGCATTTGGGAGTTCAATTTAACACAAATCCGTGCCCCTCTTTCCTCCAGAAGTGACCATCTTAGGGTATGATCACATGGCCTCTAATGCCACCAGATATAAGACAGCTATCCTATAAGTCAATGTTAAACCTTGTAAGAGGCCTTGAGACATGACTTGGATAATAACTAAGCCAGCATCTCATCTGCAGACAGCTGTTTCAGGGCGAATGCCCCTCATCAGTGCAGAGAAGAGGTAAGGATTTGGGGGATACAAAATCTCCTTATGGACAGTGTAAGGAATTCTGGAAAGAAGGTATGCAAATGAGCTATTAACAAGCCTTTAATGCCACCAGATGTAAGATAGCTATCGTATAAGTTAATGTTTGACCATCTCAAGGCCTCCTATAAGGTCGAATATTGACTTATAGGATAGCTGGCTTACATCTGTTAGCATCAGGGGCAGAGCATATGAAGAGATCATTTACATACGACACTGATAACGACTTATCTCATGTACTACGTTTATAATATTGTAATAATATTACTGTATTTTTTGCTTTATAAGATGCACCTGATGATAAGACGCACCTAGGTTTTTCAGGAAGAAAATAAGAAAAAAATGTTTTAACCAAAAGGTGTGCTTTTGGTGGGTTTTCAACTAATGGTGGTCTGTGGATGACACTATCATGGGAGATCTGTGGATGACACTGTTATGGAGGGGATCTGTGGATGACGCACTGTTATGGGGGATCTGTGGATGACAGTATTATGGGGGATCTGTGGATGACACTGTTATGGAGGGGATCTGTGGATGACACTGTTATGGAGGGGATCTGTGGATGGCGCACTGTTATGGGAGATCTGTGGATGATACTGCTATGGGGATATCTGTGGATGAAACTGTTATGGGGTGGTTCTGTGGATGACGCTGTTATGCGGGGATATGTGGATGACACAGAGGTTATATAGCATCTTATGCTAGTCCCCTCTGTGTCTTCTCATGTCCCTGTGTAAATAGTGACCCCCAATAGTGTACTCCATTACACCGGGCCCTGCTCACAGCAGTCTTCATATGCACAAATTAGTCATGTAACCCTCAACAAGTGGCAGTCCTTTGTACTTTAGTACTGTAATCGTCCGTAGTAGTACTCACTATCAAGCTAGCAGGTAGGCCGGCAGCGTAGGTAGGCCGGCAGCGTCACGTCACTCACTCAGTCATGCTCCTGCTCTTCCAGCTTCATTAACTCAGTAACTGAGTGACGTGACGCTGTCAACCTGCCTGCTAGCTTGATAGTGAGTACTACTACGGACGATTACAGTACTAAAGTACAAAGGACTGCCACTTGTTGAGGGTTACATGACTAATTTGTGCATATGAAGACTGCTGTAAATGGGGCCTGGTGTAATGGAGTACAGGGACTGCATCGGGCCCCGCCGAGAGTGAAACAGCAGCTGCCAGCCTCTACCCCCTCCTCCCACCCTGCGCGATAGAGCTCTGATACATCGCCGGCCGCGCTGTGCAGCATAGCGTAAAAATAGTAACCTTTTCTTTATAAGACACACTTCCATTTTCTCCCCAGTTTTTTTTTACCGTCTTATACGGTAATATTGTAACCCCCCCCCCCCCCCATAAAATATCCTGTTTTACTCTGGGAAGAAAATTATGAATTTGTTAAACTATTTTTACTCTCAGTGTCTGGTATATGCTGACGTTTGTAAGCTATTTGGCTGCCATGTTTCCATCTGCCAGTTCTTGAAGCTTTGAAGGTGGATGATCTGCCAGGAAGAATTGTAGTCACTGGAAATACAGGTTTTAGATGAATGCCAGAAGCAATATTAAGGAAACCTAATAATCTATGTTGCCCTTCTATGCCAAAGATCCCAGCATCTCTTTAGAACTTGGTTCACCTGGGTGGCTATGTCCACTGCCAAATACAACACTTTTCACTTGAGAGACTGGCATTTTGAGAGTCATTTTGGGACATCTTAGAAAAAAAAAATCTGAATTTTCAGAAGTTATCCGGAGTGCTGAGTGTTAATGTTAATTTCTTTATTTTTTTCAAGTGTTACTTAAAAACATAGATGAAAGTTGACAAAAGGACCGCATGCTCCATCTACAGTAGTCTGCCCTTAGATTATTTCCTTTCTGTTTCTCTCTGAGGGTAGGTTCATGTTTATCCCAAACAGTTGGGAATTGCCTGGGATACAATTGGTTTCAAGCATCTACTACTCTTTGAATAAAATATATCTTGAGATAAAAGCCATTGAAAAGCAATCAAAGGTGTTTGCTTAACTCATTTAGTTTAGATAACACATCTCATAAATCATGAGTGTTAACTCGAATACATTGCAATATATTTTTTACATCTACCATCCCAGCATCATAGACTATACCTACACTGTTTCATCAACATCCCCACAACTACAACATCAACAGCATCTACCATCCCAAGGCTACATCATCAATGGCACCTATCATTCCAATACCCATATCAACTACTATCTGCCATCCTAACTATATCAGCTACTGTACATCTACCATCACAATAGCATTAACTGCATCTACTATCCCAACAACATCCATCGCTTCTTCCATCCCAACAACTTCAACTGAATCTACTAGTGTGGAGCAAATCAAAGTGAAAAGAATCAGAATTTCAGGAAAACTTTGGTTCTCCATGAATCCGAATTTCCTTGCGCTTCGTGGTAGCAAATCTTATTTTTTTTTCTTAAAATGTTGGCTACACTTGTTACAAAGTGAACCCTCAATAAGAGAAATACATAGTGACGGTCTGCCACAAAAGATATCACAAGGAATCTTTTTCATCAGCATATAAAATCAATCATCACCAATAGTCCAGATATGCCCGACCTGGGTTTCGCTCCAGCTTCTTCAGGGGCAAATCTTAAGGTCAATTAGTTCAGGGCAGTCTTTATATTGCTGATCCACTCCACTTATCATTCTCAATCTTAATTGTGTAATGTCAAGATTCTACAAAAAACTTGTTGTGGTAAATAAATAAATAGTACTTAAAATGATACAGTATTATAAAATAACAGTAAAAACTCCATTTCATGGACATGGATATTACCAGATACCCGTCCCTTTTTTCTTAGGGCTCTTTCACACCTTGCGTTCTTGTCTTCCGGCATAGAGTTCCGTCGTCGGGGCTCTATGCCGGAAGAATCCTGATCAGTTTTATCCTAATGCATTCTGAATGGAGAGAAATCCGTTCAGGATGCATCAGGATGTCTTCAGTTCCGGACCGGAACGTTTTTTGGCCGGAGAAAATACTGCAGCATGCTGCGCTTTTTGCTCCGGCCAAAAATCTTGAACACTTGCAGCAAGGCCGGATCCGGAATTAATGCCCATTGAAAGGCATTGATCCGGATCTGGCCTTAAGCTAAACGTCGTTTCGGCGCATTGCCGGATCCGACGTTTATCTTTTTCTGAATGGTTACCATGGCTGCCGGGAAGCTAAAGTCCTGGCAGCCATGGTAAAGTGTAGTGGGGAGCGGGGGAGCAGCATACTTACCGTCCGTGCGGCTCCTGGGGCGCTCCAGAGTGACGTCAGGGCGCCCCAAGCGCATGGATGACGTGATCACATGGCACGTCATCCATGCGCATGGGGCGCTCTGACGTCATTCTGGAGCGCCCCGGGAGCCGCGCGGACTGTAAGTATGCTGCTCCCCCGCTCCCCGCTCCTACTATGGCAACCAGGACTTTAATAGCGTCCTGGCTGCCATAGTAACACTGAAAGCATTTTGAAGACGGATCCGTCTTCAAATGCTTTCAGTACACTTGCGTTTTTCCGGATCCGGCGTGTAATTCCGGCAAGTGGAGTACACACCGGATCCGGACAACGCAAGCGTGAAAGAGCCCTTAGTCATATGGGTCACGAGTCTAACCTAACCAATAGGAACTTACTAATGGACACACCTCCTTGTGTTTCTCTTAATGAATGGAGACTTTCACCTATCAGGAGGATATCTGGACTATTGGTGATGATTGATTTTATATGTTGTTGAAAAAGATTTCATCCTGTGAGTGAATACAGTGTCCTTGTTATATCTTTTGTAGAAGACCTTCACTATGTATTTCTCTTATTAAGGATTCAGCACGGAGATATAATACTGACTTTGATGGTGACCAAAGGAAAGAGTGTCAGAGCAAAAACTAGAAGGCGGATAACATTGTGAAAAGGGACCAGGAAACTAAGCCAACTCCATAGAGAAGTGTATGCACTTACCTCTTAGAGACCTCTGCATTGTGAATCGGCGTGGATCTGGTAATGTTTTTACTGTGACTTTTGGTAGAGGAAACTGTGGCCTATCCCTGGATCCTGCAGCCAACATATAAACTCTGTAAAGGACAGAAACCTTATGAATTTTAATATTTAGGCACGTGTATCTAGATCATTTGCTGTGCCATTCATACTTAATCTGTTCAGTTATACATAGACTTACTGTGCATCAGACTTAGTCTCAACAGGCAGATAATCTATACTGTAGGCATCAGTAGCTAGTACACTTACTGTGCTATTAGTAACTTAATCTATTCTATTATAGGTAGACTTACTGTACGTCAGCAAACAAATATTGGTTCATAAAGGCAGCGACAGTCAGTCAGCACAGAGTGGTGGGGGGATTTTATTATCAAGTTGCTGGAGGATGTTAGCATGGTGGGATATTCCATCCCAAAAGAGCATCATCAGCTGCATCTACCATCTCAGCAACTACATCAGCAACCACATCATGAACTGCATCTACCATCCCAAAAACTATATCATCAAATGTGTATACCTTCACAAAGCTGTGCCATCAACTCCATCTACCATTCCAACAACAACATGATCCACTGGGCTTGCTGCACTAAGTGTGCTTCTGAATAAGTGGAGTTTAAAGAACCGGAGTGCTAGTGCCATGTGTGATTTTGTGGTGGTGATTGCAAATATCTGCATATAGTTTATAGCAAAGGTCCTTCTGAGTTAAGTGCTTGCATTTTGGTACTGACATTGTTTAAACCATTTTTTTCTCTGCTGTGTACCTGGCTAAGGGGAGTGGTTTGTGCTCCCAGGTGATATAAATTGCATCACTGAACTCCTCCTGAGCTCACTCTACTGGGCTTGCTGCACTAAGTGGGCTTCTGAATAAGTGGAGTTTAGAGAACCAGTGTTTAAGACAAGGAACAAGAAATTAGGGTTTGATAGAACTTCCTTTTTGTGTTTTTTTGTTGGTTTGATTCTAGCAAATTTTCCAATTACAGCAGAAAGGGTCTAACTATTTACTGTTTTCCTTCTTTCTTTACTGTTCTTCCCACCATTGACCATCCTGTGCCATTCGATGGTGAGTACATTTACACTAGATGCAAGCAAGTTGCATATTTGGAAGCCCAGATCTTGGATCGAAATAGGCAGCTTGAAACGCTTAGGGGCATTGCAAACCTGGAGAGAGGCTTATACCTCACTGTGCAGGCACTGATTGGGGTCAGTGAAATGGAGGTGAGAGGAGGGGGGACAAGATTAGGACTATCAGGTCAGCATTTGGGTTAATGTAGGAAGAAGGGGTAGAGGGAAAAGTGCCAGGGAGGATTGTCCTGAGCTGGAACGCCCTAGTAAATATGTCTTCTTAGTTGATATTAGGGATGAAAGCCCAGGGCACACAACACTGCAGTAGGGTGTTTCTTCTAGCAACCAGGAGGATGACCGCTGCAGGAAGGATGGAAAAAGGAGTGCAGCAAAGGTCAGACAGGTGCTGGTGGTAGGGGACTGTATTTTTAGGAGGACAGATAGGGTCATCTGTCGCAGAGACCGCGAATGCCGAACAGTGTGTTGTCTTCTGGGTGCTCAGGTTTGGCATATTGCGAATCGGATTGACAGATTGCTGGGTGGGGCTGGGGAAGACCCGACAGTCATGGTACACATTGGCACCAATAACAAAGTCAGGGGGAGATGAAAGGTCCTTAAAAACTATTTTAGGAAACCAGGAGAGAAGCTCAAGTCCAGGACCTCCAAGGTAGTGTTTGCAGATAAACTACCAGTGCCACGAGCATCACCAGATAGACAATGGGAGCTTAGGGAGGTAAATAAGTGGCTCAGAAGGGTTTGGGTTCATGGAGAACTAGGCTGAGTTCTTGGTCGGTTACAGGCTCTACAGTAGGGACGGGCTGCACCTTAATAGGGAGGGTGTAACTGCTCTGAGGAAAAAATGGTTAGATGGCTGGAGGAGCTTTTAAACTAGGATTTGGAGGGAGGGGGGTTATACTAATAAGTGGTTAGATAGTGTAGATAGAGAGAGGAATATAGGAGGGGACAGTGGTGATTTAGTGTGGGCTGGGGTTAGTGAGGAAAGTAGGGAGAAGACTGGGCAGAACTATACACAGATGAAAAACAGAATTGCTGGTAACAAGAACCTGTTACATACAAACGTCAACCAAGGTAACCCAAAAATCCCAGATATTCACTTTACAGGTAATAGTAATTTAAATGGTATTTTCACAAATGCCAGAAGTTTAGCCAGCAAAATGGGGGATCTGGAGGCTATGGTACTAGAAGAACACATACAGTCAGGTCCATAAATATTGTGACATCGACACAATTCTAACATTTTTAGCTCTATACACAACCACAATGGATTTGAAATGAAACAAACAAGATGTGCTTTACCTGCAGACTGTCAGCTTTACCTTCAGATTGTCAGCTTTAATTTGAGGGTATTTACATCTAAATCAGGTGAACGGTGCAGAAATTACAACAGTTTGCATATGTGCCCCCCACTTGTTAAGGGACCAAAAGTAATGAGACAATTGGCTTCTCAGCTGTTCCATGGCCGGTGTGTGTTATTCCCTCATTATCCCAATTACAATGAGCAGATAAAAGGTCCAGAGGTCATTTCCAGTCTGCTATTTGCATTTGGAATCTGTTGCTGTCAACTCTCAAGATGAGATCCAAAGAGCGGTCACTATCAGTGAAGCCATCATTAGGCTGAAAAAACACAACAAACCCATCAGAGAGATAGCAAAAACATTAGGCATGGCCAAAACAACTGATTGGAACATTCTTAAAAAGAAGGAACACACCGGTGAGGTCAGCAACACCAAAAGACCCGGAAGACCACGGAAAACAACATTGGTGGATGACCGAAGAATTCTTTCCCTGGTGAAGAAAACACCCTTCTCAGCAGTTGGCCAGATCAAGAACACTCTTCAGGAGGTAGGTGTATGTGTGTCAAAGTCAACAATCAAGAGAAGACTTCACCAGAGTGAATACAGAGGGTTCACCACAAGATGTAAACCATTGGTGAGCCTCAAAAACAGGAAGGCCAGATTAGAGTTTGCCAAACGACATCTAAAAAAGCCTTCACAGTTCTGGAACAACATCCTATGGACAGATAAGACCAAGATCAACTTGTACCAGAGTGATGGGAAGAGAAGAGTATGGAGAAGGAAAGGAACTGCTCATGATCCTAAGCATACCACCTCATCAGTGAGGCATGGTGGTGGTAGTGTCATGGCGTGGGCATGTATGGCTGCCAATGGAACTGGTTCTCTTGTATTTATTGATGATGTGACTGCTGACAAAAGCAGCAGGAGGAATTCTGAAGTGTTTCGGGCAATATTATCTGCTCAAATTCAGCCAAATGCTTCAGAACTCATTGGATGGCGCTTCACAGTGCAGATGGACAATGACCCAAAGCATACTGCAAAAGCAACCAAAGAGTTTTTTAATGAAAATAAGTGGAATGTTATGCAATGGCCGAGTCAATCCCCGGACCTGAATCCGATTGAGCTGCATTTCACTTGCTGAAGACAAAACTGAAGGGAAAATGCCCCAAGAACAAGCAGAAACTGAAGACAGTTGCAGTAGAGGCCTGGCAGAGCATCACCAGGGATGAAACCCAACGTCTGGTGATGTCTATGCGTTCCAGACTTCAGGCTGTAATTGACTGCAAAGGATTTGCAACCAAATACAAAGTTTGATTTATGATTATTATTCTGTCCCATTACTTCTGGTCTCTTAACAAGTGGGAGGCGCATATGCAACTGCTGTAATTCCTGCACCGTTCACCTGATTTGGATGTAAATCCCCCTCAAATTAAAGCTGACAGTCTGCAGGTAAAGCACATCTTTTCATTTCAAATCCATTGTGGTGGTGTATAGAGCCAAAAATGTTAGAGTTGTGTCGATGTCCCAATATTTATGGACCTGACTGTAAATGTAGTTGGTGTAGGTGAGTCATGGTTGGACTCTTCGCATTACTGGTCTGTTAATATTGAGGGTTTTACACTATGTATGCAAGACAGGTTTCAGTAGAAAAGGCGGAGTGTGCCTATATGTGAGGAGTGATCTGAAGACAAGTGTGAAAGAGGCAATTGTGGGTGAGGATGTGGAAACCTTATGGGCGGAAGTTCAAAGGGATATAAACACTTAAACAATAATACTTGGTGTAATCTATAGACCCCTAACATCACAGAGGAGATAGAAGCTCAAATGTATAACCAAATAGAGTCACTGCACAGGCGGGTACAGTGGTCATAATGGGAGATTTTAACTTTCCAGACATTGACTGGGGTCATGGTTCTGCCTCACCGCAAAGGGTAGAAGATTCCTCAACTTGCTGCAGGACCACTTTTTGAGTTTATAGAAGCTCCCACTAGGGGCAATGCTCTGTTGGATCTGGTAATTTCTAATGATGCAGAGCTTGTTGGAAATATTATTGTTCGAGAAACACTAGGTAATAGTGACCACGATATAATTATATTCCCCCTAAACTATAAGAAGCAAACTCTGTCAGGCAGAGCAAAGACACTAAATTTTAAAAAAACTAATTTCCCCGGGTTTAGGGCAGCATTTCAGGGAATAGACTGGGAGCAGCTACTGTGGCATCATAATACTGAGGATAAATGGGAGCGCTTTAAATCCACATTGAGTAATTGCCCTTAGAAATTAGTTCATTTAGGTAACAAGTAGAAATGGCTAAAATTAAACTCCCCCATGGCTTACAGCTACTGTAAAAAGGGCAATAAATGACAAAAAAGGGCATTTAAAAATACAAATCTGAGGGGTCAGCTGTAGCCTTTGAAGTTTACAAGGGGGTTAATAAAATCTGTAAAAAGGAGATGGATTACACCCAACAGTTTCTAAAGAGCTCAGTGCAATCATTGCTGTGCCCCTGTTTATAATTTTTAAGGATTCTCTAGGTAACTGGTACAGTGCCAAGTGATTGGCACAAGGCAAATGTGGTGCCCATATTCAAAAAAGGATCTAGGTCCTGCACAGGTAATTATGGAGAGGCAGTCTGTGGATGTAGTGTTTCTGGAATTTGCAAAGGCTTTTGATACTGGCCCTCATAGATGTTTAATAGGTAAAGTAGGGTCTATAGGTTTGGAAAGTATAGTTTATAATTGGATTTAAAACTGGCTGAAGGACCGTGTCCAGAGAGTTGTGGTCAATGATTCCTATTCAGAATGGTCCGGGTTATAAGTGGTGACCCCAATATTCAGGGCTGGGCCCTCTATTATTTAATTTATTTATTAATGATATCGAGGACGGGATAAATAGCACCATTTCTATTTTTGTTAATGTGGATAAATGGAAAGTTCTGCGTCTTGGTAGTAATAATCTCTGTGCTTCATATGTCCTAGGTGATGTAACACTGGGAGAGTCACTTATAGAGAAGGATTTGGGTGTCCTTGTAGATAGTAGATTAAATGACAGCATAAAGTGGGGAAAATTGGCTTTTACCTCACTTTTTTTTTTTTTTTTACTTCCTCTGGATCAACTTGCAGGATGACAGGCCGAACTGGATGGACAAATGTCTTTTTTCAGCCTTATTCAGGGCCGGCCTTTGGGGTGTGCGTGCTGTGCGGCCGCACAGGGCGCCATGGCAACAGGGGCGCCTGGCGGCCGACACAGCTTGCAGTCGGTCTCTACAGGCTACAGCAGCCGGCCGGCCCGACCTGAGCTGAGATTAAGTGCAAAATTGCAGGGGGCGCCAGGCAGCAAACACTAAAATGAGGATCATGGGAGCCTATGGCTCCTGTCCCCTCTGTTCTTCCTCATACGCTTCAGGCTAGTGGCCTGAAGCCTATGAGGTAGTAGAGCGAGCGTAGTGTGTAGAGCAGGTCGAGTGATATATTTTACATTGGACTGTATGCTGGATGGGCTGAAGGCAGGATGAGTGATGCATTTTACATGAGACTGTGCAAGAAGGACTGAAAGGCAGGAGTGTGATGTATCTTACATGGGACTGTATGCTGGAGGGGCTGAAGGCAGACTGCAAAATGAGGGAGTGTGATATTATTTACATAGGACTGTATGTTGGAGGGGCTGAAGGCGGAGAATGATGTATTTTACACGAGACTGTATGCTGGAGGGGCTGAAGGCAGTAGAGTGATGTACCTTACTTGGGACTGTATGCTGGAGGGGCTGAAGGCAGGAGAGTGATCTACCTTACATGGGACTGTATGCTTGAGGGGCTGAAGGCAGGGAAGTAATGTGTCTTACATGGGACTGTATGCTGGAGGGGCTGAAGACAGGGAGAAGGTTGTATCTTACATGGGACTGTATGCTGGAGGGGCTGAAGCGGGGGCATAATTATTACTATAATACTACAGAGGGGGCCATTATAATATTAATAATAATAATACAGAGGAGGAAATAATAATAATATAAAGTGGCCAGTATATATTATAATTATACAGAGGGCATTATAGTTATGGGCACTACGGGGGAGGTCTGTTATCTGAGGATGATAGTAAAGTGAGAAATCCCCATAAATTCCTGTGAAACTCTGCTGAGACGAGACGCGGCTTAAGAAGTTATCATGACGGTCCTATCTCCGAATGAAGATGCTGAGGAAAGTTTACTTCACTGGAGACGTCACTGGATGTAACAGGTATGTGCGGTACTCTTTTTTTTTTTTTTAACCAAATATCTTTCTTTAAATGGGGCCTGGGGGCAGGGGACTGGATAAGGATAAGGATGACATACACTGGGTATGATTAAGGGGGCTGGGGACTGGATAAGGTGGGTGACACCGTGACAGTCACTGGGTATGATTAAGGGGGGCAGCGGACTGGGTAAGGGTGACACTGGGTATGATTAAGAAGGGCAGGGGACTGTGTAAAGGTGACATGGTATGATTAAGGGTGGCAGTGGACTGGCTCTGGGTGACACTGGGTATGATTAAGGGCCTTAATCATACCCAGTGTCACCCATAGCCAGTCCCCGGCCACCCTTAATCATACCCTGTCACCTTTACCCAGTCCCTTGCCCCCTTAATCATACCCAGTGTCAACTAAAGCCAGTCCCCTGCCCCTTTATCATACCCAGTGTCTGTCACCCTTAATTTAAGGGGGGCAGGGGACTGGGTAAGGGTGACACTGGGTATGATTAAGAAGGGCAGGGGACTGGGCAAAGGTGACAGGGTATGATTAAGGGGGGCAGGAGACTGGCTCTGGGTGACACTGGGTATGATTAAGGGGGGCAGGGGACTGGGCAAAGGTGACAGGGTATGATTAAGGGGGGCAGGAGACTGGCTCTGGGTGACACTGGGTATGATTAAGGGGGGCAGGGGACTGGGCAAAGGTGACAGGGTATGATTAAGGGGGGCAGGAGACTGGCTCTGGGTGACACTGGGTATGATTAAGGGGGGCAGGGGACTGGGCAAAGGTGACAGGGTATGATTAAGGGGGGCAGGAGACTGGCTCTGGGTGACACTGGGTATGATTAAGGGGGGCAGGGGACTGGGCAAAGGTGACAGGGTATGATTAAGGGGGGCAGGAGACTGGCTATAGGTGACACTGGGTATGATTGTACTTGTTTGCACTTAAATTATCTGTAATTAAAGAAAACTGTTTGTTACAAAGATTGTTTTCCTCTTTGTGTATGTTTAGGTGAACCGGGGAGGGGGGCGCCACGAGATTAGCTCGCACAGGGCGCCTAAACACCTAAGGCCAGCCCTGGCCTTATGTACTATGTTACTATGTTACCATAGCAACATCATCAACTACATCTATCAGCCACTGCATCTACATCCTCCCCTGCATCTATCATCCCAACTGATATATCTTCTGCATCTACCATATGAATGGAATACCCCTTCAATCAAAGTGTTTGGAGACAGAAGTCACCCTCATTCCTCAATTTTAGAAATAGACAATAAAAAAATAAACATATTTGGAATCACCACATCCGAGTATGTCCAAGCTAGTGATAAAAAAAGTGATCAAAAAGTTGCATGCACCTTAAAATTGCGCTAATAAAAACTACAGCTTGCACCACGAAAAACAAGCCTTCAAACAGCTCTGTAAACATTATCATTACATTAGCTGATTCCCTGAGATTTAATTATTGAAGGCCTGCTTTTACAATAGGTCATCAACATCACATCTGCGGTTGTCCGACTCCAGGCACCAGAACCACACAGCTCCATTGACTGTGTTGTGGAAGTGCCTTGTTAATGTAGTGCTGCTCTTGATGATGTCATTCCCTGTTCTTGTCATTCAGCACAATGCCCAATAATATCATGCAAATGCTATATAATTTCATTCTAGGGTTTATGGATGCAATGCCCTGATGCAGTGTCCCAGGGGGTCAGTAGTGTATGCTGGGCTTTGTAGTGCAGATTGACTCACTAACCTGGGATCCACTGTCGTCTTCAATAGGGGCAAATACTGGAACAGGCAGGTGTTAAACAGTTCGTGACGCCAGTGTCAATTAAACGGTGACACGCCGTGTAGGGTATGGTAAAAGAATGAAGCAAGCACAGGATAGCCAACAAAAACTGGAACTTTTACTGAATATCAGTCAGGATAATACATGGACACAGGTAGAGCACAGTTCCATGAAAGACGGTTGGTTTTCCATAAAGATACAGGTGGTTCTTGGGAATTACAGAATGGCCGGTCTTAGCAATGTATAATACAGAGTGTTGATTGCAGGAGATGCAGTACAGGCGGCTTGCACACTATTCCTGTCTGGTCCTGACACATGTGACTTTCCCTCCAAGGTCTAATACCCTTTATCTGGCGTACCCTTGAAGCTGTCCTTATCTAGTACCTCCTCTGTTATCTTGAGTACCTCTTGCTTTATCTGATCGGCCTCTGTGGTATTCTGTGTCTTGGCTGGTGGCTCGCTTATGCTGCTTCAGCTAAACGGATGATGACTCAGGAGGGGAACCTTTTCCTTGGATCCGGAACCCGGTTACAGGGCCTTTACTACCCTCTCCTAGTCGGCAGGCTTCAGGCCTGCTATGCTCTCACAGGCCCATAGCCTGGCCTTCACTCAGACACAGGATCATTTCTGACCTCTGCTCCCACTGTCTGTCTCCTACTACTACTTCCTGACTGGGCCTTATATAACCTAGGGTTCCCTAGCTCCCTCTAGTGACTCAGAGCTGGAATGACACCCTAGCCGGCCTGCATATGCACGTTTCACAGTAACAGGAAAATACATAGCATGACATTATAAGATGTTTTATACCAACCTCCCCTTAAATACAGGGGGAACGACAATACCCAAGTGACCCTTCTATAGTGACGGGGTATTACTCGCCCGTACACTACACTGATAATGCATTCCACTAAACCAAGACCACCATAGGATTCACAGGAGCTTGGGAATTGCATATCATACTTAGGGTACATGCACACGACCGTATTTTGTTTCAGTGTCCGATCCGTTTTTTTCGCGGATAGGATGCGGACCCATTCATTTCAATGGGTCCGCAAAAAACAAGGACAGCACACAGTGTGCTGTCCGCATCAGTATGTCCGTTCCGTTTCTCCGCTAAAAAAAAAGTGCATGTCCTATTTTTTACTAGTTTGCGGACAAGTATAGGCATTATTACAATGGATCCGCAAAAAAAACGGATCCGCAAAAAAACGGATGCCATACGGAATGTCATCCGTTTTTTTTGCGGAACCGCAATTTGCGGACCGCAAAACACACACGGTCGTGTGCATGTAGCCTTAGGGCTCATTCAGACGGCCGTATGCTGTCCGCAAAAACACTGAATGCTATCCGTTTTTTTGCGGATCCGCAAAAAAACTGATCCGCAAAAAAACGGATAGCATTCAGTATTTTTGCTGACCCATAGACTTCAATAGGGCCATGTCCTGATTTTCACGGACAAGTATAGGACATGTTTCATTTATTTTGCGGAACCTTGGAATAGAAAAGGGCCCCATAGAAGTGAATAGGTCAGCATCTAATCCGCAAAAAAACGGATCCGCATTTTTGCGGATAGCATACGGCCATCTGAATGAGCCCTTAGAAAGAGAGCAAAAGAAAAGGGTTAGGTACAGTGTTAAGGCTTTTTGATTTTTTTGGAAATGTTCGGATGAATGCTCATTAGCAATTATCGTTCATCAGGCAATTGTGATTTTTAAGCGCCAGTGTTTGCCAGTGGCAGATCTTGCTGTCTTATACGATCTACTAGACAGCATGGGGATGAGCGATGACATAATGTAAGTCTGTTTTTAGATGGAGAATGTTTTTTTTTTTTTTTTTTATTGCGACTTTATATTTTGTACATTGCTTTTGTGGTTGCATCCTTATGGCTGAACTTCCCATCTACATAAACACCCTAGACAAATACCTCTTTAATACAGTTGAAGAACCCTTCACACAAATTTCTTCTTTAGTGTAATCTGGCATATTTTTATAAGTTTTATTTTACTTTGTGGTCGCCAGTTTCTTATTTTACTGATGAGTAAATATTTTGTGGCACCTTTCGGAGCCTAAAATGTACTGTTTGCATTCCTGGAGATTATGTGGAATGAGGATCTTTTTGCCCAAAGAATCACTGACTACATTACTGGCAATGATGAACATCCTTGACTTTTATACCATGCCAAATAGACTCCTCTGCATCCAGCTCTCAGTTTAATACTTATAATAACAGGGATTTTACAGAATTACTTGGGCTCGGGTGAATTGTTGCTTTTCTGACTCATAATACTTGGTTCGAAAGCATTAACATTTTAAAATACTTCATATATTTTTTGTCTATCGCTCACACAAAAGGTCATGGCTTTGTGTTACACTCCGTGGACATAAATATTAAGAACATTTTTCTTGTGTGAATATTCTAGGGCAATTTTTTTTATTTTATGTTCTTTACTATATATTTTTTCAGTATTAGGGAGAATAAACTGTTTAATGCAGCAAATTGCAAAGGGGTGAAATTTCATAAATAAACTGTTTTGAAACCTTGAAGTTATAAAATATATATACATAAAAAAACCATAATATTTATCTCCCTCTTCTTGCTCCACTTTTGTGTCCTAATGCCAAATCTGTAACATCCACGACCCAGCGCAATTTATTATATGGTATGGCCACACTCAGGCTTCTGCAGACAATTTTGGAAGCCAGAACCAGGAGTGAATAAAAAAAAAAGAGGAGATGTCATATATGCAGGGGCATTAAGGCAAAGTGAGGCGGTGGCGTCAGGCAGTGCTCTGACTTTCATGGGTTCATCCACATTTTACGGACAAGTATAGGACATGTTCTGTCTTTTGAGGAACGTGCATACTGATGTGGAAAGCACACAAAGTCATCTATTCCACCTTCACCCCATTCCAAAAAGGTGGCATGGTGAGGACAAGCCAGCAGTCACATTTATCTTTATTTATGTCAGTTTTCTGGCATAAATGAAGACTGTTTAATATATGAAGAGCCCTGCGCCTCATCACAAATTATATATATATCCTCTAGCAGTGCTGGGAATATGACTGTTTGCTGTTCTAAAAGTCCAAACAAAGAGGAAGTTATAGAGTCAAGACGGGAAGTAGAATACTTGGAGTAACCTCAAAAATTTTTTTTATCCAGAAACCCACTCACCTGTTTTTATATAAAAAAATGTAAAATCACATATAGGTTTTTAATATGTGATTTTAAAAAATGGCGGTAGTGCCTCTTAATGACATGCTAACTATTGATCTGGAAATTGGATGTAATGTAATACAAACAATCCAATAAAGACTAGGAAGCATGTAAGGCTGAGTTCGCATCACCATTTAGCTTTCTGATCTTCTTATCCGTCAGGAGGAGAAAAAAAACAACAACAACAACGGATCCTGTTGCATCAGTTGTCATCCGTTTGAGCCATTTCCATTTGAGATCCATTTTTTAGACAGAAAAAAATCACTGTATGCATGACTTTTTTTTCCATCTAAAAAACGGATTTCGGATGGAAACTATTGACAACTGATGCAACAGGATCGTTTTTTTTTTTTTTTACAGGATCTTGTTTATTTTCTTCTCTTTCTTCTCTTGACGGATCAGAATAATGGAAAGCTAAATGGTGATGTGAACTCCCCCTTGTAGTTATATGTTTCCATCTTTACTTTGTCCAATGTTCTGCTCGGTGAAACCACCACTGTCCACTTGCAGTGCTCGTGTTGCTAGCATAACAACGGGGCAGATACAGTAAGGCTTGCATTACAAACAACGTAGTATAAAGACCGTTGGCGCAGACCTAATTTGACTTCGGGCTTAACCTAAGAGCATTGCACTGGCAGTCCCCTGGAATTCACTCTTTAACCCCTCTACAAGGATGTGGATTTCACTGCAGGGAACCAAGGAACCAGGTTGCTACCTCCTGGAGTAGTCTTGATGTATTTGGCAGCTCACCCACAGGGGTCAGATACATGATGCAAAGCACCAAGGGATCAGGAAAAAGGTGTAGTCTGGACACAGACGAAGGGCATGCTGAGTATGTGTGTATTGCAGATAGTAATTCCAAGGTTGGGGGAAGGAGGCAAGGAGCAGAATTGGTAGTCTGGCAAGATATGGTACACAGGTAGTCAAACAAGAGATCACACCTTTGCAAGTTACTAGACACTAGACACTAAAAAACCTCAAAGCTCAGGCAAGGAGGTGGAACCATAGCCTAGCTAAATAGGAAGGCTGGTCAGCATCTTAGCAGCTCAAAAGGGAGCAAGAGGGAAGGATTAACTTTAGCTTATGCTGTAAGGAAGTCACTTAGCGCTACTCCCAATGCACACAGGGTGATTAGAGTGATGACTGTGCCTGCCCCATCAATAAATTTGAAGCATTCCCAGGCAGTCTGTGCAGCAAAAGTTTACATTTACACACTATGAGCTGGTGTAGATTTGAACTATCATTTATGCCATAAGAGACCATGCTTAGCGCATTAAACCTCAACCTCTTTTCTTGCCATTTTTAAAAAGTTCTGAGAGAAGTGAACATTTCAAATTATGGTGCAAATAATGAGCGTGCTATATTTTGCAACCTTTTTTATGCCATGCGTGGCTCTGACTGTGTGTACAGTCAAAGGGACCTAGTTCCAGAGCTGTGGTCATAGCAGGCCTGATCCTACCGCCACTAGACCCTCAATAGACAATAGCAGCCAATGGCAGAGTCGAGGCAGATAAGGCATCTGTTTGCAAAGGTTGCAAACAGACTTTTGGCCTTTCATGAATGGATGGAGAGGACTTCTGCAGTGTCCAACTTATGTGTGTATAAGTGGTCCCCTTAAATTTCTGTATTTGTATTTAATGTATTGTTTCTCCTAAGTTCAGGCTGGCATTGTCATTACATCTATTCACCCATAGGTGGAGCTGTCATTACTTAGACAGAACAGAAAACAAGTAGTTAGTCAGTGTTTGAGAGTCAGAGAGAGGAGAAGGAAGTGTATGGAGGAGCAGAGCAGGATCAGTCTAAGATGTAGCTGCCTTTCTTTCCTCTGGGCCCTGATCAAGCCTGGAGCGGACAGACCAAGTAGTAACAGCAGCCCAGCACAGACAAGTGAGTATATGTACGAATATAGAGAAAGTCTAGCGAAGATTAGATCTGAGTCTAGCCAAGGGACTTCACAAGCAGTGACCAGTGACCAAGAGGAACTTAAAGGTACCCAGACACAATCGGATGATTAAAGGCCATAATTATCCTTTTTCACTAAATGCCTTCTGGGACATAGTAAACCTGAACGCCCATTGTCGCGCGTTCCCGAATGTCTATGTACAGGAACGCGTGACAAAACGCCCCAAAGAAGCTCAAGAACTTTTTTGAGCGTAGGGCATTTTACAGCGCGTTCAAACGCGCTGTGAAATGCTCAAGTATGAACCAGGGCCATAGGGAAGCATTGGTTTCCATGTGTTGAGCGTTTTACAGCGCGTTTGAACGTGCTGTAAAACGCGCAAGTGTGAACTTAGGGTAAAACATTATTTTTTTGTTTCAAAAATGAAATCATTATGTAAAACTTACATAAAAAAAAAAAGTTGACATATTAGGTATCGCCGTGTCCATAATAACCTGCTTTTTAAAAATATCACCTGACCAAACCCCTCAGGTGAATACCGTAAAAAAAAGCCATTTTTTGTAACCCTTACACCACAAAAAGTGTAATAGCAAGCGATCAAAAAGTCATATGCACCACAAAATAGTACCAATCAAACATCATCTCATCCCAAAAAAATGTGCCCCTACACAAGACAGTCGCCAAAAAAATATAAATAAAATAGGCTTTCAGAATGTAGAGACACTAAAAAATCATTTTTTCTAAATGCTTTGTTATGTAAAACTGAAACAAACAACAAAAAAGTCATGTTTGGTATTGTCGCGTCCATGACAACCTGCTCTATAAAAATACCACATAATCTAACCTGTCAGATGAATGTTGTAAATAACAAAAAATAAAAACGGTGCCAAAACAGCTATTTCTCTTTACCTTGCCTCACAAAAAGTGTAATATAGAGCAACCAAAAATTATATGTACCCTAAAATAGTACCAACAAAACTGCCACCTTATCCCGTAGTTTCCAAAATGGGGTCACTTTTTTGAGTTTCTACTCTAGGGGTGCACCAGGGGCTTCAAATGGGACATGGTGTCAAAAAACTAGTACAGCAAAATCTGCCTTCCAAAAACCGTATGGCATTCCTTTCCTTCTGCGCCCTGCCGTGTGCCCGTACATCAGTTTACGACAACATATGGGGTGTTTCTGTAAACTACAGAATCAGGGCCATTAATATTGAGTTTTGTTTGGCTGTTAACCCTTGCTTTGTAACTGGAAAAAATGGATTCAAATAGAAAATCTGCCAAAAAAGTTACATTTGTAAATGTTATCCCTATTTTCCATTAATTCTTGTGGAATACCTAAAGGGTTAACAAAGTTTGTAAAATCAGTTTTGAATACCGTGAGGGGTGTAGTTTGTGAAATGGGGTCATTTTTTATTTTATTTTTTATCATGTGAGCCTCACAAAGTGACTTCACACCTGAACTGGTCCTGAAAAAGTGGGTTTTAGAAATTTCCAGATTGGCTTCTAAACTTCTAAGCCTTGTAACATCCCCAAAAAATAAAATGGCATTCACAAAATGATCCAAACATGAAGTAGATATACGGGGAGTGTAAAGTAATAACTATTTATGGAGGTATTACTATCTATTATAAAAGTAGAGAAATTGCAATTTGGAAATTTTACCACTGTCATGAAGTACAATATGTGACGAGAAAACAATCTCAGAACGGCCTGGATAAGTAAAAGCGTTTTAAAGTTATCACCACATAAAGTGACACTGGTCAGATTTGCAAAAAATGGCCTGGTTCTTAAGGTGAAAAATGGCCTGGCCCTTAAGGGGTTAAACACCTATACCATCAAGGGCACCTCACTCAACACCCATCTGGCTGGTGTTCCCTGCAATAGAGAGTGCCCCGGAGGATTTAGTGCTGTCTACCCCTCCACTGCAGGCCGGCCCAGGGGACAACTGAACTGTGAGTACTACTACCCTCACTCAGCACATCATCACCATTATACTCCCATAGCACCCCTAGGGCACGGGCATTGCGCTTCTGTCCTGGAGAAAGATGGAGAACTTGTAGAGACCCTTAGTGTATCGGCTCAAGAAATATCTCTTAAACAGTACTTCTCCAACTGAGAGTCTGGAAGCAAGTTGTGTGAAAATGTTATTTGTAACTTTGGAATTTTCTGCTGCTATAAACTGGCAT
Source organism: Bufo gargarizans (assembly GCF_014858855.1). Lineage (NCBI taxonomy): Eukaryota > Metazoa > Chordata > Amphibia > Anura > Bufonidae > Bufo > Bufo gargarizans. The sequence goes on from NC_058086.1 coordinate 31,213,735, forward strand.
TGTGTGGACTTGGACTGGAACTGTCATTGTTTTGTTAGGGTTTGGCCTAGGACTATTCTCTGTAGGATTGCCACTTTTTCCCGGTATCCTTGGCTGTAAAGAGGATATGGCTTAGGACATGGCTTAACTTGACCCTAATGTTTTGCTCCTACCTTGAGTTTTGCTAGATATCTTTTTAAGTCATTTTGAAAATAAATTACAGTCCAAAATGATGCAAACTGCAAAGGCATCATATGTGAACAGGTGTAAAGGTTTGGCCAAATGGAGTGGTTGGCTGCATGCGGTCAAGCTACTCCCATCCACAGTAGCCAACAACAGTACGATTTCTTAGTACAATCTAGCCACAGTCACTGGACCTTATCAGAACAGGAAGCTAGCATATTTAGTCAAAACAATTAGTAAACTTTTGGGAAATCTTTTCATTCACTAGCCACTTGTTGCATTACTAGTAATGACAGTGAGAAAATCCCACTTGAGGCATAAGTTTGTTAAACTGATGCTTCAATTCTTTTTTTTTTTTTTACTGTTTTTAGCACCAAGTCTCTATCCACTTATAATAGGTTTCTTGCTGCCTTGATGCTGGGCATCTTTCCACCAAAACAGGAGTGGTTTTATACATTCCACCTTCTATTCCACCCATCCAGTTTCCCACAATGTCAAATCTCTCGAAGAGGAGTCGGAGAATCAGAAAGTATGTACTGAGCATGCTCAGACTCCACAGACATATAGAAGCTTAAAAATACTGGATTACAATGAGAACAGTAAAAAAAAAAAAATATTGGCCCCAGGTTGTGGGTGACAATACTGGCCAGGATGGTAGTTTATGGGCCATTGGCAACCCTATGTAGTGCTCATTGAGTGATTGGTATACCACAAAGTAGATATAGGTGGGGGAGCTTATTTCAGAGGGTAGCACTTCAATGACCTGTAGCGGCATGATAGAGCAGGCTGTTATGTGGCCTATGTGACCTGGTGGCATCTCTTGTGGATTCAAGATCCCCAACCCTGTTTATGCAAAGACTTCCAATTCATTAAATCTATGTCTTAATTGGGAGCCTCTGTGAGAAGCAGTGGTGACAGTGTACCCACCTATCTACTGGCTCCCTGTTCTACTGCATGGGTTGCACATATGATATGTCCGCCCCTGGTTTGAGATCATTGGAAATAAAATGTGGTTCAAAAAGAGCTTGGAGTAAGACACTATTTTTAACTTGATATAAAATAGCAGCCTATGTTCCTGAAAGCTTTGTAGCTGTTGAGTCATACTCTCTGCATCATTGCCGTCTCAACCACAACAGGCTGGTGGTCTTGCATGTTATTTTTACATTAAGCATCATTGTAATGTCATATGTGTTTAATTTCGGGAAATTACAATGACACAGCGCATGAATCCTAGCAATAGAAAAGCCATTGTTTTACTTCGTTTTTTTTTCCAGTCTCTATTCAAAACCACAGGTAGTTAATCGACTGGTTTACTGCCTGGAATCCTACACCCATTATCCGAATGGCATAGGAATCCGTTTCACGTTAACAAAGGCAGAGGATGGGGGGGGGGGTCTTCATGAAAGCTGGATTGTTGTTCTAGAAGAAAGCTCTGAGCCTGACGAAGTGCAGAAGAAGGAACAGACTGAGGTATTGATGACAGCTGCAGTACCTATGGCTGGCATGGTGTATCTCATATTGAAAATGGAGTTTGTGCAGGGAGGATAACATAAACACAATCCAAATTCCCCAGGCTTCCTTCAGACAACATCAGCTTGAAGTTACACAGCAATGAACGGCAAAGTCCTAAGATTTGCCTACCTTAAAGTGAGCAATCAGCAATACGTTTAATAAGAGACGTAACTCAAAACTTCTGGTCCCAGTGCAAAATCTTTAATACCCCTCTTACTAGTGTTGAGCGATCTCGAACTCTAAAGTTCGGGTTTGTACCGAACTTTGCGAGTTCAGGTACCTGGACCCGAACCAAAACTTTTCAGGAAAAGTTTGGGTTCTAGTTTGGTGGTCGGGCATTTAATAAGCCTTGTTCAAAGGCTGCAGGGCAGCCAGTCAGCAAGCTTTTAAGCTGTGGGCACTAAGAAGCCATCACAGCCATGCCTAGTAATGGCATGGCTGTGATCACGTGTAGCACCGCTGGATCACGTGCGTATTGCAGGGACAGGAAGCAGGCAGCTGAAGGGAGGAAAAGTGTTAGGAATCTCATCTGGCTATTTATGCTGTGGTTGACCTTTTTTGTGCGTGCAATACACCAGCTTGCACCCTTGACACAGAAATGTAATAATTAATCTGGCTGCTAATTCTGTGCGTGACCTAAAGCGATTTTTTGTGGGTGCAATGCACCATCTTTGTACCCCTGACACAAAAATATAATAGTTAATCCATCTGTTAGTTTCGGTGTTTGACATATACCTATTGTTTGTCTGAGATACTCCTGCACTGCATCCGTAACAGGGAAATAAATCTAGTTAATGCATCTGTTAGTTCGGTGAGTGACATTCACCCATTGTTTGTCTGAGGTACACCTGCACTACATACATGACAGGGAAATAGATCTAGTTTATCCATCTGTTAGTTCGGTGGGTGACCTAAAAAAATGAGGAGAACATCAAATATGGGAAGTGGCCCTGGTCGTTGTGCTGCTGGTGTTGGTGGAGTTCCTGTTGCAGGGAGAGGACGTGGACGTGGTCGATCTGTGCCAGCTACATGCCCAAATGAAACACCTTCCTCAGGTGCACGTAGGCGACAGGATGTTCAGCGTCATTTTGTAGGCCTGAATACCGGTGTATGAATGGTGAGGCCAGAACAAGTAGAGGCGGTAGTAGATTGGGTGGCTGACAGTGCTTCCAGTTCCTTCACATTGTCTCCCACCCGATCCCCTGCTCAAAGCGCAGAGTTGGCACCTGCAGCCCATGGGCATCTGTCTTTTACCTCACCCCTTTGCAAATCAGGCAAGCAGTCTGAGCCCCAAGTCATGCAGCAGTCTCTTATGCTTTTTGATTACTCTGCTGGCAGGATTTCCGTCGACCATCCACCTAGCCGTGCCCCAGAAAAGGAAGAGATTGAGTGCACTGATGCCCAACCACTTATGTTTCAGGATGTGGACACGCGAGGACCACCGCAGCACGTCTCTGATGATGACGAAACACAGGTGCCAACTGCTGCGGCTTTCTGCAGTGTGCAGACCAGAGAGGAGGGCAGGGGTGAGGAGGGGAGGAAGATGATGTGGAGGATGATGAGATCCTAGACCCCACATGGAATCAAGGTCATGCGATTGACGTGTGCAGTTCGGAGGAAGAGGTGTTGGTCACACAGCGCCAGCCCCACAGCAAAAGAGGGAGCAGGGTGCAAAAGCAGAGTGGCCATCCGTTAGCCAGTACGCCTGTTACTGCCCACCCCACCCTAGGACTTAGCACACCAAAGCCAGCTCCAACGAGTTCCATGGCGTGGCAGTTCTTCAGACAATGTGCTGACGGCAAGACGCGAGTGGTTTGCACGCTGTGCAATCAGAGCCTGAAGCGACGCATAAATGTTCTAAACCTGAGCATAACCTGCATGACCAGGCATCTAAATGCAAAGCACGAGCTGCAGTGGAGTACACACCTCAAAAACCACAAAAGTTCTCTGACTCCCTCTTCTGCTGCAGTATTAGCCTCTTCCTCCCCCTCTGGAGTGACAGTGGCACCTGGCACCCCGCAAGCAGAGGATGTGGCAGCAACAACACCACCACCGTCACCAAGCATCTCAACACTGTCCCATGGAAGCGTTCAGCTGTCCATCCCCCAAACACTGGAGAGAAAGAGGAATTACCCACCTACCGACCAGTGATCCCTGGCCCTGAATGCAAGCATTTTAAAATTCCTGGCCTTTGAAATGCTGTCATTCCCTCTGGTGGAGACAGAGACTTTTAAAAACGTTATGGCGGTGGCTGTCCCACAGTACGTGGTTCCCAGCTGCCATTACTTTTCAGGCGAGCCATCCCTGCCCTGCACAACCAAGTGGCAGACAAAATCAGGTGTGTACTGTGCAACGCCATCTGTGGCAAGGTCCACATAACCACCGATACATGGACCAGTAAGCAGGGGCAGGGACGTTATATCTCTGCATACTGGGTAAATGCAGTGGCGGCTGTGTCTGAGATGGATAGCAGTTTGACGCATGTCCTTCTGGCACCGAGCATTGCAGGACGTTTCTGGTTGCCTCCTACTCCGCTTCCTCTTCTACCGCCTCCTCATCTGGTCATTTCAGCATAGCCAGGGGGAACCGACAGCAGGCTGTTTTGAAACTCATCTGTTTGAGGGAAAAACCACCCACAGCGCAGGAGCTGTGGAAGGGCATGGAACAACAGACCAATGAGTGGTTGGTGCCACTGATCTTCAAGCCCGGCCTGATGGTGTGCGATAATGGGCGAAATCTCATAGAAGCTCTGGGGCTAGCCGGTTCGATGCACATCCCTTGCCTGGCGCATGTGCTGAATTTGGTGGTGCAGAGGTTCCTGAAAAATTACCCTCATATGTCAGAGCTGCTGCAGAAAGTCTGGGCCATCTCTGTGCGCTTTCAGAGTTCTCACCCTGCTGCTGCTTGCCTGCCTGCGCTGCAGCGTAACTTTGCCCTTACCGTTCACCGCCTCATATGCAACGTACTCACAAGGTGGAACTCCACCTTGCACATGCTGGAGAGACTGTGCAAGCAGCAGCAGGTGATAGTGGAGTTTTAGCTGCTGCACGCACTGGGTGAGTCGCTTTGCGCAACAGCACCACTTCACCACCGAGTGGACATCCATGCAGGATGTGTGTGCTGTGTTGCGCTGTTTCGAGGACTCCACCAATATGGCAAGTGCCGATGAAGCCATCCTCAACGTTACTATCCCACTTCTAGGTCTCCTTGAAAAAACACTTTGGGCGATAATTGAAGACAATGTGGCACAGGAGGAAAGGGTCATTTCGACGGTTATTAGACTAGTCATTTACAAGTGGCTTGGAAGGGTGGGTTCGTGCACCAACAGAGGCCAGGTACACTACTGTCCAGCCAGGACAAAGTTCTGGAGGATGAGGATGATGAGTAATACGAGGAACCGTGTTCACAGCAGGATGGTACCCAAAGCAGCTCATGGGCATCACTGGAGCGTGGCTGGGGGGATACAGAGGACACAGATGATACACCTCCCAAAGAGGACAGCTTGTGGTTGCCTCTGGGTACCCTGACATACATGAGCGATTACATGCTGCGGTGTCTCTGCAACGACTGCCGAGTTGCCCACATTCTAATTTGTGCTGATTACTGGATGGCCACCCTGCTGGAGCCCTGCTACAAGGACATCTTTAATTCCATCACTGGAGCGTGATCGAAAGATGCCGAGTACAAGCGCACGCTGGCAGACGTGCTGCTGATGGCATTCCCACTTGACAGTGGAGGCTCAGTGGAAGCACAAGGTGAAGGCAAAGAAGGAGGAAGAAGTCGCCAACGCAGCTGAGGCACCACCAGCACCTCAGAAGGCAGGGTTAGCATGGCCGAAATGTGGAAAAGCTTTGTCAGCACGCCACAACAACCAGCACCACCAGCTGATACAGATGTCTTAGTAGGCGGCAGCATTTCAGCAACATGGTGGAACAGTACGTGTGCACACGCCTACACATACTGATTGATGGGTCTGCCCCATTCAACTTCTGGGTCTCCAAATTGGGCACATGGCCTGAACTTGCCCTTTAAGCCTTGGAGGTGCTGGCCTGCCCTATGGCCAGAGTATTGTCCGAATGTGTGTTTAGCACGGCAGGGGGGGTGATCACAGACAAGCGCAGCTGCCTGTCCACAGCCAACGTGGACAAGCTCACTTTCATTAAAATAAACCAGGCATGGATCCCACAGGACTTGTCCGTATCTTGTACTGAGTAGACAAGTATACCGGCCACACCCAGCCATTGTTAGACTCCAGCGCACTTTCTCTTTTGCATTCTCTTTTCTATTTCCCAATATTTTGGGGTCTTTCCAAACTTATAAAAAAAAGAATAAAGAAAAGAAAAATAAAGAAAAAAATAATAAAAATAAAAAAGTAACAAAAACAGTGTTGGCTACCTTCTCCTCCTCCACAGCCGCTTCCACCTACACCGCCTTCGCAACCTCCTACTCCACTTTGACCTCTAAGATTATTATTTTTAAAATTTTTTATATTCTATGTTATTTTAAGTCATTTCACTATCCACATTTGTTTTCAGGGCAATTGTCCTGCTCTTACCCCCATTTTGTTTCCTTTCGCAGCCCTCTAGCCCTTACTATGACTATTTTACTGCCATTTTAGTGCACCAAAGTTCAGGTGCCCATTGACTTCAATGGGGTTCAGGTTCGAGTTTGGGTCAAGTTCGGGTCCCGAACTTGAACTTTGACCCGAAGTTCGGCCAAACCCTGCGACCTCGGATATCCACAACCTTAGCCCTTACTTTTTCCCTTTTTTAATACTGGTCTGTTTCATGGGTCTTTGTACACCCAGGGCTCCAGGGCTATGTCTTTACTCACTATAGCTATGTTCGTGACACATACTGTATATCTTCTTTAAGCTATGTTCAAATATTGTTTTGCCTTTTATTGAAGTATTTTCTCAGTGCATGCCATTGCAAAAAATAGAATGCATAGGAAAGCACATTGTATCGCGCTGAAGACGGTGGCTGACACATTTCAACAGTCTATGCTAAAAGAATACTCTTTTGGCATTTATGAAGTCACTGGGGTTCTTTGGATATGATCGACATATGTTTTTAGAGGCTTCTTGGTGCACAGGCGGAACGTAGTGTACCAAGAGCGTTATGTTCATAATATGATTTAGAGAGGTTTTGCGGTTTTCAACGCCCTCCTTTAAAATACACATTTATGGAGGTGGCAGTAATTTTGTAATGTTTTTCTTTTTACTTTTATTGCTTTTATCTTGTGTTCCGGGCTGTGCTCACATTAACCGAGTCCATGCAACTCTTTCTTATTTCCTGTGATGTCATGTAATTTGCTGGATGGGAGGAGCTATAACCTAGCTGGGCGTTGTTGGAGCAGTGATAGGGGAGTGTCTATGTATGTAGATGTGTGGGAGGAGCTATAACCTAGTTGGGCATTTTTAGGACAGTGATAGGGAAGTGTCTATGTAACTAGCCAGGTGGGAGGCAATATCAGGGACGGTGCTGGAGCTGTGGCAGAGGAAGGAGAAGTGCATTATGGGTTTGGTTGGATACAGCAACAGGAAGTGCTACTACATACAGGCTGGAAACAAACCAGAGGATTGGTTTACATGGTGAAAACGGGTCAGAGAGTCCAAGTTGAAAAATAAGAAGCATGGAGAAAATGTGCATGAGGTAAGCAACTACATGAGCCTTTCTGTTAAAAATAGTCATCCTGGAAAACCCCTTTAAGGTAAATAATTTTTCCTGCCAATAGAAGTGATTTCCAGGAATGCTCTAATTAATATGGTAAAATACCACAGTGTTATTGCCACTACAGTTCCGGAAAGTGAAAGTGGACAGGGTACATCAGTAGTTATGGTTGACATAGCAGATAGAGAACATTGCTCTGCCCACTAATCACATATTCTTCCTTACTGATCTACTTTCAACTATCTAGCTCAATTAAAGGGGTTGTCCAGGCTCTAGATATTATGATAGATATCAGCTCTTCTCTCTACTGTCTAGTGGCCATGCCAGGTTGATGCAGTTCAGCTATCATTTGCATGAACTTCCTGTTCAAGACATCTTGATCAATAATTTTCCCTCTGGGTAACTCCTTTAAGACCCCTATTATGTGTACATATGTAGTTTTCTAAAGCATTATTGGAATATCTACAGTATGTAGGGCTGTGTTCACATCACATTTTTGTCCCACATTTATAAGTATACGTTGTTACGGCAGTTATAGAAAAGTTTTGGCTTAGAGCTAATCTTAAGGGTGTTATCCTGGAAGTCCCCTGGTATTCACCATTTAATCATTACACAGGGATCTGGACTTCGCTGAAGTTGAATCACCAGGCCGCTACCTCTTGTGTGATTAACAGCTGACCCACACAGGTCAGAGACACTGGTGCAGGGCACTGAGGGGTCAGGGAAAATCCTAGTCATGGACAGGCAAATCAATATGGTAAACGATTCGAGGTCGGCGTAGACAAAATAGTCTATACGGGAAACAGGCATAGGTCAAGTCATGTAACAGAGGGTCAGAATACGGTAAATGGGCTAAGGTTGGTACACAGGTAGACAACAAATTAGGATACCTTCACAGGGAACTTACCAATCTAAGAAACCTTATTGTTCAGTAAGGTGCCTTAAGTTCCTTAGGACTATCAGCCATTGGCTGGTGAAGATTAGGGTGTGTTCTGGCCTTTTACGAGCAGCATGAAGCGTGTGTACCCTACAGGAAAACATGGAGAGGCTCTTCTGGCAAGCAGGCCTCAGCCTGTATGGAGTAACGGCAACCGGGCCTCTCAGGAGGGGGGTCTAGACAGCTGGGTGAGTTTAACATGCCGGTAGACCCCGCTGTAACATAACTAGGGAAAACAGGATAAAAATATATAGTTTATCATGCTTTTCCATCCTGCAGAGTCCAGTAAAAAATATAGATGTTAAACAGAAGCTTTTTACAATGAGATCCTATAGTGATGGATGCCATTATATGGCATCCTCCTGAGGTATCTGTTTCACATATTCACCATGCCTATATGTTAAATTTGGGACAAAATGTGAATGTAGCCTAACTTCATATGCTGATTGAAATGAAATGTACTTTTTTAGCAAAGCAACATTTTCTGTACTATAGTGTAGACTATCTACTGTAATTAGTTAATCGCTCATACCGACACCATGATGTAAACCACAGTTTTTTTTTTACTCCATCAAGGACTTGCACAAGGCCAGGAGGCACTTTGTAACACAACCCTGTACTAAGGGAAAACCTTTGTGTCGACCACATGTATCTCATAGAGATTTGTTTGTTTCCAAGATTGGGAATCCTAAACACGTCCTCCTATAGGAAATCACTGGACTTCAGCTGAAGCCTTTAAGAATCATTCCTATCCATTGTACCTCCACATTTTGGATTCACTTGTCACTTTACTTCCTCTCCAACAGCTAAAACAACAAACACCATGACTAAAATGTTTGATTTGAGAGGGTCTGGTATATCAAACATGCTACTTTCACTTTCCTCGCTCTCCACGAACATTGTATTCTTATTGATTGTTCCCATCTGTCTTGGAAAGGTGCCTTGAATCTGCTCTGGAGGCTCAACAATAGATTATAGATGGTAACGAGTAAACCTGCCATTTTCCATCTCAAATCTTGGAGTCTGTGTTTCGGAAATCACAGACATGAAACTGAGAAGGATCTTTCTTTGAAGTTCTGGAATGAAAATGAAGAAATGGATTTACATATAGTATTAATAGTAACAATGGATTGAGCCAAAGGGGTTGTTGATTTAAAGGGTGAATTTGAATGGTTTAAAATGGTAAGGAAGGTATACTCATGGAGATATAGTGTATTACAAAACTTTTTTTTAAATCTACCTCCTTCAAGAGGTTGTCTGAGGATAGACTAAACATTTTTTACATACTGCTATAACGTACGGTATGTCATCGTGTTCCAATTCACAGTTTTTCATGTATCTCTTTCATTATGTCCAAGATTCTTCTCTTCTTTAAAAGGGTTGTTCGGGATTTTGAAATTGATGACCTATTTTCAGGACAGGTTATCAATATCAGATCAAAGGTGGTCTGACTCCCAACAAACCTGACAATCAGTTGTCTGAGGAGGCTGCAGAGACTGGTGATCTCTGCGGCCTCCTCACAGCTTAATAAGCAAAGCACCATTCATTACATAGTGGCTGTGCTTGGTATCGCAGCTCAGGCCCATTCACTTGAATGGGACTACGTTACACCTAGGGCATGTGACCGATAAATGTGATATCACAGGTCTGGAACGAGGATGCGGTGTTCACTGGAGCATCACGGTTTCTTCAAACAGAAGATTGGTGGGGTGTCAGAAGTCAGACCCACCCGCAGATCTGATATTGATGAGCTCTCCTGAGGATTGGCCATCAATATGAAAATGTTCAAAGTGGCCCATAGTGACTTGTAGGGCCCCATAGTGACTGTTACCATTGCACACCCTACAGCTATGCCCTTGCTTAAGCTATCCAGGGAAAATAATTATGGTTGTGCTGCAAAGCAAACTTCCGCAGCTAATGTGACCTCTACAAAGCTTGAAAACTTTCCTCTCAAGAGGATTTTTAAGTTTTTGGTAAATGAAAAACCACTGTATCTCCATTCTTTGGTCTCTGAATGTATATATCTAAGCAGGTAGGTCTGAGCAGGTTAAAAAAATTCTACAGATTCCTTCTAAAAATCTAAATTACTTGGGAAGTACCCACTCACTTCCGGTCAGCATTTAGACATTTGGGAACCTCTTTGGCTGAGAGCTTTTTTATGTCTAAAATCTTGTGAATAATATAGACTACTCATTCTCAGGATATCACCCGGGTCTCTGCTATATTTTAAGCAGATATTTTTCAAATCACTAGGATCGTAGAATGCAGCATTTTCTGGAATTGTTCTCTCTGAACATGTCTTCAATATTTGTCATTTTGGCCAGTATGGTGCCTTGCAGTGCTGGGGTCCTAGGTTCAAATCCAACTGAGGGCAACATCTACATGCAGTTTGTATGTTCTCCATGTCTTTGTGTGGGTTTCCTCCCACACTCCGAAGACATACTGTCACGGTTTGCTTGGTGCGGGGTTCCAGGAGGCAGGGACGACTAGGGTGCGCACGTGTCATCAGCGCGTCTGGCGTCCCCAGTTCCCATGGTAACCGCACTAGGGCTGAGTGCCGAACTGCTCACTCGGTGCTCAGCTGTATTGGAACTCAAGAGTCATGTGACGCTGGCCATGTCACATGACTCCACTAGTGCCATAAAAAGAGGCAATCTGCTGGCCACAGATGCCTGTTATTAAGGTCCTTCCTCCTATTGCTACTTACCTGGTGTGTTGGTCTCCGGCTCGTGTTGTGACTTCCCGTCTGTCTCATCCCTTGGTCTTAGCATTCCCTCCTGGTTTTGACTTTGGCTTCTTCCTGACGATCCTCCTCTTGCTCCTCTGGTACCTTGCTGCTCTCTTTGTTTTTGACTCGGCTCGTTTGACTTCTCTGTTGTATGTCTTGTTCGTCTTTCCTGCACTTTTTATAGTTTAGGGTTTGTCGACCAGTTGTCCCTTGTCACTAGGACCTGTGAGGCAAGTAGGCAGGGACAGGGGTGCGGGTTGAGCTCAGTGGTCACTTCCCCACACCCTGTGTGTGTGACACATATTGATAGGGAGCTTAGATTGTGACCTCATTGGGGACAGTGAGTGATGCTAACGTCTGTAAAGTGCTGCAGAATATAGTAGCGCCATATAAGTGCATACATTAAATACATTCTAATGTCTTGTTCTCAAATTAGCATTTTGGGTTTTAACCGTGGAGTGGGAAGAGCACATATCACCTAATAGAACCAGCTTAAAATTTTAATTATTTGACTACAATTCAAAAATTTAGGTCAGAGACATATAAGACAATAAACTTGGATGTGATTAAAGTATTATTAGTAGATATAAGCAAATTTCTTAAACATTTGATTCAGGCCCGATTTGGTGGAATCACCCATCCAATTCGATTCGGTCCATATCGAAAGTGCTCTGATTGCCTTGAAAAGTCTCTCTCCCTCTCTCTCCCTCCTCTATTCTCCCAAATCAACTGACAAAATTCTGATTCTAATAAATCAGAACTGTTTGAAACATTTGTGTCAAATTTCACAATCGATTCACTGATTTCTTATTATTAGCCTAAAAGCAGATGAAATGGGAAAATCCAAAGATTTAACCACATTACCTTTGTAACTGTATAAATCCAGATTGAGTTATCTCCCCCTGGTGGTGCAGCCAAAATAATGCAATTATCAGTAAAACAAACCTGAAATATAAAGATATAATAGACGAGTTGCAAGCACCATAACTAAGCCAATAGGATTCATATTCAGACCAAGTTTGACCACATACAATAGAATACAGTTGGCAAAACCCACTGAGTTCAGTGAAAGTGGCCGATTTTCTAATATTTATGGAAACTTCCCAACTTTCCCTGAGAGAAAGAAGACTTTTTTTCTTGAAAACACAAGCATTCTTGGCCGAGATGAGCATGCGTGTGTATGAGGATGGTCCAGAGGAATAGCTGTCAACCAAATGATTATTGAACTGATAGCTATTAGAAATCTATGCCACCTTTACAGACAGCATCACATGCTATCGGTAGCAAATTTAGGCTACTTTCACACTAGTGTCTTTGCTGTATCCGGCAGGGTTCAGTAAAACGCTTCCGTTACTGATAATACAACCAGATCCGTTCATAACTGATGCATGCGGTTGTATTATCTGTTACTTAGCCATGACAGATCCGTCATGAACTCCATTGAAAGTCAATAGGGGACAGATCCGTTTTCTATTGTGTCAGATTGTGTCAGAGAAAACGGATCCGTCCCCATTGACTTGCATTGTGGGTCAGGACAGATCTGTCTTGCTCTGCATCCCAGGACGGAAAGCAAACCGCAGCATGCTGCGGTTTGCTTTCCGGTATGAGAACAAAACGGAATGCATTTTGGAGCACTCTGTTATGTTCAGTCATGTTTTGTCCCCATTGACAATGAATGGGGACAAAACGGAAGCATTTGTTTCCGGTATTGAGACCCTATGACGGATCTCAATACCGGAAAATATTAACGCTAGTGTGAAAGTAACCTAAGATAGTTTATGGACTTGTTTTGTTTATTGAGTCAGACCTTGATCCCTCCACAAGATCTTCTGGTGCTCAGGTGAATCTATTTAAAAGAAATATCTATTGTACAAGATATAAAATTCTCAGATGCTTTATTCACTCTAAGGATAAAGAAAGCTAAAACAATAGTTACGTTGTTTACATAAATTCAGAGTCGTTATTTTTGGGTCATAATATTCTATTTTCTCAAATCCACAAGCTGCATTTCTAGCTGTTTATTGGTCACTAAAAATATACAGTGGAAGTGTGAAGGCTGCTTCTGGTCAGATACCACAGCCACAAAAATGCAATGCATTTACCTCCCAGTGAGTACGCCGCCACATGGTTTTGGCCAAAGTCAATGATAATCGGTATATATATTTAAAAAAATCACATTGAAAAAATGGTTTGACATCTTAAAGGGAACATGTCACAGCAAACATGCGTCTAATCTAATGTTATAAAGCTAATATCAGATTGGCAGGGTCCCGAGTACCGTCACCCCCGTCGATCAGCAGTATTAAGAGAAAGCAGCGCTCATGCAAAAGCTGTGTTCTCCTCACTGTTTACCTAATTGCCATTAACATTGCAGTGTTGAAAAGGTGTAATTACAGGTCCACCATCCCAATGACGTCAATGGGACGGCTCCCTACAGGGGCGTAGTTATAGGGGGTGTAGAGGTAGCAGTCACTACCCGGCCTGGGAGCCTGAATGGGTCCAAAGACCCTTGTGTTACATAAGAAGACATTATAGAAAGTGCTTGATGGTCAAGTTACACCTCTGTCCGGCTTCTCCTCCTTCTCCTCCCTATCTGCTGCTCCGTCTTTACCTCTGAACTCCCCTCCTCTTGCTCTCTTGTGGGCACCCACGTGATGTCCATCGACGAGTCATCATCGTCACCTACATCACCACTGACATTAGAGATCTCGGAGTAGGCAGCAACAGAGGGGACCACTTTCCTTGGGCTGATCTGGGTACTGTCGTCAGACCGCTGGGTGGCGGCCGTTGCTACCTCCTCTTCCTCGTCCGATGCCAAGAATGGCTGTGCATCAGTAAGGTCTGGGAATGGATGGGAAAATAATTCCTCTGACTCGAGTGGAGGGGCTGTGGTGGTGTCTTTGGGGGTGCACATAGCAGAGATTGAGGAGGGTGCAGATACAGAAAATGAGGAGGGTGCAGAAGCGGAAGGCTGAGTGAGCCACTCAACCAACTCTTGTGCGCCCTTTGAAGTTATCGCACGTGCCTTCTCCAACTTCCTATTTAGGCTCCGGCCTGTTGCACCTGCCCGACTCATACCATCCCTGCAGAATGGTCTGCCTCTTTCTCTGCCTGTCATTTTCTAAATTACCCTCTGCCTAAGTCCATAGAGAAGAGCAGTATTTGTGGAAGAAGGTGTATCGCAGCCCTCAATCAGTATTTAGTGGAAAAAGGTATATAGCAATAGCACCCCTGAATCAGTATTTTGCGGAAGAAGGTATATGACACTCATCAATCAGTATTTTGTGGAAGAAGGTATATGGCACCCCTCAATCAGTATTTTTGCGGAAACAGGTATATGGCTTAGGATTCATATTCAGACCAAGTTTGACCACATACAATAGAATACAGTTGGCAAAACCCACTGAGTTCAGTGAAAGTGGCCGATTTTCTAATATTTATGGAAACTTCCCAACTTTCCCTGAGAGAAAGAAGACTTTTTTTTGAAAACACAAGCATTCTTGGCCGAGATGAGCATGCGTGTGTATGAGGATGGTCCAGAGGAATAGCTGTCAACCAAATGATTATTGAACTGATAGCTATTAGAAATCGATGCCACCTTTACAGACAGCATCACATGTCTGTATATAGCAATAGCACCCCTGAATCAGTATTTTGCGGAAGAAGGTATATGGCACTCATCAATCAGTATTTTGTGGAAGAAGGTATATGGCACCCCTCAATCAGTATTTGGTGGAAACAGGTATATGGCACCCCTTAATCAGTATTTTGTGGAAGCAGGTGAATTGTAGCAACTCAATCAGTATTTGGTGGAAGCAGGTGTATCGCAGCCCTCAATCAGTATTTGGTGGAAGAAAGGTATATAGCACCCCTCAATCAGTATATGGCGGAAACAAGTATATAGAACCCCTCAATCAGTATTTGGCGAAAACAGGTATATGGCACCCCTCAATCAGTATTTTTTGGAAGCAGGTGTATCGCAGCCCTCAATCAGTATTTGGTGAAAGAAGGTATATAGCAATAGCACCTCTTAATCAGTATTTTGTGGAAGAAGGTATATGGCACCCCTTAATCAGTATTTAGCGTAAACAGGTATATAGCACCCCTCAATCAGTACTTGGCGAAAACAGGTATATGGCACCCCTCAATCAGTATTTTGTGGAAACAGGTGTATCGCAGCCCTCAATCAGCATTTGTTGTAAGAAGGTATATAGCAATAGCCCCCCTCAATCAGTATTTTGTGTAAGAAGGTATATGGCACCCTTCAATCAGTATTTTGTGGAAGCAGGTGTATCGCAGCCCTAAATCAGTATTTGGTGGAAGAAGGTATATAGCAATAGCCCCCCTCAATCAGTATTTTGTGTAAGAAGATATATGGCACCCCTCAATCAGCATTTGGAGGAAACAGGTATATAGCACCCCTCAATCAGTATTTGGCTGAAACAGGTATATAGCAACCCTCAATCAGTATTTGGCTGAAACAAGTAAACAGGTATATGGCACCCCTCAATCAGTATTTTGTGGAAACAGGTGTATCGCAGCCCTCAATCAGTATTTGGTGGAAGAAGGTATATAGCAATAGCACCCCTTAATCAGTATTTTGTGGAAGAAGGTATATGGCACCCCTCAATCAGTATTTGGCGGAAACAGGTATATAGCACCCCTCAATCAGTATTTGGCGGAAACAGGTATATAGCAACCCTCAATCAGTATTTGGCGGAAACAGGTATATAGCAACCCTCAATCAGTATTTGGCGGAAACAGGTATATAGCAACCCTCAATCAGTATTTGGCGGAAACAGGTAAACAGGTATATGGCACCCCTCAATCAGTATTTTGTAGAAGCAGGTGTATCGCAGCCCTCAGTCAGTATTTGGTGGAAGAAGGTATATAGCAATAGCACCCCTTAATCAGTATTTGGTGGAATAAGATATATTGCACCCCTTAATCAGTATTTTTCAGAAATAGGTATATAGCACCCCTCAATCAGTATTTGGCGGAAACAGGTATATAGCACCCCTCAATCAGGATTCTGTGGAAGGAGGTAAATTGCAGCCCTCAAGTAGTCTTTTTTTTGGGGCAACAGGTATATCAGACCCATTGCAATTAGTTACTCCAATAGCATTTGTCCCGCTATCTACCTGCGGTATCGCAGCAGAACCACACACAACTGCTAAACAATACAAATACACTATAATATACTTTCTATGTTAGAAATCAAAGTATATCGCACTGCTCTTTATCACACCTATCGATAGCACACCTATACCAGTCCTTAAAAGGACTTTTGTGGCCCTATTAGCTAGCGCTTGGTGTCCCTAACAGCCTGTCCCTGCTCCACACAGCAACCTCTCCCTACACTGGCAAAACACATAATGTAAAATGGCTGCCAGATCGGGTTCTGTTATAGGGTTGGTGGTGTGTCCATGTGCTGAAACGCCTCAATTGGCTGTCCTGTCCCACCTGATGTATGTGTCATGGGTCAAAGTTCGTCGCTATTCAAAAAAATATGGCGCGAATATCGCCATTTCTTCACATGTTCGGCAAATCGCGAACGAGCAAAGTTCGCCGCAAAACAACCACCGGGCAAACCACAAGGCCGTCTCTAGTAACAGCCTGGAGGTTCCCCCCGTGGAGTCCATATCCATGTACAGAGGATAAGGGGTGAAACCCAGTAGGTCCATTTAGATAAAGTCCTTAGGAGTAGCCTCAAGCCAAATCTGTTAAGTACGTAGACACAGCAGATCCACATCTGCTTTTGTAACACTGATGTATGCAACACCAGTTTTACCAGTTTCTATCTTATTGGTGTTCTTTGAATCTCTGTTCCATGTACCGCCCCCCAGATCCTACAGCACTATATATCAATTTTGCCTAGAACCAGAGGTGTAACTTCTAATTCTTGGATACCAAGCCAAAATCTCTTACAGTGTCCTCCACCTACCATGTGCTGTTTATAATACTGGTATCTTGTTTAGTCTTGATCGCGAATATTCCAATCGCAAATATCGCCATTTTGAGAATTCGTGAAGATGTAGAATATAGTGCTATATATTCGTATTTGCGAATATTCTAGATTTCTTTACATCCGAACCCATGATCCCTCCTTGCTTCTTGCTTGTGGGCCAATGAGAAGGCTGCAATGTCTCTGTCTGAGCTTAGCAACATCTTTAGCAACCAATAGGTAAGTTGCCGAACCCCTACTATATAAGAACCTCCCCAGCAGTCGTGTTTTGCAATTCTAAGACAGAGTAGTGTCATTGCTGTGCTCTGTGCTTTGTGTTATTACATTAGACAGTTAACTTATATAAATAATTCAGATGTTTAGTGGGAGATAGTCAGTGTAGGTTTGATTGATCTATAGTGTAGCTGTCGCAGTGCAGGGTGTTAGGTAGTGTGATAGGTTCTGCCGTCCATACATACATGCTACAGACATAGTGCTGTGATGTCACAAGTTCACAACAATACTCCACCAATCAGTAATATGTAGTTAGACCTGCTAAATGTGATGTTGCGCGTATTGCGCAAAAATATGCGCCTCATTAATTGCCGATTTGCGCAATCACGAATATATTGGTGCACTCTATCTTCATATAAAGCTATTGTAATGTTCTGCCGGGCCAACCATTTTCTCCAGTCTCAGGAAACTTCTAGCAGCTTGGAAAATGTAGCAAAAGTGAAGCCTTCATTACTAAGCGCACATTACGCGAACATTACATTGCTGATTATCGCAATCAAGATAATAATAACAAATTCTCAAATTCACGAATTTATGATGAATATTCACCAAAATATTTGCAAAATATCGCAAGTTCTAATATTGCCCCTGCCGCTCATCACTAGTCTTGTTATGTTGTAAAGGAGTCTTTGGGTTTCTTCAAACTCAAGAGCCCAAGTCTGACTGTTACCTCAGCACCTTCTATAGCTAGGGCTTTGCCGGAATTATAAAAAAAAATATTGTGGATTGTGTTCCACATGTCCTACATCACATTTCACATGCTTAGCCATAAACCACTGTCAACAAAAGAGCTAGGGAATTAGAGTCTTTAAATTAGCATTTTCTAAAGAGGTTAATGCTCTGTCCATACAAATGCTTGATACTTAGAATACAATCTGTGAATGCAGGCACAGGATGGGAGTTTTTACTCTACGTCAATAATAAAGTTGTTCCAGATTAATACGTGAAAAGAATGATTGATTTTTCTGGGATTTGCATAATCTTTTCCTGATGGAAAGTGTTACACGACTATAGAAGTTAGTGTAGGAGGCCTTTGGAAGTCCTCACATCCCTGTAGTGATCATCAGATTTCATCAATCATATGTTACGGTGCTATGGTCTATGGAAGTCAGGTGAAGCGGCGGCCAGAGGGAACATTTTACACTTCACGCTGATTTCCTTTACAAAATCGGAACTAGGTAACTTACTGAAAACTGTGCTTGGCTGGACAAATTGTACATAAGGAATTGAGTGCTTTAAAATTCACAGATGGTCCATGTTCCCAGTGGTGGTAAAATGTGAATTGCATCACTCACTAACGCAGCAGACTGTTATTATACGACACATGCCATTTCCCTGCTAGTGTGTACAATGTCTTGGATTCAAAAGCAAAATTACAAGTTAGAAAACAGCTACTTTAGACACGGTCATGGTCTTGCGCTAATGATGACTGTCACGTTTTGCTGTTTTCCATCTTTGGATAAAAAATCCATCTGTTCATTCGGGTTGACTTGGGCCAGTAAACTGCAAACTGTGTGTGATTTCATTTTGCAGCTTTAGGCTACGCTCACACTAGCATTATTATTTTCCGGTATTGAGATCCTTCATAGGGTCTCAATACCGGAATTAAACGCTTCAGTTTTGTCCCCATTCATTGTCAGTGGGGACAAAATGTAACAGAACAGAACGGAAAGCTCCAAAATGCATTCTGTTCCGTTCTCATACCGGAGAGCTGCAGTTTGATTTCCGTCATGGGATGCGGAGCTAAACGGACAATGCAAGTCAATGGGACGGATCCATTTTCTCTGATACAATCTAACACAATAAAAAACGGATCTGTCCACCATTGACTTTCAATAGAGTTCATGACGGATCCGTCTTAGCTATGTTAAAGATAATACAACCGGATCCGTTCATAATGGATGCAGATGGTTGTATTATCAGTAAGGGTGGGTTCACATCAGCGTTAGGGATTCCATTATGGATTTCCGTTATAGCATGGTTAGAGCGGAAAATAACGGAATCCATAAGACGAAAGTATGGATCCGTTATGCTGCCCATAGACCTGTATTATGACGGAATTCAAAACGGAAGCCTTTAGAGGCATTCCGTTTTGCTTTCCGTCTTAATAGAAGTCTACGGGGAAACATAACGGATCCGTCTGGTTTCCATTATGCAGAACGGAGAAAAAAGTCCTGTCGACAGGACTTTATTTTCCGTCTTGCATAACGGGACCCAGACGGATCCGTTATGATTCCCATAGACTTCTATTAAGACAGATCAAAACGGAATGCCTCTAAAGGCTTCCGTTTTGACTTCTGTCTCATGGATTCCGTTATTGTCCGTCATAACCATGTTATGACGGAAAGCCATAACGGAATCCCTAACGCTGATTTGAACCCGCCCTTACAGAAGCGTTTTTGCTGAACCCTGCCATATCCAGCAAAAACGCTTGTGTGTAAGTAGCCTTACCAAGTCATCTACTGTGCACATACTACAGAGCTATATATGGGAATGCAGTACCCCAGAACAAGAAGGTATCTGTATATTGTTCATTTCTTTACAGGTGAAACTCGGAAAAATTTGAATATCGTGCAAGGTTCATTTATTTCAGTAATGCAACTTAAAAGGTGAAACTAACATATGATATAGACTCGTTACAGGCAAAGCGAGATATTCCAAGCCTTTATTATAATTTGGATGATTATGGCTTACAGCTAATGAAACCCCAAAGTCACAATCTCAGGGGGTATGGATTAATTAGCTGACTACAGTGTGACACTTTGAGCCGAGAATATTGAACCTTTTCAAAATATTCTAATTTTAAGTTGCATTAATGCAATTCCTCTTAAGTTGCATTACTAAAATAAATGAACTTTTGCACGATATTCGAATTTTTCGAGTTTCACCTGTATGTTTTGTAAATTAATGTTATATCTTTCTATGTATTGTAGCCAGTCTAACCATCTATGGATGGAACAGCCAGAGATAATAATCCTTTCTTAGTCCTTGGAAGAGTTTAGGCGTGGACTGGCTCCACCCCTGTCTCTAGTCAGTGATAGGAAGAGTTTGGAAGAAAGAGGAAGCTGTGACTACTTGTGCTCTGTCCTCTTAGGCCCAAAAAACTACAGAGACTCACAGATCTCTGAATGACCGACAAAAGGAGAGACAGAGTAAGACATAAGAGAGAACTAAAGAACATGGGAGTTTTAGACCTTAGCCCTGCACTGTCGGTGGATCCACCAAAGTTATAAAGAGGTGCCGGCCTCTCCATAACTTATGCCTAAAACAGGTGTAGAAAAAGAAGAATAAGAAGGGCCTGCTGGCCTGTCCCCTTTCCCACCCATGCCAAACCCACATTTTAGACCTGCCGGGAGCGGGGAGAAATGCAGACTGCTGCACAACTAACAGTTGCAACGCCATCTGTGCCTGAAATATGCCTTATATCGGCGTATTTAAGATTAATAAATGCCCACCCTAGAGTCTGCATGGACGAACACTGCAGTGAGGGACACTGTTAAGACACCTTTCACACCTGGACATGACCTAGCCAGTTGTATCTCTAAAACTCTCTAGGCCTCAGTGGATATTACAGTCACCTTTTCAAGAATGCTATAGAGTATGGCATGGTATGGTGTAGAGTAGAATTAGCTTAGTTGCCCATAGCAACCAATCAGATTCCACCTTTCATTTTTGACAGCTCCTTTGGAAAATGAAAGGAGGAATCTGATTGGTTGCTATGGGCAACACAGAGCGGCTGACATGAGATCCGAATGGTTTTGTAGCTAATTTTTTGTGTAAGTGTTGTGTTAGTATTTTGTTCCTTAAAGGGTATGTTCACTTTTTGCAATCTCTTTTCGTCTCTCTCTTTGGAGGACCCGGATTGCCTGTGCGTTATATGGACAACCCAACACGTTATGTTTCATTTCATCTCTGCTGGTACACCAGGGGAAATAAAGACTTTGTGGGAAAAGATTCAGTATATCTTGTATTGTACAGGCTTAGACCTATTACTACTTGTACATATTTAGGCCTATTACCACTAAGGAGTGCACTCTTATGGGTTTTTTAGCTCGCCTGATGCCATGGTCTGCAATCGGCTATATAGCCAATCTCAAACATTAGCTAGGTATCTGTTCTGTGGAAGACCTTACTGCTGACGTATAGTCATATGACAGAAGGGAATTGTCAAAGAAAATGACATTGTTTAAATCATGTTTTATGTTAAAAAATTTTGGGGGTGATTTTTGTTTAATTTTCATTGCTGCGATCTTAAAATAAAAAATAAAAAAAGCATAATGCGTTTTTTTTTTCCACTGGCCAGTAGGCCTACACTATGTCATGACTTCTTAAACAGGAAACTTTTCAGCAGTCATTGCATTTTCATCACAGGCAGGCATACAATGACAGATATCACCTCTGTAAAGATAGCACAGGATCCACCATTCACAGTTGGTAATGTCACAGCCTTTGCACAGGTCACATATCAAGGCAAGAAGATTCTCCCACAGAAGTCAAAGAGGTCCCCTCCTTTCCCCTGTGTTTATGGCCCATGTGGCTACTGGAAAAACAAAAACTACAGGAAGTCTTGATATATTTTAGGCCTAGTGGCCAGTGTGAAAACTGAAATGGCGTCCCTCCCTCCCTAATGCTAATTTCTTAACCTAAACCCTTCCCTTCAGCCCATGGCCCTTCAGCTTCCCCTCTCTTGCCCCTACCTGGTGCTGCCTGAGGCGATCGCCTCACCTGGCCTCATTGGCAGTGCACCCCTGAGTGACATGGAAAACCCCCCCCCCAAAAATCACGAAACATTAAAAAAAATGTATGTTTAACATGAAAACTTGAGACATTCCCTTTAAACCCAACACTCTATATCCAATAAAAATCTTGCTGATTCTACAGGGAATTCGATCTCTTGGCGGTGAAACACCTAATGATGCTGTTCATCACTCGATCACAATGAACATATTGTATGCAAATTGTAAGCAGTAATGTAAGCAGCGGATGGATTTACACCGATGAGAGTATCCTGAGGAATTTGTGAACAGGGCAGCTTTCTGAACTCGGTCCTTTTTTTTTATTTATCTGTAGGGCTTCCAGGAGAAGGATTTGGTTCCAGAGCTCTTCACAGACCTTTGCCAATGTAAACCTTCCAAAGCCTCCTCCGTCCCCAGGCAGAAACAGATACAGTGGATGCCTCTGTGTTATTATCACAGCTCCTGCAGGGAAGTGAATGGATTCAAGCTGTCTGCCCCATTAACTGGATCCTATTCCTCCGACACCTTTCTAAAGAAATATACAGGTGTAATTGAAGCCATGGTGGTGACTAGTGATGAGTGAAGTCTTCAAAAATTCTATTCAGCTGCTTTGCTGAACTTCGATAAGAAGTTTGATTAATTACGAATTACTTCGTAATGAATTGCATTCCACTGTATGGAGCGTGTGCATGATGGGGAATGGTGATCGCGCCACCCCTCAGATCCTGCATTCAATCTTCAGTCGGGTTAATCAGTATTTTTTTTTTTACCACCACTTCAGGAAAAAATTATTCATTACCACGGAGCGCCAAGAAATTCAGATTCGTGGCAAATCTAATTTTTACCGAAATACGGATTAAATTCCACTTCGTTAACTTCGATTCGCTCAACACTAGTGGTGACGTATAATATAGACATGCTGCAGCTTACAATCAGTGAGGGAGTCACTCTCCTACTGTATACAGTTGCAATACGTTTCCTGTAGTTGCAGATCAGACGGGCACAACGGTCAGGAGTAATTCTTGACCATTCCTCTTTACAGAACTGTTTCAGTTCAGCAATATTCTTGGGATGTCTGGTGTGAATCGCTTTCTTGAGGTCCTGCCACAGCATCTCAATCGGGTTGAGGTCAGGACTCTGACTGGGCCGCTCCAGAAGGCGTATTTTCTTCTGTTTAAGCCATTCTGTTGATTTACTTCTATACTTTGGGTCGTTGTCCTGTTGCAACACCCATCTTCAGTTTTGCTTTAGCTGGTGGACAGATGACCTTAAGTTCTCCTGCAAAATGTCTTGATTTTTCCTTCGATGATAGCAATCCGTCCAGGCCCTGACGCAGCAAAGCAGCCCCAAACCATGATGCCCCCACCACCATACTTGGAATGAGGGATAAGGTTTTGATGTTGGTGTGCTGTGCCTCTTTTTCTCCACACATAGTGTTGTGTGTTTCTTACAAACAACTCAACTTTCATCTGTCCACAGAATATTTTGCCAGTACTGCTGTGGAACATCCAGGTGCTCTTGTGCAAACTGGAAACATGCAGCAATGTTTTTTTTTGGACAGCAGTGGCTTCCCCTGTGGTATCCTCCCATGAAATCCATTCTTGTTTAGTGTCTTACGTATCATAGATTCGCTAACAGGGATGTTAGCATATGCCAGAAACTTTTGTAAGTCTTTAGCTGACACTCTAGGATTCTTCTTCACCTCATTGAGCAGTCTGCGCTGTGCTCTTGCAGTCATCTTTACAGGATGGCCACTCCTAGGGAGAGTAGCAGCAGTGCTGAACTTTCTCCATTTATAGACAATTTGTCTTACCGTGGACTGATGAACAGCAAGGCTTTTGGAGATACTTTTATAACCATGTGCAGCTTTATGCAAGTCAACAATTCTTAATCGTAGGTCTTCTGAGAGCTCTTTTGTGTGAGGCATTATTCATATCAGGCAATGCTTCTTGCGAAAAGCAAACCCAGAACTGGTGTGTGTTTTTTATAGGGCAGGGCAGCTGTAACCAACATCTCCAATCTCATCTCATTGATTGGACTCCAGTTGGCTGACACCTCACTCCATATAGCTCTTGGAGATGTCATTAGTCTAGGGGTTCACATACTTTTTCCACCTGCACTGTGAATGTTTATATGGTGTGTTCAATAAAAACATGGTAACATTTAATTCTTTGTGTGTTATTAGTTTAAGCAGACTGTGATTGTCTATTGTTGTGACTTAGATGAAGATCAGATCACATTTTATTAACAATTTGTGCAGAAATCCAAATTATTCCAAAGGGTTCACATACTTTTTCTTGCAACTGTATGTCATCTGACAATCAATACTGAATACAAAAATAGTAGCTGAAAATAGAATGAGTATAGCAATGTGCATGGCATAGCTTATAATATACAGTCGTAGCCAAAAGTTTTGAGAATTACATAAATATTGTAAATTGGAAAAGTTGCTGCTTAAGTTTTTACAATAGCAATTTGCATATACTCCAGAATGTTATGAAGAGTGATCAGATGAATTGCATAGTCCTTCTTTGCCATGAAAATTAACTTAATCCCCCCAAAAACTTTTCTACTGCATTTCATTGCTGTCATTAAAGGACCTGCTGAGATCATTTCAGTAATCGTCTTGTAAACTCAGGTGAGAATGTTGGCGAGCACAAGGCTGGAGATCATTATGTCAGGCTGATTGGGTTAAAATGCTTGAAATCATTGTTCTTCCATTGTTAACCATGGTGACCTGCAAAGAAATGCGTGCAGCCATCATTGCGTTGCATAAAAATGGCTTCACAGGCAAGGATATTGTGGCTACTAAGATTGCACCTCAATCAACAATTTATAGGATCATCAAGAACTTCAAGGAAAGAGGTTCAATTCTTGTTAAGAAGGCTTCAGGGAGTCCAAGAAAGTCCAGCAAGCGCCAGGATCGTCTCCTAAAGAGGATTCAGCTGTGGGATCGGAGTGCCACCAGTGCACAGCTTGCCCAGGAATGGCAGCAGGCAGGTGTGAGTGCATCTGCACGCACAGTGAGGCGAAGACTTTTGGAAGATGGCCTGGTGTCAAGAAGGGCAGCAAATAAGCCACTTCTCAAAAAAAAAAAACATCAGGGACAGATTGATCTTCTGCAGAAAATATGGTGAATGGACTGCTGATGACTGGGGCAAAGTCATATTCTCCGATGAAGCCTCTTTCCGATTGTTTGGGGCATCAGGAAAAAGGCTTGTCCGGAGAAGAAAAGGTGAGCACTACCATCAGACCTGTGTCATGCCAACAGTAAAGCATCCTGAGACCATTCATGTGTGGGGTTGCTTCTCATCTAAGGGAGTAGGCTCACTCACAATTTTGCCCAAAAACACAGCCATGAATAAAGAATGGTACCAAAACACCCTCCAACAGCAACTTCTTCCAACAATCCAACAACAGTTTGGTGAAGAACAATGCATTTTACAGCACGATGGAGCACCGTGCCATAAGGCAAAAGTGATAACTAAGTCGCTCGGGGACAAAACATTGACATTTTTGGTCCATGGCCTGGAAACTCCCCAGATCTTAATCCCATTGAGAACTTGTGGTCAATCCTCAAGAGGCTGGTGGACAAACAAAAACCCACTAATTCGGACAAACTCCAAGAAGTGATTATGAAAGAATGGGTTGCTATCATTCAGAAATTGGCCCAGAAGTTAATTGAGAGCATGCCCAGTCGAATTGCAGAGGTCCTGAAAAAGAACGGTCAACACTGCAAATACTGACTCTTTGTTAGTGACCTCCACAATACCCCGTCTCCTTAACAGTGATTTTCGCAATATCCTGCCCCTTAACAGTTACCTCCACAGAGCTCTGTTCCCTTAAAATGTGACCTCCACAACACCCCGTACCCTTAACAGTGACCTCTACAGCACCCAGCCCCTTAACACTGACCTTCATAGCGGACCGTCCCCTGAACTGTGACCTCCACCGTTCCTTGCCCCCTTAACAGAGACCTCCACAGTACCTGCCCCTTTAACAGTGACCTCCACAGCATCCTGCCCCCTTAACAGTGACCTCCACAGTGGCTCTCCCCTTTAACAGTGACCTCCACAGCAGCCACCCCTTCATTAGTGACCTCCACAGTACCCCGTCTCCTTAACAGTGATTTCCACAACACCCTGTCCCATAACAATGGCCTCTACAGCGATCTGCCCCTTAACACTGACCTCTATAGTGGACCGTCCCCTTAACTGTGATCTCCACAGCAGCCTGCCCTAGGGTGGCCAGGGGTCCGGTTTTAGGGCGGACAGTCCGGTTTTGAGAGTCCCTGTCCTCCGTCTGGCGCAAGGCCTGGATGGACACAGGGATGTCCTTTTGAACAGCTCTCTCTAAGACAGCAGCACTGTGCTGTCTGAGCGTGAGCTGCAGGGAGAAATTCCCCCTCCCTCCCACCCCTGCAGCCGACAGAAGTAGATTTTTGCCTTCATTTTTTCAATCGGCTGGTGAGTGGGAGGTGGCATGGCCTAACCGGGTCAGGGACGTGGCTTAGTACATCTTTTGAGGGTGGCCTGAATGGCCACCCTACCTGCCCCCTTAACTGTGACCTCCACAGCACACCACTCCCTTAAAGGGAACCTGTCATCAACTTTATGCTGCCCATACTAAAGGCAGCATAAAGTAGAGACAGGTGAGTTGATTTCAGCAGTCTTTCATTTAAAAGTTTAAAGTAAGTAGTTGCCAAGAACCAACATCACAATCATTGCAGACTGGGCCTGGAAGAGTCCTGGCCACCTGAGAAGAGTCATGGTTATTCATAATCTCCTCTTCTCCCTGCCCACCTGCTGATCACAGACAGGCTTCTACCTAGTTTTCTCCCTTTCTCTCTAGGAGAGCACTGCCAATTATCAGCAGATGGAGAGCAGGAGATTATAATAACCAGGACTCTTCTCAGGTAGATTTGACTCTTTTCAAGGCCTGGGCTGCAGTGATTATGATGCTGGTTCTCGGCAACAACTTACTTTTAGCTCATGAGTCACACACCGCTGAAATCAGCATTTCTGTCACTACGTTATACTGC
The DNA here is from genome assembly GCF_014858855.1 of Bufo gargarizans. Lineage (NCBI taxonomy): Eukaryota > Metazoa > Chordata > Amphibia > Anura > Bufonidae > Bufo > Bufo gargarizans. Next base: position 31,240,761 of record NC_058086.1, read on the forward strand.
CCTCAGTGAGGTTAGCATAAAGTTGATGACAGGTTCCCTTTAACAGTGTCATCCACAGTGCCCTGCCCCTTTAAAGCTGACCTACAGCAGTGAATAAAAATGGCTCTGTTGTTATGGAAACCTGGTGTAAAACTGTGTGTATGTGGAGACTAAGGGTCCATTCACACGTCCATGTTTTTTGCGGATCCGGCAATGTGCGTACTGCATTTTGCGGACCGCACATCGCCGGCACGCTCATAGAAAATGCCTTTTTTGTCTGCAATTGCGAACAAGAATAAAACATGTTCTATTTTTTTGCGGAACGGAAGTGCGGATCCGCAAATGAGGAGGCGGACAGCACATTCTGGCCCTATTGAAAATAAATGGGTCCGCACCTGTTCTGCAAAATTGCGGAACGGATGCGGACCCATTTTGCGGACATGTGAATGGACCCTTAGGGCCTGCAAGCTTCTATTGGCTGATAAGGGTCATGTGACCAGGCTTCTATTGGCTAATGCCTTTTTTGGGAATATCTCAGGACCGGTACATGTTAGAGAGCTGAGACCCGGTCTAATACTTTCCCAGACACCTGATGTACCTGTGTGACAAATTCTGTGATTGTAAATGCGACGGGGTCGATTCCTTTAGCGGACATATATACACACATACATACATACACTCAGCTTTATTTATTACATCTGTAAATGATAGATATCGATAGATAACAAACAATAGCAGCACTCCTGAGGTTAGCCTGGTGCAAATCCTTGGAGGGATTCTGGATGGGAATCCACCTGATGTAGGTAAAGATAAATCAGGCAGCACTCCGGTCTTGGTGAAGAAACTGTGGATCTTTGTATTACACCCAATGCAACGTTTCAGCTCAAACAATAATTAAACAGTGATTGATATAATTGAAGTGAACATAATTTGACATATACAATACAGGAGTAACTCATATTACACACTCCAGGGCGATTATCATCCAGTTCATCTGAAACTAAATGTTCATTCCATAAGATAAAAACAAGCTCATCCTTTGGGAAGAGTGACAAATCAGTTAAAGTGGTTCATCATAAACTCTCAGGTGTGTACGTGCTCATCATTAATTACAATTAAACAAGTACATTATAAGTGTGAGGCGCTTACCCACCATCACAGATCCCATGTGGTCTTAGTTCAGCGTCCCATGATGACAACTGCGTCTGCGTCGGCAGAACGCCAACAGCAGGGCAAAGTGATCATCATGATGCAAGCAGATGCACATTGCCCATGCGCACGTAAATGTCTGTATGCGTGGTGCAATGCCAGAGCATCATGCCAACATTACAAATGGAATCTACTGCACAATCTAGCTGACTGCGCATGCCCAGGATCGCGTCAATAATGTTGTAGCGGTAACCATAGAAACAGTATCAACACTATAAAAAACACTAAATAAACACTAAATAAAAAAGTGAATTATAAGTGAACAATCTATATTTGATGTGCCAAAAGCATTCTCAATAGTATGCAGGAGAACCATGGCAAATTACAAGGAATATGAGACCCCAAGCGGCAAACCAGGGGGTCGCGTCTCCACCAAGGTCGTGTAGAGCACAGGGGCGCGATAGGTGTCCTCGGTCTTAACTCTAAAGTACCACAGGCCCTTTATTAAGTGTTCTTGCATGGCAAAACCACGTACTGTTATCTCCCATATATATTCTTATTATTATAGCCAAATTTACCACCTTAACTCCTCCCACAGTTTTTACACTACATAGACAGTAATATACCGAAACGTGCGGATTTTTCCCGATTGGTGTGCTATTACTTTGTGGAATGTATACCCCACCTGTATACCCCAAGACCCACTCCAGATATCCATGGATATATAAAAAGTGCCCTGGCATCCAATAGGAGGAAGCGCTTCTTTTTGTGACTATCTGTACCACTTCCGATACTAAAGACAAGACCGAGCAACCGGAAACCGATGTACCCAAACACGTGGGACGCTGAATTGTCATCTCCAGGACCACGTAAAACGCCAGGTATTACAGTCGAAGATCTGCGCCCAGCGCAACCGGGAGGTGAGGCACTGCGGTCGAAGCTGTCTTCAGGAAGGAGGTAACAGTAAGCCAGGCACCGACCGCTCCGTGGGAAGCCATGTAGTAGCGGCGGCACGGATTGATGAGAACTACCAATATAAATGGTTTTTGCTACATACCTGTTATTTAACGATTAAATGGACACATTTACTAACAACCTACTTCAATGAGATACAACTGACTCAGCTAACTAAATGGACATGTTTGTTGATTACTTACCAACAACTGCTTAACAAGATTTTTCTGCAACATTAAGCGTATTTGCAGCTGATATCAGTGCACTGATATAGACTTTATGCAGCAACATATATGAATGAACTTCTACAAATTAAAGAGATAGTGTTGTGTAATGATCAAGAAGAGTGGTAACAGAGCAGCTACATAGCAGCCTGTAACAACACTTATTTTCATTCCAACTAAATATATTGAGGATTGCCCGGGATATATCAGATACCCTGAGGAGCATCTATACCTCAGGGAATATACTAATATGTCCCTATCGTCTGTTATAACCTAGAGGGCCACTAGTAGCCAGAGCCTAGGAGGCCATATTATACATCAGCAACCAAGCATATTTGTGACTTACTGCCAACACCCCAGAGGTGGCTATTCATAAGAAAGACCACGGTACATGAGGACTGTATAAGATTAGTCCATATGCCCTTTTACTCGCCATCCTTTTACCTGCTATCATTTTATGTGCATAAAATTTCTTAACAAATAGTTTTATTTGTTTTTACTGATTGTTAACATTGACTGCTTTTTTCATTAAACCTAAAGTTTTTTTTAACTTCTCGAGTGGTACCAGATGTTGAGTGCCTGTCGCTCCAATTAACTTGATGTTATTCACTTTTCTTTTTGACTGGATGGGTCAAACGCGACAAGATCACCATAACCACACCTATAGGCGGGTGAGCCGCTATAAAATATATGCTTAATTAGTTCTCACAATATGACCATTTGTTTGCAACTCACGCCGCCCATTGACATTCATTGAAACTCCACTCTAGCCACCTTAAATTTAAAGGGCAATTTCTAAACTGCGACTGAGCCTTCATTTTTAATATTTCAGAGACATACTACGCATCAAAATGTAGGTCTGGGTCTTGTGATTCTCACAATACAAAAGCTCTTCGCTGTAGAATTTATCATTTTTAAACTACAACCGTTTGAACTGTGAAGCACTTTGGGCAACAACATTGCAATTAAATGTGCTATATAAATAAATAAAAGTTGAAATGCATTTCTCACTCTATCAAGCTCGCCATGTGCACTTTTTACATTTGATCAATCAATTGGTTAGTGTAATGTTTACTATCTTTACTCACTCCAAACACTCCACACAGTTACTCTGCCCAGTCCAACCTTTCCACAGTTACTCCAGCCACTCCAACCACACAACAGTTACTCAAGCCACTCCACCCAGTTACTCCGCCCACTCCTGGTGGAGGCAAGAACACTTCACACAATTTCCCCAGAAATTGTAGCTTTTCTAGTTATTAAAGTATTGTGGGCACGAAAATGCAACAATGTGTATAGAGCTCACTAAGGAAAACAAAACCCCAATTGCCCACCGGGGAATTAACTCCCAGGGATCCGAAGGTTGCCCAGAGGGGCACTGTAAAGTTTTCCCCAGCGCACTAACAGCAATAGTTTTCGAAACAAATTTTGCCTAACAAAAAGAGTATTTTTAAAAAGGAACTTAAAGTATGGTGGTCAGTTACATATATACAGTGGTCCACTTCATTTAAAAAGACTCAATGAAGATTCTTAATACAAAATCACATGGGAATCCATGGTGGATGGTGTCCTCACCCGAATATTGCAATATCATATTCAGAATATTTTCCTAAAAAACAAAGAAAGGGAAATTAGTGATCCATCTTAGGCTTTGGTCTAATCCTACGACACAAGAGAGTTAAGAAAACCTAATGCGTGTATGGGGGGATTATGTTACCCTAAATTCTACATTCAGACATTTAGGTTTTAAAGTTTGTAAATGAAAAATCCAGAAAAGTTCCCTCTTTTTTAGGAGCTCTAATCTGTCACCTCCTCGTCTAGGTATCGCAACTTGTTCAATAATGCGAAAGCGAAGGTCTTTCTCACTAGGCCTCGCATCCGTAAAATGTTTAGAGATGGGCAAATCCAGTCTCTTTTCTCGTATTGTGTATCTATTGTAAGAAGGAGCAAGGGTCCATCATTGACGGAAGGTATGTGTCACTGACATTCCTGGCCTCGGTGAGGTAAGAGCCGGTAATGTTAAGTGTCAATGGCAGTTAGTGCTGACTGATACTATTTGTTATTTAGTATGGCTGTAGAGCTGATCTGGGCCGGCTCTTACTGGGAGCAGCCAAAGTGCAGGCTGGGTGGCTGCTCCCCATGTTCCAGACCGGGTTTTGGTTTGGGATATAAAAACCCAGCCAGCAGTTTCAGCTGAGTGGACTATACTCCACTTCACAGAGGTGTGCCGTGCCAAAGGGCTGAGAGCTGCATTGCTGGAAAACAGGCCCCCTAAAGCCTGCAGTGGATGGCTGATGAAAAACTGCTAACCAAGTGAACATTTGTGTTCTGTGGACTTTCCATGGTGTGAACATACACCAATACTGAAAACTATTATTTTGTTTTGCCTAAACTATTTAAGTTAAAGACTTTGTGAATGCCTCTATACTGCGTCCGCTAAGCTGCCTACCAGAGAAAATCCCCACACTATGTTGGTTGAGTCTGGTTTTAACATCTTATGTTGTCTCTCCAGCATAGAGAAGGTGACAGGGACATTCCAAAAGATATACAACATAAGTTGAGATGCAGGTTAAATAATGCTTAATTTTAAATATATCCCCAGTTTGCAGATGTGTAAAGAGAGGACATTTTACCATCAATGGACAATTCACACAATTATGGCAAGGGTAACAGCCTGTTCTAGTAGACCCAAAGTAAGAGCAAAAGGTCTGTTTAGCAGTGCCTACATCAGCACGGACCAATCGATCCTTCAAGTTTCGTGTGTGGCAAAAAGACATTAAGGGGGGGGATATTAAACTCTGGTATATATCTTAAGTTACTGCCCAAAATGGGCCAGTGTTTCTTCAAAATATAACTTATTCTAGTACTGCCAGATGTATAATTGGTGACAAAGGGAATCCGGTCTACCTTTTGTGTCACAGACCTCTCATCCTTCAATAGGGATTCCTCTGGGAAAGATAAAACCCTATTGGTGTGTAGTGTAACTAATTTCCTCGGGTATCCTATCTTAACAAATTTGTCACCCATCATCATGAGTCTTTTATCTGAGTCAACCTCATTCTTAACTGTTAGTGTTGATCGAGCACCAAAGTGCTGGGGTGCTCGGGCCGAAACCTCGGGATGCTCAGGTGCTCTACCGAGCATCCGAGCACAATGGAAGTCAATGGGAAAACCCGATCATTAAACCAGGCACCCCCTGCTCTGAAGAGGGGTGGGTGTCTGGTTCACATGAAAAGGTCAGAAGATGATGGAAACACCACTGAAATGGTTCGGGTACAGCATGGGGAAGATGTCTGGATGCATTTTGGACTCCCAGGTTACTGCTGGGAACGATGTTGTCCGAGTAGAAGTAGTACGCCATTTTTTACAGACTGACAATAATATGCACAAAACCAAAGATAAAATCAATTTTAGAGGAAAAATTGTTAGGAAACATTCTTTCCTGTATATCTACTTGTATATAAAGTGAAAGGGCTGCCAAAAATTACAAGGAACCGGCACTCCAATACACCCTTTATTACACATAAAGGAGGGCATCATACACCTTTGAAAAATTATGACTGATGTCCTGCTGGTGAGCTGACCCTCAAAAAAATTAGATGCGAGAGCCTGCAGGTGAGCTGACCCTCTAAAAAATTATATGCGAGGGTCTGCAGGTGAGCTGACCCTGTAAAAGATTGTAGATGAGGGCCTTCAGGTGAGCTGACCCTGTAAAAGATTGTAAATAAGGGCCTGCAGGTGAGCTGACCCTGTAAAACATTATATGTGAGTGCCTTCAAGTGAGCTGACCCTGTAAAAAATTACAAACCGGATTCCAAAAAAGTTGGGACACTATACAAATCGTGAATAAAAACTGAATGCAATGATGTGGAAGTGCCAACTTCTAATATTTTATTCAGAATAGAACATAAATCGCGGAACAAAAGTTTAAACTGAGAAAATGTACCATTTTAAGGGAAAAATATGTTGAATCAGAATTTCATGGTGTCAACAAATCCCCAAAAAGTTGGGACAAGGCCATTTTCACCACTGTGTGGCATCTCCCCTTCTTCTTACAACACTCAACAGACTTCTGGGGACCGAGGAGACCAGCTTCTCAAGTTTAGAAATAGGAATGCTCTCCCATTCTTGTCTAATACAGGCCTCTAACTGTTCCATCGTCTTGGGCCTTCTTTGTTGCACCTTCCTCTTTATGATGCGCCAAATGTTCTCTATAGGTGAAAGATCTGGACTGCAGACTGGCCATTTCAGTACCCGGATCCTTCTCCTACGCAGCCATGATGTTGTAATTGATGCAGAATAAGGTCTGGCATTATCTTGTTTAAAAAATGCAGGCTCTTCCCTGAAAGAGATGACGTCTGGATGGGAGCAGATGTTGTTCTAGAACCTGAATATATTTTTCTGCATTGATGGTGCCTTTCCAGACATGCAAGCTGCCCATGCCACACGCACTCATGCAACCCCATACCATCAGAGATGCAGGCTTCTGAACTGAGCGTTGATAACAACTTGGGTTGTCCTTGTCCTCTTTGGTCCGGATGACATGGCGTCCCAGATTTCCAAAAAGAACTTCGAATTGTGACTCGTCTGACCTCAGAACAGTCTTCTATTTTGCCACCCTCCATTTTAAATGATCCCTGGCCCAGTGGAAACGCCTGAGCTTGTGGATCTTGCTTAGAAATGGCTTCTTCTTTGCACTGTAGAGTTTCAGCTGGCAACGGCGGATGGCACGGTGGGTTGTGTTCACTGACAATGGTTTCTGGAAGTATTCCTGAGCCCATTCTGGGATTTCCTTTAGGCCTCGTTCACACTTCAGTGTTTGGTCAGTGATTTCCATCAGTGATTTGTGAGCCAAAACCAGAAGTGGAGCCTCCACAGACATGAGGTAGAAGGGAAAGATCTGCTCCTGTTCTGTGTTTAGAGTTGCACCTGGTTTTGGCTCACAAATCACTGATGAAAATCACTGACCAAACACTGAAGTGTGAACGAGGCCTTACAGTAGCATTCCTGTTTGTGGTGCAGTGTTGTTTAAGGGCCTGGAGATCACAGGCATCCAGTATGGTTTTACGGCCTTGACCCTTACGCACAGAGATTGTTCCAGATTCTCTGAATCTTTGGATGATGTTATGCACAGTTGATGATGATAGATGCAAAGTCTTTGCAATTTTTCGCTGGGTAACACCTTTCTGATATTGCTCCACTATCTTTCTGCGCAACATTGTGGGAATTGGTGATCCTCTACCCATCTTGGCTTCTGAGAGACACTGCCACTCTGAGAAGCTCTTTTTATACCCAATCATGTTGCCAATTGACCTAATTAGTGTTAATTGGTCTTCCAGCTCTTCGTTATGCTCAAATTAACTTTTTCCAGCCTCTTCTTGCTACTTGTCCCAACTTTTTTGAGATTTGTTGACACCGTGAAAATTTGAATCAACGTATTTTTCCTTTAAAATGATACATTTACTCGGATTAAACGTTTGATCTGTCATCTACATTCTTTTACAAATAAAATATTGACATTTGCCATCTCCACATCATTGCATTCAGTTTTTATTCACAATTTGTTTAGTGTCCCAACTTTTTTGGAATCCGGTTTGTATATGCGAGGGCCTGCAGGTGAGCTGACACTGTAAAACATTATATATGAGGGCCTGCAGGTGAGCTGACCCTGTAAAATATTGTAGGTGAGGACCTGCTGGTGAGCTGACCCTCTAAAAAATTATATGTGAGGGCCTGCAGGTGAGCTGATCCTGTAAAAGATTGTAGGTGAGGGCCTGCAGGTGAGCTGACCCTGTATGCAAGGGCATATATGCGACGAATAAGCATGTTGATATGATGGAAGAGGAGGATAAGAAAAGGAATATTCAACTATATACCCTTGTTTGTGGTGGAAGGGGTGCATGGGAATACAGTGTATTCAGTACATTATAAACAACACATTTAAAGTGCCTTTATGTTCATCAGCTTTCCTCTGGTGGAGTCGAGAAGTCATGGTCAATCCAGGTCTTGTTCATTTTTATAAGAGTCAACCTGTCAGCATTTTCAGTTATAATGCCACCAGCAGCACTAAATACACGCTCAGACAAAACGCTGGCAGCAGAGCAGGCCAGCACCTCCAAGGCATAGAGTGCCAGTTTGTGCCACGTGTCCAGCTTGGACACCCAGTAGTTGTAAGGTACTGAGGGATCATTGAGGATGCTGACATGGTCTGCTATGTACTCGTTCACCATCTTCCAAAATTTTGCCCTCCTTGTGACAGTATGCCGCGCATCAGGGTGAGGGTGCTGGTGGGGTTCCATGAAACTGTCCTAGGCTTTGGAGAGTGTTGCCCTGCCTCTGTTGGAACTGCTGTATGTTCCCCTTGTCTCCCCTCCTCGGTTGCCCAAGGAACTACAGACTCTGCCACCAGCGTTGTCAGATGGAAATTTTTGAAGCAATTTTTCCACAAGGACCCTCTGATATTGCACTGTTTTACTCGTCCTCTCCACCAGAGGAATGAGAAATTGAAACATAGAAACATAGAATGTGTCGGCAGATAAGAACCATTTGGCCCATCTAGTCTGCCCAATATGCTGAATACTATGAATAGCCCCTGGCCCTATCTTATATGAAGGATGGCCTTATGCCTATCCCATGCATGCTTAAACTCCTTCACTGTATTTGCAGCTACCACTTCTGCAGGAAGTTCTCTTTGTAGCGGGGGTCGAGAAGGGTAAACAACCAGTAATCCGTGTTGTCTAAAATGCGTATAACGCGCGGGTCGCTGGAAAGGCAGCCTAACATGAAGTCAGCCATGTGTGCCAAAGTACCAACAGGCAAGACATTGCTGTCGTCATCAGGATGGCTACGCTGATAATAGCGTTATCGCCGCTCACCATTTGTGTTGATTCTTCAAAGTTTCTTAAAACATCACAGAGGTCAGACTTCCATGCCCACTCCTTGCTTGTGAATAGCGGAAGCTGACTGGAAAGGCGACGACCATGTTGCAGCTGGTATTCCACTATTGCCCTCTGCTGCTCACAAAGCCTGGCCAACATGTGGAACGTAGAGTTCCAGCGCGTTCTCACGTCGCACAACAGCCGGTGAGCAGGCAATTTCCAGCGCTGCTGCAGCGTTGACAAACCGGCTGAAGCTGTCAATGACTTGTGGAAATGTGCACACACGCAGCGCACCTTCACCAGTAGCTCAAGCAAATTAGGGTAGGTTCTGAGAAGCCGCTGAACCACTAAGTTTAAGACATGGGTTAGGCATGGGATGTGTGTGAGCTTGCCGAGCTCCAAAGCCGCCACCAAGTTATGGCCATTATCAGACACAACCATGCCTAGTTCTAGGTTGAGTGGCGAGAGCCACAGCTCAGTCTGGTCTCTTATCCCCTGCCTCAGCTCTGCGGCGGTATGCTGTTTGTCCCCTAAGCATATCAGCTTGAGCTCAGCCTGTTGCTGCTTCCCCACTGCAGTGCTACACTGCTTCCAGCTACCGACTGATGGCTGACTGGTGCTGCACGTAGATAATTCGGAGGTGGAAGTGGAGGAGGAGGCGGAGGAGGAGAAGTGGGGGTTGGAGCCACTATAGTAGGTGCTGGCGGAAACCCTGATCGACGTAGGACCCGCAATTCTTGGCGTCGGTAGCACCTGTGCCATCCCCGGGTTTGACTCGCTCCCACCCTCCACAACGTTCACCCAGTGTGCCATCAGGGAAATGTAGCGTCCCTGGCCGAATGCACTTGTCAATGTGTCTGTAGTTAGGTGGACCTTCCGAGTAACCGCGTTGCTCAGGGCACATGTGATGTTACGGGACACATGTTGGTGTAAGGCGGGCATGGCACACCTTGAAAAATAGTGGCGGCCGGGACTGGGTAGCGCAGGAAGGCCACAGACATCAAGCTGCGGAAGGCCTGAGTGTCCACAAGCCTAAATGGCAATATTTCCAGGGCCAGTAATTTGGAATGTTGCGCATTTAGTGCTATGGCCTGTGGGTGGGTGGCTGGGTATTTGTGCTTGCGTTCAAATGCCTGGGGTAAGGACATTTGTACGCTGCGTTGGGACACGGAAGTGAATGTGGTCACTGATGGTGCTTGCGAAGGTCCAAATGCAGGGTGGGAGGCATCCGGGCCTGCGCCTTCGACAGGGGATTGGCCAGCACATAACACAGGAGAAGAGTAGGCAGTGGTGTGACCCGCAGACACAGATTGTGGACCCAGGAATTCATTCCACTTATTATGGTGCTTGGATACCATGTGGCGGATCATGGTGGTGGTGGTGAGGTTGCTAGTGTTCAAACCTCTGCTCATTTTTGTACGGCACAGGTAGCAAACTACTATTCTTTTGCTGTCTGCACTTTCCTCAAAAAAGCGCCATACTGCTGAACGCCTACCCCTTTGCAAAGGATATTTCCGCAAGGGGGTGCTCCGTGGAACAGTTGCGGACCTGTTTGGTGTGGCCCGCCTTCTCCCTTTTGCCACCCCACTGCCTCTTTCAGCCTGTTGCAGTGCAGTAGATCCCTCCCCCTCTGTACTGCTGTCCTCGCTCGGCTTTCCACCTTCCTAGGTTGGGTCAGTGACTTCATTGTCCATCAACTCTTCTTCCACTACCTCACTTTGCTCATCCTCTTGACTTGTTGACCTAACCACAACCCAACCTCAGTGATTGACAACTGTGTCTCATCCTCTTCATCAACCTCTTGAGACAGTAATTGTTGTTGACTAATTGGCAACTGTGTCTCATCATCATTCACCTCATTAAACAGTAATTTCCGTACCCCACCGTCATCTTCTTGTGACTGTGGATGCTCAAGAGTTTGGGAATCAGGGCACAAGATCTGTCCCTCTTCAAGCGTGCTTGGCGAGAGGGCCAAATCAAGGAATGGCGCTGAAAAGAGCTCCTCGGAATATCTGAGTGTGGGATCACTTGTTTGCCCAGTCTCTCCATGGTGGGAGGAAGGAGGATCAGGGTGAGGATTGTGTTAAACAGACTCTTGGCTACTGAGACTGGACTTTGTGGAAGACAGGGTGGTGCTTAAGCAACTGGAAGCATTATCTGCTGCAATCCAACTGACCACCTGGTCGCAATTGTTGGCACCGCTGAACATTAGAATATCTTTATACGCAGATAGAGTGCTCCAATATGTTTGCACTTGCGAATTTTCAGCAATTAATGATGCGCATATATTTTTCGCAACACGTGCAACTTGTGACATCACAGCACTATGTCTGTAGCATGTACATATGGACAGCAGAACCTATTACACTGCCTAACATCCTGCACTGGAACCTATCAGCTACATTATGGATCAATTTAACCTACACTGACTATCTCCCCCTAACTATCTGAATAATATATATATATAAGTTAACTGTATAATGTAATACAACAAAGCGCAGAGCACAGCAATGACACTGCTGTCTCTCTCATAACTGCAATAAACTTTAGAAAATAGCTGCTGTGGAGGTTCGTATATAGTAAGGGGTAGGCAACTTTTCGATTGGTTGCTAGGGATATATCTAAGCTGTGACAAAGCCTTCTCATTGGCCCACAAGCTAGAAGAAGGGAGGGATGATCACGTGATGTGTACGGTGTTAAAAAAAAAAAAAAAAAAAGCACTATATTCTAAATATTCGCAAATTCTCGAAGTGCCGATATTCACGATAAAAATTAGCTTTTCGAATATATGCACTCAACACTATTCAAGAGTGGTGTCTTGGGCCACCTTTCAAACTGGGACATGAGGCTAGGTATCTTGGATGATTGTTTTTCTTGTGCTCTGGCAGCAGGCACAGTTTCACCGCACCCAGGGCCACGGCCTCTGCGTGCACCACCAGCATCACGCCCATTTCCCCGTCCCTTACTGCTCGCCTTCTGCATATTAAATGTTATATATGCTTGAAAGTCTGTCACACGTAGAGGATTTGGAAGTGTATGCACAAACAAATTTAAAATGGTATTTGGGATGTGGAAATGTCACACAGGAGATATCCCGCAGATAATGTCAATGCTGTCACCAGCGGCTAATAAAAATTACAGGGAATGTCACAGGTATTTGGGATGAGGAAACGTTATACAGGAGAGGTACCACCGGTAATGTCACTTTCTGCAGCGTCTACGAAAAAAGTACACTGTATGTCACAGAAGCATTTTTTCAGCGCACACGTTACACTGTAGATGTGGAACTGGTAATGTCAGTGTCAGAAGCGGACACCACCTATTGAAAAAGTACACTGGATGTCACAGATATTTTTTTGATGCGCACACTTTACACTGGAGATGTGGCGCAGCTAATGTCACTGTCCGCAGCGGACACCGTGTACCAAAAAAGGAGACTGGATGTCACAGATATTTTTTGGAATGCGCATTCTTTACACTGGAGATGTAGTACAGGTAATGTCACTGTCCGCAGCGGACACCATCTACGGAAAAAGGACACTGGATGTCACAGATATTTTTTGGATGCGCACACGTTACACTGGAGATGTGGCGCAGCTTATGTCACTGTCCGCAGCGGACACCGTCTACGGAAAAAGTACACTGGATGTCACAGATATTTTTTGAATGTGCACACTTTACACAGGAGATCTGTCTGAAGCGGTCTAACTTTTGCACGCTATTTAGCGCAGGATGTGCTAAACATACAAATCACTGAAGAAAGTGCACCAAACGGATATGCCACTGACTATACTAGCTGGTCATACAAGCAGATGTTAAAAGCTGAGACTTTTGCCAATATATTCCTGTCAGGAAGATATCGGAGCCCAACATGCACCACGTCACGGTTCTCAGCATGGCAAGGGGTCCTACCACTGCGCTAACTATGGTGTGAACACGGTCTGAAGGTGATGAAATCCAGCTCACAGCCAAGCTTCCACACAACCGCATAGCAGGACAGCTAATGCAATGTGAACAAAGCAAGACCGTAAGCCTCACCCATATCAGACCATGTGATGGAGGTTTCCAGGTGCAAAAGAATGTTCAATTGCCAGATGAAGGCACATTCAATACTTATAAAACAAAATCACAGACATATAGTGGCCAATATGGGGGAACTGCCCAAACACCAAACACTGTAGCGTGTTTATCATTGGGCGAGCAGTCCCACCGCATGTGAACCACTAAAATACCGTGGCAAGTATGGGGGAGCTGCTCAAACCCCAAACACTGTGGCGTGTTTCTCATTGGGGGAGCAGTCCCACCGCATGTGGACCGCAGCAAACGACCATCCCGAGCAATTATGCGTACAAAGGAGGACGCCCGCGCGGTCCACATGCACCACAACAGCATCCTACACAGACCAGAGCATTGTGCGGATGACAATACAATTATACAAATCACTGAAGAAAGTGCACCAAACGGATATACCACTGACTATACTAGCTGGTCATACAAGCAGATGTTAAAAGCTGAGACTTTTGCCAATATATTCCTGTCAGGAAGATATCGGAGCCCAACATGCACCACGTCACGGTTCTCAGCATGGCAAGGGGTCCTACCACTGCGCTAACTATGGTGTGAACACGGTCTGAAGGTGATGAAATCCAGCTCACAGCCAAGCTTCCACACAACCGCATAGCAGGACAGCTAAAGCAATGTGAACAAAGCCAGACCGTAAGCCACACCCATATCAGATCATGTGATGGAGGTTTCCAGTGCAAAAGAATGTTCAATTGCCAGATGAAGGCACGTCTGTGATTTTATGCGCTAAACATACGCTAAAAATGTTGTGTGCTGCACACACAACAATCCTTAAAAGGACTTTCGGGTCTGTAAAGTTTTAGTAATTTAGCGCCGTTTGCGCTAAAAATAGATATTACTGCTGCCACACACAACAAAAGTCCTTCACTCCCTACACTGTCTTCCCTTCCTCAGCACAGCTCTCCCTGACTAAGACTGAGCCGAACACGTGTCATCGGGTGCTAAATAGCACCTGATGACGCGTTCCAGCCAGCCAATCACTGTAATGCCAGTAACCAACATGTCTATGGCATTACAGTGAGGGCACCACTTACCCGTACGTTCATTAAGAAACATGCGGGGAGGAGACTCGAAGCATTGCACTCAAGCACATGCTGTATTCGGCCGAAAACCCCCATGTGCCGCGCATCGAGATGATCAAGCCGAACTGGTGTTCTGCTGAGCATGCTCGATCAACACTATAAACTTTCCTTTTCACCCTCAGTAGTTGGCTAAAAGGTAAGGACTTTAACATTGGTTTAAGGTGGTTGCTATCGTATATGAGCAATGTGTTCTTATCAGTGGCCTTCACCTGTAAATCTGTGCTAAGTTGATCACCCGCTATCCTCACAGTCACATCCAAAAATTGGATCTCCTGATGCAAGGACACCAGAATGAATTTCACTGCGGGATCTATCCCATTGAGAAAGGTCCCAAATTAATGTAGTTCCATCTCAGTGCCCGTCCATAGGAGGAAGACATTATCTATGTATCACCACCACCCCAGTACTTGTCTGAAGTGATGGCTCACATAGATGTGTCTCTCCTCCATGTGTGCCATAAAAATGTTAGCGTAATTTGGCAGCATGTTAGAACCCATTGCGGTCCCGCGTAGCTGAACATAAAAATTATCCTGAAATAAAAAGTAATTACACATTAAGGGTACTTTCACACTAGCGTTTATCTTTTCCGGTGTTGAGTTCTGTGACAGGAGCTCAATGCCGGAAAAAAACTGATCAGTTTTATTCTAATGCATTCTGAATGGAGAGCCATCCGTTCAGGATGCATCAGTGCAGTCCCCCTTATGTTTTTTGGCCGAATAAAATACCGCAGCATGCTGCAGTTTTCTCTCCGTTCAAAAATCCTGAACACTTGCCGGAATGCCGGATCCGGCATTAATTTCTATTGAAATGTATTAGTGCCAGATCCGGCATTAAATTTTCTGGCAAAACGGATCCGGTTTTCCAATCTACGCATGTGCAGACCTTTAAAAATTTGAAAATACCGTATCCGTTTTTCCTAATGAGACTGGAGAGACGGATCCGGTATTTCAATGCATTTGTCAGACGTATCCGGATCCATCTGACAAATGCCATCTGTTTGCGTCAGGAACTGCCTGCTAGAATCCTTTGCCACAAGTGTGAAAGTACCCTTACACAATCACAAGCAGTGATATCAGAAATTCTTTACATTAAGCTATATAATGAGTGTCCCTAAGACAGTCCTTAACAGTCTTAATACATTTTGAGTGGGTGTAATAAAAAGATCCACAGTTTCTTCACCAAGACCAGAGTGCTGCCTGTTTTATCTTTACCTAGCTAGATATAAAAAGACATACGTTCATCAAGTTTAACCAATAGATAGGTGGGGAAGCGAATCCCAGAAAGAAGCGCACCATGTGCTGTATACTCATTTTCCTATTGATTTGATACGTGTTTATGAGCTGTCAGGAATTCAGAGATAAGGGCTATACATCCAGCCATCAGAAGAGCAACCTGAGGGCTCAGTGTAAACTGAAATCAAGATGTCCTGCAGATTAGGGCTGCAGCTAACGATTATTTGAATAATCTATTAGTTGTCGATAATTTCATCGATTAATCGGGAAAAACACCAAAATTACAAAAAAAGGGGTTTATATGATTTTACTTGAAAAAGTATGTTCAAAGACCATATTAAAACAATTTTAGGAATTACATAATTATACAAATTTTGCATTGCAATGTTAAAAAGACAACATGTACACATGGTCAGGGCTTAGGCTAGCTCTCTTCCTACACGCTATGTTACCTGTTGCAGAGAAGAGACGTTCCGACGGTGTGGATGTACAGCTTATAATTTATTGCACATTCAATCTCCAAAACTCGTACTCCTCCCTACTACTATTATCCTGATTACCTGGCTGAGTTATGAAGGGGGGGGTCTGTGGATGGCACTGTTATGGGGGCATCTGTGGATGGCACTGTTATGGGGGCATCTGTGGATGGCACTGTTAGGGGGGCATCTGTAGATGGGAAATGGTATGGGGGCATCTGTAGATAGCACTGTTATGGGGGCATCTGTAGATGGCAATGGTATGGGGGCATCTGTAGATAGCACTGTTATGGGGGCATCTGTAGATGGCACTGTTATGGGGGGATCTGTGAATGGCAATCATGGCACTGTTATGGGGCATCGGTGGATGGCAGGCACTGTTATGGGGGCATCTGTGGATGGCACTGTTATGGGGGGATCTTTGGATGGCTGGCACTGTTATGAGGGCATCTGTGGATGGCACTGTTATGGGGGCATCTGTGGATGGCACTGTTATGGGGGGATCTTTGGATGGCTGGCACTGTTATGAGGGCATCTGTGGATGGGACTGTTATGGGTGGATCTGTGGATGACACATATGTGTCATCCACAGATCCCCCCATAACAGTGCCCCTGTGTAGTGATTGTAAATGACCCCCAATACAGGGGTGGGGGTTGGCATTTCGGTTTTGTAATAGCAGCGGGGCCCGATGCAGTCACTGTATTCTATTACACCGGGCCCCGCTCACATAATCATATCTATCAAGTAGGAGATGTTAAACTACTTATAGTGCAAAATCACTCCAGACTCTAACTTACTAGTATTAAACTATCACAGGAGGCAGTTGGACAGGCGGCGGTAGCAGCATAACTCACTACGTCATGCGCCTGCGCCTTCATTCATAAAGTGAGAGGAGCTGGCGCGTGACGTAGTGAGTTACGCTGCCGCCGCCCGGCCTCCTACCCGGCCTCCTGCCTGCTACGAAGTGTACTAGTAGGTTTTACAGGCTGCCGCCCACTCCCACCTGCATTGCAACAAATCGGCTGATTATTCGATAATGGGAATCGTCGACAATGAATCCCGTTATAGAATATTATCGATAATGTCGATTAATCGTTGCAGCCCTACTGCAGATAGACTTAAACTTAGCCCTGTAGAACAAAAATTGTTAAAAAAAACTTTTTTTAATAAACACCAATTTAAAAAAATATTTTTTAACCCACCATAGGTAAAATGCAATCATTAAAAAAAATAGCTTTCCGTAGGTGTTCATATCTTGTAAGGAAAAGCTCCATGGCAAAACCCAACGTGGAACATTCATACTTTGCGTGACATTTCTGGGGCTCGTCCTCAGGATAAAAAAACCTTCCACTCTATATATAATATTATTTTTTGTATTTGTTAGTGAAGGAATTAGGGGGGTCATTTATTAAGCTGAAATACGCCTATATCAGGCGTATTTCAGTCTCAGATTGAGGTTGCACTGCAATCTGTGACTTTTCCCAGCTCATGCCAGGTCGAAAATTGTGAGCGTGGTGTGGGCGGGGAAGGGGATGGGCAGGCAGGCCGCTCTCATTTACCACAACTGTTTTAGGCATGGGAAAAGGTCTAAAAGTAAGACAGCTAGGAAGCCGAAGTTATGAAGAGGCCAGCGCCAGTTAAGGGTTTATTAAGACCGGTGTCTTAAACTACCGTACGACTGTTCTCTTAGTGTTTGTTGTTCTCTGTTTGTGTGTCACATGTATTTCAGTATAGGGTCTGCTGCCCAGTTGTGGTAGTCACTGCTTAGGTTGACTATGCAAGTAGATAGGGATAGTGGGTTCACAAAGTTTCAGGACTGCACTATCCCTGTGTGTGTGTGACTTTAGTCTCCTTATAAATACATCCCATCAGATATTGCAAAATCAAAGCTGTCCACCTTGTGCCACTCATGTCATGATGTACTGAGACAGGAGGAGAGGTACGGAAATACACATCTGTATGATTGTGAAACATCGTCAAACTGCATTATGGTCGGACTCCTGATTTTGAATTTTCCAATTTATCTCTAATGCTGTGAATCTAGATGCCTTTGGTAAAATTTTTATCAGGTTAAAATGAACCCCAGTATTCTCTTAAGAATATGTGTTGTAAGCTTTTGTAGAGTTTTTTTAAATGTTTTTTCCCCCTAATAAATTGGAATCTTCTTCTGGTATCAAGCTGGAACAAAACTCATCCCGTAGTCTTTCCTAAGACTTTTACAGTTTTGTTCTGCTCAGATTCTGCCCATTGTTCACTAATACAGTGGAATTATATATCTTTCATACCTATTATTAGATGCCACCTACAAAAAAACAGAAAGAATGCCAACTAGAGATGAGCAAATCGAATCCCACGAATTGGAATTCGATCCGAATTTCAGGATAAATATGATTTGCCTCTTGGCCGAATTTACTCGTGCTTCGTGTCAGTGAATCTATTTAACCTGAAATAGCATTAAAAAAATAAAAAAATAAACTTATCTACTCCACTTGCTCGCGACGGGCCGCCAGCCTCCATCTTTATTGAAGATGGAGGCTGAAATTCTGTGCGTGGTGATGTAATCTCGCGCCGCACAAGATTTCACTCCAGATCTTCAAGCAATATGGCGGCGGCCGGCCTGTTGCGAGTAAATAGAGGTGGTGAGTTTAATAGAATTTTTTTTTATTGGTAATTTTGCACTGTTTTTACACTCAGATGCCGCGATCATGTATGAACGCAGCCACTGAGGGGTACAATGACGGGGGCAGCGCTATAGCAGCTCCCTGTCATTGCACCCGCTACTTACAAAAAAATGTGCTTCGTGACGAAGTTATTTGTTATGAAGCAAATCAGCCGAATCGAACTTTTCAATTATTCGCTCATCTCTAATGCCAACTAAAAAGCATTTTTTCTCATCTGCCGAGCAAACTCTTTACTGACTTGCCTTTCTCATAAAAGCATTCTCGATGAATGTAAAAGTTACTAGGACATAACACGCTCGTCCTTAAAAACGCTTAAGTAATAGTTGTGAAAATTCAACTTACCTTACACATCACAGGCTGTGTTGACTTTGAAGACCTGAAAATGAATTTTTAAGGTCACCACTGAGTGGATTTCTCTCTGACAACAAAGACATGCACTTGTGGAATTTTAATGGAATTGGGGACCACGCATTAGTCGAAAAAAACATGTACTTAAAGGAGTGTGTAAATAGAGAACGATGTCACATTATTTTCTTGATTGAGCGGTCATCAGAATATGCATGCTTAATGGCCACATCGGCGCAGTGTAACCTTGATCACAAATTATAACAGTGGAATTGAAGTTTTAGAGAAAAGCTTATGTCATACTGTGTTACCCCCTAGAATGAATGGCTTCATGGCTTCATTTAGAAAATTGGCTGCGATGGTTGATAGTTGAGCTTATTTAGTGTTAGAATAGAGGAAATTTTTATTTCTGTTAACCCTTTCATCATTGGACATACAGGAAAAAAAATATATAAATAAATATATAGATATATAGGGATCTGTACTTGCAGTGGGATTGGCAATGACAGATTTTCTCGGAGACAACAGGCAAAGACAGATAAAGTTATGTGACCATCCAAGCAGCTGGACTCTGGTGTCTTCATAACTCCCATGGCAGTCAATGAGAGCTACACAAACAGATGACTTACAGAAGCAGAGCCCCTGGCACTTACTGTAGTTGTTGCCATCTCTGCCATGAAAGACCAGGATTGTACAAGCCCTATGCCTTATGCCTAAAAGTCTCAAGCTCAACCAACTCGATACAAGTGGAGACAAATGGGGCCATTTACAGGGGAGGACTAGGAATTTAAAGTGGCCCTGGAAAAAAATTATATTGGAGGCTGGTCCAAAACTGGAAGAAGGCGTGGGCAACACCAGTAGGTGGGGTCAGCAAACCATTACAGCTGCATTCATCACCGTAGGATGCAACTCAAAAAAAAGTGTCCATTTTATATCTATCTTTCTGCTGCTAGACAACACAGGATGGAAAAGCACAGTAAACTACACTTTTCCACCCTATTTCTCCAAAGAGTCCAAAAAAAAGTGAACACAAACATGTGATAGAAACATAGAATGTGTCGGCAGATAAGAACCATTTGGCCCATCTAGTCTGCCCAATATATCTGAATCCTATGAATAGTCCCTGGCCCTATCTTATATGAAGGATAGCCTTATGCCTATCCCATGCATGCTTAAACTCCTCCACTGTATTTGCAGCTACCACTTCTGCAGGAAGGCTATTCCATGCATCCACTACTCTCTCAGTAAAGTAATACTTCCTGATATTACTTTTAAACCTTTGCCCCTCTAATTTAAAACTGTGTCCTCTTGTGATAGTTTTTCTGTCTGTCTGTCCGTAGGTACATCCATCTACCTATACAGTATATATATATATATATATATATATATATATATATACACACTCACCTAAAGAATTTGCCTTCAGAACTGCCTTAATTTTACGTGGCATATATTCAACAAGGTGCTGATAGAATTCTTTAGAAATGTTGGTGGCCCATATTGATAGGATAGCATCTTGCTGTTGATGGAGATTTGAGGGATGCACATCCAGGGCACGAAGCTCCCGTTCCACCACATCCCAGAGATGCTCTATTGGGTTGAGATCTGGTGACTGTGGGGCCATTTTAGTACAGTGAACTCATTGTCATGTTCAAGTAACCAATTTGAAATGATTGGAGCTTTGTGACATGGTGCATTATCCTGCTGGAAGTAGCCATCAGAGGATGGGTACATGGTGGTCATGAAGGGATGGACATGGTCAGAAACAATGCTCAGGTAGCCTGTGGCATTTAAACGATGGCCAATTGGCACTAAGGGGCCTAAAGTGTGCCCAGAAAACATCCTCCACACCATCACACCACCAGCCTGCACAGTGGTAACAAGGCATGATGGATACATGTTCTCATTCTGTTTACGCCAAATTCGGACTCTACCATTTGAATGTCTCAACAGAAATCGAGACTCATCAGACCAGGCAACATTTTTCCAGTCTTCAACAGTCCAATTTTGGTGAGCTGGTGCAAATTGTAGCCTCTTTTTCCTATTTGTAGTGGAGATGAGTGGTAGCCGGTGGGGTCTTCTGCTGTTGTAGCCCATCCGCCTCAAGGTTGTGCGTGTTGTGGCTTCACAAATGCTTTGCTGCAGACCTCGGTTGTAACGAGTGGTTATTTTAGTCAACGTTGCTCTTCTATAAGCTTGAATCAGTCGGCCCATTCTCCTCTGACCTCCAGCATCAACAAGGCATTTTCGCCCACAGGACTGCCGCATACTGGAGGTTTTTCCCTTTTCACACCATTCTTTGTAAACCCTAGAAATGGTTGTGCGTGAAAATCCCAGTGACTGAGCAGATTGTGAAATACTCAGACCGGCCCGTCTGGCACCAACAACCATGCCACGCTCAAAACTGCTTAAATCACCTTTCTTTCCCATTCTGACATTCAGTTTGGAGTTCAGGAGATTGTCTTGACCAGGACCACAATCCGACATGCATCGAAGCAACTGCCATGTGATTGGTTGACTAGATAATCGCATTAATGAGAAATAGAACAGGTGTTCCTAATAATTCTTTAGGTGAGTGTATATATATAAATATACACTACTTGTCAAAAAAAAAAAATGTCACCTGGATTTAACGAAGCAAATAGTTCTGAGCCTCCTATTGGATATGTACTGCATGGACGATTATCTTTCAGCTGGCAACAAGTTATTTAACCCCAACTGGTGCAATTAGTTGCTTCTCATTTCTAGTCTGTTTGAGAAGGGTCAAATCATTGGCATGCATCAAGCAGAGAAAACATCTGATCGGCGATCACTTAAACGTTTGGTGAAATCAAATCGAAGAAAAACAACAGTAGAACTCAGGGCTATGTTAAATAGTGAAAGTAAGAGCATTTCCACAGCCACAATGTGAAGGGAACTCAAGGGATTGGAACTGAACAGCTGTGTAGCCGTAAGAAAACCACTAATCATTGAGGCAAACAAGAAAAAAAGACTTCACTTTGCTAGGGAGCATAAAGATTGGAATCTGGAGCAATGGAAGAAGGTGATGTGGTCTGATGAGTCCAGATTTACCCTGTTCCAGAGTGATGGGCGCATCAGGGTAAGAAGAGAGGCAGATGAAGTGATGCCCCCATCATGCCTAGTTCCTACTGTACAAGCCTGTGGGGGCAGGGCTATGATCTGGGGTTGCTGCAGTTGGTCAGGTCTAGGTTCAGCAACAGTATGTGCTCCAAGAATGAGGTCAGCTGATGACCTGAACATACTGAATGACCAGGTTATTCCATCAATGGATTTTTTCTTCCCTGATGGCACGGGCATATTCCAAGATGACAATGACAGGATTAATCGGGCTCAAATTGTGAAAAGTGGTTCAGGCAGCATGAGACATCATTTTCACACATGGATTGGCCACCACAGAGTCCAGACCTTAACCCCATTGAGAATCTTTGGGATGCGCTGGAGAAGGCTACCATCATCAATGCAAGATCTTGGTGAAAAATGAATGCAACACTGGATGGAAATAAATCTTGTGACATTGCAGAAGCTTATCGAAACAATGCCACAGCGAATGCGTGCCGTAATCAAAGCTAAAGGCTTTTTTTTGGTAGTGACTTTCTTTTTGTTATGCAGTACATTAATACAGACAGACTAGTGCCAGACAGAGAAGTGCAGTCTTTCACTTTATTTTTTTAGGGAAAGAACAGAAGACAGGTCAAACAGTCCAAGATGAATCGTTTGAACACTGTTTGTCCCATTGAGGTCATTGTACTTGTTGCAGTATAAGATTGAAAAGGGGTGTAGCTAAAGGCTCATGGGCCCTAGTGCAAGAGTTCAGCTTAGGGCCCCCTTCCCTCAGTGCTTTGTGGCCAGGGGCAGGGAAGCACACAACCTTCGTGCTGCCTGAGGCCAAAATTGAAACGGCCTCCTGGGCCTGGTAGCGACTGCTATCTCTACACCCCTTATACACCCCTTATAGCTACACCCCTGAGTTTGAACACCGTTTTCAGGTATTCAAATGTATACTTCTTACATGAGTAAACAAGGCCAGACAATTTTGTCATGATTTTGCGACACGTGGTTGTTTAGCGATCATAACTTTATATGTTGGACTCCCAAAATTATTTTTGCGACTTTTTTATGTGACATATAGTTTTTTTTTATTACATAGTAACATAGTTTGTAAGGCTGAAAAAAGACATCTTTCCATCTAGTTCATCCTGTAATCCTGCAAGCTGATCCAGAGGATGGCAAAAAAAAATAAAAAAAATTGATGTAGAAGCCAATTTTCCTCATTTTAGGGGAAAATAATTCCTTCTTAAATAACTTAAATAAATAACACCCTGGATCAACAACCTCTCCAGAAATCTAATAACTATAACCTGTAACTCCAGAAATACATCCAGGCCCCTCTTGGACTCTCTAAGTGACTCCACCATCACCACCTCCTCAGGCAGAGAGCTCCATAGTCTCACTGCTCTGACCCCTGATATAGTTATACATAGTAATTAGATCTCCCCTCAGTCATCTTTTTTTCTAAACTGAATAACTTTAATGTTGATAATCTTTCAGGGTACTGTAGTCCACCAATTCCAGTTATTACTTTAGTTGCCCTCCTCTGAACTCTCTCCAGCTCTGCTATGTCTGCCTTGTTCACAGGAGCCCAGAACTGTACACAGTACTCCATGTGTGGTCTGACTACTGATGTGTAAAGTGGTAGGACTATGCTCTCATCACGGGCATCTTGATGCAACCTATTATCTTATTGGCCTTGGCAGCAGCTGCCCGACACTGGTTTTTACAGCTTAGTTTACTGTTCGCTAAAATTCCTAGGTCCTTTTCCATGTCAGTGTTACCCAGTGTTTAGTATGTACCTTACATTTGTCAGTGTTAAACCTCATCTGCCACTTCTCTGTCCAAGCCTCCAATCTATCCAGATCCATCTGTAGCAGGATACTGTCCTCTGTAGTATATATATATATATATATATATATATATATATATAAGTCGTCTTCCATGTTACTTACTTTACACAGTTTAGTGTCATCTCCAAAAATAGATATTTTACTGAACAAGGAATAAACTTCCAATCAGAAAGACCGGAGTGAGATGCCTGCGCTGGTGAGAGAACTAACTGAGAAATGTAACCCTCAATGAAGCATGTAATATGCTTTACCTTCAAATAGAGTGGAGTTTCTTTGACCTGTCCGCCAATAGGGGGAGTGGTGTTAGTGTCTTCGTGCCTTCAGTATCCTGCTGAGTGGCTTTTGAATTTTCTTGCTCAACCATCTAGGGCGGCGTCACTCCGGCCGGCAGCAGACGCTCATGCGAGGGAGCTTGCAGATCCGATATCTGAGACTTTCTGCATGTGACGTCACCGCACTTGCTACTTGTGCCTCCAATAGACAAAAAAGCTCCAACGTGTTTCGTAGCCTACCGGGCTCCTTCGTCTAGGAATAGATATTTTACTGTGCAAGCCTTCTACCAGAGCATAAATAAATATATTGATATATTGAAGCGATTAGGGCCCCCTGACCTCTGAAGTACCTGTGAAAGAAGTGATTAAGAAGTAGTTAACGAACATGAATTGTTCTAATTGTACTTAATTGTCAAGTATTCTCCATTTTTAGGTTTTACGCTGAATTTTAAGTTGAATTTGGAAATATAGTTTGTTATTTTCCTAATTCAGTTTTGTAACATTTATAAGGAACTTAGACACGACAAATAGAGAACTAGCCAAACATTGAGACATTATGAAATATAGTGTGTGGAGGGGGCACCCGGGCGTAATGTTTAGATGTATTTTTCCATACCATTATGCTTCTGATTGGTCACTTTAATAAATACTTATGATTGCACATATTAAAATTGATGGCTAAAGGGGGAAAGGGGGGGTTAGACTAATAAAATTGTCCCTAAGGGTGTTGCCCGGCAGAGAATCCTTTAACCAGCAAAGTGTCTGGGTCTTTGATTCTTACTTCAACGGCATCCCCTGGCACATGGGGAGAACTTATTAACCAATTTGAATCCCACAGACAAACGAGTTTAAGTCCCGTAGTTTGGCACTTGTCCTAAATTGCAGCGACATACCCCACTAGTGAAGGCGACCCAATCTGAGTGTGTACCGTTAATACCGACCCTCATTTTTTTTTTAAGTACTCAACCAGTTTATTACCCACATACACACATTTTCTCCCCATTCAGATACTGAGATAGGTCAGCAGTAAAAATGTCTCCAAAAAAACCCTTTAATAATAGGATTTGGTCATTTTAAATCATATTTACAAAATGAATTAAATTGTAAGAAATTGCCAAGTCTATTCTTAAAATCCTTTTGCATATTATATATTAGCATTTCATATAGTTTAAATCTAAAGTTTTAATAATTAGCTGTTGTGTTTTAATGTGATTTTTTGCATATTCTGTAACTTTACTACTGCATTTCAGTGCACTCTGTGTAATTGTCATATCCCTCTATCTGAAGCCCTACTAATGCAAGTTCATTTGTTCAGCGCAGCGACTGAAAGGAATGCGCTTCAGAGGCTTGAACCGCCTATCAAGGAAAGTGACAATTGTCTCATGTGCCTCATGTCTGGCTTCAGATACTCCTCCACAAGACAAAGATGAAAGGTGCTGAGATGAAATAAAGGGTCTTTCTTCAAAAACTGGTTTAGTGTCCTTCTGGGTAATTAATGCCCATTCTTTATCTATGGGTAAAAATGTTTGCTTTGTTCAATTTATCTTGAAATGAAGTGCTTGGAATATCAACTCTCCATGCTAACATCAAGCAGTAAATGAAAGGTATTTAAAAAACAGTGTTTGTTGTTATCAAAAATAGTGATGGGGGTCAAGCAGAAAACCTCTTGGATTATCTGTTTCCATTTAGTGCTTTCCCTATATCAAAGTTCAGCTGTTACAATTGGTTAAACTTGTAGAAGGACGCTGTATGTTATAATAATAAAATAAAATAAAAAACTATTTGATTTTCATTGTGTTTTCAATTAATTTCCATGAGAAGGAAAAGATTTTAAGGGAGTCCAGAACCTGCCAGTTTAATGTGCATGGAGGCATCCCAATTCTTCTCCAAGGGCAGAAGCTTCTTTATGCCCATTGCAATAAAAAGTAATTTTGGGATTTTCCTGCATCTTTAGGGTCCATTCACAAATCCGTAGTGTATTGAGGATCCGCAAATTGCAGATCGGGCCGGCACCCCCCATAGAACTGCCTATTCTTGTCTGCAATTTTTCTGGAGCCGCGGACCGGAAGATCGTGGGCACGCTCCGGAAATGCGGATGCGGACAGCAGACTGTGTGCTGTCTGCATCCATTCCTTGTACTATAGAGAATGAATGGGTCCGCACCCGTTCCGCAGAATTGGTGCATTCCGTTTCGTTCGGTTCAGTTTTGTCCTCATTGACAATGAATGGGGACAAAACTGTGAGAGATAGAACTCCATCTTGTATATCCTATATTTATCTGAACCAGAGATCAATTAGAGGTTAATAAAATGTTAGACAAATGTCAGCTCTTTGCAGGCACGCAGGGGCGCGGGGGGGCGTTTAAACAGTTGACAACACCCCCCCCCCCTTCCCCCGTTCTTTTTTCAGTAATGCTAGTTTCTGCTACTCTAAGCTCACATCCTCTTTTCTGATAAAGATCTTATAGTTTTTGTTTTTGGTACTAGTGTCATACTGGATTAGACATGCCTCCATGTTAATGCAGCCTCTGTGTGATTGTCTGTTATCTGGCCCATTTCACCTGACAGAAGCAGTGAATAATTTTCATACAATGAAGCTGTGAACCTCAACCCCAGCCCTGAGTATTCCAAAATATGATGAGGAATTAAACTTGTTCCTGTTCTGAAATTCAGGGTTACAGTCAGCCAGGTTAGACAATGTTGCCCGCAGCGCCCCCTCCTGTGTCAGGGCAGTCGCGGCAGTGCAGGCAATGAAATTAATGAGCAGCTGTGAAGACATGACAGTTTCGGTGTATAGATAGCACCCACACGCACTCCCTTCCCCACAATTTTCTCTTTAGCAATCAGTTTCAGTTTCAGGAAGTGCGGGGGGGGGGGGGGATGGAAACATGCAGTTGTGCAAACAGGGCATTCTCACACAGGTGCAACCAAAACATATTTCTATGGCTAGACAACTCAGACTCCAGTGTGCACTCCTCATTTCTTTCAAAAGATGTACTACTATGAATCCTGCTACTTTGTTACCATTTACAGATTCAGAAATGGGGGAGGGTAGTACAGGTAGCTTTTTGTCTAAATTAAGTGAAAATGCTACTCATGATTGTATACAGTTGATGCAACAAGAAACTTCTGGATTTTCTCATAAAAAACCTCTTGATAACCCTGATTTTGAGTGTTTTGTAGATGGAAGCAGGAATATGGGAGAGGATGGCAGGTTCCACACTGGATATGCAGTGGTCACACAGCATAAGGTAGCCATTGCCGAACCACTCCCTCCGCACATGTCTGCGCAGGAGCCAGAGCTGAAGGCACTCACTTAGGCGTGTAAATTGGCTGAGGGAAAGAAGGTGAACATCTATACAGATTCAAGGTATGGTTTTGGTATTGCACATGACTATGGACCCATATGCAGGTCAGCCGATTAAAAACAGGCCCCATTTGAAGAGAAAGAATTGTGAACTAAACAAGGGGCTAGGCCAAATGACCAAGTAGTATGGAAAAACAAGGACAAAATTTGGCTACCACGCCCTCTATAGCCAGCTATGGCTCAGGAGGCGCACGGGCCCACTCACCAATCGAAGGGTGCCATGTTAAGTGTGGTTAATACAGGGTGGATTGCTCCAGGGTTTTCTCTGTGCACTTCATAACCCTGGTCAAGTGGTGAAGACTCCAAGCAAGCACACCCCTAGACCTTTTACCCGTTTCAGAGACTGCAGATAGACTATATACAACTACCAAAGGTAGGAGTGTATGAATTTTTTCTCGTGTGTGTTGATCTCTTTTCAGGTTGGCCGGAAACCTTCCCAATAGCTAAAGAAAATCCAAGAATACGGCAAAGAAACTGGTCAGTGAACTGATATGCAGGTATGGTGTTCCTGAATTTATTGAGTCAGATAGAGGTTCTCATTTTGCAGTTGAAGTGATGAGAGAAGGTATGCAAGCATTAGGGGTGATCCAAGCTTTCCGAGTTGAGCGCTTGAACTGATAAAATGCCATGCAGGAGATCCAGAGGCCCTAGACAGAGTGCTTGAGTCTGGCTCTATATTCAGTAAGGACTACCCCAAACAAGAGGACAGGGTTGTCCCCATTTGAGATCCTGTTTGGAAGTGCCCCCAGGTTAGGGTTGTACTTTCCCCAGCAGCTGTAGATGAATAATGACAGTCTGACCAGTTACATACGGGCCCTCACAAAAAGGCTAGAATACACGCATAAACAGGTGTTTGCTTCACTTGCAGATCCTGACTCAGTAGAAGGAACTCACAACTTGCAGCCCGGAGACTGGGTGGTGATAAAAAGGCATGTGAGAAAAAGGACTAGTTCCAAAATTCGATGGTCCCTTTCAAGTACTGTTGACCACAAACACCGCTGTAAAGGTTGAAGGAAAATCCAACTGGAAACACGCTTCTCACTGCAAGAAAGTCTTGGAACCACAGGATGAAGGTCCTTCCTCTGACAGTGGCTCTGACTCTGAGCGTGTCAGCAGTGTTTCGTCCACTGAATGATGAATGGGACAATACTTTGATGCGGCACCATCAGGTGCTGTTTAAAGGAATGAATGAAATTGAAAAATTGAGGGACAGTTGGATCTGTACTCACAGATGACAACCTCCCCCCCCCCCCCCGCTCTATTTTCAGTAATGCTAGTTTCTGCTACTCTAACTTCACATCCTCTTTTCTGATAAAGATGTTTCATTTCTTCTGTCCTTGTGGTTTTATGTGGTGCACGGCTGTTGGGCGTCTACCAATTATCATGGTATAAGATTGTCTGCTAATTTACATTAAAGTAGATTACTGATTGCAACCATTATGTGTCTGTATCAGCCTTCTCTGTGCACATACGCTATTTGAATTCGGAACCCATAATCATAGACGCAGGGGTAATTGCCCTCACAAAAACTGAAGCGTTTTCTTCCACTATTGAGATCCTATGACGGATCTCAATAGCAGAATTCAAAATGCTAGTGTGAAAGTAGCCTAATATTACATTTCTCCTATAGGTTCTGCTCTCTGTCTCCCCTGTTAATTTTTGGTTGAAAGACATAAACCTACACCCAAAAAAGTGTAGCATATCACACAAAAATGTTCACACGGTTTTGGTCTATTACAAACCATACCTCCAGATATCAAAATTTTGTACCCAAGTGCCACAAAACTTGCTTACTAGGATGCAGTTAATCACAAGAATTTTTAAAAAGGTTTCTCCATAAACCTAGTTCCTTTACCCTCCATACCAGGAGACCCTTCAAAGGGAAGCGACGGCCTGTCCTTTCCAGAGCTAAAGGCAAGGCCTTGCTTCTGTCAGGCTATATATAATACCCCCGATATGGGGGCATTACTATTGTGTACCTTAATTGTTGCATTTTATATGTTTCATATGGTATATATGTCACATGTATTATTATGTCATTTTATCCAGCAGGGTTATGTATTGGTTGGCAGTAGCTGCCTGTAACAGGGCTTAATCACCCTGTTGTAACCCTCCTGGGAGAATAGTCTTGTCCGACTTCCAGCCAGGAGGAGGAAGTCAGAGTTAGTTTAGTTTTAGTCAGAGTTAGGCATAGAGGTTACGTGAGAGGACTTGTACTGATAATGGAGGGGATTTGGAAAGCAGCTCATCGAGCACCAACTCCGGAGTAGGAAAGCAGCTGATAGAGCACCAACTCTGAAGGATCACATCTGAGAATAAGGATCCAGATAACCCTCTCCTGCCAGAGAGTTGAAAACAGCTCATAGAGCAATCACTCTCAAGAACTGAAGGAAGTACTCCATTGAAAGCCTTGGGATTCCAGATGACAAGACACCCTCACCACCAAACAACTGGTAGGCCAGCAACATCTGAGTGCAGAACTGAAGCCATCCAATATGCCACCATGCCTCTTTACTAGTGCCAGAAAAGAATTGCACTGAAGCCTACTGCTACTGCCCGAATTTCAAGTTCTACATTGCACTTAGTAAAAAGGACTTTGTTATGTTGAACTCTGGCCTCATTCTTCAGTGCTACTAGTTTTACTGCAATGAGAGCGGTCTGAGGTATGACAAAGTGACACAACTACACTACATGAGGCCCACTAACACCTGTGCTGAATCAGGAACAAAAAGTTTAATGTTTTTCTCCCCCAGAAAGGAAGCATCACCCATAAGGGCACCACACCCTGAAACATCCTGAAGTGCAAAACATGGATATAAAAGTGAACACACAGTGACATAAAAAGTTCAATTCATCATTGCCATGTTTCCAAACTATTCCCCTACTTCTGAACCAGAAGGCTGTGCTAAGGTCATGGAATATTAGCCTTCCTTCACCAAAGCATAGAGAGAACCCATCTGTGCTCTGGTATTTGCATGGACTACACTCACACAGAACTCAGCACTGCAGATCTGGCTCCCCCAGAAGGAATACAAGAAGCTTAATAATCACACGCTTGTTACTTGACTTTTAGGATGGATACCTGCAAGGGAACCATACCTAGAAAACATAATACTTCCCTGTCCTGAAAAATATGTAACAGAGCATCAGATCATTATGTACCTGGCCAGCGGCTGTGAGGAGCGTTGTATGACCCCCTGATAATCAGCCCAGTGGGGAATTTGTGGGGTCGATGGACAGTCCACCCCTGCTCCTGGTACTTAAATATTCCCAGGATTTACAGTAGGGTCATACTGTACAAACTAGAAGACTCAAAAACAAGTACTGGTTTAAATAAATGTAATGGGTATTCCACTTATGTTAAACTATCCCCTATTGAAGGATAGGGGATCCTACTGTTGGGACCCCTACCATTCATAAGAATGGGGGCCCAGTAACCCATGGATACCCCCCTAGAAGAACAGAGCAGGGATGAGGGCAGCCGCTTCTTTCATTTCTGTTGGAGAAAGCAAATACATGGAGCTGCTATGTATATACCCATCTGAAGGCTCTGTTCATTTCAGGGTACAGGTCCCCCATTCTCGTGAACAGTGGGGGTCCCAGCGACAGGACCCCACCCAATCAAATAGTTATCCCCTTGTTCTGTAGATAGGGTATAACATAATATAACCATAACACCTCTTTAAGAACTTTACAGAGAAGGGACTAGATGCAAGAAACAGATTTTTTGGATACAAATGTGCAGAGCTTACACTATCACTGGCAACTCTCTGCAGAAGCCAAAGATATTTAAAGAGAGGCTAACCAGCAAGGAATTCTTCTCCTAAAGGAGCTTGGCTGAGCAGTGGCGTTGCAAGGGGGGTGCGGGCCGCGCCAGCAGGGCACTTCTCATTGTATTGTCATCCTCAGGAGAGGATGTGTCTGGGATTCAAACCCACAACCTTCTGTATCAAAAGCAAAGCACTTACCCACACAGCCATAAGAGTTGCATTGCCACTGATTGAATAAAATATGAGACTTCTACTGTTATAGCTGGCTAAGTGTACATCTATACACATGACAGCTGCCCCAACACACCCAGCACTGCTATATCTCTATATGACAGCTATCCCAGCACACTCAGCTCTGCTATATCTGCATATATGATAGCTGCCCCAGCACACCCAGCTCTGCTACATCTAATATACTTGACAGCTTCACCAGCACACTCAGCTCTACTATATCTCTATATATGACAGGTGCCCCAGCAAACCCAGCTCTGCTACATCTATACACATGACAGCTGCCCAAGCACACCCAGCACTGCTACATCTATGCACATGACAGCTGCCCCAGCACACTCAGCTCTGCTATATCTCTATATATCTATCTACTGTATAGCAATACTTAGAGATATATAAATATAGCAGAGCTGAGTGTGCAGGGGCAGCTGTCGTGTGTATAGATGTAGCAGAGCTGGGTGTGCTGGGGCAGCTGTCATATATAGAGATATAGTAGAGCTGAGTGTGCTGGTGCAGCTGTCATGTGTATTAGATGTAGCAGGCTGGGTGTGCTGGGGAAGCTGTCATATAGAGATATAGCAGTGCTGGGTGTGTTAGGGCAGCTGTCATGTGTATAGATGTACACTTAGCCTGCTATAATAGTAGAAGTCTCATATTTTTTCAGTCAGTGGCAATGCACCTCTTATGGCTGTGTGGGTAAGTGCTTTGCCTCTGATACAGAAGGTTATGGGTTCGAATCCCAGCAGAAACTTTTCTGAAATACAAGATAAATTAGAATACACAAGCACTGACGACATACAGGGCTGGACACAGGAAGAGGCTGCATCGCTGACATGGAGGTATGTATAAGTGTTTTTTTTTTAATACCCGACTGTTACTGCCATGGGGGGAGTGGGAGGCACTTGATACTGGCACATGGAGGAGGGGGTTGGCACTATGATACTGGCACATAGGAGGGAAGGATAGAGGCACCTGATACTGGCACATGGGGGGGCGGTTGGCACCTGATACTGGCACATGGGGGAGCGGGAGGCACTATGATACTGGGACATGTGGGGGGGAGGAGAGAGGCACTTGATACTGGCACCTGATGGGGGGGCATCTATGGGGACACTTACTGGCACATTATTGGCGGGCATTATGGGGGACACTAGGCCGGCAGCCTATCAGAGGCCAGACACTGAGGGCATCTACTGGGGCACTATATATGGGGTATTTTATACTGGAACATTATGAGGGCACTAGTAGGAAGGGGGGAAAGGAGCACTATGGGCGAATTTACTGGGGGCACTATATAGGGGTATTTTATACTGGGACATTATGGGGACATTAGATCAACTGGGGGCATTACAAGAGGGTATTTTTTGCACTGTCACATTATAAGGAGAATTATTTCTACTGGGGGGGCATTATGATGGGCTTTATTACTCTCACATGGTATGACCAGCCTGGTGGCACCATCCTCTGCCTGCTCTGATAACCCTCTGCCCCTTCTCCAAATTCATATTATTAAATCTCTCTCATTAGGATAAAACAAAAACATCAGCTCCGCCGAGCCCCCGGCCAAAGTGTTGAAGTGGTGTCCGAGATCTCCAAGGGCCAAGTAACTGTAAGTTTTCATATGAAATATGTTTATGTTATACACATATAGCCTACACTGTGCCACACAATATACAGTAAACCACTACACTGTGCCCCCACAATATACAGTATACCGCTACACTGTGTAGTCTGTTCTATTAGCACCATTGTTTTGTGCCGGCGGACAGGAAATAATCTGGAAGTGCCCCTCCCGAGACCAGGCTCTGACTGCTAGGGGGGGTCTGCTGAGCTAACGGATGCCCCCTATGGCAGTAGCACCACCATAGACCCCATATATGGCTAAAAAATTATTTTCTACCGCACCGGGTTACACCAGCCCTAGCAATGCCACTGTGGCTGAGGCAGAGAGATTAGCTGACTTACTGTCATACCTGTTCGAGCAATGTAGGGATGGACAGCACTCCTGGGTATCAATGTGGTGGGTGCACGTCTCCAGGGGGTGGTAAAGAACCCCCTATCCGGCATATATACAAACAAGATGAAAAAACTAAAAACTGGCGGCAGCACGTCCAAAGTGGTGGAATTTAATCCGGATGCAACGTTTCGCTCAACATTTTCGCCTTTGTCAAGCATGCACATACACCATAGAGCGAGGTTATAAATAACCACAAGACAATTACATAAGTGGGAGTGACCCCTGAAACCCAATTATCTTCATTGGGGTCAGGGGGCGTGTATACAAATAAACATAATACAATAAGCATAATAAGACAACTTAAAAAACGGGGGAGGTACCTCTAGACTCCATAGTGCTCCTGGTATGGACCCATGTGTGACGCCAAGTGTGTGTACAGTTGCTGCCCGTGGCAATGGAAAGCAGCTGCGTTCCACGGTATCACTTCTGGGAGGTTACTTACTGTGCGTAAGTTGTCTGATTATGTACAGTACAGACCAAAAGTTTGGACACACCTTCTCATTCAAAGAGTTTTCTTTATTTTCATGACTATGAAAATTGTAGATTCACACTGAAGGCATCAAAACTATGAATTAACACATGTGGAATTATATACATAACAAAAAAGTGTGAAACAACTGAAAATATGTCATATTCTAGGTTCTTCAAAGTAGCCACCTTTTGCTTTGATTACTGCTCTGCACACTCTTGGCATTCTCTTGATGAGCTTCAAGAGGTAGTCACCTGAAATGGTTTTCACTTCACAGGTGTGCCCTGTCAGGTTTAAGAAGTGGGATTTCTTGCCTTATAAATGGGGTTGGGACCATCAGTTGCATTGTGGAGAAGTCAGGTGGATACACAGCTGATAGTCCTACTGAATAGACTGTTAGAATTTGTATCATGGCAAGAAAAAAGCAGTTAAGTAAAGAAAAACAAGTGGCCATCATTACTTTAAGAAATGAAGGTCAGTCAGTCCGAAAAATTGGGAAAACTTTGAAAGTGTCCCCAAGTGCAGTCACGAAAACCATCAAGCGCTACAAAGAAACTGGCTCACATACGGATCGCCCCAGGAAACGAAGACCAAGAGTCGCCTCTGCTGCGGAGGATAAGTTCATCCGAGTCACCAGCCTCAGAAATCGCAGGTTAACAGCAGCTCAGATTAGAGACCAGGTCAATGCCACACAGAGTTCTAGCAGCAGGCATCTCTAGAACAACTGTTAAGAGGAGACTGTGTGAATCAGGCCTTCATGGTAGAATATCTGCTAGGAAACCACTGCTAAGGACAGGCAACAAGCAGAAGAGACTTGTTTGGGCTAAAGAACACAAGGAATGGACATTAGACCAGTGGAAATCTGTGCTTTGGTCTGATGAGTCCAAATTTGAGATCTTTGGTTCCAACCACCGTGTCTTTGTGCGATGCAGAAAAGGTGAACGGATGGACTCTACATGCCTGGTTCCCACCGTGAAGCATGGAGGAGGAGGTGTGATGGTGTGGGGGTGCTTTGCTGGTGACACTGTTGGGGATTTATTCAGAATTGAAGGCATACTGAACCAGCATGGCTACCACAGCATCTTGCAGCGGCATGCTATTCCATCCGGTTTGCGTTTATTTGGACCATCATCTATTTTTCAACAGGACAATGACCCCAAACACACCTCCAGGCTGTGTAAGGGCTATTTGACCATGAAGGAGAGTGATGGGGTGCTGCGCCAGATGAGCTGGCCTCCACAGTCACCGGACCTGAACCCAATCGAGATGGTTTGGGGTGAGCTGGACTGCAGAGTGAAGGCAAAAGGGCCAACAAGTGCTAAGCATCTCTGGGAAATCCTTCAAGACTGTTGGAAGACCATTTCAGGTGACTACCTCTTGAAGCTCATCAAGAGAATGCCAAGAGTGTGCAAAGCAGTAATCAAAGCAAACGGTGGCTACTTTGAAGAACCTAGAATATGACATATTTTCAGTTGTTTCACACTTTTTTGTTATGTATATAATTCCACATGTGTTAATTTATAGTTTTGATGCCTTCAGTGTGAATCTACAATTTTCATAGTCATGAAAATAAAGAAAACTCTTTGAATGAGAAGGTGTGTCCAAACTTTTGGTCTGTACTGTATATTGTATTATGTTTATTTGTTTACACGCCCCCTGACCGCAGTGAAGAGAATTGGGTTTCAGGGGTCACTCCCACTTATGTAATTGTCTTGTGGCTATTTATAACCTCACTCTATGGTGTATGTGCATATTTGACAAAGGCTATTTGAGCCGAAACATTGCATCCGGATTAAATTCCATCATTTTGGACGTGATGCCTCCAGTTTTTAGTTTTTTTGTTTTTTCATCTTGTTGCTACTGTCACACCTGTGACAGGTGTTAGAAGGTCTGAAAGACTGACTGCACATGAGTGATCTGACAGCCTCTTTTGGTTTTACTTTGTCTGTGTGTTGCTGGTATGTCCACACCTTCTGTTCAGGTGTGGATCATGTGACCTTTACCTCTCCCTATTTAGTCTGACTTTTCCCATCACTCCTTGCTCTGGATAGCTTCATTTGGTTTTGTCTTTTGGTGTTCTCCTCTACTACACCCGTGACACCTACACTAATGGATCAGCTGTAAGTCAGTTCAATACCAACAAATAGACAGGAGAAGATGAGACAGTAAGAAACTTCCTACTGGTCATAACTAGTGATGAGCGGCAGGGGCGATATTCGAATTCGCGATATTTCGCAACTATTTTGTAGAATATTCATCATACAGTCGCAAATTGATTGCAAAAATCGGCAATGTAATATTTGCATAAAGCGCACGCAATATAGGCGTGGGTCACTTTAGTTTCATTTTCCAAGCTGCTAGAAGTTTCCTGAGACTTGAGATAATGGTCGGCACGGCAGAACATTAAAAATTAAAAATGGCTTTATATGCAGATAGAGTGCTCCAATATATTCGTGATTGCGCTAATCAGCAATTAATGATACGCATGTTTTGGTGCAATACGTGCAACTTCACATTTTAGCAGGTCTGACTGCATATTACTGATTGGTTCACTGTACGTATTGTGACATCACAGCGCTATGTCTGTAGCATGTACACTACCCAACATCCTGCACTGGAACCGCTCCACTATATCAGGATATAACCTACACTGACTATCTCTCACTAACTATCTGTATTATATATCTATAAGCTATCTAACTATCTGTATTATATATGTATTTATCTATCTAATGTAATGAGTGCAAAGCACAGAGCACAGCAATAACACTGCTCTATCTCTCAGAACTTTAAAAAACTGTAGAAAATAAGTGCTGGGGAGGTTCTTATATAGTAAGGGGTCGGCAACTTTCCTATTGGTTGCTTGGGATGTTGCTAAGCTTAGACAAAGACACTGCAGCCTTCTCATTGGCCCACAAGCAAGAAGCAGGGAGGGATATACAAATATATAGCGCTAATTTTAAATATTCGCAAATTATTGAAGTGCCGATATTCGCGATTAATATTCGCTATTCGAATATTTGTGCCCAACACTAGTCATAACATTAATATTGAATGATAACTCCCAACATTGAAGGTATATTCCTTAAAGTGAGTCTGTCACCAGATTGTGACCTTATAGACCGCTTACATAGCGCTCTAGCATAGCTGTCTATGATTCTAATGGTACCTTTGATGTTTGCTTGTGAAGTTCCCCCAAGGCAAAAACGGACTTTTATTCATATGTAAATTAGGGCTCGCAAGTGCCCAGGGAGGGGTTCACCTCGTTGGAGCCCAGGCTGTTCTGCCTCTTTTCGTCATATCCCCGCCCCAGCCTCTTTCCTCTGCCTGCCCCGCTCTTCCTTTGCATCCTCCTTCTCTGCAGCGAGATCCCGTGCCTGCACTATCCATTGCTTGGCCGGGGCATGCGCGCTGCGATGCCCATTGTGGGCACGGCATCGCAGTAGCTACTACGCATGCGCCGGCCAACGGCGAGAAACAGCGGTGGGGAGGCGGACCAGAGACACCCACAATGGGCATCGCAGTGCGCATGCCCCGGCCAAGCAATGGATAGCGCAGGCGGGGGATCTCGCTGCAGAGAAGGAGGACGCAAAGGAAGAGCGGGGCGGGCAGAGGAAGAGGCTGGGGCGGGGATATGACGAAAAGAGGCAGAACAGCCTGGGCTCCAACGAGGTGAACCCCTCCCTGGGCACTTGCGAGCCCTAATTTACATATGAATAAAAGTCCGTTTTTGCCTTGGGGGAACTTCACAAGCAAACATCAAAGGTACCATTAGAATCATAGACAGCTATGCTAGAGCGCTATGTAAGCGGTCTATAAGGTCACAATCTGGTGACAGACTCCCTTTAAAGGTGAATGAAATAGATAACCCTGTGATATTTTCCCTTGAGTAAAGTGTATACAATGTATACAGAATGTTTTTACAGCTTCTACCTTGCATGAAACAATCATACATCACAGTCTCAGTAACGCATGTGTTATTTTAGTTCCAGTAAAAGAATCGGTCTCCCCTCTGAACCCATCACTAGACATTAATGAACACACGAGTATCACTTTCCTCACCCAATATCATCAAGTGTGTCTGATTAATGGCTGGAAGATAAACAGATCGGAGCTTATTCTTCAGTGATCTATGAGTAATTACTGGAATATCTGTAGTAGCATCTAACACCTGGGATTATTACAGAAATGCTAAATATTTTTCTTTTACTTTGAAGGACTGTTTTAAGTACTGTATGTAGCTTTTTGGGTCATACGATATTTAGATAGCCCAGTTGTGTTACATATTGTGAAAATAAGTAAGCTAATGTCTGCTTAAAGCGTTTTTATAAAAAATTGGAATGCAAAAAAATGTCATAAACTTATGATCGGAATTGTTTTTTCAGCCTCCAACAATTGTTTTGATATTCCTGTGCATTGACTTTGCCCTCATGATGTTTCATCCAAGTGACAAACTGTTTAATGGGTTTATGCCACGGTGAACGTAAAGTATGTGGCACCAATTAAAGATGACTGTTGCATGATGCATCGCAGAACCATCCCTTCTATATAGGAGAAACCCTCTGTAGCCAAGAATCAATTCACATTTTCCATGGCATCTCACTTTGTGGCTGTTGGTCTTCTGATATTTTGGGGACGACATCTTCTACTCTGAACTTGAATGGCTTTAGGGTACATCACTTTTGCTCTTGAGTGATGTCTCTAGGGGATAGCTTTTTATGATGCAGGAGCCCTCACTCAAGACATTAGAGCCAAAGTGGTTGGGAAGGAAAGCCAGGACACTTTCATGCCCACCACACACTTGACATCTTGGTAAGGGAGCAAATGAAACTTTTTAAACATGATGGCAGCACCATGATTGACAACTATTAGATTCTTGCCACTTATGGAGTGCTGGTATTGCTTTAGGAGGCACAGCATGACATGTTTGCTTCAAGGTCCTTCTGAAAGCCTTAGTTTTCACTAGCAATAGCTCCTAACTGAACAGTCCTCTTCATCTAACTACTAAAGGAGCTTTTGGTGGAACTTTGATTGACAGGGCCAGACAATGTAAATGCTTTCACAGCCCTGCTCTGTCTATCAAAGTGTGGAGGGTGCAGCAGTTGCAGAGAGAGGAGAGCATCTAGATCATGGATGTCAAACTCATGGCCCTCCAGATGTTGCAAAACTACAACTCCCATCATTCCCTGATAGCTGTAGTATGCCCAGGCATGATGGGAGTTGTAGTTTTGCAACAGCTGGAGGGCCACGAGTTTGACATCCCTGATCTAGATGTAATGGCAACGCCCTCATTGGTCCTAGAGGATATTGAAACAATTTTTCTCAGCAATGCGTGCACAAATAAACATGGGACCAACACAGATGCCTTCAGCTGCGAAGCGCACATGCTACAGGTCAACCAGTTTGATGGGTACAAATCTGCTGATGGATGCCCTTTAAAGGGAACCTATCATCAACTATATGCTGCGTAACGGCAACATAAAGAAGAGACAGGTGAGTTGATTTCAGCGGTCTGTTATTTAAAAGTTAAAAGTAAGTTGTTGCCGAGAACCAACATCACAATCATTGCAGACTGGGCCTGGAAAAGAGTCCCGGCCACCTGAGAAGAGTCCTGGTTATTCATGAATTCCTGCTCTCCTGCTGATGGCTGACAGGCTTCTACCTAGTTTTCTCCCTTTCTCTCTAGTAGAGAACTGCCAATCATCAGCAGATGGGTGAGAGAGCAGGAGATTATGTATAACCAGGACTCTTCTCAGGCAGATTTGACTCTTTCCAAGGCTTGGGCTGCAATGTTTATGATGTTGGTTCTCAGCAACCACTTACTTTTCACTATTTTATGCTGCCCTCAGTGAGATCAGCATACAGTTGATGACAGGTTCCCTTTAAGCCTTTCAACCCCATAGAAATATTGCATATACATTATTGAAGGTTTTTGGTTCCGTTTACGTTGCTGATGTTTTAGCGACCTTAAAATGACTATTAGAAGTCCCAAGCATTAGCATAACATCTACCTACAGTCAGAACCATAAATATTAGGACATCGACACAATTCTAACTTTTTTGGCTCTATACACCACCACAATGGATTTGAAATGAAACTAACAAGATGTGCTTTACCTGCAGACTGTCAGCTTTAATTTACAGCCAAATCAGGTGAACGGTGCAGGAATTACAGCAGTTGCATCTGTGCCTCCTACTTGTTAAGGGACCAGAAGTAATGGGACACAATAATAATCATAAATAAAACTTTCACTTTTTAATACTTGGTTGCAAATCCTTTGCAGTCAATTACAGCCTGAAGTCTGGAACGCATAGACATCACCAGACGCTGGTCTCATCCCTGGTTATGCTCTGCCAGGCCTACACTGCAACTGTCTTCAGTTCCTGCTTGTTCTTGGGGCATTTTCCCTTCAGTTTTGTCTTCAGCGAGTGAAATGCAGCTCAATCGGATTCAGGTCCGGTGATTGACTCGGCCATTGCATAACATTCCACTTCTTTCCCTTAAAAGACTCTTTGGTTGCTTTTGCAGTATGCTTTGGGTCATTGTCCATATGCACTGTGAAGCGCCGTCCAATGAGTTCTAAAGCATTTGGCTGAAAATGAGCAGATAATATAGCCCGAAACCAGGGGCGTTGTTAGGGTCTCAAAAGATCCGGGGCACAAGCCCCAATAAATATGTTGCCCCCCCCCCCTTCCGCACTTTGCTGTACTTGCTATACAGCAGCACTTACCTGTCACATCCAGGGCCTCCAGGTGATGTCTCCTCTCTGTCATCATCTTTTCTGTATATTTTCTCTCTCATCATCTTCTCCACTCGGTCTGGACAACTTCTCTCAGCCCCCTCGTCTCTGCAGAGTGTGACACACAGACATCTTAGCTTCCTCACATTCTATCATTATCCCCCAACTGGAGTCCCCACAGTGTTATCCTGCTGCTTGCTGTGCCCCCGGCCCCCCCAATACCCCCAAATACTATCCTGAAGAAACATTACTGCCCCCATAGTAATTGAGCTTCTCATAGTCCCACCAATAGTAATTCCCTTCTAGAATGCCCTCATTAGTAACATTGCCCCAACCGTGATAATGCTCCTCAACAATGCCCCCATTATTAGAAGAGCCCTCCCATATTAATAATACCCTCACAGAGTCCCCAGTAGAAATAAGGCCCCCTATTGTTCCCCCAGTAGTAATAAAGCCCCCATAGTGTGGCTAGTAGAAATAAGGTGGCTCTATAAGACCCTCCTATAGAGCACCCAGTAGTAATAAGACCACCTATAATGTCCCCTGGATCTGCAGTGCCCCCTGCAGTTATACTCCTCCCTCCACCATACAGTCCCATGTAAATAACATTACCTCCTCCCCAGCCGCCTCCAACGCACAATCCCATGTAAACATCACCCCCATAGGCTACTTTCACACTTGTGTTCATGCGGATCTGTCCTGTACTTGTACAGGACGGATCTGCACCGATAATACAAACAAAGGCATCCGTTCAGGACCGATTTGTTTGTATTAGATTTGAATTTCTAGGTCCCAATACGGATCCGTCCTGACTTACATTGAAAGTCAATGGGGGACGGATCCGTTTACAATTGCACCATTTTGTGTCAATACAAAGGGATCCGTCCCCATTGACTTACATTGTAAGTCAGGACGGATTCGTTTGGCTCCGCAAGGCCATGCGGACACAAAAACGCTGCTTGCAACATTTTGGGGTCCGCCTCCAAAACATAACGGGGGGCAGTACGCAGCCAAACAAATGTATTCTGAATGGATCTGCATTCATTCAGAATGCATTGGGGTTAAACTGATGCATTTGGGGTTGCTTGTGAGAGCCTTGAAACGGATCTCACAAGCAGATCCCCAAATGCAAGTGTGAACATAGCTTAGGCTACTTTCACACTAGCGTTCGGGTTTCCGTTCGTGAGCTCCGTTTGAAGGAGCTCACGAGCGGACCCGAACGCAGCCGTCCAGCCCTGATGCAGTCTGAATGGAGGCGGATCCGCTCAGACTGCATCAGTCTGGCGGCGTTCAGCCTCCGCTCCGCTCGCCTCCGCACGGACAGGCGGACAGCTGAACGCTGCTTGCAGCGTTCGGGTGTCCGCCTGGCCGTTCGGAGGCGTGCGGATCCGTGCGGATCCGTCCAGACTTTCAATGTAAGTCAATGGGGACGGATCCGTTTGAAGATGCCACAATGTGGCTCAATCTTCAAGCGGATCCGTCCCCCATTGACTTTACATTGAAAGTCTGGACGGATCCGTCCCAGGCTATTTTCACACTTAGCTTTTTTTTGCTAATATAATGCAGACGGATCCGTTCTGAACGGAGCCTCCGTCTGCATTATTATGAGCGGATCCGTTCAGAACGGATCCGCCCGAACGCTAGTGTGAAAGTAGCCTAAAACATTAAGTCCCATGTACATAAACATCATTCCCCCCCCCCCACCATCCACTTTAAATAACATCACTCCCTCCCCCAGCCACCTCAAGCACACAGTTCCATGTCAATAACATCCCTCCCTTCAGCCCTAACATATATCCCAGTTAAATAACTACAGCTCCCAGCATTTCTCTGCCTCTGCCTTCACTTACCTTTTCTTATGTACAGACATCACCATTAGGCTCCTTCTCCTCTTCACTCCAGTCCAATCCCACACTGGTCACATGATGGTGACATCATCCAGGTCATCCTATCACAGCCTGGTTTGCTGATCACATGACCTGTGATGTCACCACAGGTCCTTCAGCTCTTCCCAGTGTATTAGATTCAATTGTATTGCCGTTCTCTATACGGCAATACAGTTGTATCTAGCAGGCAGGCAGGACATTCGGGGCATGGGACAAAACATCCGGGGCCCAGGCCCCAAATGTTTTAACCTAGCGACGCCCCTGCCCGAAACACTTCAGAATTCATCCTGCTGCTTTTGTCAGCAGTCACATCATCACTAAATACGAGAGAACCAGTTCCATTGGCAGCCATACATGCCCACGCCATGACACTACCACCACCATGCCTCACTGATGAGGTGGTATGCTTAGGATCATGAGCAGATCCTTTGCTTCTCCAGACTCTTCTCTTGCCATCACTCTGGTACAAATTGATCTTGGTCTCATCTGTCCATAGGATGTTGTTCCAGAACTGTTAAGGCTTTTTTAGATGTTGTTTGGCAAACTCTAATCTGGCCTTACTGTTTTTGAGGCTCACCAATGGTTTACATCTTGTGGTCCCTCTGTATTCACTCTGGCGAAGTCTTCTCTTGATTATTGACTTTGACACCTTTGACACATACACCGACCTCCTGGAGAGTGTTCTTGATCTGGCCAACTGCTGTGAAGGGTGTTTTCTTCACCAGGGAAAGAATTCTTCGGTCATCCACCACAGTTGTTTTCCGGGGTCTTTTGGTGTTGCTGAGCTCACCGATGCGTTCCTTCTTTTTAAGAATGTTCCAAACAGTTGTTTTGGCAACACCTAATGTTTTTGCTATCTCTCTGATGTTTTTTTTTTTTTTTTTTTTTTCAGCCTAATGATGGCTTGCTTCACTGATAGTGACAGCTCTTTGGATCTCATCTTGAGAGTTGACAGCAACAGATTCCAAATGCAAATAGCACACGTGAAATTAACTCTGGACCTTTTATCTGCTCATTGTAATTGGGATAATGAGGGAATAACACACACCGGCCATGGAACAGGTGCGAAGCCAATTTTCCCATTACTACACCGTTCACCTGATTTGGATGTAAATACCCTCAAATTAAAGCTGACAGTCTGCAGGTAAAGCTGACAGTCTGCAGGTAAAGCACATCTTGTTTGTTTCATTTCAAATCCGTTGTGGTTGTGTATAGAGCCAAAAATGTTAGAATTATGTTGATGTCCTAATATTAATGGACCTGACTGTATATATACAATGTAAATTTTCTGCTACATTTCTCTGGAGGGCTTTTCCATAAAAGATAAAAAGTCTATTTCATTTTTATGACATGAAATCCTTAAATGATATTTCTGGCTCCGGGATAACAATTTTATTTTTCCTTGAGCACATTAGTCACTGTATGAATATGCATTTTACATTTCTGGTGGAGGTATTGTGTTTTATTATTTCAAGATTTGATGCTCATGATTCTGAAACATGACAGGAAGCATCCTTATTTTCTTAATCCTCCTATTCCAGGGCTCACGACCCTAAATATCATATTAACTTGAGTTATTGTTGCACCTGTATAAAAGTGAGTGTGCTATGGACTCATAGATTCAGTTTCAGAGTGACCTTCTCATGAACTATGTTATTGATTCTTCTATTTTTGTTATGACACACACACATGCATATTAAGGCTAAGTTCACATTGACTTTGGTCAATACATTTGAAGCAACAATTTAGGGCATGCTGCTGAATGTATACAACTGTACAGTATGTTTCTTCCACTGGAGAAAACAATATAACATGGATTAAGCTTTTCTTCTTGTATACCGTTACAATGAAGAATCT
This sequence comes from Bufo gargarizans, assembly GCF_014858855.1. Taxonomy (NCBI): domain Eukaryota; kingdom Metazoa; phylum Chordata; class Amphibia; order Anura; family Bufonidae; genus Bufo; species Bufo gargarizans. The sequence goes on from NC_058086.1 coordinate 31,285,375, forward strand.
GGTTAACTGAGCATTTCTAACTTGGGCAATGGTGTAACAATGGATATAGGCTGAAACTATAAGCTTCTGGGTTCCAAAGCAAAATTCAAAACATGGCCTCCCACCTGTCATGATTAAAGCTGGTCATACATATTAGATGAATACTGATCAAATCCACTGATATTGGCAATGCCTCCCAACAATCCCTTAGCAGAAGATGTCAAGGAAGATGCTCTATGTATCGGACAGCTGGATTTCAAAATACACAATCTTTTGTTCTTGAGGGAAACAAGCTGCTGCCAGAGTTGTCTCCAATTCAGAACAAATGTTTTTATGGGGGCCAGGTGTCAGAAGAGATAGCATCTCATCTGGCCCTGTAATCTTTATTGGGCTAACAAAACGTCATCTTGTGTATTTCTGTACAGGTCATATACACTGTGCATTCCTAATCTGTTTGCATCTGTTATGTTCATGTAATATGCCTGGTTCACCAGCAGGTGGCAGCAAACACGGCAGAGCTGTACTTAGGTAGAATGGAGCTCTCCATTCCATTCTAACTCCCCTCTGGAGAGAAATGGGCTAGTCCTACTTCCTGCAGGAAGGGTGGGGACCAGTTTGTTTGAGGTTACAGTTTACCCCCTGCAAGGGGAAGGGTGTGCAGGGGCACATTTCTGCTGGACATGCCAACACCAGCCAGAGCACCTTAAGCTCTGGTAGCTATGAACGCCAAAGCTTGAAGCCTCAAGAGCCAGGAGGAAAGTTCCCTGGCATAACTTAGAGTCAGACTACAAAGAAGAAGTGCAGCATACAGAAGAAGCTGAGTTATACAGCCAGCCTGTCAGTACAGCAGAGTCAGAGAGAAACAGAGAGATAGTTGAGTTTGCCTGCCAGTTTCATACTAAAGCCTGCTTGAACCAAGACAAAGCATGTAGCCTGTTTTTGGAGAAACGTTTATTCAAGTAAAGCTGCCATTGAACATCTCAAGGTCTGGACTCAAGTTATTTATTTCCAATCCCTCAATTATTTCCCCTTTTTACTGCTTCGGAGCCAAAGCCCAGGGTCCAGCTTTATCCAGGTAGGAGCACCGTGACACACAAAGAGACGTTTAGGCCGCACTACACCACTCAGCATTCCTACACCTGGGACGCGATTTATATAAAGGGCCCTGGGGGGAGACTGCCCATTGCAATTCGCGTCGCAAACAGAATTTACTTGTGTGCCTCTAAGGTACAGGTCTACAGAATTGTCAGAGAACCCCTGAAAATTACTTTACTGCATTTATTGCGGAGGGATAGGCGCACCGGCTACCAATTGGTTAATCCGCCATCTTTGCCTGTGATGGTGTATGTTCTTCTTGTACCTCAAGAGCGGGAAAACAGGAAAACGCCCTGCCCACCAGGAACTGCCCAGTGCAATTGCAGGAAGCGAAGACTCCACCCCTAAGACTCCTCCTCCCTTACCAGTTTGCAGTAGCCAAGAGGAAGATAAGATGGCGCGACCTCTCAGGCCTAACTGGGGAGAGATGGTATGGGGCAATGAGCCCGAAGTGCAAGCCGCCCTGGAAGAAGTGCAACTTTCTTAAGTACAGCAGAACCTGGAACGAAAGCCTGAGGTGTCTGCTGTGCCGGCTGGTGCAGTGGAGGCGGCTGGAGCATCCACTCTGCCACCCAGGAAGAGCGGTTATTTTTCCCAATTGAACCCCATGGTCCCGCCAGAAGTTACAGCCCACACCCAGACGATGTGGGATTACAAAAGAAGTATTGAAGACTGGGTGATCCACACCCTAGACAACCCACAGCAAGAACGTCACGAGGGACTGTACTGTGGTTCTCCATCAAAAGAGGCAGTGGTTTCCTGACGTATGATGAAGATGGCAAATAACTCTTTGTGGGACGCAGGTCGGTAAAACGCCACTACCTGCCCCAGGCCTGTCATAGCCTATATGTTAGAGTCCACATGGAGAACACCCCATGGGTTCCCTGACAGTAGCCTTCTCCTACAACCCAACGGTGGTTAATTACCTGCTGCCCTGGAAAATGGTGTCTGCTCCAATGAGAGGTTCCCGGGCTCCGTCGCCACCATTGGAGATTCCTTGGCCACAGCGTTTACAGCCAGAGATCCTGAGTCCCCCTGCCTCGACAGGAGATTCCGGCAAAGTTAAGCAGCAAGTAGCTGCAGCCCTTGCTAGTGTGACCACCCGGTCAGTACCATAAACCTCCATTAGATGTCATTGGAGCACTGCAAGTGCTGTAAGTTTGAGTTACAAAAGGCAGGAGCACCCTCTTATCTCCTTCAGCAGCAGCGAGGAGGACTTCAGATACCTCCTCTAAGGAGCTTCGCTTCTGAAGATAAAGAAAGAGGAATCATGAACTAACCGGAGCCACAACATGGACTGGACTTTACAGATGAGAACGTGTTGGCCCATTTTCTGTTTTATTGCCCCCTGTTTGTTTCTCACCCAGATTGAAATGCATTGTTAGGACTCCCCCCATTTTCAAAAAATACTTTCAAGTTGCGCCTAACAGTGCCAATTCCCTTTTCCCCCCCTTCTCAGTTTAAGTGAGAGCCACCCTTTGCCTCAAAGGGTTCTCATTACAATTGCTGCTATTTTATATTATAACCATGTGGATTACAAATAATGACATTACTACCTCATGTGGATTATAAATGAATTTTACCATTTGCACTATTTGTTCTAGTTTGGTGCACTTGACAAGCCAAGCACTTAAGGAAAAGGCTCTAATGTGAATTTGATTGCATTATATGTTTGCACTGTATTTTTTGCACTAAACTTTTAAAGTTTTAGCAACGTTCAAGCACTTTTGCCCATTGCCTGGACTCTATTATGGGTACAACAATGTGATCCTATGCACTACAAATGGACTTTGGACTTAATATTGTTAGCTGAATAGATAGCGTCTAGTATTGATCGAGCATGCTCGACTGAACACCACAATGTGCCGAGCATCGCGATGCTCGAGTCTCCTCCCCGTACATTTGTTGCCTGCTACGCAGCCAATAAACATGCAGGTAGGTGCTGCCACTCACTGTAATGCCGTAGCCATGTTGGTTACTGGCATTACAGTGATTGGCTGGCCGGAATGCGTCATCTGGTGCTATAAAGCAGCCGATGACACATGGTTCGGCCAGTCTTAGTCAGGGAGAGCTGTGCTGTAGAAGGGACAGATAGTGTAGGGAATTGAATTAATTTTTTTTGTTAGTCAGGGTTGGTGTTAGAGACCCAAGGACTATGGTTGTATCTCGCAACAATATATATTTTTAGCGCAACCTGCGCTAAATTGCATGCTATTGTTTTGCATTTCCTGTGCTACATCTCCAGTATAACGTTTGTGCATCTGAAATATGAGTGACATTCAGTCTCATTTTTTTGCTGCTGGTTTCAGCACATTACCTGTGCTATTACTCCTGTATAACCGATGATGTTTGAGACCTGAGAGTTTGGGATGGAGCGCTCTTTATGCGTGATTGTATGACCGTTAACAATTGCGGCTCCGGAACAAGCAAATTAGATGTTTATGAGCTTCAGTTCTCTTAATTTTTTCCCCAAAATGAGCAGGGGCGTGAACACCTCACCACCACCAGCATGCACCACATGGCATAAAAGCACCCTAATAGGTGGGCCGAACACCTGGGTCCACAATCAGTGTCTGCGGGTCACACCACTGCCTTGTCTTCCCCTGTGTTACGTGCAGGTCAATCCCCTGTCCAAGATGCAGGCCCGGATACCTCCCGCCCTGCACCTGGACTTTCGCAAGCACCATCAGCTAGCACATCCACTTCTGTGTCCCAGTGCAGTGTACAGATGTCCATACCCCAGGCCTTTGAACGAAAGCGCAAATACCCAGCCACCCAGCCACAGGCCATAGCACTAAATGCGCACCTTTACAAATTAGTGGCTCTGGAAATGTTGCCATTTAGGCTTATGGACACTGAGGTTTTCCGCAGCCTGATGACGGTGGTCGTCCCTCGTCACTCAGTCCCCAGCCGCCACTATTTTGCCAGGTGTGCCGTCCTCGCCTTACACCAGCATGTGTCCTGTAACATCACCCGTGCCCTGACCAACGCAGTTACTTGGAAGGTCCACTTAACGATTGACACATGGACAAGTGCTTGTGGCTGGGGACGCTACATTTCCCTGATGTCACACTGGGTGAACGTTGTGGAGGCCAGGAGTGAGTCGTACCCTGGGATGGCACAGGTGCTACCGACGCCAAGGATTGCAGGCCCTACTTCCACCTCCTCCTCCACATCCACCTCTGAATTCTCATCTTGCTCCATCAGTCAGTGGCTAGAAGCAGTGTAGCACTGCAGTGGGGAAGCTGGCAACAGGCCGTGCTGAAACTTATTTGCTTAGGGGACAAACAGCACACCGCCGCAGAGCTGTGGCAGGGCATAAGGGACCAGACTAAGCTGTGGCTCTCGCCACTCAACCTACAACCAGGCATGGTTGTGTCTGATAATGGCTATAACTTGGTGGCGGCTTTGGATCTCGGCAAGCTCACACACATACCATGTCTAGCCTACATGTTCAACTTAGTGTTTCAAGAGTTTCTCAAAACCTACCCCAATTTGCCTGAGCTTTTGGTGAAGGTGCGTCGCGTGTGTGTCCATTTCCAAAAGTCATCTACAGCTGCCACAGGTCTGGCAGTGCTGCAGCAGTGATTTCAATTGCCAGCTCACCGACTGTAGTGCGACATGAGCACCCTCTGGAACTCCACGTTCCACATGTTTGCCAGGTTTTGTGAGCAGCAGAGGGCAGTAGTGGAATACCAGCTGCAACATGGTCATTGCCTTTCCAGTCAGCTGCCGCTCTTCACAAGCGACGAGTGGGCATGGATGTCTGACCTCTGTAAGGTTTTACACAACTTTGAGTAATCAACACAGATGGTAAGTGGCGATGCCGCTATTATCAGCGTAACCATCCCACTTCTGTGTCTACTGAAACGCTCGCTGCTCACAATGAAGGCGGACGCTTTGCATGTTGAACAGGTGGAAATGGGGAAGACAGTACACAGGGTGATAGCCAAAGCACCCTCAGTTCTTCTTCTCAGCGTGAATTGGATGAGGAGGAGGTTGCCTCCGCTACAGAAGGTAGTATCCAAAGCAGGTTTATTTTTTCGGTTCAGCATGGATGGGCAGAAGAGGAGAATGAGGAGATTAAGAGTCATCCTCCTGATGAGGACAGCGTAATCTTGTCTGTTGGGACTCTGGCACAGATGACTGACTTTATGTTATGCTGCCTTTCCTATGACCCAAGCATTATATGCATTTTGGCCAACACCGATTACTGGTTGTTCACCCTTCTCGACCCCCGCTACAAAGAGAACTTCTCATCTCTCGTTCCTGTGGTGGAGAGGACTAGCAAAATGGTGCAATACCAGAAAGTCCTTGTGGAAAAATTGCGACAAAAATTTCCAGCTGACAACACTGGCGGCAGTGTACGTAGTTCCTTGGGCAACCGAGGAGAGGAGACGAGGGGAACACACAGCAGTTAAATCAGAGACAGGGCAACACTCTCCAAGGCCTGGGACAGTTTTGTGACACCCGCCAGCACCAGCACCCTCACCCTGATGCGCGGCCTACTGTCACAAGGAAGGAAACATTTTTAAAGATGGTAAAGTAGTACGTAGCAGACCATGTCAGCGTTCTCAATGATCCCTCTGTGCCTTACAACTACTGGGTGTCCAAGCTGGACACGTGGCACTAACTGGCGCTCTACACCTTGGAGGTGCTGGCCTGCCCTTCTGCCAGCGTTTTGTCAGAGTGGGTATTTAGTGCTGCTGAGGGGGTAATAACTGATAAGCGTATCCGCCTGTCAACTGAAAATGCTGAATGGCTGACTCTTATAAAAATTAACAAGGCCTGGATTGCCCCTGAATTTTCTACTCCATCAGAGGAAAAGGCACCTTAAATGTGGCTTTTATAATGTACTGAATACACTGTATTCCCATGCAGCCCTTCCACCACAAAAAAGGGTATATGGTTCAATCTTCCTTTTCTCGTCCTCCTCCATCATATCAACATGCTTATTAGGCTGCCCTCGCTACTAATGTTTTAGAGGGTTAGCTCAGCAGCAGACCCTCACCCCTAATGTTTTAGAAGGTCAGCTCAGCAGCAGGCCCTCGCTCATAATTTTGTACATGGTCAGATCAGCAGCAGACCCTCACCCCTAATGTTTTAGATAGTCAGATCAGCAACAGGCCCTCGCCCCTATTGTTTTAGAGGGTCACCAGCAGGCCCTTGATCGTAATGTTTTTGAGGGTCACCAGCAGGCCATTAATCATAATTTTTCAAGGGTGTGTATAATGCCCTTCTTTAAGTTGATAGGCTGTAGAAATCAGTTGATAGGTAGGGCTGTGCCGCCCTCCTCATAGGCAGGAGATTAGGGACAGAGAATTCAGTGTAGAGATAGTAGATGTCTAGACAGCGAAGAGAGCAGATGCACAGAGAACACAGCTCTGCATAAAAAGTCAGCCAGGGAAGAAAACATGTAGAGATAAGTGGAGAAAGAGACAGAGTACCTAAAAACCAGAACTGTGTTTAGAGGAGGGGTTGAGGAGTTACAGACAGTGGAGAATAACTGTCTATAAAAGACTATAGAGACTCCATTGCTGAGTTGTATGGGATAAATAAGTCTTATGGTGCCTGGACACAGGGCGGGCGCTTCCATATAGGCAAGGGGGGGAATTGCCCTTGGGCCACCGAGTCCTTAGGGGCCCCCAAGCCTTCCACCCGACGCCGGCCCGCAACTAACGGCAGGTCACAGGGAGATGAACACTTCCACTGTGGAAGCGTTCATCTCCATAGTCATCTGTATCGCCATCCTCAGGACAGCGATACAGATGGCTGTGCTGTGGGGCAGGGGAGGGAGAGGCGTCTCCCTTCCCTGTTCCTCTCATAGGCTGCTGGCACAAGTCTTGCATCCTATCAGAGGCCGATGCAGGCAGTGCGATGACATCATTGCGCCGCCTGAGCCGTACAGCGCGGGACACAGGACGGAAGAGGCCTGGATCGCATCACTGTGTGGTGGAGGTAAGTATAAGTGTTTTTTTTTATACTGCACTTGATACTGGCACATGGGGTGGGGGGTTTGGCACTTGATACTGGCACATGGGGGGGTTTGGCACTTTAACTGGCACATGGGAGGGTTTGGCACTGGCACTTGATACTGGCACATGGGGGGGTTTGGCACTTGATACTGGCACATGAGGGGGGGTTTGGCACTCGATACTGGCACATGGGGGGTTGGCACTTGATACTGGCATGGGAGGATAATGGAAAAGTAGGAAACAAAGATTTTTTTGTTGTCGAACTGCAGAGATGGAAAATGGTAACAAAATGGTGGTCTGGTCTGAAGGTCTGAAAGGAGAAGACGATGACAGAGAACATCTACATCAAAGGAGACATCACTAGATGTAAAATATATGAGGCGCTGTATTTCTGTAGTGATGGGGGGAGATGTTAAAGTCGACAAGTGTCATGTGGGGGGGGGGGGGGCTTATTGTTTTTCACCCCAGGGCACCATTTCACCTAGAACCTGCCCTGCCTGGACATATATGAAAGAAAGACTGGCCATCTGTATGAAGAAATACATCCCACAGAGGAAAGTTGTGGCATCAATCATTGTGAGTACAGCAACCTACAAAAGATGAAGAATCGGTATTGTAGTGGGGTTGCCCCATGGTGGCATGAGCATAGATAAAATGAGAAGTGTTGCACCTCTCTTTCTGAATGCTTAGGCTAGAGCTGGAGGAAAAATAATTTGCTTCAGAGAAAGATCTTGTCCTATCAGCTACCTTCACAGCTGTGAAAAAGCCTGTGTAAAATAGAAAAGTGTAAGAAAACTGCCTGAGCGTGTCCATTAAGAACGGTGAACACTGTATTGCAAATCCATCTGCCAGTAAAGAACTGTTCCATTGTTTATTTTGGCCTGTATCACTTCACGGCACAAATATCCACCACCAACTGCAGCTATTGTTGTACCTCAAAACCCACCAACAACAAGGGCACCCAACTTACTCCAGGCAGAAGAGCTCCAAGGCCAGGGAGTGCCCCGTTAGGAAGACAAGGTGCACCGTTCCATCACTGCACAGCCCCAGGGGAGCAACACAGTGAGAGGACTGCAGCCATTAGTCACTAACTACTACCACCATTTTTGCTACTATCACTCTCTATCCTCTCCACTCAGTTCCGCCTTCCACAAACGCTTTATATACAGGATTACAGAAAAATTCCTCTTATCCATAACCTAAATATCCAGGAATTCAAGTGGCAATTATATATTACCAACTCAACTGGCCTGCCATAGAAATTGGCCTTAGGTCTGTGTAAGCAGCATGCCTCGAAGGGTTTCCTCAGCTGAATGTAATTGCGACTTTCACTTAGCGATCCGTTTCTTACTTCTGCCGCCCCCCTCCTACTCCTTCTTGATTGGCATGGCCAATGGGTACCTGATCCTGTCAATCAAGAAGGAGTGGTGGGGGGGCAGAAGTATCTGGAAGAGCAAGGGTGCACAGTGTTCCTTGGGCCCACCCTCAGTGCACCTAACTGCTCGTTTCCATATGGATTGAAAGTACTTCTAGAATGAAGCCTTACCAAAGAAGAACCTTGGCTGTAACATACTGCCTTATTTCCCAGCTTGTTACCGATAGACTATCTTCTTATTGTGGATTGTTCCACTGAATTGTATAATTACACTGGAATTATCTGTACAGTAAAGAATACAAGCAGAATAAAGGGTGGTGGGAGGTATATTTTCCTCTTTCTGCACAAATGGCTACAGTATCTCCTTTCACTTTAGTAAAACACTGCATACATGCCTAGTAATTACCTATTAGTCTCTGTTGCATTTTCCAGCATTGCTCGGATGCTGTCGTTCTGCCTGCCATGTCTTGTGCCAACGCTCAGTAGCTGCCAGCTGGGACAATGCTGCGCCGCTCTCTGCTCCTGCACTGTATTAAATGGAAATACATTTTGCATGACTGAATACTTGGCTTGTAATTCAATCTTGTGCTTCACTTGCTGCTCATAAACCTATTAAGCTGTTTTGTCATCGGCTGAGCCACCGCTGATTGAATTACAGTCCCTGCGCTCGGCGCAAATCGCATTCTAGGAGCAGCAACAAGTGAGTCGATGATTTATGCCGCGCGCCGACTGTGTATCTGCAATTTCCTAATGTGCTCCTGTTAATCTACAGGATGAAGGATGGAAATTTCATTGTGCTGGGACCAAGTACAATGTGAGCACAACGTACTGCAAACATTGTCATCTATCTATCTATCTATCTATCTATCTATCTATCTTCTATCTATCTAATATCTATCTTCTATCTATCTATCTATCTATCTAACTATCTATCTATTGCGTATCTATCTATCTATCTATCTATCTATCTATCTATCTCATATCTATCTTCTATCTATCTATCTATCTCCTATCTATCTTCTATCTATCTATCTGATATCTATCTTCTATCTATCTATCTATCTATCTTTTATCTATCTTATCTATCTATCTATCTATCTATCTATCTATCTATCTATCGCGTATCTATCTATCTATCTATCTTCTATCTATCTATCTATCTATCTATCTATCTATCTATTATCTATCTTCTATCTATCTATCTATCTATTATCTATCTATCTATCTATCTATCTATTATCTATCTTCTATCTATCTATCTATCTATCTATCTATCTATCTATCTATCTATCTATCTACTATCTATCTATCTATCTATCTATCTATCTATCTATCTATCTATCTATCTATCTATCTATCTATCTATCTATCTATCTATTATCTATCTATCTATCTATCTATCTATCTATCTATCTATCTATCTATCTATCTATCTATCTATCTATCTATCTATCTATCTATCTATCTATCTATCTATCTATCTATCTATCTATCTATCTATCTATCTATCTATCTATTATCTATCTATCGTATCTATCTATCTATCTATCTATCGCTATCTATCTATTATCTATCTATCGCGTATCTATCTATCTATCTATCTATCTATCTATCTATTATCTATCTATCTATCTATCTATTATCTATCTATCTATCTATCTATCTATCTATCTATCTATCTATCTATTATCTATCTATCTATCTATCTATCTTCTATCTATCTATCTATTATCTATCTATCGCGTATCTATCTATCTATCTGATATCTATCTATCTATCTACTATGTATCTAATCCATCTGTCTTTTATTGATTTAATACCTATCTAGCTGTGTATCTATCTTTCTACCTTTCTGTCTGCCTGTCAACTATCCATTCACTGTCTATCTCATATCTAACATCCATTCGTCTGTCTATATAATATCTATCTATCACCTAACTATCTATATGTGACCTCATACATTATTTCTGTCTATTTCTTTGACCTCATAACTATCTGATTTCACTTACCTGCACAATGTGACGAAGCAAGATCATAGTCAAGTTGAAGTACCGCCTTACACTTGCAACGAGTGGGGCACATTTTTTGCTAATCCTAATATTTAGGAAATATAAACCAAGACTAGACAGTCTAAAGATGCACCAGATCAATCCCAGTGGCTCAGGCTGGATGATGATAAATCTGGTGCGTTGTTAGCCAATTTTCATGAAGTCACACCTCCTCTTAGTTGCTTATTTTGCGAAACAATGTTGCAATTTTGTCGCATGTTGCCACATAAGCAGAGCCGGTTTTAGACAAAATGTGGCCCTGGGCGAAATTAAAAGCGGGGCCCCAAATTCTGAAGTATTGTATCAACAGTCACATTTATTCACTTGACACAAGGGGAGAAGTCACCGCCGTGGCCCACGATTGGTTGCAGGGATGTCCAGGGACCTGAGCAGAGGTCGGAGAGCACTGGAGGCCAGAGCCAGTGTCAGGAAGCAGGTCAGGCCCAGTTCACACTTCAGTTAGTTGGTAAGTTATTTCCATCAGTTATTATAAGCCCAAACCAGTAGTGAAGGCTACTTAGAGATAAGGTATAATGGAATGATCTCCTCCTGTTCTGTGTTTTTTACATGCATCTGGTTTTGGCTCACAATAATTGATGGAAATAACTGAAGAGTGAACTCGGCCTAAGGGCTCATGTAGACGGCCGTTGCTTGTCTGCAATATATGGGCACCGACCATGAGTGATGGACCATGTGATTGGACCATGTGATATGACGTCACCACAGGTCCTTTAGCCGGCAGCTCATGATTAAAGAAGTAAGAAGAGACCGGCAGCTACGCGATCAAGAGGAGGAGGTGAGTTAATTATTTTTTATTTTTTAACCCTCAATTGACCACCTACTAAGCATTCTGTATTAAAGAATGCTATTATTTTCCCTTATAACCATGTTATAAGGGAAAATAATAACATCTACACAACACCGAACCCAAACCTGAACTTCAGTGAAGAAGTTCAGGTCTGGGTACCACAGTCAGTTTTTTATCACGCGCGTGCAAAACACATTGCACCCGCGCGATAAAAACTGAACAACGGAACGCAATCGCAGTCAAAACTGACTGTAATTGGGTACCTACTCGTGCGGGTTTGCCGGACACGCTCGTGTGAACTCAGCCTAACTCTCTTAAATAATCAGAAAACACCTAAAAATAGTCACGGTTACCAGTGCTCTGTATATAGAGACAGCAGGGACATGGAGATCATTTGTTCTCTGCATTCAAAGTAAAAAAGTTAATAACGAATAGAAAGAAATATGAAAAAATAAAATAAAAAAGGCAAGTAAAAATGAAAAAAAGTGGATATCTTTATTCACCCAAACACTCAATGGCATTGAGCGTTGAGTGAATAAAGGAATCCACTTGTTTCACTAAAGTCAGAATGCTGCCTGTCTTCCATAATTTTAGATAGCCAGACAGACAGATAGTTAGATAGGGGATAGATAGATAGATAGATAGATAGTTAGTTAGATAGTTAGATAGGGGATAGATATGAGATGGATAGATAGATATGAGATAGATAGATATGAGATAGATATGAGATGGATAGATAGATATGAGATAGATAGATAGATAGATAGATAGATAGATATGAGATAGATAGATAGATAGATAGATAGATATGAGATAGATAGATAGATAGATAGATATGAGATAGATAGATAGGAGAAATACAAATGATAAAGATATATAGGTAGATAGAGGATGCAGAAATAAAGATATTTGTGAGATAGACAAGCATTAGATACATTGTAAATATTACATTATATTTAGACAACTGCGTTCCAGGCAGCATATAGTAAAAAAAAAAATATATATATTTACAGTGGGGGATAGGTCCTGTATATTCTCTGCAGGCTGCCTCCCCTCCTGTTAGTCCGGGTCTGGACCGTCGAGTTGTACCTATCAGGTTTTGTCTGCCAACAAGCAGCTGTTGTAGTTTATTGCAGCACAGAGAGGAGAGAGGAGCCAGCAGCAAATATGTCAGGTCATAGGGGTCCATTCACACGTCCACAAATGGGTCCGCATCCTTTCCGCAATATCGGGAACGGGTGCGGACCCATTCATTCTCTATGGGGCCGGAAGAGATGCGGAGAGCACACTATGTGCTCTCCGTATCCGCATTTCTGGAGCGCGGTTCCGAACTTCTGGACTTCGGCCCCGAACGTCCGGGATGCACCACCGCAAAAAAATAAAACGTACTATTCTTGTTCGCAATTGCGGACAAGAATAGGCAGTTCTATGGGGGTTGCCGGCCGGGTCTATTGCGGATCCGCAATACACCACAGACGTGTGAATGGACCCTTAGAAGCAGGCCATTACATTCACAGTGCAGGGCCTCTGGTGAGAGAGAGAGAAAGGGGGCGGGGCTAAGGTCTGCCTGACAGTTCCTCACTACAGCATAAGGACCCAGACACCAGCTCTTTTTCCACATGTGTCTATGCAGCTCAGCAGCAGCAGGCCCCATTTGGGGATGAGGGCCCTGGGCAATTGCCCTGTTTGCCCCTCCCTAACACCGACCCTGCACATAAGTGTATTAAACCCTGCCCTGCCTAACCCTCTATCCGAGCAAGGCATAAAAAGTATCTAAAACATTATGTTGAGCAAGTCTTTCCCATGACCAATCCACCATCAGCCCAATGTTCCGTGTTGATTGCAAAACCTACCTGAACAAGTGGGATTCCTTCCTAGGGGCGAAAGGAAGGACTACACTGTCCTGTGACAGTACCTGTATAAAGGACTACACTTGTGTGTATATAAAGCGCTGTTCCCCAAGGTTTCATGGTGTCTTTATTTAATGGATCCAGTTAATGACTAAAAACTCCCAAGGAAAGGAAAATTAGACTAAAAGGCCATACAAAGTAGCATGCAGAACGAAGGGGCCCCTGTTCAGCTCAGATAATACAAGGTTGGTTACCGTCATATCTAGTCCAAGCTTCCTCCATTATACATAGTAAATTCTCAGGCCATGTTTATGAGACTCTGCGGTAGTACAAAGCTTCTTCTACATGTATGGCATTACACGGGAATTCTAGCCCGTGGCTTTTTTCCTTGACCTTTCAGACATAGCACAGAGGGCTATGCTGTAGCATCAAAACATGTATGGAGCACACACAAGTGCTTGTTGTAAAGAATAGAGTGAAAGACCTCAATAACAGATTCGACTAATTTTCTGTTTTGAACTTTGAACACATTAATATGGCATATCACATATAGATTGATTAAAATGTATGTTTATTAATCTATTAATTTGCCTTTACAATAAGCTTCAAACCCTGTGTATAAATAAATGATAATATTTAATTGACCTACAGCAACCACTAGAGGGAGCTTAGGGGCATACTCACTCCCTTTAGAGCTATGTACCAGAAAATAACAGAGCTTTCAGTGCTCTAAACAGGGCCGGCACTTCCATAGAGGCAAGGGGGGCAATTTCCCCTGGGCCCCCGAGTCCTTAGGGGCCCCCAAGCCCACCACACAACACCGGCAGGACACAGGGAAATGACCGCTTCCATTGTGGAAGCGCTCATCTCCATAGTCATCTGTATCGCCGTCCTCAGGACAGCGATACAGATGCCTGTGCTGTAGGGCAGGAAAGGGAGAGGGATGTCCCTTCCCTGTTCCTCTGATAGGCTGCGGGCCTTGTGCCGGCAGCCTATCAGAGGCCGGATCAGGCGGCACAATGACGTCATCACACCGCCTGAGCCGTACAGCGAGGGGACACAGGCCGGAAGAGGCCTGCATTGTATAGCTGCTATGGAGGTAAGTATAAGTGTTTTTTTTTTTTGTTTTTTTTTTTATACCGGACATTTACTGCCACATGGGGGGAGCGGGAGGCACTTAAATCTGCCACATGGGGGAGGGGGATTGGCACTTGATCCTGGCACATGGGGGGTTGGCACTTGATACTGGCACATTGGTGGGCTTGGCACTTGTTACTGGCACATTGGGGGGCTTGGCACTTGTTACTGGCATATGGGGGGCATGGAGAGGCACTTGTTACTGGCACATGGGGGGGCATGGAGAGAGGCTCTTGATAATGGCACATTATTATGGGGCACTATGGGGGCTTCTAATGAGATGAGCGAAATGGTTCAATATTCGACACACATTTGTCAAAACATTTGAATTCATCAGAATTTCTTGAGATTCAATTTGGAATTTTTCCAGAGAGGGAGGAGAGAGAGAATTCTCCAGGCGTTCAAAGTACTATTGATTCTGGTAGAATAAATTTGTACCCGAATCAAATCACATGGCCAATTTGGATGAATTGAACCCATAACGAATTTTAAGAAATTGGCTCATCTCTAGTTGTGACATTGGGACTTCTTATGCCCCATGTAGGATATGCAGAATTTCTGAACCATTGTATGCCTCACTAATGGAATTGTATAGTAATAATAATAATAATAATAATAATAAAATGTAACTATAATAACAAAATAATAATAATAATAATAATAATAATAATAATAATAATGATAAGAAAAGTGGCAATTCTAATATGTGACTAATATACTGGCATAGATTGTTAGATGACATGATAGTGGACCTTCGAGCATCCACATCCTTGCACAGCTTCGGGTAAAAGTTAAGACATGGTCAGAAATCCCTGAAAGGCCATTGTACTTTGTTTTCGGGAAGAATGGTCTTTTTACCTCTCCATGTGAAGCTGTGCTGTGTGAGCGCAGATCCTGCTAAGGTGTTTTGCTGACACATGGCCTCCGTTCACCACATTTGCTTCGTCAGCTACTTCTCTATTCCGCACTCAACATTTTCAAGATTTCATTCTACGCAAATGATATTTTTCCATTGCCAACTCACATCTTTCAAGGGTTTCAGAGTTTCCTTTGGGCATTTTCACAACTCTGCTGAGTCGTTACTTTTCTCACACAGTAAGAGGGTTTTGTATTGGCAGCTGCCTGGGAACCTTTACTATCCCCTCTGTATCATGCCAAAATCAAGGACTACACAGAAGGTTGACCCTTTATATGGTATCACAGGCATAATATATACAATTCAATTCACTGTAGTGTATATCTCTGGAGTTTACCTGTAGAGAGATACGTACCCATCTGTGTTAAGAGGCATAATTTGACTCTTCAGGTCCCTAATGCAAAATCTGTCACAGGACCCCCCCACACACATGCACTTACCTTGTGCCTTTATAATAGTGGCATCTTCTTATGCAGCGGAGGTCACTAGGGCTCAGGTACGACTGAAATCTCTGCTCCCCTTTAGCTTCACCCGTCTCCATTAAAATACTTTGAAGAGTCTGTGCCCTTGGGCGAAATAATGTATAAAGCCTCCTACTTTTTGGATTGAAAGGAAGGGACAATATAGGTGTGTAAAAAAAATGGGAATTATACAGCTACATATAATATCATATCATATATGTATCTGAAGTATTAAATGTTACAATCACAGCAAAAGTCTTTTGAAAGATAAGCATAAAGCACACAAACAACAGTAAGATAAGGTTCTTGTAAAATTCCTTTAAAGGGAGTCTGTAACCCGGAAATTGTAGAGCTAGCTCGGCTGAATGTAATGATACTTTTCACATAGCGATCTGTTGCTTTATTCTGGAAAAAATCCATATGCAAATTAGCTGTTAAGTGCACTGAGAGTGGGCAAAAACCACTCTGTGCACCCTTGCTTATCCTTGCTCCTCTGCCAGGTCCTCCAACTCCTTCTTGATTGACAGGTTCAGGTTCCTGCACAATCATCTCACCTGGCCCTGACAATCAAGAATGAACATCAATGAGCGACACAAGCTTTGGATCCTAGATCCGAAGTCTCAAAACTTCAGTTTAATGCTGTACGGAGATCCGTCTCCGTACAGCGTTAAAATAGATGGCCTCCGACGAGGCTAAATGAGTTTTTCTCGAAGTCTCGGGATAACTTTGGTATTTGAATTTTAAACTGAAAAACTATTTTAAAACTTGGATCTGAGGCCAAGTTTGGATCCAAGTTTTAAAATGTTATTTTATTTTTTTTTAGCTTAAAAATCAAATAATGATGTTTTGCGAGACTTCGAGAATAACTGACTTCGCCTCGTCGGAGGCCATACATTTTAATTCTGTATGTAGACGGATCTCCGTATAGCATTAAACCGAAGTTTTGAGTGAGGCAACTTCGGATCTAGGATCTGAAGCTCACTTTGCTCATCACTAATCTAAATCTTAATATTTGCATAACAGCTCTAAAGCGAATGTAATTAAAGGGAATTCAGGTGTTCCAAGTGGTCATTCAATACATATGAATAAATAAATAAACAAATACATTGCTCTTTTTTACACTGTCAAAGTAATTATCGTCCTCAGGATGGCGATGAAGCCTCAGAGTTATTTATTACTCTCTAAAATCTGACCTTTTGAATTAAAAGGTTAAGGTGTGTGCACACAGGACATAAATATAAAATATATATATATATATACAGTACAGACCAAAAGTTTGGACACACCTTCTCATTCAAAGAGTTTTCTTTATTTTCATGACTATGAAAATTGTAGATTCACACTGAAGGCATCAAAACTATGAATTAACACATGTGGAATTATATACATAACAAAAAAGTGTGAAACGACAGAAAATATGTCATATTCTAGGTTCTTCAAAGTAGCCACCTTTTGCTTTGATTACTGCTTTGCACACTCTTGGCATTCTCTTGATGAGCTTCAAGAGGTAGTCACCTGAAATGGTCTTCACTTCACAGGTGTGCCCTGTCAGGTTTAATAAGTGGGATTTCTTGCCTTATAAATGGGGTTGGGACCATCAGTTGCGTTGAGGAGAAGTCAGGTGGATACACAGCTGATAGTCCTACTGAATAGACTGTTAGAATTTGTATTATGGCAAGAAAAAAGCAGTTAAGTAAAGAAAAACGAGTGGCCATCATTACTTTAAGAAATGAAGGTCAGTCAGTCCGAAAAATTGGAAAAGCTTTGAAAGTGTCCCCAAGTGCAGTCACAAAAACCATCAAGCGCTACAAAGAAACTGGCTCACATGCGGACCGCCCCAGGAAAGGAAGACCAAGAGTCACCTCTGGTGCGGAGGAGAAGTTCATCCGAGTCACCAGCCTCAGAAATCGCAGGTTAACAGCAGCTCAGATTAGAGACCAGGTCAATGCCACCCAGAGTTCTAGCAGCAGACACATCTCTAGAACAACTGTTAAGAGGAGACTGTGTGAATCAGGCCTTCATGGTAGAATATCTGCTAGGAAACCACTGCTATGGACAGGCAACAAGCGGAAGAGACTTGTTTGGGCTAAAGAACACAAGGAATGGACATTAGACCAGTGGAAATCTGTGCTTTGGCCTGATGAGTCCAAATTTGAGATCTTTGGTTCCAACCACCGTGTCTTTGTGCGACGCAGAAAAGGTGAACGGATGGACTCTACATGCCTGGTTCCCACCGTGAAGCATGGAGGAGGAGGTGTGATGGTGTGGGGTGCTTTGCTGGTGACACTGTTGGGGATTTATTCAAAATTGAAGGCATACTGAACCAGCATGGCTACCACAGCATCTTGCAGCGGCATGCTATTCCATCCGGTTTGCGTTTAGTTGGACCATCATTTATTTTTCAACAGGACAATGACCCCAAACACACCTCCAGGCTGTGTAAGGGTTATTTGACCATGAAGGAGAGTGATGGGGTGCTGCGCCAGATGACCTGGCCTCCACAGTCACCGGACCTGAACCCAATCGAGATGGTTTGGGGTGAGCTGGACCGCAGAGTGAAGGCAAAAGGGCCAACAAGTGCTAAGCATCTCTGGGAACTCCTTCAAGACTGTTGGAAGACCATTTCAGGTGACTACCTCTTGAAGCTCATCAAGAGAATGCCAAGAGTGTGCAAAGTAGTAATCAAAGCAAAAGGTGGCTACTTTGAAGAACCTAGAATATGACATATTTTCAGTTGTTTCACACTTTTTTGTTATGTATATAATTCCACATGTGTTAATTTATAGTTTTGATGCCTTCAGTGTGAATCTACAATCATAGTCATGAAAATAAAGAAAACTCTTTGAATGAGAAGGTGTGTCCAAACTTCTGGTCTGTACTGTATATAAAAAAATTAAACAATGAAACTTCTCAATCAATCCATGTAAGCATTGCATCCCCTTGGGCACACTGGAAAGCTTTATCAGTAAAAACAGGTTAATCAGTAAGTAAAATTGCAATAGCCATTCATGTGCATGCTTAACCCTGCGTGTTACCCTGTGACAATCTTCTTAAAATTGTATTTAATATTGGCAATTAGCATATCTGCATATCTCTCTATGCTCCAGCAGAGGGCAGTAACGTCCCATATCCACAGGTGTGTCTAGGACTGAACGCAAGAGCTACCACAGTCTGTTACCTGAATAGCAAAGCAAAAATGGGACCCGTCACAACAACACCTTGTCCTTTGCGTGCTCCCTATGTACGGTTTATACCTCCTGTATATTTGTAGAAATCCCTGCTCTCATACAGTTATTGTCATTGAATGAGGCTGCCTGAATTGTAAGGCACTGTTACTATAAAAGGAAAAGTGGAAGAAAAATAGCAGCAATAAATATTATGGACTTTTTTGCACTAATTCTACAAGATGTTCACGTTTCCTTTTAAAGGGCATCTGTCAGCAGTTTTGTCCCTATGACACTGGCTGACCTGTTGCATGGGCGCTTGGCAGCTGAAGGCATCTGTGTTGGTCCCATGTTCATATGTGCCCGCATTGCTGAGAAAAATGAAGTTTTAATATATGCAAATGAGCCTCTAGGAGCAACGGGGGCGTTACCATTACACCTAGAGGCTCCGCTCTCTCTGCAACTGCCACGATCTCTGCACTTTGAATGACAGGACCAGATGTGATCATGTTTACACTGCCTGGACTAAAGGATTAGAAATAGCAAAAGAGCTTTACTCACCCGCATCGATCCCATGCACGTTGACCCAGGCCAGGAGGTTGAGAGCAACAAGGACTGAAGCAGGGTGGGAACAGGGGATCATGCAGGTGAGTAATGCTTCACCTTTAACCTTTTCTGACTGCCGTATTTTTTGGCTCATAAGACACCCCTTTGTTTACAAGAAAAACTAAGAAATGGTTACTTTGTATCATTTCCATCCTTCTATTAACCAAAGCTCATACTCCACATAATATCATTGGTTATTCTACAACAAACAGATCAACAATTTTACCACCTTCATTAAAACTCTCAAACTGAAACAACCCCCCTTCCTATTAACCCTTTCAATACCAACATCCAAACCAATATACTCAAAGTATAAGATCTCTCCAATGAAATCTAAGACCCCCTATGATTCTATATTCTCTAACTCTAAGCCACCTATAACTAAACACCTAACCTACTATCCCCAGCACCCCGTACCAAAGACAAGATGAAGAATACACAACAATATTCCATCAGTGAGGTGTGAAAGCTGACTCTCTACCCCTATCGTAAAGGCGTCATAGGTCTGATTGCAAGAAACTTGTAGAGAGCATGCCATGCATGTGCAGTGCACTCTCCTTAGCCTTGGGAATCTCTTCTAGAAATAGGTGCCAGTCCCATAGGTGGGACCCACACCTATATGGTATTGGTGGCATATCCTAGCAATCTGCCACCAATCTGGGAGATGGGCCGACTCCTTCAAGCTGGCCATACACATTCAATACCTGTCAGCTGAACGATTGTTCGGCAGACAGTTATTTCTCCTGATTTCCCCCTTCGCATTCAGTTTGGCCAAGCATTTGTCAATAAAAAGAGAGGCAAGAACTGCTTCCAGACACTTTTGGTGGAGGCTTATCTCCTAGCAGAAAGTAAATGCAAATGAGCTCTTAGCAAGCTCTGCCTCTAAAGCCACCAGATGAAAGACAGAATTCCAGAGGAAGTGTAATGGCTGAAGCTGACCACCAGCTACTCACTACTACTACTAAACCCTACTCACCGCCGTGGTTTCGGGCTCTCGGTCTGGGCGAGCACTGTTCTGCCGTCTCCACTACTGTCTGCTTCCAGCCGCATTGTGCGGCATATAGTGGCGGTGATTAGCCACCGGCATTGCTTCCTGTAGAGTGCATGTTAAAGGGCTAGTGCGTGTCACTTCATGTGCTTTGTTTTGACCTTCTGACCACTCCCAGCCTCCCTGCACCTATATTTGTGATCCTGCCATCTTCCCAGTTGTCTGAGCATCATAGGTCTTTGTGTCCTGCTAAGGTCTGCATTTTATACGTTCCAGTGTTCCTGAACGTGTTAGATCTCTGGATTTCCTTTCTGTTTGATCCTTGCCAGTTCTGTTTGACTCTCCTATTGATGATCCGGACTGCCTGACCTGTATTTGAGCTGCCTGCTCTGACCAAGGGGCGTAACTACCATAGCGGCAGACCATGCGACTGCTATGAGGTCCAGGGCAAGAGGGGGTCCAGTCGTAGTTGGGATTATCTCCTCTTCAACTGGGGGTGAAAACTTGGTCTCTAGCGTCTAAAGAAACAACTTTTAGCAAATGAAGCCGTGGAAAAATGGCCCAAGGTTCATTGAAAAGGGTTTAGGCAAAAACCCGATTATACAGTGTGTGGGGGGCCTGGTTTAATCCTTGCTATGGGGCCATTACTTCTCTATGTACGCCACTGCCCTGACCCCTTTGCATGTTTTACTACCCCTCTGCCTCATCCTTTGGTCCTGCACTTTTGCCCCTTTTTATACACATGGCTTGTGTTTCACAATAAAACCCTTAGCATGATATGTTTCAGCCACCAGATGGCTCAGGTTTGGATAACATGTTGCCATGTGGCAGTGCTGAAATACTCTACTATACTCAGAATCTGCAGACGCCCATATAAGAACTGTCACCTGTTCTATATGAACATGTAGTACTGTACATTACTATCTACCTAGTCATAAACAATGTACTACAAGGCTAATCTACCCTCAATGCAATGGAATATGACTAGAGGAATACAATCAGATAGTGAAGTATTCGGGCGTTATTTCTAATAGGTGGAACTGTCCCCGATACATTCTTACCAGAGGGACTGATCAAGCGTATGTTTACTGTACAACTTAATGGACAAAACTTAAAGGGCAAAAATGGATCGTTCGCTGCAGTTTAGAGATCATTTAAACCTGATTACAAACTGTTTATGGAGATGTAACAATCGGATGGTTCCCTCATAGTAAAGTTTGGTGAAGTGTTTTACTACCAGGGGTTATAGGTCAGTCAATTACATTACAGTAAGTGTTCTTCTCCCACTCAGTATAATTCACTATAATGCTATTCTAATAAAGTATGAGCCTGTTTAACACATGGCCCTTGCTGGATCATGTTCTTTGATTTTCAGAGAAACTGCAGCGTGTTATAGGAAACAATGCCTCCCCCGTGAAGTCCTGAATAAGAGTACAATATCAGCACAAAATACTTTTTTGGGGGGATGCATCTATATGGAGCCGTGTAGCCGACCTCTATTCTATACAGCTAAAAATAAAGAATACTAGCATACACTAGTCCAACAGAGGCCAAAAGTACCCTATTTTAGGTGCATGCACTGGGAACCTTAAGGTATTGTCAGGTTTTACCTACACAGTTCACTAGGTCGTTAGCAAATTCCTTTATTTTATTTTTTATTTTTTAAATCTTGTTATTGATTTTCAAATATAAACAGCATAAAAAGACACAAACTTAGCATGAGTGGGTATCTTGTTACAGAGTATAAGTACAGGTGATAGTAACACAGAGCATGTAACGTATACAAGTAGGTCTGAGACAAGAAGTACCGTCTGAAATCACAAGTGAACAAGAGAATAAAAATAAGACATAAAGAGAATAGAAGTACTTGCATGCCCTACACTGTACTTATTATTGTATCACCTCTTTGTTGATGAACGTGCATGTAAAAGAAACTAAAATAATTAAAAAAACAAAAAAGAAGAGGGGAAAAAGGGGGGGGGGGAGCAGGGAAAGGGTGGTCTATTAGTAAGATATAGTGTTGATCGACCGAGCACCTGAGTATAATGGAAGTCAATAGGCGAACCACAGCATTAAACCAGGTACCCCCTGCCCTGAAGAGGGGAGGGCGTCTGGTTCATAGGAAAATGTCAGAAATTGATGGAAACACCACCAAAATGGATCAGGGACAGCATGGGGAGGATGTCTGGATGCATCTTTGACTCCCAGGTCGCTGCTGGGAACGATGTTGTCCGAGTAGTACGCCACTTTTACAGAATAAATACGCACAAAACCGAAGAAAAAATATATATTTTAGAGGAAAAATTGATAATAAACATTCTTTCCTATTTATTTACTTGTATATAAAGTGCAAGTGCTGCCAAAAATTACAAGAAAGAGGCACTCCGATACAACCTGCATATCACATAAAGGAGGGCCTCATTCACATTGTGGTACAATTGTTCATGTAGTGGGACTCCTACACTCATAAAGCCTATGCACTAAGGGGAAGGGCTGCCAAAAATTACAAGGAACTGGCACACCCTTTGTAACACATAAAGGAGGGCATTATACAACAGAGCCTTGAAAAATTATGATTGATGGCCTGCTGGTGACCCCCAAAAACATTTGGAGCAAGGGCCTGCTGATCTGACTATCTAAACCATTATGGGCCAGGACCTGCTGCCGCTTTGGTGACTCTAGATAACCTGGGGACGATTGCACGTCCCCATGACGGCAACGATCCATTCGGATGTCTGCCCTATAAACTTTCAATGTTATTTTCAACCCAAACATGTAGACCATGGGTAACGGGGGAATCGTGGTTCGATTCCGGAGAGGGAGCCTGAGAAACAGCTACGGCTACCATATCCAAGCAAGACAGCATGCGTGCATATTACCTATTTGGTATAATAAGGTGAGGGCCTGCAGGTGAGCTGACCCTGTCAAAGATTTTAGGTGTGAGCCTGCAGGTGAGCTGACCCTATAAAAGATTTTAGGTGCGGGCCTGCAAGTGAGCTGACCCTGTAAAAGATTGTAGGTGGAGGCCTGCTGGTGAGCTGACCCTGTAAAAAATGATATGCAAGGGCCTGCTGGTTAGCTGACCCAGTAAAAGATTGTAGGTGAAGGCCTGCTGGTGAGCTGACCCTCTAAAAAATTAAATGCGAGGGCCTTCAGGTGAGCTGACCCTCTAAAATATTATATGCGAGAGCCTGCATGTGAGCTTACCCTGTAAAACATTATATGCGAAGGGCATCTATGCGAGGGCATTATATGTGACGAATAAGAATGTTAATATGATGGAACAGGAGGAGGAGGATGAGAAAAGGAAGATTCAACCATATACTTTTGTTTGTGGTGGAAGGGGTGCATGGGAATACAGTGTATTCAGTACATTATAAAAACCACATTTAAAGTGCCTTTATGTTCAGCCGCTTTCCTCTGGTGGAGTCGAGAAGTCATGGTCAATCCAGGTCTTGTTCATTTTTATAAGAGTCAAACTGTCAGCATTTTCAGTTGACAGGCAGTTGGCTTATCAGTTATAATGCCACTAGCAGCATTAAATACCCGCTCAGACAGACAAAACACTGGCGGCAGGGCAGGCCAGCACCTCCAAGGCGTAGAGCACCAGTTTGTGCTACGTGTCCAGCTTGGACACCCAGTAGTTGAAAGGCACTGAGGGATCATTGAGACTGCTGACACGGTCTGCTATGTACTCCTTCACCATCTTCCAAATTGTTTCCCTCCTAGTGACACTAGGCCGCACATCAGGGTGAGGGTGCTGGCGGGGTGTCATGAAACTGTCCCAGGCTTTGGAGAGTGTTGCCCTGCCCCTGTTGGAACTGCTTGTCTCCCCTCCTCGGTTGGCAAAGGAACTTCAGACTTTTGAGTGATTTTTTTCAACAAGGATCTTCTGATATTGCACCATTTTGCTCGTCCTCTCCACCAGGAATGAGAGATGAGAAGTTCTCTTTGTAGCAGGGGTCAAGAAGGGTGAACAACAAGTAATCCCTGTTGTCTAATATGAGTATAACGCACGGGTCGCGGGAAAGGCAGCCTAACATGAAGTCAGCCATGTGTGCCAGAGTAGCTACAGGCAAGACTTTTCTGTCGTCATCAGGAGGATTACTCTAAATCACCCCATCCTCTTTCTCCTCTTTTGCCCACCCACGCTGAACAGATCAAATTAAACTTCCATGGGTACTATCCTCTGTAGCGGAGGCAACCGTCTCCTGCTTCTTCTCCTCCTCCTCCTCCTCTTAATCGTCCGATTCGCGCTGAAAAGATGTACTAAGCTGCTGCTTACAAAGCCTGGCCAACATGTGGAACGTGGAGTTCCAGCGCGTGCTCACATCGCACAACAGTCGGTGAGCTGGCAATTTCAAGTGCTGCTGCAGCGTTGACAGACCGGCTGAATCTGTCGGTGACTTGCAGAAATGTGCACACATGCGGCGCACCTTCACCAGTAGTTTATGCAAATTGGGGTAGGTTTTAAGAAACCGCTGACCCACAAGGTTGAACATGTGGGCTAGGCATGGGATGTGTCTGAGCTTGTCGAGCTCCAAAGCCGTCACCAAGTTACGATCATTATCAGACACAACCATGCCAGGTTGTTGGTTGAGTGGCGAGAGCCACAGCTCAGTCTGGTCTCTTATCCCCTGCAACAGCTCTGCGGCGGTATGCTGTTTATCCCCTAAGCATATCAGCTTCAGCTCGGCCTGTTGCCGCTTCCCCACTGCAGTGCTACACTGCTTCCAGCTACCAACTGATGACTGACTGGTGCTGCATGCGGATAATTCGGAGGTGGAAGTGGAGGCGGAGGAGGAGAAGTGGGGGTTGGAGCCACTAACGTAGGTGCTGGCGGAAACCCAGATCGACTTAGGGCCCGCAATCCTTGGGCCTCGGTAGCACCTGTACCATCCCAGGTACGACTCGTTTCCGGCCTCCACAATGTTCACCCAGTGTGCCGTCAGGGAAATGTAGCGTCCTTTGCTGAATGCACTTGTCCATGTGTCTGTGGTTAATTGGACCTTCCCAGTAACTGCGTTGGTCAGGGCACGGGTGATGTTACGCGGTTGTAATTGCGGTTGACTCATTGGCAACTGTGTCTCATCATCATCCACCTCATTAAACACTAATTGCCGTTCCCCACAGTCATGTTCTTGTGACTGTGGATGTCCAAGAGGTTGGGAATCAGGGCACAAGATTTTATGTCCCTCTTCAAGCGTGCTTGGCGAGAGTGCCAAATTTAGTAAGGGCAATAAAAAGATGTCCTCGGAATTTCCAAGTGTGGGATCATTTGTTTGGCCAGACTGTAAATGGTGTGAGGAAGGCGGATCAGGGTGAGGATTCTGTTGACCAGTCTCCTGGCTACTGAGACTGGACTTGGTTGAAGACAGGGTGGTACTTAACCGACTGGAAGCGTTATCTGCTGCAATCCAACCAGCTTTAAGAGTGGAGTCCTGCGCCGCCCTGCAAACTGGGACATGAGGCTAGGTATCGTGCATGATTGTTTTTCTTGTGCTCTGGCAGCAGGCACTGTTTCTCTGTGCCCAGGGCCACGGCCTCTGCGTGCACCATCAGCATCACGGCCACTTCCCCGTCTCTTACTGCTCGCCTTCTTCATTTTAAATGTGATATATGCTTGACAGTATGTCACACAAAAAAGTGTACAAAAGTAGTTGTGATGAGTAAATGTTATACAGGACAGGTACCACAGGTAATGTCACAGTTCGCAGTGTCTACGGAAAAAGTGTACTGGATGTCACTGATATTTTAGGGATGAGCACACTTTAAACAGGAGATGTGGCGCAGATAATTTAACTGTCCGCAGCGGCCTATTACACGGTATTTTGCGCAGGATGCGATAAAATTATATATTGCTGCTCTCTCACACACACAATAGTCCTTAAAGGGTTTCTGTCACCCCAATTTTCGCTATTAAACAGGCTGACATTAGCTGCCGGCTTTCTCACTGCGCCTGCGACGAATAATGAACGGGACGGCGCAGGTGCGAGATTTACGGAGCCAGCAGGAGAACCAACGCTGGCCTGGCCCTGTCAATCAAGACAGAAGGGGTACAACGCCCCCCCCCCCCCCGCTCCTAGAGGCTCATTTGCATATAATACAAGTTCAAATTACACGAAAACAGGGGCATACTTAAATAAAAGAAATGGAGAGTTAAATTCAGGTGACATTTTTACATCTATAATGTCAGCCTGTTCAATAGCAAAAATTTGGGTGACAGAAACCCTTCAAAGGACTTTTGGGTCTCTGAAAAGTTTTTGGTATAAAAATCTTCCTATTACGCTCCCTACACTGTCTGTCCCTTCCTATGCACAGCTCTCCCTAACACTGAGCAATTTAGCGCAGTTTGCGCTACAAACATATATTGCTCCTTACAAGGACTTTTGGGTCTATGAAACGTTTTTGTAGAACAATCAAATTCAATTACACTCCCTACATTCTCTGTCCCTTCCTATGCTCTGCTCTCCCTGACTACGAATGAGCCGAACACAAGTCATCGGGTGCTATATAGCACCTGATGACGCGTTCCGGCCAGCCAATTACTGTAATGCCAGTAACCAACATGGCTACTGGCATGACAGTGAGGGCAGTACTTACCTGCACTGTTTATTAGCTGCTTAGCTGTGTCAGAGTAGCTCTGTCACCAGAAGTTAGTGCCAGAACTCCACAGTTCCATCCAGTGGACACAGCTGGTTACTGCAGTACTGCTCCAATTACTACATAAGGGCTCATGCACACGACCGTATGCCCTCCGAGACATACAGTCTGTGAGCGGGCCATATGTCCTGGAGCGGCATACATTGTGCGCACTGGAGCGCACAGCATCATAGGTTACTATGATGCTGTGCGCATCGGGCCACCCGCGGGACTATTGTCCCGCACTCATAATATCATATGAGTCCCGCGGGCGGCCCGATGCGCACAGTATCATAGTAACCTATGATGCTGTGCGCTCCTGTGCGCACGATGTATGCCGCTCCGGGACATATGGCCCGCTCATGGACCGTATGTCTTGGAGGGCATATGATTGTGTGCATGAGCCCTAATGGAGGGAGCTCTGTAAGTCCTGCACTTGCGCGGGGGTGGGGGGGGGGGGCATCTAGGGGTTGGCCTCACTGATTACGTATTGATGAAGTAACCTGAGGCTACACCATCAATATTAATCCAGGAATCTGCACTTAAGTGTCAGGCAGCTCTGCAGCCTCTTCAAATACCGTAGCTGATTGGTGGGGGTTCTGGGAGTCCGAGAGTCTGAGAGGACACCACCAAACACATATGTGTGACCTATTGGGAGGATAGGTCATCAATACAGAAGACCTAAAAAAAAATCTTAAAGAAGGAAGAGCAGCTCTGAAGTGCAAACTACTGCTCTAATCGTTACACACTGTGCAGACCACGTGAAACATTATTATAGAAAGAAACATCTACGTGGAGAAGATTAAAAGTCCCTTCAAGGTAAATCATTATTTGCCTTTTTTAAAGACCAGGCGTAAATCTGGGACGGCGGGTCCACTTAATGGAAAGCGTAAAACCGCAGTTTACTAGAAAATGTTACCGAGCCCTCTTACCGAGTTATTATGTTATTATGTGATATTCTATAAATCAGCAATTTCCTACCAAATGTTGTTTCTCAGAGTGAAAGCATATAATAATTATGGCAACAACTTGGGTCTTCTGAATGGGGGGCTTTAATGAGCGCCGTTGGTTTTATAATATAGGTGGTAATCCATTGCCAATTAGCACCTCCTTTCAAACAGGAGAGCAACATGAATGGTATTCTTATCATGCGGATAAGCTGAATTTTTGTGTAGTTCAGGAAACCTTCTGTTTGTCGAATGAGATTTACGAGTAACCGCACCACAAGGCGGCTTTATAACAGAGGGCCCTTTATCAGGGGGAAAAGCAATTTCCTTTGTGAGTCGGCCGTAAGGTTAGGAGTAAATAAAATGCATTGATCCAAATAAACCATTAGTCGCTGGTAATTACAGGGCATTAACACCCAATTCTTACACTGAAAACCATAATTATCCTGGGAAATGTGAGAGTCACGCAGGCTTCGTCTGATAACGGACAGCTGAAATTCAGCGGTTTCTATTCTTATGACTCTACAGTTTGTAATGTCATTCCTTTCTTATTCCTGCTAGAAGTTATGAATAAATTGCTAGCTGTTTGCAAAGAAGGTCCAGTTGGAGGGGGGGAGGGGGTGTCACGGATGGTGTTGCAGAAAGCTGGAACTTATAAATAAACTAGAGACTGGCTTGATCCCAAACTAAGGAGCATATGGGTGAGCCCTATAAAACCCCTAGAGCTCTCCCTGACTGCTATGCCCATGCAAAGGTCTTTATGGTAGACGATTGCATGTCCACGTACCTAATACTATGTGACACCTAAAAACCCTATAACAGTGAGGGGACACGACCACCGTCTCCCTGCACTGAATATGGACGGAGTCAGGGTCACCTAGAATCAAGCCAGCAAGGAAACACAAATAAAGGAAACAGGCTTATCTGAGGAATCAGCAGAAGCAGGCTCCAGCAGTGAACAACTCATCCAGGAAGAAGTATAAACCGCAAAGTGAGGCAGTATGGGAGGGAATATAAAGGGAGACAATTAGTGTAAATAGGTGACAGCTGGGAGAAGGAAAGGAGATGACAAAGTGAAACCAAAATAAAGAACATCATGCAAGAGGTAGACCTTCTCACAGACCTGGCGGTGACAGGGGGTCTAGCACTGACACTGGCAGAACTGATTGGATAGTGCAGGGACACACCCACAACTGGTAACTCCCAGCTGGACCTTTATAGCAGACTGCTGGCAATTCAGTCATAAACTTTGGATATTAATAATAGAAGAATGGCAGAACAGAGTCATAATAATAGATGTCTCAGAATTGTTTGTACTTGGGGAATGCAAGTAGTTATTAAACAAGGCGTGTCAGGAGATGCATAAGGAAAATGTTTAAATGACTGTAATACTGATTTCAGCCTGTAGGTGTAGGTGTGCACATGCCACAAAGCATGGAGCCAGTGTGGTGTACAACATGTGCCGCCATGTAGTGCTACCATAGGAGCACACCCAGTAGCAGGAGAAAATGTTTATGTAGAAATGTATCTGACAGAAGATGGCAAAAGCCCAAGATGGCTGGGGTCCTTGATTTGAATCCGACCAGGGAAAACATCTGCATAGAGTTTGCATGTTCTCCCTATGTTTTCGTGGGTTTCCCTTGGGTACTCTGGTTCATCGGCGCAGGCGCATTGAGGATGGAGCGGCCGAGCAAGCGGCCGCCTCTCAATGCGCCTGCGCTGACTGAATACCTTTACGGCACAGGCGCAAGATCTTGATAGCAGACAGGGCAAGCCAGAGGACAATCCCGTTCACTGGCCCTGTCAATCAACATGAGGAGGGGGCGTCTTTAGGATCGGAGGATGCGGCTGCTACCAGCAAGTAGCCGCCCTACTTGCTGGTAGCAAGGTAATTTGCATATTTTAAAAGCACGTTTTTAACACAATCTACTGAACCAAAATGATTAATTCGATTATGTAAGCATAAATCGCAGTATAGGGATTATAAGTAAACAAATAAAAAAAAACAGTTTAGAGGGGTGACAGAAGCCCTTTAAAACATTGCATATAAACCTGCGATTTTCACATTGTCCACTAGGCCTAAAATATTTTAAAACTTCCTCTCTTTTCAGAGGGGCTACATAGGCCATAGACACAATGGACAGGAGCTGACCCCGTTGACTTCTATAGGAAAGTTCTCTAGGCATACTCTGTGACCTGTGCAGAGGTCAGGAGGGAGTAGATAAGTTGTGATATCACCTATTGCGAATGGTGGATCCGGCCTTATCTATATAGGAGAGGTGTTAGTTGTTATTGTAATTTTGCCTGTGGTGATAATGGTAATGGCTACTGAAAAGTTACCTGCACAGAACAGAAAATCATGACCTACAGTTGCAAGAAAAAGTATGTGAACCCTTTGGAATGATCTGGATTTCTGCACAAATTGGTCATAAAATGCTTAAACTAATAACACACAAAGCATTAAATGTTAACCATGTTTTTATTGAACACACCATGTAAACATTCACAGTGCAGGTGGAAAAAGTATGTGAACCCCTAGACTAATGACATCTCCAAGAGCTAATTGGAGTGAGGTGTCAGCCAACTGGAGTCCAATCAATGAAATGAGATTGGAGGTGTTGGTTACAGCTGCCCTGTCCTATAAAAAACACACACCAGTTCTGGGTTTGCTTTTCACAAGAAGCATTGCCTGATGTGAATGATGCCTCGCACAAAAGAGCTCTCAGAAGACCTACGATTAAGAATTGTTGACTTGCATAAAGCTGGAAAGGGTTATAAAAGTATCTCCAAAAGCCTTGCTGTTCATCAGTCCACGGTAAGACAAATTGTCTATAAATGGAGAAAGTTCTGCACTGCTGCTACTCTCCCTAGGAGTGGCCATCCTGTAAAGATGACTGCAAGAGCACAGCGCAGACTGCTCAATGAGGTGAAGAAGAATCCTAGAGTGTCAGCTAAAGACTTACAAAAGTCTCTGGCATATGCTAACATCCCTGTTAGCGAATCTACGATACATAAAACACTTAACAAGAATTGATTTCATGGGAGGATACCATAGAGGAAGCCACTGCTGTCTAAAAAAAACATTGCTGCACGTTTACAGTTTGCACAAGAACACCTGGATGTTCCACAGCAGTACTGGCAAAATATTCTGTGGACAGATGAAACCAAGGTTGAGTTGTTTGGAAGAAACACACAACACTATGTGTGGAGAAAAAGAGGCACAGCACACCAACATCAAAACCTCATCCCAACTGTGAAGTATGGTGGTGGGGGCATCATGGTTTGGGGCTGCTTTGCTGCGTCAGGTCCTGGACGGATTGCTATCATCGAAGGAAAAATGAATTCCCAAGTTTATCAAGACATTTTGCAGGAGAACTTAAGGCCGTCTGTCCACCAGCTGAAGCTCAACAGAAGATGGGTGCTTGCAACAGGACAACGACCCAAAGCATAGAAGTAAATCGACAACAGAATGGCTTAAACAGAAGAAAATCCGCCTTCTGGAGTGGCCCAGTCAGAGTCCTGACCTCAACCCGATTGAGATGCTGTGGCATCACCTCAAGAAAGCGATTCACACCAGACATCCCAAGAATATTGCTGAACTGAAACAGTTCTGTAAAGAGGAATGGTCAAGAATTACTCCTGACCGTTGTGCTCGTCTGATCTGCAACTACAGGAAACGTTTGGTTGAAGTTATTGCTGCCAAAGGAGGTTCAACCAATTATTAAATCCAAGGGTTCACATACTTTTTCCACTCGCGCTGTGAATGTTTACATGGTGTGTTCAATAAAAACATGGTAACATTTAATTCTTTGTGTGTTATTAGTATAAGCAGACTGCGATTGTCTATTGTTGTGACTTAGGGTACTTTTACACTTGCGTTGTTTGATTCTGGCAGGCAGTTCCGTTGCCTGAACTGACTGCCTGATCAGGCAAACTGTATGCAAACGGATGTAATTTTTTCTGACTAATCAGGCATCTTTCAGACTGATCAGGATCCTGATCAGTCTGAAAAATGCCTGATCAGTCAGAAAAATGCATTGCAATACCGGATCAGTTTTTCCGGTGTCACCAGGCAAAACATTTTTTTTTTCTCATTTATAAAGGTCTGCGCATGTGCAGACCAGAAGGACGGATTCGACATTCCGGTATTTTGAATGCCGGATCCGGCACTAATACATTCTTATGGAAAAAAATGCCGGATCCGGCATTTAGACAAGTCTTCAGTTTTTTTCGTCGGAGATAAAGCAACGGTTTTCTCTTTTGCCTGATCAGTCAAAATGACTGAACTGAAGACATCCTGATGCATCCTGAATGGATTGCTCTCCATTCAGAATGCATGGGGATATACCTGATCAGTTCTTTTCCGGTATAGAGCCTCTGTGACGGAACTCTATGCCGGAAAAGAAAAAAACGCTAGTGTGAAAGTAGCCTAAGATGCATTTTTAGTGACATGGCAAAAAAATTAATAAATAAATATGTTTAACATAAAAACATGATGTAAAGCATAGGTCATGGGCCTGATGACACACTCTCTTTAAATTGAAAACAGAGAAAGGGCCCTTGTGCTTCCTTCTGTGCATTTAATGATCCGTAAAATAATGTATACGGGAAGGATATTGAATATGTATTGTAATCCTATGTTTTCCAAAGATCACACGCTCGTAGAACTTCCTTTCTTCCACTTTAATCTTGAATCTTTTATAACCCTATAAATAATGTTCTTCTGTTGCTTCTCCCCAGTGACTTTGAGAACATCTCCTCTTACTGAGCTCTCCTCTTGGTTGTTTTCTTTACAAGAGATGGCACCATGAAAATGCTAGTGGAGCAGTACAGTGAGCGGTGTACATTACATACAATGTGAACTATGCAGAGAAAGGGCTCATTGTAACCGAAATCCTGCAGTTCAGTGAATAGCTGAAATATGTTTGGATTAACATACAGCAGAGGTACGGTTACCAGATGGCTGCAGGTCATTAGGGAAACACTATGCTACTGGCTTTATGAGTCCAGAACACTGTGCATTTTAAAGTCTGCCCGGATAATGCTGGATCAGTATCAACAATTGGCAGCGTTAAAACATTGGGATAGATAATGTGGTGTCTATTATCCTTATAATTAAAATTGTGATACTTATTATCAGTTCACTGGGCAGTACATTATGTCAATTATGTAAGATAATAAGCAAGTGACTTTGAGTGTCACTTGCTTTTGGCCCGAAACAATGTCTACTACAGATGTGACAGATTTGAGTGTGTCGTCTGGTGCTATATGGTCTCATCAGAAAACGTTTTGAATGGTTATCTACCGAACTGGAAGAAAAGCTAATGGTTCTTTTACATTGGGCAACTTCAGGTGGGAGCAAATGCCTTTTGATGATATACAATGGCAAATGCGATGCTTATTATTTCACTGGGCAGTGCATTATGTCGATTATGCAAGATAATAAGCAAGTGACTTTGAGTTTCACATGCTAATGGCCCAAAACAATGTCTGCTAGAGATGTAACAGATCTGAGTGTGTCATCTGGTACCGTATGGTTTCATCTGAAAATGTTTTGAATGGTTATCTACCGAATTGGAAGAAAAGCTAATGGTTCTTTTACATTGGGCAACTTTAGCCACGAGCAAGTGGCAGTCAATGAAATACGTACAGTGGGAAATGTGATACCACCACTTTACTGGGCAGTGCATTAGGCTAATTATGTAAGATAATAAGCGAGTGACTTTGAGTGTCACTTGATAATGACCTGAAACAATGTCTGCCGGTGATGTCACAGATCTGTGTGTCGTCTGGTACTATATGGCCTTATCACAAAATGTTTTGACTGGTTATTTATAGTGTTGGGCGCGAATATTCGAATCGCAAATTTTAATCGCGAATATCGCCACATTGAGAATATGAAATAGGAAAGTGGCCTCCCCCTTACTATATAAGAACCTCCCCAGCAGCCATTTTCTGTAGTTTTATGGAGTTCTGAGAGAGAGCAGTGACATTGCTGTGTTCTGTGCTTTCATCAGGATCCTATTCCTTATCCAATTACATTAGATAGATAGTTAGCTCATATATATAATACAGATAGTTAGTGGGAGATAGTCAGTGTGGGTTATATCCTGATATAGTGGAGCTGATAGGTTCTGCTGTCCATACATACCTGCTACAGACATAGTGCTGTGATGTCACCAATCACTAATATGTAGTCAGACCTGCTAAAATGTGAAGTTGCACATATTGTGCCAAAATATGCGCATCATTAATTGCCGATTTGCACAATTGCAAATATATTGGAGCACTCTATCTGCATATAAAGCTATTGTAATGTTCTGCCGTGCCAACCATTTTCTCCAGTCTCAGGAAACTTTTAGCAGCTTGAAAAATGTAGCTATAGTGACCCACGCCTGTATTGCGCGCACATTACGCGAATATTACATTGCCGATTTTTGCAAAGAAGAAAATATATGACAAATATTCGTCCAAATATTTGTGAAATATCGCAAATTCGAATATTGCCCCTGCCGCTCATCACTAGTTATCTACAGAAATGGAAGAAAAGCTAATGATTATTTTATACTGGACAACTTCATGCAGGAGCAAATGCCAGTGAATGAAATATGTAGAGAAAATATGATACTTGCCACTGTTTTACTGGATAGTACATTATGTTGATTATGTAACATAATAAGCATATTGTCAGCAGAACATCCCATGTCTACAAGGGCAAATTTGTTTTTTGAGAAATGACGATTTTTGGTGCCATCTAAAAGATGTGATTACCCCCCAAAAAATTAAAAGCAGTTATTGGGAACAAGCATTATTAGTTCATGTAAAAGGATCCTAAAAAGTGATGGGGCTGATACAGCCTAGTAAGCCACTACTTCATGAAACTTAAAATTACCCTTGTTTATTCTAATCCTGAAGAAACCTTTTTAAATGGTGCACATTGGAAAATCATGATGCTCTTGGGCTGTCTGTCTCTCATTCAGGACCTCCATCAGTTGACCAGCATGAAGCACAGCTCTTTCACTCTAGAGTCCATACATCACACAGAAAGTGTGTAGCGCTTCATTTCTCCTCTGGAGGCGCTGCAGAGGAATTAAACACTTGATTTATATTCCTCAACAGATAATAGCTGATAATCCCTGGCCCCAGGGGCGGACTGGGAACCTAGAGTAGCCCTGAAAAGCAACCTAAAAGTGGCCCCATGTTGTTGGCGGGCCCAAATTGAGGGAAATCAGGGCAACACAAGTAAACGGGCCCAGCAATACCATAGCGCAAAATACAGTCCCATCAGAAACATATACTGCAGCGCAGCACCATATATTGACCCAAAAGTTGTCCTGCGGTGGCCAAAAATAGATGCAATTTTTTGTCCTCCTCTAATTAAAATATAGATATGAGGGCTTAGGAGGTGAGATACCAGTAAGAGCTCAATTTGTACCCAGCCAGCGGCAGAGATGAGGGCTTGGGTGGACCCCTGGTCATCGGCCCACCGGGAAATTCTATGGCCAATCTGCTCCTGCCTAGCCCAAGAGACTCTTTGCTTAACTTATTGTCATGGGACCCCTCTAATGAAAAGGATTGTCCAAATGATACGAGGTCATGATGATTTATGGAGACTATATTATATCTCTATTTTCTTACAACATTCTAAAAACATAGTTTAGGTCAATAACACTCCCTTGAAACTGACCCTACAGTGTATGTTTGTGTGTCTGAGATAGCAAAACTAGATTGTAAGACCCTCTAGGCAATGATGTGAATAAACACACTTTGTCAGTCGCATATAAACTATCCTCCTTACATCAAATGCCATAAATATCACAAAAACCTTCCGGTCACCGGGAAACATTTTTAGCAATTAAAAAAATACAGTTTTAAGGGTTGACTTAGCCGACCCTAGATGAATGGACAGTATAATGTAGTCCCCAGACAGGAGGCTCAAGTGATATCTGATCAGGAGATGTGTCTCATAGAGCAATGAATGTTGTACACATTTGCGTTTGATTATTTTCCTTGGATTGTTTTCATTCCTGCTTTTAATATACCAAGGCTTTGTGGAAATTCATCACAGAGACCTAAGATTCTCCGCAGGGTCATGAACCCTACATATATTTCGGCTAAGTTACCATCACCTGCAAATGATAGGATTGCTCAACACATTCAAAACAAATAGGCTATAAAAAAAATCCTAAAAGGCCTATAAATTACAATAGTATAGGGAACTATATTTTATGGGACATGATCAATACTAACCTCATTGCCTAAGAAGAAATAGTTTGACTTTTTTAGTGTCAAAACACAAATGTTTGAAGAACAGATATTTAAGTCAATGATTGAAATAATCAAAAACTTCTTAAAGGGATTGTCCAGGATTTATTTATTTATTTATATTCCACCCAAGACTGCAGTACTTGTGGAAAATCCTTACTCACCTTCTCCCTGGCACTTGGTTCCTGGCCTGCTCCCTGGCCCTGAGGATTTCTTGTCCCCATTTGTAAACTTCTGCATGGACGGGGTGACATGTACTGCCGCAGATGATGACTGGCCTCAGCTGTAATGTGTCTTCAATCGGCACATGACCCCATCCGTCCAGAAGTTTACAGGACAATTGAAAGACCGATGAAGAGAGCCAGGGAGCAGGTGAGTGTGAATTTTCCTACTTGTACCACAAGCTGTGGTGGAAATTCAAAAAATAAGATAAAAAAGCTGGACAACCCTTTTAAGGAAAAAGGGACACCCAGAAGATTAGTTATGACTTATGGTATTTACTGCATATTTCTGCAATTAATACCTTCAATCAAGGGTGAACATACCATAGAATCAGCCCATGCTAGATGTTATTAAACCTTGGAGAGAAGAGGCTCAGTTCTGTTTCACTCCCATCCCCTGTGCTATTAGATGACTAGAACCTATGCAGGAGGGTTTACAGGCTAAGGGATATAGTCATCATTATCAAATTGGTGGGACTCCGACTCTTGGAAACCCAACAATGAACTGTTTGAACGAACCACTGCACTGCGGCCTCCTCATTATTTAGATGAATCCCGAACCCACACCTAAGTCTTTATTCCATAAGTATCTGAGATGGGAATACAAACACCTTTAGGTTTTGTGGCAGCTCTTGGGAGTAGCACAATCTGATAACGTAACCCTCAATCTAGAAAAAATTGTTCTTCCTTGGTCTAACAAAATAAACAAGTCTTCCAATGAATATGATGCATGGCATACAATATGGCATAAATGTGTGATTGGTTGGGGATTCCGCCGAACACAATGGCTTCTCATAAGCAGTACATTTTTCATAATAATATTTTTTTATCTATTGCCATGCTTGTGCTTTATAGATCAATTTTCCCTTATTTTTCATAATACGATTTTCCCCTTGTGGTAACATAGTAACATAGTAACATAGTACATAAGGCCAAAAAAAGACATTTGTCCATCTAGTTCGGCCTGTCATCCTGCAAGTTGATCCAGAGGAAGGCAAAAAAAAAACTGTAAGGTAGAAGCCAATTTTCCTCACTTTAGGGGAGAAAAAAATTCCTTCCCGACTCCAATCAGGCAATCAGAATAACTCCCTGGATCAGCGACCCCTCTCTAGTAGCTATATCCTGTAATATTATTACGCTCCAGAAATACATCCAGGACCCTCCTGAATTCCTTTATTGTACTCACCATCACCACCTCCTCAGGCAGAGAGCTCCATAGTCTCACTGCTCTTACCGTAAAGAATCCTCTTCTATGTTTGTGTACAAACCTTCTTTCCTCCAGACGCAGAGGATGTCCCCTCGTCACAGTCCTGGGGATAAATACATGATGGGATAGATCTCTGTACTGTCCCCTGATATAGTTATACATATTAATTAGATCTCCTCTCAGTCGTCTTTTTTCTAAAGTGAATAACCCTAATTTTGATAATCTTTCAGGGTACTGTAGTTGCCCCATTCCAGTTATTACTTTAGTTGCCCTCCTCTGGACCCTCTCCAGATCTGCTATGTCTGCCTTGTTCACAGGAGCCCAGAACTGTACACAGTCCTCCATGTGTGGTCTGACTAGTGATTTGTAAAGTGGTAGGACTATGTTCTCCTCACGGGCATCTATGCCCCTTCTGATGCAACCTATTATCTTATTGGCCTTGGCAGCATCTACCTGACACTGGTTTTTGCAGCTTAGTTTGCTGT
Organism: Bufo gargarizans; assembly: GCF_014858855.1. NCBI lineage: Eukaryota > Metazoa > Chordata > Amphibia > Anura > Bufonidae > Bufo > Bufo gargarizans. The sequence continues at coordinate 31,323,544 of NC_058086.1, forward strand.
TTATTAAAATTCCTAGCTCCTTTTCCATGTCAGTGTTACCGAGTGTTTTACCATTTAATAAGTACGGGTGACTTGCATTATTCCTTCCCATGTGCATAACTTTACATTTGTCAGTGTTAAACCTCATCTGCCACTTATCTGCCCAAGCCTCCAATCTATCCAGACCCCTCTGTAGTAGTATACTGTCCTCTGTAGTATATATACACAGTATACTGTCCTCTGTAGTATATATACAGTATACGGTCCTCTGTAGTATATATACAGTATACTGTCCTCTGTAGTATATATAGAGTATACTGCCCTCTGTAGTATATATAGAGTATACTGTCCTCTGTAGTATATATATACAGTATACTGTCCTCTGTAGTATATATACAGTATACTGTCCTCTTCAGTGTTAATTACTTTACACAGTTTAGTGTCATCTGTGAAAATTGATATTTTACTATGCAAGCCTTCTACAAGATCATTAATAAATATATTGAAGAGAATTGGGCCCAATACTGACCCCTGAGGTACCCCACTAGTGACAGTGACCCAATCTGAGTGTGTACCGTTAATAACCACCCTTTGTTTTCTATCACTCAGCCAGTTACTTACCCACATACAGACGTTTTCTCCCAGTCCGAACATTCTCATTTTATATACTAACCTTTTATGTGGTACAGTGTCAAATGCTTTGGAGAAGTCCAGATATACGACATCCATTGATTCACCGCTGTCAAGTCTAGAACTTACCTCCTCATAGAAACTGATTAAATTAGTTTGACATGACCGATCCCTCATGAAGTCATGCTGATATGGCGTTATTTGCTTATTTCCGTTAAGATGCTCTAACATAGCATCTCTCAGAAAACCTTCAAACAGTTTACCCAGAACAGATGTTAAACTTACCGGTCTATAGTTTCCGGGCTCTGTTTTTGGACCCTTTTTGAATATTGGCACCACATTTGCCATGTGCCAATCCTATAGAACACTCCCTGTCAGTATAGAGTCTGCAAATATCAGAAATAAGGGTCTGGTTATGACATTACTTAATTCCCTTAGGATACGGGGGTGTATGCCATCTGGTCCTGGCGATTTGTCTATTTTTCATAATAAGATTTTTATCTATTGCCATGCTTGTTCTTTATAGATTACCTTTCCCCTATTTTTATCCAGTAAGTTTTTGGTGGTAATCTTGAATTGTTTAAACAGTGCTTTTTCATAATAAGCTACCCTTGTGGTAGCCTCAAACTTTTTAATCAGTGCTTTTTCATAATAAGATTATTTTATCTATTGTCGTTCTTTTGTCCTAAATTGGAAACAAAATTAATTTTAAGAAATGTGCTCGTCTCTAGTAGGTACCCTAAAGAAGCTGCCTTCTTGTGTGTTGATTGATTGTTGAAAAGTTGAGTAATAGGGAATTGCTTCCAATATTTGGCTCGTGATGGTTCAGGGGTTGTTCATGAAGCCACCTTTTTAGTTCTGTCCTACCCTCTTTTGTAGCCAAGGGACCACTGATCAGATGTATAGCATATCTTATGGACAAGCCATACATGCTAATAGTTGTAAAGCCCCTTTAAAAATCTAGAATGCAATAAACCATGCAGTACATGGACATTTTTCTCAAAGTGTTCCCTATTGTGAAGGATCATGAACCATAATGCAAGAAGTCTCTATTGCCACCAGTCATGAAGAACCCTGGTAGCTCAGTGTTCAAGGTTTTGGTGATTTTGAGACATTTCCCTTTGTATAATTTCTGAAATCACAGCTACAGCCCCTAAATAACTTCGCTAAAACTATTTTTTGGGCCTCTGAGGGGTAAATCTAGAAGTGAGATCAGCGATTACATCCGTAGTCTATCCATCACATCCACAGGACCAAGAATTATCTCCGTTTCTATGACGGTTGCAGAAACATAAGTGAAAATATGACACTTGAAGATTAAAGAGAATCAGCCAGGGGAATTCTTCAGTTAGCAACCTAGATTGCGGCTATAATTGCCTATAATTTCTAGAACAAATGATGCCATAAAATACACACAATTACAGCTATTTAAAGCACTCGCTCAAAGTGCGCGGCCGGAATTTACTGCATGAGGTTGGGCGCCTTAGCCGTACTTCTGGTAACATCTGCTATCCTCTTTTAACCCACAAATACTGAGTCATTTGAAAAGATTATTATTATAATCTCCAGGATTGTAATAATTACATGACACGTGCTAGATCGTCTGCGTAAATGCATGTTCTTGACAATAATCTTCTGAGATAATGACTTTTCCTGGGCAAAGTTTGGGGAAATCTGCTTTTCAAGATCCGAAACAGAAAGTTGTCAAGTTGTCAGACAGACTGCGTTAGCGACAAAATTTATGATGTATTTTCACCAGTTTAAGGCTCCATTCACACGTCCGTGGTGTGTTGCGAACCCGCAAATTGCGGATCCGCAACACACCCGCCCGGCACCCCTATAGAAATGCCTATTCTTGTCCGCAAGCTGCAGACAAGAATAGGACATGTTCTATGTTTTGCGGAGCTGCGGACCTGAAGATCGGGGCCGCGCTCCGCAAATGCGGATGCTGACAGCACACTGTGTGCTGTCCGAATCCATTCCCTCCCCATAGAAAATGAATAGGTCCGCACCCGTTCCGCAAAATTGCGGAACGAATGCGGACCCATTTGCGGACGTGTGAATGGAGCCTTAGGATGGTTTTGTGCCATTCCCAGCAGTTTACAATAACTAAGGGGTAGACAGATATTTTTGTGAGAAGAGTAATATTTTAAACTTTTTTCAAACTTTTTGCAAAAAAGACACATGTATTCCAGTCCACTTGGTGGCGTACAAACTGAAAGAGCCTTGTTAAGGCTACTTTCACACTTGCATTCGGGGCTCCGCTTGCGAGTTCCATTTGAAGGCTCTCACAAGCGGCCCCGAACGGATCCGTACAACCCTAATGCATTCTGAGTGGATGCGGATCCGCTCAGAATGCATCAGTCTGGCACCGTTTGGCCTCCGCTCCGCTCAGCAGGCGCTGCTTGCCGCTTTCGGATGTCCGCCTGGCCGTGCGGAGCCAAACGGATCCGTCCAGACTTACAATGTAAGTCAATGGGGACGGATCCATTTGAAGTTGACACAATATGGTGTAATTTCAAACGGATCCGTCCCCCATTGACTTTCAATGTAAAGTCTGGACGGATCCGTCTGACTAACTTTCAGACTTAGAATTTTTTCTGAAATATAATGCAGACGGATCCGTTCTGAACGGATCCCATCGTCTGCATTATAGGAGCGGATCCGTCTGTGCAGACACCAGACGGATCCACTCCGAACGCAAGTGTGAAAGTAAGATTAGACTAAGGGCCTGTTCACATATCATTTTTGCTGCACATCAAGAGGATACGTTTAGACTTACAGTAAATAAAACATATAAACAAATTTTGTCTCTCTTTTTATTTTACATAAAAAACATACATTTTTTCTTAAACTTTTTTTTTAAAATAAAGATTTGACATGTAACAAAGTATCTGTATAAAAACAGATATGTTTAACGGATGGAAACGAATTGTCTTACTATTTCGTCTGTCTCCCATTCACTGCAATGTAAAGCCTGGTATGTTATGATATTCTGCCCTGCAAAAGAACAAAACATACAGAAGTGTAAACAGAGACAAATTTAGCGCCTGTTCACATCTCTTTTTTCCTGTATGTCAAGCAGATACATTTAGACGCACAGTAAACAGTTTTTTTAAAATGTATGTTTGGCCTCATGCACACAACCGTTTTTTTTAAGGTCCGCAAAAACGGGGTCCGTAGGTTTGTGATCCGTGACCGTTTTTTCGTCCGTGGGTCTTCCTTGATTTTTGGAGGATCCACGGACATGAAAAATGAAAAAAAAAATCTAAGTCAAGTTTGCCATTGAAATGATAGGAAAAAACGGACACGGATCACAGACATGGATCACAGACGCGGATGACAATCTTGTGTGCATCCGTGATTTTTCACGGACCCATTGACTTGAATGGGTCCGTGAACCGTTGGCCGTGGAAAAAATAGGACAGGTCATATTTTTTTCACGGCCAGGAAACACGGATAACGGATGCGGCTGCCAAACGGTGCATTTTCCGATTTTTCCGCGGACCCATTGAAAGTCAATGGGTCCGCGAAAAAAAACGGAAAACGGCACAACGGCCACGGATGCACACAACGGTCGTGTGCATGAGGCCTTTGACGAATATGCACACTACCCTGAGATGAGTCCTGTCCCTGACTCCTCTCACGTACAGGACTCATCTCAGGTTAATTTGCATATGTATCAAATAGTTTTTTTACACAATAAAAGCACACAGAGCTATGGGGACTGGGTATTGCGGATGTGCTAGCGGCCATCTAGCAACCCATGTCCTCAGCCCTATACACAAAATCCCGGTGACAGGTTCCCTTTAAGTTTCCGTCTGTCTCCCATTCACTGCAGTTTAAACAAAACAAAATGTGTTTCTAGGTTTCTGTTTTTTTGCAGGGCAAAATAAATTTGGTAGCTACCGGAAATAAAAAATAAAAAATAAACCCCAGATCAGTTATGCATCTGTTTGAGCAATTTCCATCAGAGATTCGTTTTTTTAGATGGAATGTCTTGCATGCAGTACTTTTTTTTTCCAGTTAAAAAAACTCAGATGGAAATGGATGAAAGGGATGCATAACTGATGCAACAGGTTCCTTTTTTTTTTTTTTTTACAGGATCCTGTTTTTTTTAACTGTTTTTCTGAGGGATCAGAAGAACTGAAAATGAAAAACGGACATGTGAACTCTCCCTTAGGGCCCATGCACATGACCATTGGATGTTTTGTGGTCCGTGTGCATTCCGTATTTTGCTGAACGGAACATCTGGCCCCTAATAGAACAGTAGTATCCTTGTCCGTGATGCGTACGGTAATAGGACATCTTCTATTTTTTTGCGGAACGAACATACAGAAACGGAATGCACACTGAGTCACTTTGTTTTTGTTTGTTTTTGGTTTTTGCAGCTCCATTGAAGTGAATAGTTCCACATACAAAAAAAAATTGAATGGACACAGAAAAAAAATATGTTTGTGTGCATGAGCCCTCTAGCTTTACACCACCGATTTGTTGGGCTAATTTACGCCTTCTCCCACTAAGCCATGCCCACTTTCCGCCAAGACGCACCCTCTAGTTCAAAGAGATCACCTAAACATCTACGCTAGTTTTTTGGAGCAAGTTGTGCCAAAAATTCGGTCACATTTTCACCTGTTTAATCTGCCCCCTTTTTTATTCTCTCTGCCACAACTGATATGACCCTCAGGGCAATTTGCCTTGCAGGAATTTAGTTTAGCTACATGACAACTCCTATAAAAGTCAACCCTTCAAAACTTGTACCTTGTGGTACCTTGGAACCGATGCCGAGTCCAATTACAAGATTTTTCACTGCAATACTCAATTACTGAAGTTATTCAACAAATCAAAATTCTGACTCTTTCGATGTTTAGGAGTCCAGTGGGCGTTCCTTTCAATGATTGACATAGCACTTGTTCAGGGAAGGATGTTAATCTCAGATTTGGACCTCCCACCTGACAGAGACACATGCTACCTGCAGATTGAACTCCATTTTCCAGATTTCCCTTTAATTCTATTTGGGCCTCCAGAGGACACATTCAGTCTTCTGGGAGGAATCTCACCTGTGATTTCTCTTGCTACATAACATCTCATAATGAAAACATTGCTCTGAAAAGACATCTGAAGCGCCGCCTGCTAATCCTCACCACCTCGGGAAGAAATTTATCAGGATGGTTTTATATTGCGTTGCGATTTCCAAATACCACTGAAGGTTCAATGAGTTGTTTTGAGAAGAGCCGTCTGTTGGGTTTCCTGGTCCCGGCATGGGGCTGCTTTCACAGGTGCACCATGATGAGACTGAAATGCAATAGGTTGTCTGAAAAATAAATTCTCTGTTGGCCGCCTGCATGGGATGGTAAGAATTTTACCTTCAAGTGAACATCAAAGCCGACCTGCCAATCATTCTTCCATTTAATTTAGTTTTTGCTATTTTTCTACATCTTCACGTTCTAGCTTTAGAAGTAGCAGATGTTGGCATAGACCAGAGAAGGAGAGCGAGATAATGCACTGGTTCTACATAGGACTGCTGACCATGCAATCAACAGCTATAGTCTTCCATTTTTCTATTATTATTATATTTTTTCTGTTTACAGTATTTATTATTTGGTTATTACTCTTAACTATAGAAATTATCATTATTCCAAAGTGGAGACCGTCAACAAGCGTCTTAGACATTTTTTAAAGAACTTATTTTTATACATAATTAGGGTCTGCCTACTATAAGGAGTTTTAACCATTAGAAGAAGTGATGAAATCACTACTTTTTTAGTTAATCCAACTGCCAAAACTCTCACAATCATTAGAATGAAGTGCTGTGGTCCCTTCATAGTTTTCTCCTGTACAATGCAGGCCCAGTCCATCTGCTCTGCATGGAAATGCACCTTTGACCCATTTTCTTGAGCTGAGCTTTGTCATAGTTCTCTGCCCGAGCAAAGAGACATTTGGTTTAGGAGTATTATGCAGTATTCAGTAAATGCCACCTGGTGGTCATTGCAGGCAGCCAGAACAGAAGTTGTTAAATTGTCTCTATGGCTATATCCTGGGAAATAGGAGATATGGAGATATGAATTGATTCCTTCTGGCAAAAAAGCTGATGGAGTCCTGCCACCGAGGAAAATGGGCACAGTCAGAATCTATTTTTAGGGGGAATGGTCAATTATCAAAGCTGAGATTAAAGGAGTTTAATAACATTAGAAAAAAATTGATTCTTAAATTTTAGTTTTGTCCCCCTAAGGCCTCTTTCACACGGGGGTCATGGATTTGGGCCGTATAAGATGCGGGTGCATTGCAGGAAAATGCACGATTTTTCTGCGCAAGTGCAAAACATTTAAATGCGTTTTGCACGAGCGTGAGAAAAATCGGCATGTTTGGTACCCAAACCCGAACGTCTTCAAGAAGTTCGGGTTTGGGTTAGGTGTTGTGTAGATTTTATTATTTTCCCTTATAACATGGTTATAAGGTAAAATAATAGCATTCTGAATACAGAATGCTTAGTAAAATAGGGCTCCATGGTGATGGATCATGTGATGGACCATGTGATGAGCGCAGTGACGTCACCACAGGTCCTTTTCCTCCTGGACAGCAAAGAAGAAGACAGAAGAGAAGCCGGGCTGTGCGAACAAGTGGAGGAGGTGAGTTACATTATTTATTTATTTTTTTAACCCCTCCAGCGCTATGGTACTATGCATTCTGTATTAAGAATGCTATTATTTTCCCTTATAACCATTTCGTTTTGGAAATAGGTGCGGGTCCAGAAGTGGGATCTGCACCTATCTGAGATTGATGGCATTTCTTAGCGATATGCCATCAATGTCTGAGATGAGACAACCCCTTTAAGAGTTAAACATTTTGGTGTAAAAAGGGCTCATTGGATCCATTTGATGTTATGAGCAAAAATAAAACCAAGACGGTGTCCGTGAGACTGAGCCAAACTAATCCAATAACACAACAAGAAGATAAAAAGCTGTAATGTATCTAAAACCAATGAATCTAATTGTGAACTGTACATAATACTGTTTTCACTAGCGCGTCTCTCCGGCTCCAGCCTCCTGTGAATCATCTCTCTTATTATTTACAGTCGACTTCACTTGGAAAGTATTAGAAATAATATTTGTTTAAGCAAAGAAACATCACAAATAGTTATTAATTTGCACAGATAAGTCTGCATTCTGGAGCATTTGTTCCACCAAACAATAATTCACGCTGCCCTGCGACTTTGTCTTGCTAATCTTGGTCGCTACTAAGAAACATGGCCCAGGAAGCAGATTAACCCAGTATCAGTCTTTGTGGCATCAGTGCACTTAAATTGGATTTATTGGTAGGGAGATGAACGATCTGTGGTCTCCCACAATCTGCTGCTAAACTTCAAAGACAGCGGCCGCCATTTTTTTTTTCCTGAATACAATGGGAAGATTTTTTTTTCCTTACAAAAATTATGAAACTTTTTTCGAAGAATTTTTCTTTCTGGTGGATAATATGGGTGATCGATGTCGCCATTAAAATAAAAAAAATATGAGATGTTGGAATCTGTTTTACAATATTATTAAGATCTTTACTATGTTACAGTTCAGACCTTACATGCGGATGTCTTTCAGAAGAAACGCTGTATAAACATATAGATTGCTTAACCCCTTCCCAACATTTGATATACATGTATTTCATGCTTCCATAAGGGGTGCATGGAGCAAGCTCAGAAGCTGAGCCCACTCAGTGCATGAAGGGTGTCGCTGTTTAATAGAGCTAATACCTGCCTCCAGTGGCTGGGAAGTATTGCAGAGTATTGTACTTCATTGCATGTTCAAGCTCCCAGGTGGTGCTAAAAAACAAAAAAAAATTATAAAAAGATCTATTCAAAGTAATAAAAAAATGAAACAATAAAAATAGACATAATTAGTATCCAAAAAGTCCAAACTCTTAAAATATTGTTGTACTGGAGGAGATTTATATCTCGCCCAGATTGCTCAGATGGGTGAGATAAAAGGCATCCAGAAAGCTGTATGGTTTAAACAAAGTATAGTTTGATGGAACTGGTTTATTTAGACTTTATTTATGGGCTGGATTTTTTTTTTTTATGGTAGGTAGGATTGGTAGAGGGACCTACCATTCCATCCCACTCCAGTACAGCTATTCCCCCTAGCCTGAGGTGTTCTCAGATGTAGTCACTAAGATCATTACTGGGGAATAAATGGAGGCTTCAGACTGTCAGTCTGGATCAGAGCCTTAAAGCTGGTAGACCTGTCTCCTCTGAAAGCCTGACCTCCTTGAGACTTGTACCTAGTGGAGGTAGATAAACGGTTTAGTAAGTGCCCAGACGGGTAAGGTCTTTGATTTGTGATTTGTATTTCATTTTGGCGCTGTGACTTCACCCTAGTGATGGCACAACTTAGTTCACCTGGAGTCTGCTGGTTGCTAATAACCTGAAATGGACTTTTAAAACTGCTGAGTCAAGTGAAGTCGGTCATTACCGACCCTGTTCACGCATGCAGATCTCTATACATTATTTATTCTGCACAGTGAATGCTATAAAGAACAAAACTAAATAAATACATAAACAATCAAAACGTAGCTTGCATCCCAAAATGGTAAGAATGAAAACTATTGAGCATAAACATTAATTTAAGCAATATTCTTAGCAGTTTGATAAGAATGTAGTTATGATGAGTATATGTTATGTATATGAGCTGTCAGAAATTCAAAGATAAGGACCAGACATGGAATCGTCAGAGCGGCAACCTGATGGGTTCAGTGTGAAACCGGAAGCAAGATATTCTGCAGATCGACCCAGAATTTACCCTCGTAAAACAAAAATGGTTCATTTTTTTATTAAAATAGAGACCAACTGAAAAAAAGATTTTAGCCCAAAATGAACAAAATGCAATAATAATAATAAAAAAAAACCCAGAGAGCATTCATAGCCTTTAAATCATGAAAATGTGTTGGTGTTTTGGGGGAAGTGAAAATACCAGGAAGATTCCTATGTGAATTTAAAGGCAACACACAAACCCATGCACAGAAGAATTGCTTGAAGCTCTTGGGTCCCTCATCTACCATGTCCCACCTGCAACACTAGCCTCTTCTTAGGTACCAAGGCCCTGGGTGCAACATTGACCTCTGCAGCCCTCATAGCTATGCCCTTGTCCCTCCAAATGCTGGCTTGATCCAGTTTAATCTCATTGGCCATGACTTCGGTCTCGTATTGTTCCAAAAGTTCTAAAGCAATGCATGATAAATGTCCAGCGATTTCCCACAACGCTGAAGGTTAGCAAATGTTCCACGCTAATCTGTGTTATCTGCAACGTAGCATATAACAAATCATTACAGCCCTAAGTCATTTTTATCTTTTGTACAAATAGTAATCATTCTTCAGCTGGAAAAAAACCACTGATAACTCATCCAGTACTTGGCAGCAGCACCGTAAATCACAGCTAGACTTGGTATTTCCCCGCTCTCAGAGTTTTAAGAGAAGCTCTAATCCTATCAGCATACACAACAATGTAGACCTTAGTTCCTAACAGGCTATACCATCTTCGGTGCCTGGCAAATGCTGGAAAGATGCTTTATAGGATCAGCAGTCAACTGTTAATCTGAACTAGGGTGGACATGCCATATGTGCAGTTGCATAGAGCACCAGTGGATAAGGGGGCACATGAATAGAAAGCTTCTGTACTTTTTAGATATGGAGCTGAGCTGTTGAATTTCATTGCTCACAAATATTTGTGAATGATTAGTGACGTGAAGGGGTTGTCCAGGCTTAAAGGGGTTGTTTTCTTAAATACCACAACCTTCCTGCTGGTTCTATAAAGGGAACCTGCCGGTCAAGCCCAGCTCTATGGGTCCTCACCGACTGTCTTCACTGTGCTTCAGTTCCCGCATATAAGCTTGTGGCACAGTCGGGTCACATGCGCCATGCAGCCAATATTTGGACTCAGCCGTGACATGTTTCCCAAGCGGCATGTGACCCAGCAGTAATACATGGGGTGTGCTACCATTGAGGCCAGCTGGGGACCACGGAGCTCGAACTGAGCGATTAGTAACGATAATTCCCTTCACAGGTTCAGTGGGGTGGGAATGGTGATAAAAAATGCCAATTCTGGATAACACTTTTTTGGGCTACTCTATGCTGATCTATTCAAGAGCAAGGAGACCATTATCCAGTGTTGCATTGGGGGCCCCTTTCCTGTTCATGCTCACCCCTGATATACACAGCTAAAATATTATGCACAAGGCAGAGCAGTGTGGAAAAAAAGATGTGCCAACTACTTCTGACGTGACAAACTGGTGCCCAAAATGGTTCCCACGACTTTCTCCTACCAGGTCACTCCCTACTTAAAGGGGTTATCCCATGAATCATCCTGCTTCCATATGTCCCATTTGCTGCTGCTTCTAGTCTGTGCTTGTTGGTTTTGAACACTGTATCAGAATCAGTCTCCTTCCCCCTCTGGCAGCTGACATTATAGTTCCTTCTTATTTTAGGGAGTCTTCTCATTTATACTGCCATGCTTTGTTCTCTTCCTCATAACCAGGACAGGAAGCTATAGGATGTCCTTTAATGAATGCAAGATCACTATGCAGAGACATGTCTGTAATGAAAGGGACTGTGTATGCGTGATCAGCTGTGATCAGCAGTGATGGACGAACATCTGCTGGGACGGTTTGCGAACGCGATCAACTGTTTGCGAACAGCAAGTTCGCGACGGTCCCATTCATTTTAATGGCAGGCGAACCTGAAAAACCTTCAGCTCATATTTGCAGCCAAGAAATAATTACTAGAAGTGCACAAATAGTCCCACAACATGGACAGTGACCGACCAGGTGTATTATTCGAATTAGCGATCTCCATTCATTATTTTTTTCAATGGGAAATATCGGCAATGTAATTTTCGCGTACGCGCATGCGCAAATGCACTATACAGTACCCAAATGCACTATAAAGAAAGTATATTGGTATATAACACCCCGCTTCAATCAGTTTTTTGGGGGGCGACTGGTATATCACACCAGTAGAAATTATTTGTTCCAATAACGCTCGTCCCTCTATATACCTGCAGTATCGCAGCAGAACCGCACACGACTGCCGCACAATACCAATGCACTATAATATACCGTCTAACATAGAAAGTATATTATAACATTGTACACGGAAGGCAATCCATTAGAATATACATAAAGATAAAACGTAACCTTTAATAATTTTACTATGAGGGTCCATTCACACGTCCGTAAGTGTTTTGCGGATCCGCAAAACACGGACACCGGCAATGTGCATTCCGAAATTTGTGGACCGCACATCGCCGGCACTATAATAGAAAATGCCTAATCTTGTCTGCAATTGCGGACAAGAATAGGACATGTTCTATTTTTTGGGCGGAAACGAATGCACAGATGCGGAAGTGCGTATCCGCAAATGCGGATGTGGATCCGCAAATGCAAATGCGGACAGCACATTTCGGCCCCATTGAAAACTAATGGGTCTGCACCCGTTCTGCAAAATTGCGGAATGGATGCGGACCCATTATGCGGACGTGTGAATGGAAAAGATATCCTTCAAAATGAAAATAAATAAATTTATTAAAGGGAACCTGTCACCGGGATTTTGTGTATAGAGCTGAGGACATGGGCTGCTAGATGGCCGCTAGCACATCCGCAATACCCAGTCCCCATAGCTCTGTGTGCTTTTATTGTGTAAAAAAAAACTATTTGATACATATGCAAATTAACCTGAGATGAGTCCTGTACGTGAGGTGAGTCAGGGACAGGACTCATCTCAGGGTAATTTGCATATGTATCAAAAAAATTATTTTTTACACAATGAAGCACACAGAGCTATGGGGACTGGGTATTGCGGATGTGCTAGTGGCCATCTAGCAACCCATGTCCTCAGCTCTATACCCAAAATCCCGGTGACCGGTTCCCTTTAAAGTTAACCAAAAAGCATAGATGTGGTAGGCAATAACAAGTGTTCAGTGGCACTAAATCAGGTGTCGGCGGCACCAAATCAGAAACCATGTGTCCTACCACAATCCAGGGAGTTCCAGTGCACATCCATGAATCCTGGAGGGATGTTCGGGGAATCATGAAAACGCAAAGTTCGCTGTGAAACGACCGCCAGGCGAACCGCAAGGCCATCTCTAGTGCTCAGCTTATTAGGTGCCGTAAGTAAATGTTATAAATCTTCACTGGATAATTTTTTTGCAGGGTGTAAAGGGCAAATATAATTCATTTTTTATGATCTATAAAATGAAAGTTAGGTCTAATGGTTGTGTTATAAAAAAAAAAACTAGTCGTCCTACAGAACATACAGGGGAAGACATCACAAAGCTTATACACTCACCTAAAGAATTATTAGGAACACCATACTAATACGGTGTTGGACCCCCTTTTGCCTTCAGAACTGCCTTAATTCTACGTGGCATTGATTCCACAAGGTGCTGATAGCATTTTTTTTAGAAATGTTGGCCCATATTGATAGGATAGCATCTTGCAGTTGATGGAGATTTGAGGGATGCACATCCAGGGCACGAAGCTCCCGTTCCACCACATCCCAGAGATGCTCTATTGGGTTGAGATCTGGTGACTGTGGGGCCATTTTAGTACAGTGAACTCATTGTCATGTTCAAGAAACCAATTTGAAATGATTGGAGCTTTGTGACATGGTGCATTTCCCTGCTGGAAGTAGCCATCAGAGGATGGGTACATGGTGGTCATGAAGGGATGGACATGGTCAGAAACAATGCTCAGGTAGCCCGTGGCATTTAAACGATGGCAAATTGGCACTAAGGGGCCTAAAGTGTGCCCAGAAAACATCCCCCACACCATTACACCACCACCACCAGCCGGCACAGTGGTAACAAGGCATGATGGATACATGTTCTCATTCTGTTTACGCCAAATTCGGGCTCTACCATTTGAATGTCTCAACAGAAATCGAGACTCATCAGACCAGTCAACATTTTTCCAGTCTTCAACAGTCCAATTTTGGTGAGCTTGTGCAAATTGTAGCCTCTTTTTCCTATTTGTAGTGGAGATGAGTGGTGCCCGGTGGGGTCTTCTGCTGTTGTAGCCCATCCGCCTCAAGGTTATGCGTGTTGTGGCTTCACAAATGCTTTGCTGCATACCTCGGTTGTGGTTATTTCAGTCGACGTTGCTCTTCTATCAGCTTGAATCAGTCGGCCCATTCTCCTCTGAGCTCCAGCATTAACAAGGCATTTTCGCCCACAGGACGGCCGCATACTGGAGGTTTTTCCCTTTTCACACCATGCTTTGTAAACCCTAGAAATGGTTGTGCGTGAAAATCCCAGTAACTGAGCAGATTGTGAAATACTCAGACCGGCCCGTCTGGCACCAACAACCATGCCACGCTCAAAATTTCTTAAATCACCTTTCTTTCCCATTCTGACATTCAGTTTGGAGTTCAGGAGATTGTCTTGACCAGGACCACAACCCTACATGCATCGAAGCAACTGCCATGTGATTGGTTGACTAGATAATCGCATTAATGAGAAATAGAACAGGTGTTCCTAATAATTCTTTAGGTGAGTGTATAGTGCACACCCACGGTCCTTACTAGTCCATATTACAAGCCAATAGGTGCTCTGAATGCTGCTGTATTGGTACCTTCATGCAGTAGCGTAACTAGAATTGACTGGGCCCCACAGCAAATTTTTGAATGGACCCTCCCCCCTCCTTCCTCCCATACAACCCTCACTTCTGTGGCTAGCCAAGATAGCTCTCTCACACCGGGCCAGGCTGCTGCTCCGCCCATTTCCTATATGTACAGTATATACTGTATGTCAGGTCACTATACAGGTGAAACTCGAAAAATTAGAATATTGTGAAAAGTTCATTTATTTCAGTAATGCAACTTAAAAGGTGAAACTAACATATGAGACTCATTACAGGCAAAGCGGGATATTCCAGGCCTTTATTTATTATAATTTGGATGATTATGGCTTATAGCTTATGAAACCCCAAAGTCTCAATTTTGACAAGTGTGACACTTTGAGCCTCAAATATTGAACCTTTTCACAAAATTGTATTTTTAAGCTGCATTACTGCAATTCTTTTTAATTTGCATTACTGAAATAAATGGACTTTTGCACGATATTCTAATTTTTTGAGTTTCACCTGTATATACTGTCACTGTATAATGCTGTTGAAGGGACCTTGACAATAAATTATTTCAGTCCTCCTCCCGGACGAGCCCCCTCTTAGTTCAAGCCCCAGAGCAGACGCTTGCCTTGCGACGCCCCACACTGCATCCTTCATATAAACATAGCATGTGTGCTTATTAAATCTAAAGCACTTACAGTTTATGTTTTAACGGGCTATGGGAGCTGTACTAATAATCCATACAATGCCAATCTGCAATAACGCATGCATGAGTCATATTTTGTGCTTTAAAGGTTTTCTTTCTGCAGTTCGGCACTGTTATGCCTGCTAGGTTTCTCATTCGGCTTCATAAGACTCGCCATTCATTGGAATTACAGGAAGTTAGTGGCCCGCTGCCAAATAAATATAGAAGTTTGTGCTTGGCAAAGATTCTTCTAATTACGGCTCTGAAATATTTGCACAGGCAAAACATTAATTTAATGAAACATATTTTTTGGGGGGGAACTCTGCAAAAATATAACCTGTAAAAACTGCCGAGAAATATAATTTTAGAAATATCATGTTTAATTGTCCTCTCATCTGCAGTTTCCACAAATTAAGTCTCCTTGTTTTAGTGCGAAATTTGTCAAACATATTAAAGGAAGCTGTTTAATAAATGTTCTGTTTTTCTTTAATGCTTTTCTTGGAAACGCCTCAATGTAACGCAAAGGTCCAAGGGCACAGAATTATGCATTCATTTCGCGCTGGCAGAAAATAAACATTTTACAGGTGCAAATGCTGCGTGACCCTCAAGACATATATAGTCCAAGTTATAGGAGACCAATTATTTCGAAATCCAGAGAGCTTAAAGGGGTTGTTGCGATTTTTAACAGACCTCACAGTGGGTGGACCCCCAGTGGTGATCATACTTACCTGGTCTCTGCCCCTGGATTCAGGATTCATCACTCCACTGCTGCCTCTGCAGGTCCTGGGTCTTCCTGGAATCAATATCCAGTTGAATGACATGTCACCAGTGATTGGCTGCAGCAGTCATATGGCCGTTGTCAACATGATGTTGACCCTGGACCTGCAGAGGTGGCCATGGAATGATGGAGCTGAATCTGTATGATCACTACCACGGGTTCGACCACTATGTGAGTGTCACGGTGGGGAGTGGGGGAAACTCTCCACCGTACAATGAGGAGCAGACGGGAATCTGGGATAAGGGAGCAGGTCACCTCCTATTGCAATCCTAATCTTCGCCCTGACTCCTCACCATATGAGTGGACCTGGATGGTAGGACAACTCATACCCAGGAACCTCGGACCCTGATTCGCCTTGATAATGCCTCAAATAGAGAAAGGGCTGAGAGACAACCTTTTCATCCCAGACACGGATGAACAGGAGTCTCACCGTCCTAGCTGCAAGAAAAGGGACAGGCAGTGCACAGCTTCTAAATTGGCAGGTAAGAGCCCAGAAACAACTAGCACTTACCTGCCACAGCAACAACGACAACCGGAGCCCTATGAGGACAGGATGCATGGCGGCCCCCGGCAAAGCTGCACACTGACTTGTGGTTCCCCCTTCCAGAGGCACAACACACAGGGAACATGTCTAGTAAACATGCTGGACTACAGACACCAACAGATCAGACATGTAACAACCACTAGACAAGACAACAACAGCCCATACATAAACATCAACAATCATATGCAAGGGTAGTGAAGGGAAGGTAGACAATAGAATGACATCGGAGAGACATCGATGTCCCACTAGGTAGCCCTCAAGGACTGGGCAGATAAAACACCCAGGACAGGAGAAAAGCTCCAGCACCAACAAAGGCTGGAGTACAACAGACTCCAGCCTGGAAGCCACAGGTGATAAAACCCAAGTGGCCACACCCAGCCAGCACCAGACAGGGGAGGAACCAAGAGAAGGGGAGCAAAGCCCATACATGCTACGACAACAACGCGTTGCCCCTGGCAGCCAGCATGTACAGCTAATGTGTCACGGTGCACAACGAAGACCGTGACACTGACAGTGAGATCTGTTAAAAAAAAGTTTAAAGTTGCAAAACTTCTTTAAGGAGTCTGGATTTCAAAATTATTAGTCTCATGTTTAATTCAGACTTTTTATGCCATGAGGGTCATATACCTGTAAAATGTATATTTTCTGGGGGGAAAAAGGAAAAATGTTTAGTTCTAAGGAAAAACTGGAAAATTATTACTTTCTTACTTTTCTTCTGCTATAATTTTATTTGTGTGATATAAAATGTTTTGTTTGCTGCACATAAATGTCAAATGTCATAAATAAGAAATTGCTGGAGGTGTGTACATCAGAAATGCCTCAGTTGAAAATAAAAAATAAATAATTTTTTTTTAGCCGGGGTTATATGATTTCTACATGACTTACAGACCAACCATCCAAAAATCTCCACATATTAGTCGTAAATAAGTTACATTTTCAAAAACTAAAGACTAATATTGTAGCTACTGCTAGTGTTGAGCGAAGCATCTGAAGTGAAATTTAATCCAAAGTTTAGGAAAAAAAAATTTTGCCACAAAGCCGAATTTCGTTGCGCTTCATGGTAAATCATTTTTCCTCACATGAAGCTAGAGTTCTCTTAAAAAGAACTGAAAAAAACTCAGCCCAAGTCTTTTCGGCAGGTTTTTTTCACTTAAGAGAGGAGCAGAATTGCCTCTGTGCGAGCAAGTGGATGAGGTGAGTGAATATTTTATTTTTTTACGCTAAAAGGTCCTATTGCACTGGCATATTACCATTTTTAACGGCCATTAGACGGGTGCACTTCTATCTAAAAGAACGCTAAAAACGGTTCTATTGATTTATGGGCTGAATGGAGTTTTAATATAGCGATTTGTGATGAATTAATTCATAATGAATTAAATTTCTTGTCAAACTTCAGCGAAGCTGCCGAATCAAATTATTTTAAAAAATCTCTAGCTACTGCATATAATATAGTAGTGCTTTATGGTCCTCAAAAATGACTTCCATAGAATCTAAAAGCAATAATATAACCATATATACTATATGCTTTCCAAACTAGTACCAATGTCCTACAGTAAAATAAATAATAAAGCTCTATAATACTAAAAGGCATACAGAGCCTACATAATCTTTCCATAAAGTCTTAAAATACACTGAACAAAAATATAAACGCAACACTTTCTGTTTTGCTCCCATTTTGCATGAGCTGAACTCAAAGATCTGAAACATTTTCTACATACACAAAAAAAACATTACTCTCAAATATTGTTCACAAATCTGTCTAAATCTGTGTTAGTGAGCGCTTCTCCTTTGCCGAGATAATCCATCCCACCTCACAGGTGTGGCAGATCAAGGTGCTGATTAGACAGCATGAATATTGCACAGGTGTGCCTTAGAATGCCCACAATAAAAGTCCACTCTGAAATGTACAGTTTGATCACACAGCACAATGCCACAGATGTCGCAACATTTGAGGGAGCGTGCAGTTGGCATGCTGACTGCAGGAATGTCTACCAGAGCTGTTGCCCATGCAATAAATGTTCATTTCTCTACCATAAGCCGTCTCCAAGGCGTTTCAGAGAATTTGGCAGTACATCCAACCGACCTCACAACCGCAGACCACGTGTAACCACACCAGCCAGGACCTCCACATCCAGCATGTTCACCTCCATGATCATCCGAGACCAGCCATCCGGACAGCTACAGCAACAATCGAGCTTAGGGAAGCTCATCTGCATGCCGTCATCCTCATCGGGGTCTGGACCTGACTGCAGTTCGTCGTCGTAACCGACTTGAGTGAGCAAATGCTCACATTCGATGGCGTCTGGCACGTTGGAGAGGTGTTCTGTTCACGGATGAGTCACGTTTTTCACTGTTCAGGGCGGATAGCAGACAGCGTGCGTGGCGTCGTGTGGGTGAGCGGTTTGCTGACGTCAATGTTGTGGATCGAGTGGCCCATGGTGGCGGTGGGGTTATGGTATGGGCAGGCGTATGTTGTGGACAATGAACACAGGTCCATTTTAAATATGACATTTTGAATGCACAGAGATACCGTGACGAGATCCTAAGGCCCATTGTTGTGCCATTCATCTACGACCATCACCTCATGTTGCAGTATGATAATGCACGGCCCAGTATTGCAAGGATCTGTATACAATTCCTGGAAGCTGAAAACATCCCAGTTTTTGCATGGCCAGCATACTCATCGGACATGTCACCCATTGAGCATGTTTGGGATGCTCTGGATTGGTGTATATGACAGCGTGTTCCATTTCCTGCCAATATTCTGCAACTTTGCACAGCTATTGAAGATGAGTGGACCAACATTCCACAGGCCACAATCAACAACCTGATCAACTCTATGCGACGGAGATGTGTTGCACTGCGTGAGGCAAATGGTGGCCACACCAGATACTGACTGGTTTTCTGTAAGGCAAAACTGTGCACATTTCAGAGTGGCCTTTTATTATGGGAAGTCTAAGGCACACCTTTGCAATATTCATGCTGTCTAATCAGCACCTTGATATGACGCACCTGTGAAGTGAGATGGATTATCTCGGCAAAGGAAAAGTGATCACTAACACAGATTTAGACAGATTTTTTTACAATACAATATTTGAGAGTAATGGGTCTTTTTTACATGTCGAAAATGTATCAGATCTTTGAGTTTAGCTCATGCAAAATGGGAGCAAAACCGAAAGTGTTGCGTTTATATTTTTGGTTAGTGTAATAATTTGATACAGTTAGGAGGATATACAGCGGCCACACACTGCCCAAAGTACACAAAGTGCTCTTCAGGGTATTAGCAGCTCCACTGGCCAGCTTGATCGCCGGACTCTCTCCCATTGAGAATGTCTGTGACTAAATGGGATGACAGATATCCCATGAACAGCCACCTTGGCTGAACTATGGGTCCAAGTTAAAATAGTTTAGGATGACATACCATAGTCTGTATGACCATTACCTCGCCAGAGTGGATGCCTGTATCACAGCAAGGGGAGATGCCATCCAGTATTACCGTGACCCTGCCTCAACATATATCCTGCTGCAGAACCCAAAATAAAAGATGCACTACCTTGGTTATCTGATTATTGACTAAGCACCATAAGTAGTTTATACTTTGTCAGTCTCAGCTAAATCGCATTAAGTTTTCCAGATGTTCTATTTTTTCACTTTCCGCTAGTTGGTAAGCATGCAGCAGATGCTGCTTAGAGACTAAGCAGTCAATTACAGCCTCAAGTCTGGAACACATAGACATCACCAGACGCTGGGTTTCATCCCTGGTGACGCTCTGCCAGGTCTCTACTGCAACTGTCTTCAGTTCCTGCTTGTTCTTGGGGCATTTTCCCTTCAGTTTTGTCTTCAGCAAGTGAAATGCATGCTCAATCGGATTCAGGTCAGATGATTGACTTGGCTATTGCATAACTTTCCACTTCTTTCCCTTAAAAAAACTCTTTGGTTGCTTTTGCAGTATGCTTTGGGTCATTGTCCATCTGCACTGTGAAGCGCCGTCCAATGAGTTCTGAAGCATTTGCCTGAATATGAGCAGATAATATTGCCCAAAACACTTCAGAATTCATCCTGCTGCTTTTGTCAGCAGTCACATCATCAATAAATACAAAAGAACTAGTTCCATTGGCAGCCATACATGCCCATGCCATGACACTACCACCACCATTCTTTACTGATGAGGTGGTAAGCTTAGGATCATGAGCAGTTCCTTTCCTTCTCCATACTCTTCTCTTCCCATCACTCTGGTACAAGTTGATCTTGTCCATAGGATGTTGTTCCAGAACTGTGAAGGCTTTTTTAGATGTAGTTTGGCAAACTCTAATCTGGCCTTCCTGTGTTTGAGGCTCACCAATGGTTTACATCTTGTGGTGAACCCTCTGTATTCACTCTGGTGAAGTCTTCTCTTGATTGGTGACTTTGACACACATACACCTCCCTCCTGGAGAGTGTTCTTGATCTGGCCAACTTTTGTGAAGGGTGTTTTCTTCACCAGGGAAAGAATTCTTTGGTCATCCACCACAGTTGTGTCCCGCGGTCTTCCGGGTCTTTTGGTGTTGCTGAGCTCACCGCTGCGTTCCTTCTTTTTAAGAATGTTCCAAACAGTTGTTTTGGCCGCTCATTATGTTTTTGCTATCTCTTTGATGGGTTTGTTCTGTTTTTTCAGCCTAATGATGGCTTCACTGATAGTAACAGCTCTTTGGATCTCATCTTGAGAGTTGACAGCAACAGATTCCCAATGCAAATAGCACACTTGAAATGAACTCTGGACCTTTTATCTGCTCATTGTAATTGGGATAGTGAGGGAATAACACACACCTGGCCATGGAACAGCTGAGATGCCAATTGTCCCATTACTTTTGGTCCCTTAGCAAGTGGGAGGCACATATGCAAACTGCTGTAATTCCTGCACCGTTCACCTGATTTGGATGTAAATACCCTCAAATTAAAGCTGACAGTCTGCAGTAAAAGCAGTGAAACTCCCAACCTTGCACATTAGGGGCAAGGACATTAACCACTACACTATATACAAACTACAAATTGGCGTGGTATTAAAAAGCAGGAAGTGCTCAACCCCATATGCAGTGGTGCATCTATACTGGGGGGAAGATCCTGCACTTGTGGCCCGTTGCTAATGGCAATCCCCAGCAAAAATGCATACAATGGAGGATGCCTGCAGCGGACCACAAGTACCACAATGGACATCCTACACAGGATAGCAATTGTGTGGATGTGATAAGCAGTCAAAATAACATAACAAAAACAAAGACAGGTGCACTCTGCGGTCTTACTAACCCTCATACTGGTGTAAAATTGAGAATTAGCCAACATATCCTGCTTGGAGGACATGTCTGAGCCCGAGCACCGCGCCAAGGTTTCTCAAATAGCTCGGGAACCTAACGCTAAACCTACCTGGGCTGTATGGGCAATACCAGGAGCCAGTGGGCGAATTACAGGTGCGCAAGGTCCGACTCAAAGCAATATCCCAGTAACCTCCAGCATGTGACAATGCATACAATGGGAGGAGGCAGAGAGCTCTGAGCCCCACCCAAGACTGGCTGATATAGCCCAGACCTCACATGTGCACCTGAATGCTGCCTGTGGATGGAAATAAAGGCACATTCAGACTAGGAGTTTCTACACCTCCAAAAATTCTAAATACAAACTACAAATTGGCGTGGTATTAAAAAGCAGGAAGTGCTCAACCCCATATGCAGTGGTGTATCTATACTGGGGGACAGATCCTGCACTTGTGGCCCGTTGCTAATGGCAATCCCCAGCAAAAATGCATACACTACACTATATAGCTACATGCTAAACTGCACAGAAATATAAAATAAGTCTTCTGCTGAATAGGAATACTCACTACATCAGAAACTACTATGAGGTTTTTCTTACACAGTTTAGTATTCAGCTTTATAGCTGAGTGGATAAGGTCCTTGCCTCTAATGTTGGGTGTTCAAATCCTGGCAGAAATGTTTCAGAAATTAGATTTAAATACACTGGGGTGTCCCCAAGCACTGACTCCATATATGGATATAGCTATATATGGAGTCAGAGCAGGGACTCCTAAGTCGAACTAGAGTCCCGACACCCTCCCATTTTCAGAGCAGAGGGTGCCTGGGGTTCTCCCATTGACTTCCATTGTGCTCGGTAGAACAACCGAGCATCGCAAAGTGTTCTACTCGAGCACTTTAGTGCTCGATCAACACTAGTAACTACATACATTGTCAAATATCATCCAATATGATTGGGATATCTGTTTCACAGGCGCCTCCTTTTGAAACATTGTGGAGAAGGATCTATGTACAGTTATAGATTAAATACCAGTGGTCAATGCCAATCAGCTGCTCATAAGCGTGGATACTGCTGCAAATTAAAAAGATACTTAGGCTCACAAGACAAGGACATCATCTTTTTTTTACAAACATTAAAGGGGTATTTCCATCTCAAATGGCATATCACTGAGATATTCCATCACTTTATGATCCTGGAAACCAGGAAATCAGTGATGTCCCCTAGATTAAGTAACTAATAGATCGCGCCTCCTGGATTAATTAATAGATAGTGCCTCAGAATCAGCAGAGCCCTCACTGATTAGCTTCTGCTCTGCCTAACCACAGGGGAGAAGCGTCCTCACTGATCACACTGATCAGCTTCTGTTGTGCTCTACCATGGGGGAGCAGAGTCCTCACTGATCAGCTTATGCTCTGCCCTACCACTGGGGAGCAGAGTCCTCACTGATCAGCTTCTGCTCTGCCCTACAACTGGGGAGAAGAGTCCTCACTGATCAGCTTCTGCTCTGCCCTACAACTGGGGAGCAGAGTCCTCACTGATCAGCTTCTGCTCTGCCCTACCACTGGGGAGCAGAGTCCTCACTGATCAGCTTCTGCTCTGCCCTACAACTGGGGAGAAGAGTCCTCACTGATCAGCTTCTGCTCTGCCCTACAACTGGGGAGCAGAGTCCTCACTGATCAGCTTCTGCTCTGCCCTACCACTGGGGAGCAGAGGCCTTATTGATAAGCTTCAGTTTTTCCTCAATCACGGGGTATCAGAGTCCTCACTTATCAGTTTCTGCTCTACTATGGGGGAGCAAAGTCCTCACCAATCAGCTTTTGCTCTGCTTGACCACAGGGGAGCAGAGTCCTCACTGATCAGCTAGTGCTCTGCTCTGCATAAATAATCTTGAATCTGTGAAGACTGTGCTCCTCCACCTACGCCAACCCATATTTCAGAGAAGCTGCTTTTATGCCACAAACATTTGACAGCGCCTCATTTTGTGCAAAACGGGGCTTAAGGAACAATTTCCGCAATTCTAGCACAAGGAACTTAATACATCTATCCCTGTATAAGGCCACCTTACCCTTCAAGACTAATATATTTTCTTATATTGACCATTTTATTAATTAGCTGCTTGACTATATTTAAGTAACAATGGGACTAAACATTGGACAGCACAGTTAAGGCTACTTTCACACTTGCGTTGTTGTTTTCTGGTAGTGAGATCCAGCAGAGGATCTTAATACTGGAAAAAAACTTTTTAGTTTACTCCTCTGTTACGGTTACTCCCAGGCTAGCTGGAAGCTGGACCGCTTGGATAGTCTGGATCTCTGTTTAGGGAGAGAGAGAGGAGCCGCTTCGTCTCGATATCCAGAAGGATCCTGTAAATGTAGAACAATCCCACTAGCTATCTTACAGCTAGGATAATCTTTCCCCCACAAAACGAGGCGAGGCTGCGATTTGAAGGTCAAACTAGGTCTGCTCCAGCTCCCACTCCCTTGTTACCAGGTGGATCATGTCTTTGCTCACCTCCCTTTCGTCAGCATAATCATGCATGCCCATCCGGTAGTCGTAGATGTCCCAAAACCTAGACTCCTCCGTGCTGCCAAGATCAATGTCCTCCTCCAAGGCATCCCATAGTAACCCAGGTCCATCATAATCCTCACCCTCGGGTCTGTCGTGCTCAGCCATCCAGGGGGAATGTTGAATGACATGCCACCTTAGGGCCTGGTAAGCGTCCTCTAGCCAAAGCTCCTTACATACCAGGTTCTGGAGCTCTGTTACCCAGTCATCCAGGGGCTGCTCTCCCAAGAGACCCATCCGCATCGCCACACGCTTTTGTAGCCGCTGCTCATAACTGGGGAGACTCTCACCTCGCCGCCGCTGGGCATCTTCCAGGGCATCATACCAGACTTCCTTTCTGTCTTCATCCCTCCAGTCCGGGTCATCATCCTCCTCGTAGTGGAACGCTGTTCGAAGACTAGCCGATTCCATCCTGCTGTAGCCAGGGGCGCTGTACGGATACTAGCGTTGCCCTCAATATACTCCACGAACGGTGTTTCCGAGCTGCTTCTCCTCACACTAGGACGCCATCCCACTGCTGCCACCAAATGTTACGGTTACTCCCAGGCTAGCTGGAAGCTGGACCGCTGGGATTGTCCTGGATTTCCTAGGAGAAGTATTGAACGGATGGAGAGCGCTTACGAAAAATTGAAACGTGCGACCCTAAAGGATTTACTCGAAAGCAGAGGGGGGAACGCCAGCAACCGTCCGAGAAGGGAACTGATCGCAGAATTAACCGAATTGGATCAGGGCTTCACGATGGCAGAAACCCCGACCACGAGTGGTGACGAAAAGACCAGGATTGTTCGGGAGAGGCTCTCGCTATACGGGCCGAACCCACCTATGGAACTGGTGCAGCAGTTGATGGCAGAAGCGGACGAGGATATACGGAAGGCTCGAGCCCACGAACTCAGCCTAGTGACCGCACACCGCAATGCCGAAGCACCGCAGGTAATCGTTCCTGTCGAAAACGCCGGGAGGCCAAAGATACCCTATGCAGCTTTTAGACCCTTCCTAGAGAGCGAGACAGGAATCGATGAATATTTGGCGGACTTCGAAAGGCAATGTGCCCTGCACCAGATTCCCAACAGAGAGTGGCCCACGATATTGTCTGGGAAACTATCCGGGCGAGCTCTGGAAGCATTTCGGACTCTGGGCGCTGAGGAAGTGACACAGTATGCGCTGGTCAAAGAGACACTGTTGCGGCGGTACGCTGTAACTCCTGACACGTATCGCCGACAATTTCGTAGCACGAGAAAGAAGCCTAACGACACACATATGGAATGGGCGCACCGAATGCGGAGAGCGGCAAATCACTGGATGAGCGGAAGTAAAGCTGTGACTGGTGAGGAAATTTTACAATTATTTCTCTTAGAACATTTTTATAACGGCATGGAGCAGCAGGGGAAGGAATGGCTGTGAGACAGACGACCTTCTACCTTAGAAGAAGCAGCCAAATTGGCCGATGAACATTACGACTCCCGTCTACACGAACCCACGAACTACCGAACCCCAGCACGGGTCGAACACCAAGATGTTTACCATACGTCGCCACGTACCGAATTCCGAGCCCCGGTGCCCGCTGGGCCCATACGGTACTCAGGACCACCGAATAACAACTCTGATCGTCCCAGACCGACCTGCTACCGATGCAATCAACCAGGGCACCGCATGGCTAGCTGCCCCCTTAATGCACACCAGACCCCCCGGAATTATAATTACCCCTCTGGGTCATCTCGTCCTGCCCGGGCGCTCTGTGTTAACCAAGAGGCCCCTATGGAGGAATATTTGGGACCACTTTACGAAGCAGATCCTGTATATGCTGCTTCGGATAACCGCCAGCACCATCGGCAGAAAGTATGGCTCGAGGGGCAATCTACCGAGGGGTTAAGAGACACGGGGGCTACCATTACACTGGTCCAGAGCCATTTGGTGCCGGGGCACAAGCGATCAGGGCAGACTGTGGCCGTTAGAGTGGCAGGGGGGGATGTGTACAAAATTCCGACCGCTAAAGTACATCTTGATTGGGGAGCGGGAAAGGGGGTCGTGAACGTGGGCATAATGGATAATTTACCTGCCAAAGTACTACTGGGCAACGATTTGGGCCCCATGACTTCTGCCTATGTTCCTGTTTTATCCTTCATCATGCTGAGACTGGTGTTTGGATAACTGATCAAAACTGGGGGATTGCTATACGCTGAAGATTTGCTATACTCCCCTGGCATAACTACTAGCTCTTGTAAGAGCTGTTCCTGCTCTCTGGCTGTAGGAGAGGTTCACCCACTGGAGCCTGGAGCCTTGTCGTAGGTCCAGCGTGGGTGGAGGACGGTGAGGCCCCAACCAAGCTACGGCGGTTCGTGGGGTCTGCAGTGCGTACGGTGCCAAGTGGAGTGCTTGGAGTCCTCGGAAAGCACTAGGAGCATCTATCGACGGAGGTACCCGGTCGGGGTGCTAGGCGTTCCGTTACATCCTCCTACATTATGAATGGAAAGAGATCAGTTCAGGATGCATCAGGATGTCTTCCGTTCAGGATGCATTCCGTTTTGTGACCGGACACAAAACTGCTGCAAGCTGTGGTTTTGTGTCTGGTCATAAAAACTGAAAAAAAAACAGATCCGGCACTGTAGCCTAATAAACCGTATCCAAAATTATAAAATGATTGGAGGGCACTCAAATATCTGACAACATCCACGGCAGGATATCAGTGATCCTAATTTATTCACATAAAAACTATTTAAAAACTTACACACATACAAAATAAAACATGCATATGTATTACCATACAAATATCCGCAAAACCCAATATAGGGCTCAATATAGCTGTAATGTTTGGTCAAACCTGTGACCATATATAATCGCCAGGTGTGGCGTGTGGATTGTTTGTAAATGTCCGCACTCAATCGCCCGTTCAGGCGTCCGCATACAATACCAGTCACGTATATAATATCATCAGATAAGCCCCATGGGGCTAAGTACTTTACCCCTCTTCCGTCCCCGTGGGATAGTCCTGCAGCAGCTGCTTAGACTCACCCGGCGTCCCGAGTGGTCAGTAGGTCTCAAACGCGGCGTCCCACGTGACCTGGCTGCATCTCACGTGATGCACACCACTCAATAGAAGGCTGGTGAGTACGCTCGGTCCTAAGGTCAGGACCGTATGCTTGTCTCTGTATTGGACTTTATTCACTGGGGGTCCGAGGGGTGGAATGCCTGTTGATATTGGCACCTCAAGATTGCGTTATAAAGTCCTTTGCTGTCATGAACCGTACGCGTTTCGGGGATCAAGCCCCTTCCTCAGCGGCAATAAACCGCATCCGTCACCTATTGACTTTCAATGTATTTAGTGACGGGTAGTTTTTTTTTCCGTTTTGATTTCACACAACCGCATCCTAACGGAACGGATGCATCCTGATGTGCAAAATCAAAACTGATCCGTTTATTTCAGGTATTGAGATCCTCTGCTGGATCTACATACTTGAAGTAACAACGCAAGTGTGAAAGTAGCCTAATAGTGGATGTCTAGAAACAGCTTAATCATTGGACTCTGGGTAAAATAACTTGACTGTAACAGTCATGCATGTGAATAACAAAAGAGGGTAATGGGCCCATTTCTTTTTGGGTAGGACGATGTTAGTCAAGCTGATATTGAAAGCATTGTAGACCCTTAAAATAGCTACAGTATATGCACTGGTAAAAATAGATTTTGACAAAAAAGTGGGTTGTTATGTCATTGTGTGAGCTATTCTATAGTTCCACATAAATATGAGCGAATCGATAGTAAAATTCTAAAACGCAACCCAAATTTTTCAAAAAATTGTGATTCTAAATGAAAATGAATTTGGGAGAAAGAGAGATAGGGAGTGAGACTTTTCCAGGCAATTGGATCACTTTAGATTTGGACCTGAATAGAATTGGATGGCCAATTCAGCTGAATCAGACCCGAATAGATTTTTAAGAAATTAGTTTATCTCTAATACCATCCAGTGGGGCTGAACACTGAAAGCAAAAAGCTTCCAATGATATAAACTGTAATATTCAACATGGATTTTTCATTTACAAAAAAAAAAAAAACGTGAATAGTCTCCTCCTGGCGTTTATCGTTAGACCATTACTGGAATTTCCAGAGTGAGAAAGTTGGTCTTTTCTTGAACCCAACAAATATTACAATTTTTCTATAAAACACCTAGTATTTTCCAGGGAATATGCCAAAATGTCTGACCCTTTCCAGAAAGTGAACAGCCAAACATCTTACGAGAAATGTTATTACAGCAATTTATAACTGTGGATGCCCGTACTGTGCCAGCAACAAGGATACATACCAGCTACCTGTCATTCTCATTACAACTTTCACTGCCCATCCAGTATGCACAATATTTTTCCATAGCTGGAGTTAGACAAAAGGAACAAACTGTGAAAATATGCCAACCATAAGTTGTATGTTTTTCAGAAAAAAAACAACACACAGACATGTTCCATTGACATGTAGCAGAGCCAAAAAGCTGGAGCCATCTGTGTGCAAACTGGATATAGGATATTTTTGCATAAAGTTTTGCAGACTACACTGTATAATACATTGCAGCTCAGTCAAGGCGTTGATGTGGGAGAACAGTGTTCAGATTAAGCTAGGTGAAAGAAACGTGTCAAGTGATTGATAATACCACTTTCATGCACAATTTAACTCCATGTCATGAACATATCACCTTCATATCATGTTATCAGCCTTCACTTGACATATATGTTGAGATATGTCATCCCTAGGCTTTCGTTGTATACCAATGTATGAAATAGCCTAGTCTACTATGCTATTCCATACCTTAAACCGGGGTCCACTAGCCCAGCAGAGGCCAAATGGGCACTCCTTTCGCCTGTGTTATGGATATGGTTAACATGTACATGGGTAGCTTCTCTCGGCATGCACGCAAAGTGTGCATTACTAACATGATGTGAACAGGGCTTTACATAGTAGTAGCACCATTGCACACTTGAAAAAATGTTGAAAGTCCATCTAAAGTTTCACCTAAAGTATAAATGCAGAAGTCTTTATAGGCAATGTTGGGCTCTGGATCCTTCTGACCACTTTCCATATAGACTTTTGTGACAAGTCATTGGGTTCAACACCAGCACCAAATTGGTGTGTTGTCATCTAGACCTTTGAAGCCCATTAGGGTATGTTCACATACAGCGGATTTATGGCAGAAACTTCTACAACTGATCCATTTATCTATTGAAGGGGTTTTCCAGGATCAGAATATTGATGGTCTATGCTCAGAATAGGCCATTAATATCAGATTTGCAGGGGGGCAAAGGAGGGAACCTCTCGGCACCATACTGATCAGCTGTACTACTAAAGGGTCAGTAGAGTTGGCGTGAGTTCTTCAGCCTCTTCATTGCTTACATGGTCCACCTACCAGTGTGCCATCAACTTAGTCCCAAACGTACTGTTTATTGCTTTGTTGTCTCATTGAAATAAATGTGTTGAACCTGCAGTACCTTGCACCATGGCTACTAAAAAGATGGGGTGCAGGAAAATGGACTCATGTAAACAGTGAAGAGGCCCATTAAATCAGTTGATCAACAGGGCAGTGTGTCGCGGGTTAGACCTCCCCGACCACCAATCTGATATTGATGGCCTATCAATTTTTGGATCGGGGAAAAACCCTTTAAATAAAAAAAACTCTTCCTACTCCTTCTAATTCATACATTGCTGTAGGTTTTGACCTCTGGTCAGATGTGAACAATCATAGCTTGTTCTCAATCATCAAATGCCCTACTTAACCAAACTACCAACCCCCCCCCCCCCCTTCCCATATTTTGTACGGGACAATATCTCCACATGGGAAAAGGGGTTAATGGGGTCCAGGCTAATTTAGCTAAGAAGATACCAGGAGCCTGCATCTATTCCAGTGGTTACCCTGCCAGTATTTATTTCCATGTGACAAGAAGCAGGACTGGAGGTCGGATTATACTGTGCAGATCCAAGGAATTCAAGTTAAAGAGACTTCCCGGCTGAAGCTTCCCTTTTATGTTCAAGTGGTAGTTGCTTCCTACAAAACCACATTCAAATCAAACAGGATTATAGGACCCCCGTGTGGTAATCACAGCAGGTCCACCCCATACATTATGCCTTAATTGTCTGCCAAGCGAAAAACCCTTCAAAGCCAAGACGAAACAAGTGATCTGTTTCAAGAGCAAACTTTGGTTCAGACCCTAATTCAATTAACGCCACATCCTGCCTTCAATCTGATTCTGTTCCTGTCTTTTTAGTGGGAAGCAGGTTAAATCCAGGAGAATAAAGCATGGCAAAATGATGCATCTGGCCTAGTGGATGGAGGGTCTCGCTGTGAAACAGTACTAGTAGTGTTCAGATGGAAAACAGGCTGAGGTCATCCAGATGTCTCTCTCAAGGCCAATAACACTGTACTCTCCCAATCTTTCAGATGTTGCGGACATCCCCAGCTATGTCCATGTGGTAGAATCATGGTGAGAGATTCAATATTTTACATTATATTATACATTATGTATTTATTACAATAATTTATCCTATGAAGGTAAGAAGTAAAATAAATAAAATACCCTAACAAGCTTATAAACTGGGTAGGATAGGCAACCTTGCTTCGGGTCTTGCAGTTGAACAGAAAATGTTTTATCGAATAGGAGCGGAGTACTAAGTAACAACATGGAGAATGGTCCCAGACCAAACACTGACAATTTTGACAAATACAGTTCCAGACCAAATTCATTAAGTTGGGTACCATCTTTAAGAAAACATGCTTTTTTTTTTTTAGCTACAGTATAACTGGAATATTGGAACAGCAGGTTGCAGGCACAAGACACTGCTCGGGTTAGAGATCATTGAATTGCTGAAAATTCAGTTTGAGTTACAGTCAGCTGAATTAATTGACAGATTTGTTTTTGGGTCAGAATTGATTCTACATAAATCAAAATTGTTCCAATTGGCCAAATATGTTTGTATCACACTCTGAGGTCATTCCTTTTATTCTCTTGTCTTTCTCTCATTGATTTATTTTTGTATGTGCATCTCTGTCTAGCTCTCCTTTCTCCAGAATTTGAAGTTTGAATCACTCAAAAATTTGGATTAAGATGCAACTCAAATTTTTGAAATATTCAGGTTGAATCCGATTTGTTTCAAATCTAACTCATTTCTAATGACCCACCTAACCGCTGCTTGGCTCCTGCATGTCACCGCCAGTCCTGTGAGAAGGTCTGGCAGACGTTCTTCTGTACCTCTTGTATGACGTTCTTTGTTTTGGTTTCACTTTGTTATCTCCTTTCCTTCTGCCAGGTGTCACTTATTTAGACTAATCGTCTTCCATTATATTCCCTCCCATACTGCCTCACTTTGCGGTTTATACTACTTCCTGGATAAAGTGTTCACTGCTGGAGGCTGCTGCTGCTGTTTGCTCAAGATAAGTCTCTTTCCTTTATTGTGTTTCCTTGCTGGCTTGACTCCGTCCGTATTAAGTGCATGGAGCCGGTGGTCATGTCCCCTCACTATTATAGGGTTTTCAGGTGTCACACAGTCTTAGGTACGTGGGCATGTAATCGTCTACCATTGAGACCCTTGCATGTGCAGAGCAGTCAGGGAGAGCTCTTAGGGTTTTATAGGGCTCACCTATATGCTCCTTAGTTTGGGATCAAGCCAGTCGGTCGTTTATTTATAAGTTCCAGCTATCTGCAACTTCATCCGTGACATTGCACACCAGTAGAAGGAACATCACTGTCTTTTACTCTTGACCACCTGCTTGATAACTCATACCTAGCATCAGCAGAAAGTCTTCGCCTGCCTTTTTGTTCCTGCCAGGTCCTCTCCAAAGTCACTGGGAGGTCTTATGAGTTGGCCATGCCCTGAAACATGCTACACCAGGCACACTCATACTCATACAGTTCCAAAGTCTTTGTCTGCCAACATCTGGATGGAAGTCCTCTCTGTCAACTGTTGTTACTGCATACTCTCTCTTTCTCCCATTGCTCACAATGCAGGAGCTATAATGGTCCTATTACAAAGCTCACAGCAGGCTTCTCTGCACATAGACATAGTCACCCTGCACACTGCCACTACATATTCTTTGTAATCATTATTGCATATTATTGAGAGGGTGGAATATGCTGTATTTGAATTTCCACCCCTGGGGTGAACTTGGAACTTAAAGTGGCCCTGGAAAAAAACTAAAAGTGGCCCCAATGTCGTAGGTGAGTCCAAATTGACAGACGGTGGGGCAACACGAGTTGATTGCGGCTAATACAAGTTGGTTGGGTCAGTAATACCATAGTGCACCACAGAATACCATCCCACAAAATCAAATACCACAGTGCAGCATAAAATACCTCCCTAGAAACTATCCCTCTGTAGTGGCCATTAATAACTGCCACATTCTGTCCTCCACCAGTTGTCTCTAATATGGATATGGAGCAGGCAGTGAGAATGTGGTCCACAAGACCAAGCCAGCCCTACCTCCTGGACTTCCTTTAATAATGACCCCTATAGTTTCACCAGTAGTAAGTACCCAGTCAGCAGCAGTGAGGAGGGCTCAAATGGCCAAGACCACCAGGAAAATTCCCTGTATGGTCTATGGCCAGTCCACCTCTGGTCTACCCTGTACAATTTGTACTTTATGCATAATAATAGTACAATATGCAGCAAACTCATGAGCTCCCCCTAGTGATAGCTTCAGGCAGCTAGAATTTTATTATCAAACTCTGTGGGCAAGATTTACTAAGCTAAGTGCACCACACTTTTGGCTTAATTTGCACCAAAAAGTTTTTGCACATGCTTTGCATCACATTTATAATTTGTTTTTGTGCCTCGTTCACCAAGGGATATGTCTTAGGGAGAAAGTGGTGTGGCATGACATGAAACTTTGTGACACAAAAACCAACCCGATGTTTTCACACTGGTTCATCCAAAATGTGATAAAGACTCTTAACTAAGAGCACCACAAATTTGTTCAAATCTGCACTGAATAATGGACACATCTGTGATACCGAGAGGAAGAGCAGGTGTGTGATGCGTCATCTTATGGTTCTTCCTGTAATCAGTTATTGTACATTATTGCTGTCTGCTTCCTCTGGATACAGAAGATCGGATAACATATGAACATATTGCTGTGATCACAATGTCCAGACATGTTTCAGCTATCCATTCATCAATTTATATTATCCTGGGGAAATCTACCTACTTCTAAAGAAAGTTCAGTTTCTGAAAGTTATCCAACATTCAACAGAAGCTTACACCAAAATTAAATTTATCATCGTAGGTGTATTCGAAGTTAGTTTTAAGTTTGGAGTCGTTATGCTAACCTGCCCCAAATGTATGAACATGGGGCATGTATAAATTCTGCACAAGTGGAATGTTGTTCAGTGAAATTGGGTGCTGCTGGTCGTGGAGTCGCAACCGGTGGCAAATTTTTTGCTACATTAAGAAAAACCTGACCAACTTTTCACTCCATTTCTCAAAGTGGTGTGTGAAAGTACAGCTCATCAAAAATCACAAACAGGCATAGCATATTAAATAAATGCCCCCTTATGTTTTGTAGAAATATATTTTCTTTAGAAATACGAGATAAAAGATAGATAGTTAAATAGATAGATATGATATACATAGTTGGTAGATATGCAGCAAGTCCTGGTGGAGCCATTAGAGAGATTGGCAGTAGTAGAGTCCCTGATGAAGTTTAGTGCCATGGTTGCTCAGCAGCAAATTTCAGGTGCAAACTTCTTTGGCACCAGCAAAGGATTATGGAAGCAGGTTGGATGACGGCAATTTAAGCACTTAGGTTGCACTGGCCTAGTAATGTTCTGGGTGATGGGTGTCTTAGCCGTAGTCCCTCACCTTTAAGAAGTGTCTTTAATGATAGCTGTAGCAGTGTACTTTGCTGTCTAGCATATCAAGATTTCACTGGAGGATTGGAGTAAGTTGATCTCTCTGGAGAATCCTATGTAGGAGCAGGAGCTCAGGCTTGTGCTTCCTTTGCCCTCTGTGGTTACTCAGGAACTCCCTCTCCTCTCCTTTCCTACCATGAGGAGAACAACAGGGTGATTAGCCCTGGTCCTGTCAACCATTGCCAATCATACCTTGCTGGAACAAACGGCCAGAAGCATATAAAATAACACATAAAATTACAAGATAAAATAATATAAAACTATTTACAAAATTGTAGTACCCCCAGGTCTGGGATACTACAATTAGATTAGATATATTATACAGATAGATAGATAGATAGATAGATAGATAGATAGATAGATAGACTGATAGCAGTTAAAAGGGAAAAAGGTATTGTCTGGTTAGACCTTATTCACACGTCAGTTATTTGATCAGTTATTTCCATCAGTTATTGTGAGCCAAAACCAGGTGCGGGTCAAAAACACAAAACAGCTGCAGATCGTTTCATTATACCTTAACTCTGTGTAGCCTCCACTCCTAGGTTTTGGCTCCAAAAACTGATGGAAATAACTGATCAAATAACTGATGTGTGAACTCGACCTTAGATTTGCCAGAATCCCGGCAGGTTAAAAGTCTTGATTTAATTACCTTCTCTCATAATAACATGTATCGCTTACAGGGAACCGATTTTAGAAAAATCACAGGGATACTGTACCAGGCACCTAAGAGTGGACTCATGAAGTACAGGGGAAAGGAGCACAGGGTATTCAATATTCCCAGAACCTGAAATAACATTTCAAGAAGAGTCAGAGCAGGTGTTTATAACTAGGGTTGAGTGAATCGAAGTGACTGAAGTGGATTTTGATCTGAATTTGATTTGCCAAGAAGCCAGATTTCCTTGTGCTTCGTGGTAACAAATCGAATTAACTGAAATGGCGGTAAAAAAATAATAATTCATGATCACCTCATCAATTTGAGCGCGAAGAGGCCGCCGTGGCCATCTTGATTGAAGAACCTGCTCAAAATCTCATGCGCAGTAACGTATGATGTCACTGTGCCGGCCAGTGTGGTGACACCATCATGTACCATCCAAGATTTTGAAGGGGATGTTCAGTCAAGATGGCCATGGCGGCCTCTTTGTTCTCAAATGGATAAGGTGATTATTTTTTTTTTTTACTGATTAACCCCTGGAAGCCCTCATTTTTCATCTCAGATGCCGCAGTTAGAGATGAAAGAGGCATCTGAGGGGTTCAATGAAAAGGGTGGCTCAATCGCTGTTCTCCGTCATTGTGCCCGCTACTTACAAAGAAATGCACTTCATTTCTTTCTGAAATCCGGAAAAGCAGCCAAATCTAATTTTTGTAAACTTCGCTCATCACTATTTATAATGCTGACTCCCTGGAATATAACGTCCCGTACCCCCATGAAAACTGAGAAGTGCTTTGAGTAGAGTTGCCATAAGCAGGGTATAAAAGTGCCCTCCTCTGGTCCCAGGCTTTGACACAACAATGGGTCCCAAAGGTCTAGCAGAAAACAACCCCATATAGAGAAATCATTCCTAGAAAGAGAGTGTGAGTTAGAAGAGAAGAAGGGGGAGTAGAAGGGAAGGAAAATAATCCGTTGGGGTCATTAAAGAAGGTGGAGGCAAAGGCATACAGCCAGTTGTATTTCTATAAGGACATAACAGGTCCTCTTTTTATCTAAGCTGACCCTGGGTAATTCATTGTAACCTGCTAGACTGCAAACATGCAACAGCTACTTTCCAGATGTCCAGTAGCAGTTTTTAACCTGGGCTGCATGGCATTGTATTAACCAAGTAAGATTGCTTAGTAGAGGGACGGTCTATAAGTGATTTTTGCAATAATCTAAGAAAATCCATCACCATTAGATTTTTTGCACTTACCTAATGTTGTAATCATGGCACTGCATGCCACAACCACATGCATTAAAGTACAGCTGATGATGTGGCTGGTCCATTGTGCTCAAACCATACCCTGCTAGGGAAACCAAAGACTGTACAATTTTATTGCAGATTTCTATGGTCATTGGCCTCCACGGGTTGATGTGGCTTGGTCGCATGCAGCCAGCGCAATATTGAGCCGAACCCTTATCACGCAATATCGCAGTGCTATTTAATGTGTTTACAGGATGATCTTGGAGCCCTGGACTTATAGAAGTGTGGCAAGGAAGGAGATCTCAAAGGAATGTCACACTTTGCCAAAAAGCATGCACAGTAAATTAAGTGGTGAAAAGGCCACGTGGTCTTCTGGGGCCAGAACTGCAGAAAGAAGTAGTTAAAAAAAAGCTCTGTAGCTGATTGCATCATGGGGATGAACCTGCCATAAGAATTTACTACCTTGAAATAGCAGGAGGGTCATTCATACAGTAGGGGACCTCAACTGACATGATGTCCAGCTGGTATCTGCACAGAAACAGAAGGTAAAAATGCCTGGGGATGAAATGAGAACCAGATGCCGTACTATGGTCCTAGGAACATTTGTGGATTATAATTTTTTGCAGAAACGCATTCTCTTGTATGTGATGAACTATTCCATTGCCTAAGGCGACAATTATTAGAGATTGAGAACATACAGTAACCATGCTGGTATTGGACAGGTTAATGCTCCTGACTCAGCACTGCACACCAGTGGGACATCGTTGTGGCTTGGAGGATGCATTTTTTGTTTAAATACATCATAAATGTGTATAAGGGGCCCAGCTGTAGTTAGATGGTGTTGCATTGATGAATTGTGAGACATTGAACGCTATCAGAGTCCATCAAATCTCAGTTTATGTATCCCACCTCCCAAGCTTTAGCAAAGATTATATATTGTGAATGATGTTTGATCCTCAGCAAATATACAAATAGCAAAGGCCTCAGATGACATTATGACTTTTCTTTTTTTTCAATAGGAGGGATACCCTTGACATTAATGTCATAGGTTATGCCAATGATGTAACTGTACTGTGACTCCAAGTGACCAAGTCACTCTGTAACTTTAACCTCTCCTGATATCAACTATGAACACTGTGGTGGAATCTGTCACAGGTTCACAGGACAAGGGTTAACCCTCTGTGTTTTAACAGATTTAACTGCAAAAACTGCAACAAAATTGCTTTGTCCCTGTTACAAATGAGAACAGGACCTGCAAACAGGTCACATGACATTTTTTGTAAAGGTGCTGAAGACAGAGGGCAAGGCAACAAGGACGAGACTAGAGCGGTATAAACTAGAGGGGTCTATAATGGTTTAGATAGTTTGTGGTCTGTAGCTTTGGGGAACAGCTCAGGGCTATGGTCTACGTAATTCTCTACTGTAGTTCTGATGTAATTTGGAAAAGCTGCTGATTAGTGATAAGTTAATTTATTGAAATTTGGATTTGATTCGGCTGAATCAGTTTATTCAATGCAGGTCCGCATAAATTCGTCCAGAATTGAAAATGGAGATTTACAAATAATGGTGCACTACAATGGTAAATGCAAATATATGGATAAACCCTCACACTGATATTAAAATGAGACTTTCGCCAATATATTCTTATATCAAGAACATACCGGAGCCCCCGCACCACGTCAAGGTATCTCAAAGTGGCACGGGACCTAACGCAAACCTACCTGTGCTGTATGGGCAATTACAGGGGCTGTATGGGAAATTACAAGGGCATAAGATCCGACACACAGTGAACAACTCCCAGTTACCTCCAGTGTAAAATTACACATACAATGGGAGGAGAAAGGAGGCTATGAGTCCCACCTACCACTGACTCATGTGATGCAGGCCGCACAGGTGCACCTGAATGTTACCCATAGATCAAAATCAAGGCACATTCAAACCTGGAGTTGCTCTTTTAAGATACCTTGACGGGGTGCACGGGCTCCAGTATGTTCTTGATATAAGAATGTATTGGCAAAAGTCTCATTTTAATATCAGTGTGAGGGTTTACCCATATATTATCAATTGCATTTACCATTGTAGTGCACCATTTTTTTTGTAAATCTCTGTTTTATATATCCAATCACATCCACACATTTGGCTATCCTGTGTAGGATGTATTTGTGGTACATGTGTTCCGCTTCGGGCATCCTCCATTGTATGCATTTTTGCAGGGGATTGCTGTTCGCAACAACCACATGGCCAGGATTTGCTCCCCCGGTTAGAAATACGCAACGACATATGGGGTTTTGAGCATTTTCTGCCTTTTAAGACCACTTTATTCTGTTATTCAGAAATTAAAATGCTCCAATTGCTCTGAAGAGTTGTGGATGACACTTTGAGGTCTACTAGGACTGTGTCCAACCCCTTTCAAGTTCTTTAACGCCAAGACAGTATTAGTACTTTTAAAGTGACAGTGACATATAAAGCTATGGGTAAACATATGGAAGCTGATGGTACCAAACAGCCTCTTGTAAAATAAACTGCACTTTAGGATTTTTTTTATGTAAAAAAAAAAAAGGTCCCAAAAATGTCTGCCTTGGGTCATGTGATCCTCCGTATTCAACTTTCCTATCTTGTAATCTGAAAAATGGCTAATGAGATTTTGAGAAATTCACCAGAATTGAATTGCCAAAAATTGGATTTGGAATTTACCTGAATTTTCTGAAAATTCAGGTCTTATTATTAGTTTAGAATTGACTCGCTCATCTTTACTGCTGACATGACAGTCATGCAACCTAGCATGTACATGTGGTCCTCCAACATTTCTTCTTCTCCACTAAGTCCTCCTATATAGCACAGGCTTCTGTGCCACAGTCTGGTTTGCAATTTATGTATATGTACAGTATAAAACTCTATTCACACCTGTGTCCTAGGTTATATCTATATAGTGTGTGATACTTATGTAACATCCTGTTGTATTGTTGCTTAAGTGAAATGAAGCAATGTAAAAATGTTACATTAAGTTAATTGAGGGTGGGGGATGATGAGCTTCATATTGGGCGGAGATGTCTTTGCCCCTGGTGAAGAAAAAGCCTAGCTAACATTCTACTAATTCAAAAGTAACAACCAATATGGCTGCCCTTCCGGTTACCACTCCCTGTTGCAAAAATTGTCCTCACAACTAACAAAAAAAAAGACAAAAAGTAAACAAAAAATGATAATCAGAATAAACACGTATCTATTGCCCCAAGTTCCTATTTGCTGATATATGGCCAATAATACATTTTGGTGAACATCATCTGTGATTGATGGGATTGTGTCTGTTCAATAGCAAAATAGTCAGAATCACAAGTAACTTTCTAAGCACTCAAAATGTAAATCATATAAAAGTGTCTGCAGTTGAGAACCCTTTACTGCCAGTTAAAACATTACAACCATCTGCATAATATGTACCTGGCTATTGCATTGAAAAAATAGAGCATTGACACCACAAGACCTTGAATTGTGGTTTCTGGCACCAACAGATTAGCAGCCAAGCCTTTAAATCCTGTACATTGCAAGTTTGGGTCTTTATAGATTGTTTTTCCACCACATCCCACAGATGCTCAATCAGATTGCAATCTGAGGAATTTGGAGTCCAAGTCATCACCTTGAACTCTTTGTCATGTTCCTCAAATCATTCCTGGGCTTTTTTTGAGCTGTGACCAGGACTTTAAAATGCTGTAGGAGGACATGGCAATTTGTAGACACTGCTGCCATGAATAGGGGCTATTTGTCTGTACAATTTTTAGGTAGGTGGTATGTGTCACATCCGCACAAATGCCAGAACCCATAGTCTCCCAGCAGAACATTGCCCAGGGCATCACAATGCCTCCACCAGCTTGTCTTCCTACCATAGTGCATACTGATACCATCTCAACCCTAGGTGAGCAATACACATGATATTGGTTATCCACCTGATCTAAAACCAATCTGATTCATCAGACCAGGCCACCTTCACCCACTGCTCCATGGACCAGTTCTGATGTTCACATACTTAGTGTAGACACTTTCGTTGATAAACACAAAATACTATGAGCACTCTGACTGGTAGACCTGCTATGCCCTGTGTCTTCTGATACCTCTCTAGCATAGCAAACAGTAATTTTTTTCAACTGTTTGTGCTACATTAGTTATTTCATGGGACCAGACTAGACAATTTCATCACTGAGCCTTCGGCGTCCATGACCCTGTCGCTTTTTGACCATTTGTCTTTCATTGGACTACTTTTAGTAGGTACTACTAACTAACTCATAGAGGGAGCACCATTCAAGACCTGCCATTTTGGAGATGCTCTGACCCAGTCATATGTCACAACCAGACATCTGAGAAGCTCTGACAGATGCCTTTCAGAACCTCCTCCTTGAGCTTTCTTTGTTTTGGTTTTCAGTTCCTCATCTCGTTAGCCTCTCTCAGCTGTCTTGAAGTTGGACTGATTGCATTCCTTTAAATTCCTCCCCATAATGCATTAGTGTGCGGTTTATACATCTTCCTGGAGTGTGTGTGCATGCTGATCCTAGTTCCCAGTCTTCTGCAAGATAAGTGTTGTACATTCATTTGTGATTTTATGTTTGCTGGATCCCAGGTGACCCTGACTCCCTCCGTGTCTAGTGTAGGGAGCCGGTGAGCGTGTCCCCTCACTATTATAGGGTGTTCAGGTGTTATACAGTCGAGGTACGAGGATATGCGATCATCCACCATTGGGATGTTTGCATAGGCTGAGCAGTCAGGAAGAGTGCCAGGTCTTATGCAGGGGTCTCCCTTTTTTTTCCTTAGTTTTGGATCCAGTGAGTCATATATTCATTTTGTATTGTCTTGTTTCCTGTACACCTTCCGTGACATCATATAACTATCAAGATTTGGCCCAAAGTCATTCAGAATCTTATGGTTACTCATTTATGTTTTGTTTGCATCCAACACATCAACTTCAAGAACTAACTGTTAATTTAGGACATAATATCTCCGGCCCCCAGACAGGCATCATTGTCACACGATCATCCATGCTATTCACTTTACCAGTGGTTTTTATGTTGTGTTTGATCGGTGTATATATGAACTGTATGTAAATTATGCATGATATATCAGTCCAAAATGTTAGCAGCCATACTGCATAATAGAGCTGTCCTGATAAAGTATTTTCCAGGAGTGGGAGATTCGAGTTGGGTTTAAATGATTAAAGCGAGTTGCTATGGAAAAATATATGTCTCACATTCAGTAAATTTCTAATGTCAAAATGGCTGAAAGGTAAGAATCCATGGCTTGTTGTTTACAGTGGTAGTTGTCAGATGCATCATATTCATCATGTACCGTCTGGTCTTTGAAGTTGAACCACTACTTCTTGTAGCCCACATGTTTGAATTCAAGGACTCCGAAAAGTTATAGAAAGAAGATTGTACTGTAAATCATCTGAAAGTATGTGCTATGCAAACCCATCCATAGTCTCCGACAGGTTGTGTAGACAGAGGTCTGAAGCTGGAATGAGAGGTTGGAATTATATTGCACATAACAAAATTCAATGCCATGTCTAAAACGACAAGGACGTCTTTTGTGCTCTTTCTCATTTGGCCACAAGCTCGGGATTTGGAAAACATTGACTGCATTTCATTGCATGTATCATCCAAGGTGAACAACAGGAGCAACACATATATTAGTTTCATCTAAAGTTAATATTGCTTACAGTAGATTATTATTTTTAATTTGTTTTTGCAACAGTTCGTTCTTAAAGGGGTTGTCCAACCTCCCCAAAAATTTACTGAGCTCCAGCAACCTTTATAGTCAAGACATCCCGTCTACGTCAAGTCGTCAAGTTGACCACTGCTGCCCCAATGGCCTTAACCGTGGTCCGTGACGTGTCCAAAAGCAGCTTGTGAATGCAGGGGCTGTAACTTGAGTGCCACTCTGGAGGAAAATGAAGGGCTGCATGGATGGGACCTTATCATTTCCAGTCCACAAGGGAATGGAAAGAGCAAAGATGGAAGCCTCACTGTTGGAGTAGCATTTAAAAGGGGTGTGTGTTTTTTTCTTTGTTTCCAGAAAATTTTAAGCACTTACTAAGCTTTTTTGGGGTGGGGGTCAGACAACCCCTTTAAGAGAGCCATGATTAGAATGATGGTTCTTGTCGACTAATAATAGACGTCAGGTTTCTGCTGGGTTTTTGAAAGCAATGATAGTATTGCAGGCTACAATATTTTTACAAAAACACCTGGCAACTCTGACTTTTGACTTACATTTGTCAGGGAGCTTATGGCCAAGTATTGAATGTCCGGCTCCATAAATCCTGCTTGCAAATTCATACTTAAACATCTAGTTCAGGGATCACCAACCTTTGGCACTCCAGCTGATGTGGAACTACAACTCCCAGCATGCACATTTTCTTGGCTGTTCTTGTAACTCCCATATAAGTGAAGGGATGATTCTGGGAGTTGTAGTTTCAGAACAGCTGGAGGGCCGGAGGTTGGTGATCCTTGATCTAGTTAATGCAGCTAGCTCCTGTAACCCAGCTCATTAGAAGTCCACCCCATCCTTAACCCATACATTTCCTTATGTTGAAGTGGATCTCCAATGATTAATGTAAAAAATTAAAGATCAGACATCATATAGTACATGACAATCTCTTTCTAACAAAGCTAGAACCAGCCCTGTACCTCACATGGATCCAGAGATTGCTCCAATTGCATTGCTAGGTTTATTTCAAGATGGCAGCTCAATGGGGTGTGTACCCTTTCTGCTCTAGATCTCTCCATGTCACAGCTCAGGAGGCATATATTTTCTTCTGCAGCTTGCTCCCTATCACAGCTCAGGGGGCATGTCCTTTCTGCTGCAGCTTTCCCTATCATAGCCCAATGGGGTGTCTTTTCTGCTGTAGCTCTTTCCAAATCACAGCTTCTAACAGTAGATATGACTGGACAGATGACTGGTGGCAGTTAGAGATGGAACTGGGCATGTGCGTCCGCCTTAGCGATGTTTATGAGGTGGACATAGGAATAAGGAAAAGAACAAAAAGCAGGCAGCGCTATGCAGGTAGATTTGATTGAGTAGCTCAGTGGCTATACTAGATTTTCAAGTACATACAATTACAAAAGTATTCAGATCCAGGAGCTGGTTTGAAAAAATGAAGAATGTTTTTCTTGGGACAACTCATTTAAAGGGCATCTGTCAGCAGTTTTGTACCTATGACACCGGCTGACCTGTTACATGTGCACTTGGCAGCTGAAGACATCTGTGTTGGTCCCATGTTCATATGTGACCGCATTGTGGAGAAAAATAATGTTTTAATATATGCAAATGAGCCTCTAGGAACAGCGGATCAGCTCTCTCTGCAATGGCAAGGCCCTTGTTCCTCCTAGAGGCTCATTTGCATATATTAAAACATTATTTTTCTCCACAATGCGGTCACATATGAACATGGGACCAACACAGATGCCTTCAGCTGCCAAGTGCACATGTAACAGGTCAGCCGGTGTCATAGGTACAAATCATGTAGCCTTGTACTGAGCCCTAAATCATTAAACAGTTAGTTTTAGCTATAATAAAATGTTGGTAAAATAA
Organism: Bufo gargarizans; assembly: GCF_014858855.1. Classification (NCBI taxonomy): domain Eukaryota; kingdom Metazoa; phylum Chordata; class Amphibia; order Anura; family Bufonidae; genus Bufo; species Bufo gargarizans. The sequence continues at coordinate 31,366,956 of NC_058086.1, forward strand.
AATCAAACGAGCAGGCACACCACCTTCTGGAGTAAAACTGTGACAGTAATTTATTCCAATGCAATATGAATAAAAACAAATCCTCAATACATAATCTAATAAGTGCATATATCCAATACATATGAATAAAAACGTATACTCAATACATAATAAGTGCATACATCCAATACATAATAAAACCCAATATAATAAAATCGATGTCTCCAGATGGGGAATAAATAAATCAAATGCCCATTTCACTCATCAGATAATCCAGTATAAAACGTCTCAAGAAGGGAAACACAGCAATGTCTGTCTGGAGGTATAAAATACTGTGCGATTACCCACATTGGGCTGTGACTTGACCTATTCGGTGGTGATCATCATTGATAGCTGCTATATTGCTGAGACTTCCTCCAGACAGACATTGCTGTGTTTCCATTCTTGAGACATTTTATACTGGATTTCGATTATCTGATGAGTGAAATGGGCATTTGATTTATTTATTCCCCATCTGGAGACATCGATTTTATTATTTTGGATTTTATTATGTATTGGATGTATGCACTTATTATGTATTGAGTATATGTTTTTATTCATATGTATTGGATATATGCACTTATTAGATTATGTATTGAGGATTTGTTTTTATTCATATTGCATTGGAATAAATTACTGTCACAGTTTTACTCCAGAAGGTGGTGTGCCTGCTCTTTTGATTTTATTTTACCCACACTTTATAATGGGTGGGTGTCTCGGTGAGCAGTGAACCCACCGTTATCCATCCATTCAAGTGTTGAGCCTCCCATCTGTTTATTTCACTATAATAAAATGTTACAGTCATTATTCCACAATATTCATCCCTATTACACCCATTATTCATCCCACCATTGTTTGATTCTGGTGTAGACAAATACAATGTAGCAAGAATAAATAGAAATAAAGATAAACAGCCGTTAGTACGTTGCCTTTTTATGGTGCGTCGCAATTTCCAATTGTGAAGTGGGTACTGTTCACATATACAGGTACGTTTGTTCAAATGGACCGCGCTGCTCCAGAGCAAACAGAAAGATCCTCCCTTCCAAATCACACAGACTTCCTTGGATATGAGAAAGCATTCAGGTCACTTGAATTCTCTTTCCCCTCTCCTTTGTGAACCTCTGTGAAAGATCAAGGTTGCCACAAATAGTGAAGCACAGTCACATGGGTTGAACTGCGAAGGTTTCATTGTACTTACAGGATAAAAGAAGGTAACAAGCAGAGTATAAAAATCCATCACCCGACCCAGGTTTCGCTTTGTCAGGGGTATCTCATGCTTTCCCATATCCAAGAAAGTCTGTGTGATTTGGAAGGGAGGATCGTTCTGTTTGCAATGTAGCAAGCATACCTATACATTCTAATACTGTACTGAGCGTGAACTCTGTACAGTATTACAACAAAGTTTTTAGCGAATCGCTCATCTCTATACCTACCATACCCCACAAGCTCCACAACAGTAGGTTCCACAGTAAAAAAATAATAAATAAAAAATTCTCACAAACGTTGGGCATTTTTTGGTTAAAATAGTTGGGCTGCCTGGAATCTCTACAAATGTGAAGCTTTCTCTCTCCCTCCAATGCATTCCTGGAATTCACAGGAACTACGGCCTGGCATTACACAATGTGCGGCAGAGTATGGGAGATAGAAATGATTACAGTCTATTTGTGTCCCTGCACGTTACGTCCTATACATTCAGTCGGCAGTTTAGGACCTGCTTTTATTTTCAGAGGCATAAATAACTCATGGGCAGGAAGAACTCAAGACTAACCCCAATTATATCCCATAAATACTTAACCTTATAGAGATTTATTACATACAGTGTGCAGCTTCTGTATTAGAAATATGGTCTCACTAGTGACCGACGCATTTCACAGAACAGTAGAGTGAACCTATCGCCTTCCCACTGGTTGTACAGCGTCAGCCTGATCAGCAGCATTAGCACCCATCCCTGTTCCCAATGGGGCACACAGCGTAAAGTACTTCTCTGTCTCCCACACTCTAGGATTTGGATTTAATCACTTATGCTACAAGGCAATAGCTTTAACTATTTAACCACCAAGCTGTCCTGTGGCAGAGGATTTGCTCCTGCAGTCTTCAGAGTCCCAAATAATAGAAATTCAGCTTTTTCCACTCCAAAACCCGGTCAAGGCAAACTTGAGTTTCAAAACTTCCAATAAGTTAGTGTAACGGCACCGTTTCCGCAGACAAGGGGTTAAAATCCGTTTAGGCGATATGCCCCTTTCCGAGAGACAGGCACAGCTACTGCAGAACACCAACCTCCCGAACTGGATACAAAATAGCACTCCAAACCGGAACCTCACAAATAGCTGTCAGCAGACGAACAGGAAAAGCATTCAGTCGGCTTACACTCCTGGCAATCAGTCTCCAACAGCATACAGGGAATCCCCCCAATAACGAGACAAGGCTCCGTGTTGAGGGTCAAGCAGTGCTCTGAAGTGCTGGCACACCCAGCCTGGTTTTTATTACAGTTTGTTGCAGATACAGGACAGATACAACATATCCCCACAATGCATCATGGTTTCCTCCCCTCTGTCCCGGAGACGACCGAAGACAATCCAATTATCTCTCAGGACAAAGGGAGATCACCAATACACATGTGGAGACAACAGGACAGGAATCACCACCCAAACACACAATGGCACACCCCCACAGCAAACACAGACATTTAACATATCCCCAGATAGCTCAAGTCTGAGTGCATATCATTAGGTGAATGGCACTCAGAATACATGAATACAATAATATTAGCTATCTGGGTGCCCTCACATAACATACAATTTAACCGAACGCATAATAACATAAAATACAATTCTACAGACAGATTTAAGCTGTGCGGCCGGTCTGTCTTCTCCTTTACAGTTACTATGGGCCATAATCCTGAGGCAAGAGGCTTTTAAACAGTCCTCTCCAAAACCCAGTGGCGAGGTTGGTTTCGCCACACATCTCCCCCCCCCAGGGAAGACTAACCAGATACCTGACCTCACGCCGGTCGGTACCTGAGTTAGTCTGGCAGCCCACCCACAACCCAATACTGGACCTGTAGAATTTAGTAGGCTGTCTCTGTCCAGTGAATCCACCAAGGTTATATTGGTAGCTGGTACTCCCGGTCTCTGAGTTGCTCCCTGGCTTGGAGTGGAGGTTGCTTTGTGGGCAGGGATCAGCGGGACTCTGCCCTGGTGCCAGCACTACCACGGAAGAAGCCTGGTTGGAGTCTGGTTGTTGGAGGGAGAAACCGACTGTCTCCCCTTTGGCTAAACAGCCCTGTTGCTGGGGGGCAGGACCGACTGTCCCTACCCCCTGTGCTGTAAGTGCAGAGACCACGGTCCCATCTGCACAGTTGTGGGGCTTACTGTCTCCCCCTGGTGCGTTAAGCTGCCGCTGGGGAGAGGGGGTAACGAGCTCCTCTCCCATACATACTTCCAGCCGCTGGGGAGGGCGACCGACCGCCTCCGCTCCCAATACAGTGTCCTGCTGCTGGAGAAAGGAGACTGGGCTCTCTATTCCCTGTAGGACACTCTGCCGCTGGGGGACAGGACTGACTGTCTCTGCCCCCTGTAACTCTGCCTGCCGCTGGGGAATGGAGACTAGGCTCCCAATTCCCAAAAAATCATGCTGCTGCTGGGGGGCAGGAACAACTACCTCTGGCCCCTGTAACTCAGCCTGCCGCTGGGGAGGGAGGACGTTGCTCTCCTCTCCCTGCACTTCACACTGCCTTCCCGGCATATCACTCTGCTGCTGGGGGGCAGGAACAACTACCTCTGCCCCCTGTAACTCAGCCTGCCGCTGGGGAGGGAGGCCGCTGCTCTCCCCTCCCTGCACTTCACACTGCCGCTGGGGAATGAAGACTGGGCTCCCAATTCCCTGCAGGACTGGCGGAGAGACCTCGGTCCCATCTCTACCGGCCACCTGGGGTCCTTCCCAGTAACACTCTACAATATCTGCCCAGCTGAATGGGTCTGGATCTGGGTCTGTCACCTTACCGTCCTGCTGAGCCTCCTCAATGGAGTGGAAGAGATCTCGGTAGTCCTGCTCCAGTTCCCACTCCAGGGTTGCTAGGTGAGCCAGGTCTTTCTCTACTTCATGGGGGTCATCCCACTCATGCCTAGCCTCCCTCTCATAGAAAATGTCCTGAAGTCTGGACTGTGCAGGGCTCCCGAAGTCAGGCTCTGCAAAGGACTCCCATAACAAGCCAGGACCATCAAACTCCTCTCCCTCTGGCTTGTCATGCTCAGCTGTCCAGGGTATAAACTGTGCCACATACCACCAAAGCGCCTGGTAGGCATCCTCCAGCCATAGCTCCTGCCATACCCGGTGCTGTAGTTCTATCACCCATTCCTCCAGGGGCTGCTCTCCCAGGAATGACATCCGCAGGGCCACTTGCTTCTGCAACCGCTGCTCTTCACTGGGGAGACTCTCACCTCGCTGGTATTGTACATTATCCAGGGCCTGGTACCAGATGCCTTTCCTTAATGCATCCCGGCCATCCAGGTCCTCCTCCTCGTATAACACTGCTGGTTCCATCCTGGTGCTTTTAGGGTCGCTGTACTGGGACATGCGTTGCCCTTAAATTGTAGAATCCAAAGAAATGGTGTCTCCTGTAGCTGTCCTTCTGGCTGTAGGAACGATCCCGCTGCTTGCCACCAATGTAACGGCACCGTTTCAGCGGACAAGGGGTTAAGATCCGTTTATGCGATATGCCCCTTTCCGAGAAAGAGGCACAGCTACTGCAGAACACCAACCTCTCGAACTGGATACAAAATAGCACTCCAAACTGGAACCTCGCAAGTAGCTGTCAGCAGGCGAACAGGAAAAGCATTCAGTCGGCTTACACTCCTGGCAATCAGTCTCCAACAGCATACAGGGAATCCCCCCAATAACGAGACAAGGCTCCGTGTTGAGGGTCAAGCAGTGCTCTGAAGTGCTGGCACACCCAGCCTGGTTTTTATTACAGTTTGTTGCAGATACAGGACAGATACAACATATCCCCACAATGCATCATGGTTTCCTCCCCTCTGTCCCGGAGACGACCGAAGACAATCCAATTATCTCTCAGGACAAAGGGAGATCACCAATACACATGTGGAGACAACAGGACAGGAATCACCACCCAAACACACAATGGCACACCCCCACAGCAAACACAGACATTTAACATATCCCCAGATAGCTCAAGTCTGAGTGCATATCATTAGGTGAATGGCACTCAGAATACATGAATACAATAATATTAGCTATCTGGGTGCCCTCACATAACATACAATTTAACCGAACGCATAATAACATAAAATACAATTCTACAGACAGATTTAAGCTGTGCGGCCGGTCTGTCTTCTCCTTTACAGTTACTATGGGCCATAATCCTGAGGCAAGAGGCTTTTAAACAGTCCTCTCCAAAACCCAGTGGCGAGGTTGGTTTCGCCACAGTTAGGTTTGCTATAAAAAAAACTATGCTTTTCGGGGAATTAAGATCCCCTTCCTCAGGTTAAAAAAATGAGTATACATAGGGTCATATATATAGTTAAACAAAACGCCAGAAAATGCATCTATAGTCAAAAATTTGGCACCATACACTCTGGGACCTTGGTAAACCAATGGACTAATCATGTTTTTGGATGAAGAACATACTGGGCTTGCTCAGGTAGGATTCAAGCCCTGCATGATTTGAAGCTAGGAAGGTATATTGATTGGTGATGGGTTATAATTCTGAAGAATCAAATTACTAACGTATTTCTATATTTCTACACAAATGTTTGAAAATGTTTGTCAATAGATTAGATAGATATAGATAGATTTTAGATAGCATTATCTAAAATCTATCTATATCTATCTAATCTATTGCCAAACATTTTCAAACATTTGTGTAAAAATATAGAAATATATATTGGATGAAACTATGTTAGTAATTTAAATCTTCAGAATTATAACCCATTACCAAGTTTTCCTCTATAGAAGAATAGAATAATAGAGTAGGGTGTAAGTCTCCAAATATCGATGTTTCTCAATGCCAGTCCTCAAGTATACCCGACAGATTATAAATTGAACATGTCCCATTGACTGATCATAATTATATCAACCATACACTAAAAAGTATCCTGAAAACATGATCTGTTAGGCAGATTAAGAAACTAGAGGGCCCCTGTATAAGAACATGGGCCCCTTAATCCGAAAAAAACCTCAACATACTGTTCCTAGTCATAGTGAGCCATGACATTCAAAGGCAAAGTTTTGACCCACAAGGGACATTTGTCACCTATGGCAGATGTGGAGGAAGAATGGGGATTCAAGACCCACATTCCAGTATCTGGGCACATTCCAGTGATCAGATGGTTTATAACCTATCACGGTGATCAATGTCCTTGGGAGAACATAACAGATGATAGGAAGCTATTTGTAAAGGTTTTTTCCAGGACTTAAATCGATAACCTATCCTCAGATCATCAATATCAGATCAGTGGGGGTCCGACAACTGCCACTCCTACCAGTCAGAGTTTTGGGCAGCTGCCAGAACCATAAACTATACAGTTGAATGAGCCAAAAACAGAAGGCTTGTCCTACAGTATGTACTGCAGCTCAGTTCCTATTCAAGTACTATACAGTGGAAGGAGCCAGACACTTCCCGAAACAGTTGATCACTGGGGGTGCCGGGCATTGGATCCAAAACAGATCAGATATTAATGCCCTATCCTGTGAATGGATCATCAATATCTAAGTCCCAGAAAACCACTTTAAGGTAGCTTTGGGCCTCCCACTGGGCTTTTGTGCTGTTCAGGTTTCACATATGATACGTCCACTCCAGCACTTTGAGAAACATTATTGTAGGAACTGATTTATCCATACAGTTTATAAATTACTCCAAAATTTTTTATACAGTCACAGCAGAGAGGTGGTTTGGCACTTATGCTGTGATGTCTTTGGTCAATCCCAAGAAAAGCAGGGGTGTCCATTTGTTAAGTGATTTGCTAAAAGTATCAAGTATGAGCAATTCCCCTCTGCTGTGGACTCTTTTTTTCTGGTTTATAGCAAAAAAAAATATTGGGGAATTCAGATCTCTTCTGTATAAAATGTAAAGTGTTGACCTCTAAAATTGTCTAGCGAAATCCTTCTCAATGTCTAGTTTCACCTACTCAAATAAATGATATTGATGTTCCTCTAGAGCTATGATCTTACACTATGCTACACCTCGTTACAACACAGCTGGCCTAGTACCCCCTAGATCCGTGTTCCTCAACCTGTGACAACCCACCTCGAGGCAGCTTTAATATTGTGTGCTAAGGGCAAGCTAGATGCGATAGACATATTACTGAAGCGTAAAGGGGTTGTGTCCATTCTGCAAGTGGCATTTATCATGTAGACAAAGTTAATACAAGGCACTTCCTATTGTACTGTGATTGTCCATATTGCTTCCTTTGCTGGCTGGATTCATTTTTCTATGACATTATACACTGCTCGTTTCCATGGTTACAACCACCCTGTAATCCAGCAGCAGTGGCCGTACTTGTACACTATAGGAAAAAGTGACGGCCTTTCTGATTGCTAGGACCGTGGGCACTCACACAGGCTGATACTTTTGTCTATAAAGTGCAAGCATGGCCACCACTGATTTATTGCAGTGTGGTCATAACCATGAGTATCATATGATAGATAAACAAATACAGCCAGCTAAGGAAGCAATATGGAGAATAATAATACATTAGTAAGTGCCTTGTATTAACTTTCTCTACATAATAAATGCTATTTGCTGAAGTGACACAATCCCTTTAAATTTAAGGGCAAAACTTCTAAATACCATTAACAGTTAACACTAGGGTAAGATCCATGTGGCTCGGTCCTATCTTTAAAGGGGTTGTCCCACAATTGAGAGTTATCACCTAGTGTCAGGATAGGTGATAAATGTCTGCTCCATGAGGGTCAACCATTCACCCCAGCTTTCATACTTGGATATTTTAGTTATTCCCTTAGACTTTGAATAGAGCGCCAGTGCATGAGCTCAGCCAAACTCAGCCACTCCATTCAAACTACTTGAAATGAGGAGGAATGGGGGTCTCAGTAGTTTGAGTGATTGTTGGTTGATGCCTCCAGAGATTAGCTATGTATTACCCATTCTGAATAGATAATATAAATATAGGTTGTGAGCTTTTCCCCTTTAATGCTTGTTATGTACGCAGCTTGTGCCTATCGCTGCCTCTGTGTATCTATTATGAACATTACTCAATGAACTACTACTACTCTTATTTTTACCTTCACTACATCCCTCCTCTCCTTGCTCTGTGTGCAGCTGCCCGGCTTATAAGTTTCTGCAATAACACTGTGCTGCTAACCTCATTTCTTTGCCTGAGCAATTAGGTTCCTAGCATGCTAGCTCCTTGCTAAAGTAATTGTTCCATGTTGTCTGCCTGTGTACCAACCTGTGCCTGTTTACCGTTTGTTATTGGCTGTTGCCAGTTGTGACCTCGGACCTGTCTCTTGTTTTCACATGAACTCTGCCTGCCCTAACCTCGGCCTGTTATTGACTAGGAGTTTTGTCTGATCCTTTAGTACTATGCACAGGTGTCACTAACCCTGGTGGGTTGGCTATCAACCATACCAGGACTACTCCAAGAGGTAGAGACCTGGACTACTAGTAAATTTACCATTACTTTTAGGCCAAAAGTGGCTACACATCCAATGAAGTAACAAAGCCCAATGTGTGTCAGTAGGTCCAGTCATATCTTAAAGTGGGTCATTAGCTACACAAAATTGGGGAACTCTGACCTATAGACATGGCAAGTAAACATACCACAGATTGAGTATCTGGGAACTAGACCAGTTTATTATAAAGATCCTAAGCTAAGTACCAACTAAGCAAATAAATCACACCAAAGTACGCCATGTCTATCAGAATATGCAGTATTTGTAGCAACTATTAAAAGGACAATAATAGAGACATGTAGAGTACATAGACAATACACATGGGGAGAACCAATGGTCTAGAGGTCCTGAACATCCCACGATATGAATTTCTTAAAGAAAACACGATGGGTCATCCTTATTACTCCTTCAAAAGTATCCTACATTAGGGTCAGGATATAATAAAAAGTGTTAAGAGTCAAGAAGTGATCAAATTTTTTAGATTTCTCCAAGATTCATATCTTCACATGTCCTTCAGGACACCAAGAAGAGATGTGGAGCACAGCAGTAGGATATGCACAAAAGTATCACATTTAGAATATCTTGAAGCAATTTGCTTGTGTTGTACTTTGTCTGCCCCAAAGAAAACAGAGGAAAACATATCCGAAACAGAAGACTGCTTGGTGATTACACAATGAACCTCGCAAGTCGGATTGGAAAGAAGAAATGACATCTGTAGACAGGAGTATGTGTGTTTTGGATTCTAGAAGTAGAAAGGCTACCGGGCCTGCCAATCCTCTCCGCCTCATTTACCTTTGCAACAAAAGACAAACATAAGCTCTTTTTTCCATGAGTCTCAGCATCCCGCAGTCTGTACACATCATCCATTCTAGGGAGTCACAGATAGGCAATTGACTCTAGATCTCCAAGCTATGCTTTGATTTGTGGCCAAGCAGCAGGAATGAGCTGTGAAACACTCAAGTTTTGTTTCTTCTTTCCATCTCATGTATTCCCATTAATCATGTGTCCTGTGGAGCGCCATTGCCAACCACTAGAAGACGGGAGGATTAAGTCAGGGTAGAGGCTCCCACAGGTGCAGCAGTTGTGTTGACCTTAGTGTTGGCTTGGATCTAATGCTATGAGTCAACTTGGCCTAAGCTCACAAGTGTCTTCCTTCAAAAGGTTCTTCTTACATTTTGTAGCTGAAGAGGGTTATTGATGACTCTTTCTTCATAGAAAAATATCTGTTTGCCCTTCCATGCCCATTCCTTGTAGGAGAGAAGAGCAAGGTTGGCACTTGGGCACCTCATTTTTTTAATATAAAATTTTGCACATGTTTCTGATAAAAAAACAAAACAAAAAAAACATTAATTTGTTTAATGTAAAGTTTTTTTTCAAAATTAAAGGGCCTACAGTTTTTTTTAAAACACCATCACTCCTGTCCTTGGGCTGTGTCTGGTATGGCAGTGTCTGAATGGAGCTGGACTGCAATGCCAGACATAGTCTGTGGACAGGTGGTGCCAATTCTAATCCTGAGCAATCCCTTTCAAAAAATAAGGCACTTCACCAATAGCTGCTGGTCCAATACTGCTCTTGACCCCGCTGTCCTCTGCTTCCTGGTCGCCAGCTAAGCACTCAGAAAATGACTTGGAATGCCTGTTCAGCCAGTTCACGGCCACAGTAGTGACCTTTTTGAGCCAGTGATTGGCTGAGCAGGCAGTCCAAGCCATTTCTTGTGTGTGTCAAGTTGGGACCAGGAAGTGGGGTGTATTGGGGCCTTGACCAGCATTGAAACAGAAGTGGCATTGAATAAGTGGAAGCATAGCGTTTTTTATTTGCATTCCTTTCTGGCCATTTTTTTCACTAATCCCCTACCTCCCCCCCCCCCCCCACCCAAAAAAACAAAACAAAACAAAAAAAACCTTTGACTTAATAATCCTATTTTATAAACAAAATTAAATCTATATGACATTTATTTCTTCAATGGGTTTTCTGGTGAAGAATAGCTATATTTTAGCCTTTTTTTCCTAAACAGCATATATTTAAAAAAAATTAACTAATATCTCCCAATCCTTTGCTATAAACCAGAAGTACAGAGTGCACTAAAAATAACTGGAGGGTAACTTTAACCCAATAATTTTTATAAAAAAAATATTGGATCACCTTTATCACTAGATACATTTCCGTTCACAGATCAGTTTCCCAGGCAAGAGCATTATCCCCAATAATTGGCAATAACAAGCGACATTTCATTCCAGAAATCTGGACTGGAATTGATGTGTTAACTGGAAAGAGATTATAGATAAACAGAATTAGGGATCAACAAGTCTGGAAACATGTGAGCTTTTATTATTTATTTCCATATTCTGTGAACATTCCTGGCCCATAGGTGTTATGCAGCAGCCTCAGGGTATTTAGGCAAGTTACCATAGTAGCCTTTTGTTCATGGACTTCATGCCAACTCAACATTTCTTTGCTATGCAGTCTTCAGTTGTGCTGGGCAAGTAGACAGAAGGAAATTTGAAGGAAAGTGGAAAACATCTACATAAGGTTAGAAATGTATCTATTTGATTGATTATGATTAGAGTTGAGCGAACACCTGGATGTTCGGGTTCGAGAAGTTCGGCCGAACATCCCGGAAATGTTCGGGTTCGGGATCCGAACCCGATCCGAACTTCGTCCCGAACCCGAACCCCATTGAAGTCAATGGGGACCCGAACTTTTCGGCACTAAAAAGGCTGTAAAACAGCCCAGGAAAGAGCTAGAGGGCTGCAAAAGGCAGCAACATGTAGGTAAATCCCCTGCAAACAAATGTGGATAGGGAAATGAATTAAAATAAAAATTAAATAAATAAAAATTAACCAAAATCAATTGGAGAGAGGTTCCATAGCAGAGAATCTGGCTTCCCGTCACCCACCACTGGAACAGTCCATTCTCAGATATTTAGGCCCCGGCACCCAGGCAGAGGAGAGAGGTCCCGTAACAGAGAATCTGTCTTCATGTCAGCAGAGAATTAGTCTGCATGTCATAGCAGAGAATGAGGCTTCACGTCAGCCACCACTGCAACAGTCCATTGGCATATATTTAGGCCCAGCACACACACAGGCAGAGGAGAGAGGTCCCGTAACAGAGAATCTGGCTTCATGTCAGCAGAGAATCAGTCTGCATGTCATAGCAGAGAATGAGGCTTCACGTCAGCCACCACTGCAACAGTCCATTGGCATATATTTAGGCCCAGCACACACACAGGCAGAGGAGAGAGGTCCCGTAACAGAGAATCTGGCTTCATGTCAGCAGAGAATCAGTCTGCATGTCATAGCACAAAATGAGGCTTCACGTCAGCCACCACTGCAACAGTCCATTGGCATAAATTTAGGCCCAGCACACACACAGGCAGAGGAGAGAGGTCCCGTAACAGAGAATCTGTCTTCATGTCAGCAGAGAATTAGTCTGCATGTCATAGCAGAGAATGAGGCTTCACGTCAGCCACCACTGCAACAGTCCATTGTCATAAATTTAGGCCCAGCACTAGTGTTGAGCGGCATGTCCCATATTCGAATTCGCGAAATTTTGTGAATATTCGAAAGAATATTCGTAAAATATTCGCGATTATTCAAATTCGTTATTATTTCGCATATGCGATAATTCGAATTTTCGCATCGCATAATACATATGCTATGCAAAATTCACATGTGCGCTAATGAAATCGCCTTACGAAGATTCGCAACTCAATTCAATCACTAATGTATGAATGCAATGCCCTTTGCCTCTGTTCTGGGACAAGTGTAGATATTCGCATGTGCGCTAATAAAATCGCCTTACGAAGATTCGCAGCTCAATTCAATCACTAATGTATGAATGCAAAGCCCTTTGCCTCTGTTCTGGGACAAGTGTAGATATTCGCATGTGCGCTAATAAAATCGCCTTACGAAGATTCGCAGCTCAATTCAATCACTAATGTATGAATGCAAAGCCCTTTGCCTCTGTTCTGGGACAAGTGTAGATATTCGCATGTGCGCTAATAAAATCGCCTTACGAAGATTCGCACCTCAATCACTTTCTAGGGAATGTGAGACTTTTGGGAATCAATCGAGATACAGTGGGGGGTGATGACAGTAGTTGACAGAGTACAGATCAATGTAATCTGTAAGGTGGAAAGTAAAATAAAAAATACGAATATTCGTAAATCGAATTTTACGAAGTTCTACGTATTCGCGAATATGGTGCTATACTATATGAATGCACAGGCCTTTGCCTCTCTGTTCTGGGGACAAGTGTAGATATTTGCATTTGCGTTAATAAAATCGCCTTACGAAGATTCGCAGCTCAATTCAATCACTAATGTATGAATGCAAAGCCCTTTGCCTCTGTTCTGGGACAAGTGTAGATATTCGCATGTGCGCTAATAAAATCGCCTTACGAAGATTCGCAACTCAATTCACTAATGTATGAATGCAAAGCCCTTTGCCTCTGTTCTGGGACGTGCCGATATTCGCATGTGCGCTAATAAAATCGCCTTACGAAGATTCGCGCCTCAATCACTTTCTAGGCAATGTGAGTAAGATCTGAGCTGTTGGACCTTTGGGAAACAATCAATTATATGTGTACTGTAATTTTGTGGGGGGGGGGGAAAAAACAAAAAACGAATATTCGTTTTTACGAATATATAGCACTATATTCGAAATATTCGCGAAATCGCGAAGTTGCGATATTCGCGAAAAAAATTTGCTTTTCGAATATTCGCTCTCAACACTACCCAGCACCCAGGCAGAGGAGAGAGGTCCCGTAACAGACAATCTGGCTTCATGTCAGCAGAGAATTAGTCTGCATGTCATAGCAGAGAATGAGGCTTCACGTCAGCCACCACTGCAACAGTCCATTGGCATATATTTAGGCCTAGCACACAGGCAGAGGAGAGAGGTCCCGTAACAGACAATCTGGCTTCATGTCAGCAGAGAATCAGTCTGCATGTCATAGCAGAGAATGAGGCTTCACGTCACCCACCACTGCAACAGTCCATTGGCATATATTTAGGCCTAGCACACAGGCAGAGCAGAGAGGTCCCGTAACAGACAATCTGGCTTCATGACAGCAGAGAATCAGTCTGCATGTCATAGCAGAGAATGAGGCTTCACGTCACCCACCACTGCAACAGTCCATTGGCATATATTTAGGCCTAGCACACAGGCAGAGGAGAGGTTCATTCAACTTTGGGTAGCCTCGCAATATAATGGTAAAATGAAAATAAAAATAGGATTGAATGAGGAAGTGCCCTGGAGTCCAATAATATATGGTTATGGGGAGGTAGTTAATGTCTAATCTGGACAAGGGACGGACAGGTCCTGTGGGATCCATGCCTGGTTCATTTTTATGAACGTCAGCTTGTCCACATTGGCTGTAGACAGGCGGCTGCGTTTGTCTGTAATGACGCCCCCTGCCGTGCTGAATACACGTTCAGACAAAACGCTGGCTGCCGGGCAGGCCAGCACCTCCAAGGCATAAAAGGCTAGCTCTGGCCACGTGGACAATTTAGAGACCCAGAAGTTGAATGGGGCCGAACCATCAGTCAGTACGTGGAGGGGTGTGCACACGTACTGTTCCACCATGTTAGTGAAATGTTGCCTCCTGCTAACACGTTGCGTATCAGGTGGTGGTGCAGTTAGCTGTGGCGTGTTGACAAAAGTTTTCCACATCTCTGCCATGCTAACCCTGCCCTCAGAGGAGCTGGCCGTGACACAGCTGCCTTGGCGACCTCTTGCTCCTCCTCTGCCTTGGCCTTGGGCTTCCACTTGTTCCCCTGTGACATTTGGGAATGCTCTCAGTAGCGCGTCTACCAACGTGCGCTTGTACTCGCGCATCTTCCTATCACGCTCCAGTGCAGGAAGTAAGGTGGGCACATTGTCTTTGTAGCGTGGATCCAGCAGGGTGGCAACCCAGTAGTCCGCACAGGTTAAAATGTGGGCAACTCTGCTGTCGTTGCGCAGGCACTGCAGCATGTAGTCGCTCATGTGTGCCAGGCTGCCCAGGGGTAAGGACAAGCTGTCCTCTGTGGGAGGCGTATCGTCATCGTCCTGCCTTTCCCCCCAGCCACGCACCAGTGATGGACCCGAGCTGCGTTGGGTGCCACCCCGCTGTGACCATGCTTCATCCTCATCCTCCTCCACCTCCTCCTCATCCTCGTCCTCCTCGTCCTCCAGTAGTGGGCCCTGGCTGGCCACATTTGTACCTGGCCTCTGCTGTTGCCAAAAACCTCCCTCTGAGTCACTTCGAAGAGACTGGCCTGAAAGTGCTAAAAATGACCCCTCTTCCTCCTCCTCCTCCTCCTCCTCCTGGGCCACCTCCTCTTCCATCATCGCCCTAAGTGTTTTCTCAAGGAGACATAGAAGTGGTATTGTAACGCTGATAACGGTGTCATCGCCACTGGCCATGTTGGTGGAGTACTCGAAACAGCGCAACAGGGCACACAGGTCTCGCATGGAGGCCCAGTCATTGGTGGTGAAGTGGTGCTGTTCTGTAGTGCGACTGACCCGTGCGTGCTGCAGCTGAAACTCCACTATGGCCTGCTGCTGCTCGCACAGTCTGTCCAGCATGTGCAAGGTGGAGTTCCACCTGGTGGGCACGTCGCATATGAGGCGGTGAGCGGGAAGGCCGAAGTTACGCTGTAGCGCAGACAGGCGAGCAGCAGCAGGATGTGAACGCCGGAAGCGCGAACAGACGGCCCGCACTTTATGCAGCAGCTCTGACATGTCGGGGTAGTTGTGAATGAACTTCTGCACCACCAAATTCAGCACATGCGCCAAGCAAGGGATGTGCGTCAAATTGGCTAGTCCCAGAGCTGCAACGAGATTTCGCCCATTATCACACACCACCAGGCCGGGCTTGAGGCTCACCGGCAGCAACCACTCGTCGGTCTGTTGTTCTATACCCCGCCACAACTCCTGTGCGGTGTGGGGCCTGTCCCCCAAACATATGAGTTTCAGAATGGCCTGCTGACGTTTACCCCGGGCTGTGCTGAAGTTGGTGGTGAAGGTGTGTGGCTGACTGGATGAGCAGGTGGAAGAAGAGGAGGAGGAAGCCGAGAAGGAGGAGGTGGCAACAGGAGGCAAAGAATGTTGCCCTGCGATCCTTGGCGGCGGAAGGACGTGCGCCAAACAGCTCTCCGCCTGGGGCCCAGCTGCCACTACATTTACCCAGTGTGCAGTTAGGGAGATATAGCGTCCCTGGCCGTGCTTACTGGTCCACGTATCTGTGGTTAGGTGGACCTTGCCACAGATGGCGTTGCGCAGTGCACACTTGATTTTATCGGATACTTGGTTGTGCAGGGAAGGCACGGCTCTCTTGGAGAAGTAGTGCCGGCTGGGAACAACATACTGTGGGACAGCAAGCGACATGAGCTGTTTGAAGCTGTCTGTGTCCACCAGCCTAAATGACAGCATTTCATAGGCCAGTAGTTTAGAAATGCTGGCATTCAGGGCCAGGGATCGAGGGTGGCTAGGTGGGAATTTACGCTTTCTATCAAATGTTTGTGAGATGGAGAGCTGAACGCTGGCGTGTGACATGGTTGAGACGCTTGGTGACGGAGGTGGTGGTGGTGGTGTTGGTGGTACATCCCCTGTTTGCTGGGCGGCAGGTGCCAACGTTCCTCCAGAGGCGGAGGAAGAGGCCGAGGCGGCAGCAGCAGAATAGGCCGAGGCGGCAGCAGCAGAAGAGGTAGCAGGGGGAGCCTGAGTGACTTCCTTGGTTTTAAGGTGTTTACTCCACTGCAGTTCATGCTTTGCATGCAGGTGCCTGGTCATGCAGGTTGTGCTCAGGTTCAGAACGTTAATGCCTCGCTTCAGGCTCTGATGGCACAGCGTGCAAACCACTCGGGTCTTGTCGTCAGCACATTGTTTGAAGAAGTGCCATGCCAGGGAACTCCTTGAAGCTGCCTTTGGGGTGCTCGGTCCCAGATGGCGGCGGTCAGTAGCAGGCGGAGTCTCTTGGCGGCGGGTGTTCTGCTTTTGCCCACTGCTCCCTCTTTTGCTACGCTGTTGGCTCGGTCTCACCACTGCCTCTTCCTCCGAACTGTGAAAGTCAGTGGCACGACCTTCATTCCATGTGGGGTCTAGGACCTCATCGTCCCCTGCATCGTCTTCCACCCAGTCTTGATCCCTGACCTCCTGTTCAGTCTGCACACTGCAGAAAGACGCAGCAGTTGGCACCTGTGTTTCGTCATCATCAGAGACATGCTGAGGTGGTATTCCCATGTCCTCATCATCAGGAAACATAAGTGGTTGTGCGTCAGTGCATTCTATGTCTTTCACCGCTGGGGAAGGGCTAGGTGGATGCCCTTGGGAAACCCTGCCAGCGGAGTCTTCAAACAGCATAAGAGACTGCTGCATAACTTGAGGCTGAGACAGTTTCCCTGGTATGCATGGGGGTGATGTGACAGACTGATGGGGTTGGTTTTCAGGCGCCATCTGTGCGCTTTCTGCAGAAGACTGGGTGGGAGATAATGTGAACGTGCTGGATCCACTGTCGGCCACCCAATTGACTAATGCCTGTACCTGCTCAGGCCTTACCATCCTTAGAACGGCATTGGGCCCCACCATATATCGCTGTAAATTCTGGCGGCTACTGGGACCTGAGGTAGTTGGTACACTAGGACGTGTGGATGTGGCAGAACGGCCACGTCCTCTCCCAGCACCAGAGGGTCCACTAACACCACCACGACCATGTCCACGTCCGCGTCCCTTACTAGATGTTTTTCTCATTGTTATGGTTCACCACAACAACAAATATATTATTTGGCCCAATGTATTGTATTCAAATTCAGCGGGATATAAATTTGAGGCCTAGTATTTAGGCGCTGGGTGACCGGTATGGATTTAGTGACAGAATTAGACTTGGAAATGCACAGAAGCGTGTGTGTGAAGTTATTCTGAATGACCCTATGTGCACCTTCAATATGATCTACCCTTTTAGGGATAGATTTCAAATAGCTCTGATATAGCAGAAACGACTAAATTATGAAATTGCTAAATTGGGAATTGTATTTCAACCCAGAACAAAAAATGTGCTTTGACGGACACTAAATAACTTTCCCAGCCACAACAGGACAGCGGTAACGAGAGATTTAGCGGGATATAAATTTGAGGCCTAGTATTTAGGCGCTGGGTGACAGGTATGGGTTTAGTGACAGAATTAGATTTGGAAATGCACAGTAGCGGGTGTGTGAAGTTATTCTGAATGACCCTATGTGCACCTTGAATATTATATACCCTTTTAGGGATAGATTTCAAATAGCTCTGATATAGCAGAAACCACTAAATTATGAAATTGCTAAATTGGGAATTGTATTTCAACCCAGAACAAGAAATGTGCTTGAACGGACACTAAATAACTCGCCCAGCTACAGCACTAAGGACAGATTTAGCGGGATATAAATTTGAGGCCTAGTATTTAGGCGCTGGGTGACAGGTATGGGTTTAGTGCCAGAATTAGACTTGGAAATACACAGTAGCGGGTGTGTGTGAAGTTATTCTGAATGACCCAATGTGCACCTTGAATATTATATACCCTTTTAGGGATAGATTTCAAATAGCTCTGATATAGCAGAAACCACTAAATTATGAAATTGCTAAATTGGGAATTGTATTTCAACCCAGAACAAGAAATGTGCTTGAACGGACACTAAATAACTCGCCCAGCTACAGCACTAGGGACAGATTTAGCTGGATATAAATTTGAGGCCTAGTATTTAGGCGCTGGGTGACAGGTATGGGTTTAGTGCCAGAATTAGACTTGGAAATACACAGTAGCGGGTGTGTGTGAAGTTATTCTGAATGACCCAATGTGCACCTTGAATATTATATACCCTTTTAGGGATAGATTTCAAATAGCTCTGATATAGCAGAAACCACTAAATTATGAAATTGCTAAATTGGGAATTGTATTTCAACCCAGAACAAGAAATGTGCTTGAACGGACACTAAATAACTCGCCCAGCTACAGCACTAGGGACAGATTTAGCGGGATATAAATTTGAGGCCTAGTATTTAGGCGCTGGGTGACAGGTATGGGTTTAGTGACAGAATTAGACTTGGAAATACACAGTAGCGGGTGTGTGTAAAGTTATTCTGAATGACCCAATGTGCACCTTGAATATTATATACCCTTTTAGGGATAGATTTCAAATAGCTCTGATATAGCAGAAACCACTAAATTATGAAATTGCTAAATTGGGAATTGTATTTCAACCCAGAACAAGAAATGTGCTTGAACGGACACTAAATAACTCGCCCAGCTACAGCACTAGGGACAGATTTAGCTGGATATAAATTTGAGGCCTAGTATTTAGGCGCTGGGTGACAGGTATGGGTTTAGTGCCAGAATTAGACTTGGAAATACACAGTAGCGGGTGTGTGTGAAGTTATTCTGAATGACCCAATGTGCACCTTGAATATTATATACCCTTTTAGGGATAGATTTCAAATAGCTCTGATATAGCAGAAACCACTAAATTATGAAATTGCTAAATTGGGAATTGTATTTCAACCCAGAACAAGAAATGTGCTTGAACGGACACTAAATAACTCGCCCAGCTACAGCACTAGGGACAGATTTAGCGGGATATAAATTTGAGGCCTAGTATTTAGGCGCTGGGTGACAGGTATGGGTTTAGTGACAGAATTAGACTTGGAAATACACAGTAGCGGGTGTGTGTGAAGTTATTCTGAATGACCCAATGTGCACCTTGAATATTATATACCCTTTTAGGGATAGATTTCAAATAGCTCTGATATAGCAGAAACCACTAAATTATGAAATTGCTAAATTGGGAATTGTATTTCAACCCAGAACAAGAAATGTGCTTGAACGGACACTAAATAACTCGCCCAGCTACAGCACTAAGGACAGATTTAGCGGGATATAAATTTGAGGCCTAGTATTTAGGCGCTGGGTGACAGGTATGGGTTTAGTGCCAGAATTAGACTTGGAAATACACAGTAGCGGGTGTGTGTGAAGTTATTCTGAATGACCCAATGTGCACCTTGAATATTATATACCCTTTTAGGGATAGATTTCAAATAGCTCTGATATAGCAGAAACCACTAAATTATGAAATTGCTAAATTGGGAATTGTATTTCAACCCAGAACAAGAAATGTGCTTGAACGGACACTAAATAACTCGCCCAGCTACAGCACTAAGGACAGATTTAGCGGGATATAAATTTGAGGCCTAGTATTTAGGCGCTGGGTGACAGGTATGGGTTTAGTGCCAGAATTAAACTTGGAAATACACAGTAGCGGGTGTGTGTGAAGTTATTCTGAATGACCCAATGTGCACCTTGAATATTATATACCCTTTTAGGGATAGATTTCAAATAGCTCTGATATAGCAGAAACCACTAAATTATGAAATTGCTAAATTGGGAATTGTATTTCAACCCAGAACAAGAAATGTGCTTGAACGGACACTAAATAACTCGCCCAGCTACAGCACTAAGGACAGATTTAGCGGGATATAAATTTGAGGCCTAGTATTTAGGCGCTGGGTGACCGGTATGGATTTAGTGACAGAATTAGACTGGGATATGGCCAAAAAATAAACAGACTATTGCTGGTTAAATGCACTTGGTGTGACAGCTTCACCCTGATGTAGGCTTTAGCCAAAAAACAACCACACCATTGAGGGTTAAATGCACTTGGTGACAGGCGCAGCTTGCCCCTGATTTAGTATATGGCCAAAAAATGAACAGACTATTGCTGGTTAAATGCACTTGGTGTGACAGCTTCACCCTGATGTAGGCTTTAGCCAAAAAACAACCACACCATTGAGGGTTAAATGCACTTGGTGACAGGCGCAGCTTGCCCCTGATTTTGTATATGGCCAAAAAATGAACAGACTATTGCTGGTTAAATGCACTTGGTGTGACAGCTTCACCCTGATGTAGGCTTTAGCCAAAAAACAACCACACCATTGAGGGTTAAATGCACTTGGTCGCAGCTTGTGCTGGTGCACCACAAGACACAAAATGGCCGCCGATCACCCCAGAAAAATGTGACTGACAAACGGTCTGGGCAGCCTAAAAACAGTGAGCAATTGAGGATCAGCAGCTCAATGATCCACAGCTGCAGATCGATCAGTTAATCAAGTCCTTTGGAGGAGTTAATCTGCCTAATCTCGCCCTACTGTCGCAGCCGCAACCTCTCCCTACGCTAATCAGAGCAGAGTGACGGGCGGCGCTATGTGACTCCAGCTTAAATAGAGGCTGGGTCACATGGTGCTCTGGCCAATCACAGCCATGCCAATAGTAGGCATGGCTGTGATGGCCTCTTGGGGCAAGTAGTATGACGCTTGTTGATTGGCTGCTTTGCAGCCTTTCAAAAAGCGCCAAGAAAGCGTCACAAAAGCGCGAAGAAAGCGACGAACACCGAACCCGAACCCGGACTTTTACGAAAATGTCCGGGTTCGGGTCCGTGTCACGGACACCCCAAAATTCGGTACGAACCCGAACTATACAGTTCGAGTTCGCTCATCCCTAATTATGATATATATATATATATATATATATATATATATATATATATTATAAATGCTAGTAATATTTTACAGCAGTTCTCCTGTACGTTGCTCTTTATATGGTCACATACATGAACATATGAGAGCCAAAAACGTATTTGTCCTGAACAAAGAAGTCTTCATGCTAAGCACATAGTTAGATCTTAACAAAAAAAGATACTGTAGTAGAAATATAACATCAGTCTTTTGGTAAGTAAGCAAGGTGGTTTAGATTGAAAGTCAAAGTGCCAAACTTGCTATGGTTTGAGTTGGTGGTGTTGAGTATGACATGTAATGGAGATGAACAAATTTCATGAAATTCATTTTGGATAAAATTCACCAAATTTTTCAATGAATAATTTCTTCCAGAATTAACAGTACAAATAAAGGTTGAGAGAGAGCGAGAGCCCCATGTATAATACTCCACTGAAAAAGAGATGGCCAAGTCAGTCTCTGGGTGAAATCTGCAAATCAGTACTCCTTTCAAAAGGACAAATTAAGTGTCTTAAGAAAAAACTGCCCTGGTTAGCTAAGTTGGCCTTTGTTGGGGTCTTGGGGTGCTTTTTCTTATTACAGAGACCAATTAGCATGCATGAGGAATACTGTAGTCTAGCCAAAGCTGCTCTGTGTTTCTGGGAAAAATATATTCAAATTAGCATATCTTACTTCTACTGGCTTCAGACAGGCTTAGTGTTCTTTTCTTTTTGGAAGAAAAACTCATTTGAATATATTTCCTAGAAAGTCAAAGTCATACACATTAGCATTCCTTTAAGAAAAAGCAGTAATTGAACAGTTTGAGGCTACCACCAGGAAAAATCTTATTATTATTGTAGATTGATAAATATAGAAGATTATTTGGTACAGGCAGCTTAACTGAACTTATTAGCTATTTCAAGAACATACATGAGATCATCCAGTCCATGGAACCATATAAAGCAATTAAACACCTCAACCCACACATTGTATCGAAAGGATTTTCTTTGATATGACCCTAAAGTTTATTGTTCTCATATGAACATGGAAACTTCATAGACAAAAATACTTAGATCCTGAAATATTTAAACACCTTAATTATATCATTTTCTCCTCCCTCAATCGTGGCCACGTCTATGAAGTTGTTTCAAGAGAAGAAAACCGTTTAACAGACTTTATTTCTTCCGAATGCAGAGTTTTGTCTCTCTTAAAAAAGCCACAAGAATGCTCATTAGTTTAATAATTTCCTGTCTCCTGTACCTTCAGCTGGTTTCATAGACAGAGTGGAACCTAAAAACAATCTGAAGAACAAGAACTCCCAACGCAAGACTTCAAAAACACACAAATGTGCGGGTGGTTCTGGCCATTGTCTACCACTTTCCAATTCTATTAGGCAACTACTCAAACATATGTCTTCGATAGTTGGCAAGGAACTTCATGTATCATCTGACATGGCTTTGATTTAGTATCTTTGGGACACAGGCTTCCTATAAATATGAAAGTTAAGGTAAGAGCCAAAGTCTACAATTTACTCTCCAGACATCTTTGGTGTTCTGTTTTACTTACTCTTGGCGTGGTCATTTCTGTTGTGGATCATACCATTTTACAAGCTTGAAAATGTTGACTTTATTAATGCATCTCTGGAGATACATTTTACAAGTTATTTTTTTGGCATCTATTGATGATTAACTGTGCTTATGAAATTTATTCCTAATGTAAATTCTACCAAAAATGGAAGCTATAAGTATGTAAGTGAACGACAGACACTTAGCACTTTCAAACATTTCTGATTATGGAAGGGGAAGACCCAATATGTCATACTAAACAACTGTAGAGCTTAGTTATATTTTTGACTCAAAATTTTATAGTAAAAGTAATATCATGAATCTTGGGACAAGATCAATATTGCATTTCCCACTGACCTCTGTCTAAAACTACGTAACTCTACACTTTAGTCCTGGATGCCATCTTGCGCATTTTCTGATATTGGACTCAAAATATTAGCATTGAGTACTAAGACACAGTAAATGTGGGTGATACAGACAGATGTCAACAAGAGCAATAAAAGTAAAGTTGTCTGGGAAATAGCTTACCTCCTCACAATCACGAAAAGGTGCTCAGATCTATATTGATTCACCCTTCAAAAATGCAAATAATATCCAGTACTAGAAGACTGGCACACTCAACATATGGAGCATAATGGATAGGTTCAGGTCACATAATTTTTTGTACATAGAAATAAAATATACAAGTAAAATATTATAAGAAAAAAGTGGGTATAAAATATTCAAAAATTATAAAAAAAATGATACAATGAACATTCAATAACTCTCTAAAATTTCAATAAATTTGCATCATAAAATGTGATACACCATTGATATTTGCTTCATACAATAAAATACACCCTTAAATTCATAGAGTGCCTTACACCATAGGTAAACTATATCTGCTCCCACATGGATTCATCAGTGGTAGGTAATATGGAAATAACTTCACTAGTTGTGTCTCTTATAGGAAAGAATGCGGGGAGATTGTTGTCCACCGCTGCAATAACGTCGATGGTATGGCAAAAGTGAAGGTTGCTCAGTATTGCTTTTAAATGTCATTATTTCTTTTTTGTGCAATATTGTTCACTGGTTCTCTACATTTTAGAGCCAGTGATAATGACCCACTATTGTGGGCTTACCTTCCCTTTGTCCTGGCTGATCGGTCAGATTTTTCTGGACCCGCCGGATGCCGGCGTCCCGGCTATTTCTCAGTCGGCGTCCCACGTGTGTTCGGAGATGTCAACAAGAGCTTTGAGATATGCCTGTGTCACCCATGGATCACAGGTGGCATTGTTATACAGTCAATTATTTATCGGTAAACACAATTGATTTCTTAATGAATAATAATTGAATACAGGAATAAATATTCATATCTGTTTTAAAGGAGTTTTGAAGGGAAATTATTGGTAAAGGGCTAATAAAGCTCCACCTAGTGGTGACAGCAGTAGACAAAAACTGAATCATTTTTTTTTTTTTTCATGCAGGGCATTTGGAGCCTTTTGATTAGAAAAAAAGAGCTCCGACCTCTATAAAGATAGTCGACGATATGGCACTGAAGGGTGGACATTCACTCTAAAGAAGTTAAATAGTCACCACAATGGAAAGCTAACACTTTGCTATATAAACTGTGTTAAAACTTTGATACTGAGGCTCTAGGGGTGACTGTTCTTAAATGTATGTTTGTGTTCTTTAGGGCCACAACTGTGAACTAGTCTCTGTGAGCAATCACTGCCCCCTCATCACTCCTGTCCCTTAAAAGCTATTCTCAGCATTGAAGGAGCTGTCCAATGAACAAAAAACAAAACTCTATTCTTATGATCTACTAGGACTCATGGGTGTTGTAGGAGAGTATCCCCTCTCAGAATGTCTTCTCTGTTAGACATAGTAGAAAGCTGTTAACAATGTCTTGTTCTATCTCTGGTTGTCCTCACCTACCCACCTACCCATATATAAAGGTGGTCATAAACAATAGAATTCCCCTTTTGGTGGAACCAGCCAAATATTCGGCATATGTTGGGTTAGAAACAAGACCAGCCATGTTGAATTTAAACATTTACCAACCGTTGCTCTTAAGGGATATAAGTCAGACTTAACCTGGCATGCATGTATATGAAGAGTTCATTAGCAATAGCCTTTGACTGACTGGATTGGCTGACAGCTATTGTATGTAAGTGTATGGACAATTTTGCATTTCATCTGAATGGCCCACAGATAACAATACATTTTTTCAGTAGCAGTTGATAGTAAGTTTTGGAAATGAGCTGACTTGAGGGGTTTTCAAGATGAGACAATCCCTTAAAACATTTAACACAACTGGTATCAATCATAGATCGAGAACCTACGGTTGCTTTCCCACGGAAGGTATTACTGCAGTAAAATCAAGTAGGCCACTCATTTTACAATGAATTTGCAGCAGATTTAACCCTACGCATTGCAAAGGTTGAAATCCATGGTTGGAAATCCATAGCTTGCAGATGGAACTTCTGTAGCTTCTCCTTCCCGTGGGAACATACCCAACCTTATATTTTATTATAATAGAATCCATCCCACTGAATTAAGTAAGATTATGTTCTGGTTGACCAACCAGTATACTTAAGGAGAACTGATGTAACTCATAAAGTGGCTACTCAACGGTCCATGGCACATATCATGTGAGTTTGTGGGTTGCGTTACTTCACTTGAGTGCTCTTTTAAACAGTGAAAGTGAAATTCAGAGTGCTGACATTAATGAGAAACTCCACCACTGCTGTCCTCCCCAGCCTAAGATAAATGTGGCAGTTGTATTGCACTTCAGCTATTATCTGATGAGGAATTCTTTGCAGTTTGCAAACCGTCTATTTCATCTCATGAATCTCAGATTGATTTCAAACCTGTGATTGCAGGTCATCTGTCAACGAGTCAAACTTCAGAGATCCACTCTGGCTCCCGTCCAACGCAGGTCTTCAGAACTCTTCAGGCTAAAAGTCTCTAATTATCCTATGCAACTGTGAAGCCTGCGAGCTGTTTAACCCTACGTTGAGCATTCTTTCTCCTTCTCCTCTTCTTCGTGGGCCCATCAGAGTTGAAAACAGAACATTCCTGGTGGATTTAATGAGCTGAAAGTTTAATTTCCAGCTGTTCCAATTAAACTGATGTCAGAAACAAACAGTAATTTGGTGTCCACAGAGAGAACATCAGTCGGTTTTCAGCTTCACATGACTGTTCTCAATTAAAATGAAATAGCGCTAATAACCAAAATCTTCTTGAGGAGACACAATGATCGTGGTTTTTGTCCTGGTTGTACATCACACAGATGGCTGAGAAATATTCGGCTTTCATATATGCGTTCCATGTTAATTAGGACAAATTTAACTTAAAGCACACATCCTAATTGGTAATATCTTTTGCTATCTGATGGGCACGTCCAGAATGAGCAAATGTGAGACTTCCCATGGCGTCCAGCCCTAGAAATGTCAGCTTTAATAAGCACCTACTGCAAATCACAGTAAACTAATTAGAGAACAATAGAATACAAAGGCAGGGGCGTAGCTAAAGGCTCATGGGCCCTGGTGCAAGAGTTCAGCTTGCCCCCCCTTCCTTTACTCAGCGCTGTTGCACCTAGCTTTTCTGCTGCCCAAGGCAAATATTGAAATGCCCCCCCCCCTCCCTCCAGTCCTACTGTTAAAGAGGTTGTCCTCTTTTTACTACTGATGACCTATCCTCAGAATAGGTCATCAATTTCAGATCAGCGGGGTCCTCCGACACCCTCGACGATCAGCTGTTTGAAGAGAGGACAGCGCTCATATGAGAGCTGCTTTCTCTGTTCTGTTCACCTGCTCGCCGTAGTATTCGCAGTGATGAGCAGGTAAACAGAGCAGAGAAGGCAGCGCTCATATAAAAAAAAAAAAAAACGGAAAACCCTTTTGAAGACATACTTGGAAAACATTACATACAGCGCTACAGAATATACAGGGTCATACAGCGCCACATATGTACCTCTTACATCCAGTGACTTCTCTTCTCTGATGTAGATATTCTTTTTCCTCTTCTTCTCCTGTCAGACCAGACCGCCATGGTAACTTCTTTCAGCCGCAGAGTTTAACTAACAGACATCTTACTTTCCTACTTTTCCATCATCCTCCCAACTTCTTAACACCCCATCTTGCCACCCCCAATACTGTGCCCACTGTGCTCCCCAATACTTTCCTGCAGAAACAATCCCCCTGAAAATACTGGTACCACACAGATAGTGCGTCAGTACAAAAACATTCCTTTATATTGTGCACTAGTACAACCCCCCCCTTCCCTTTCAGATCAGACCCCCATATAAAACCCTAAATGAGATCCCCCCCCATCTCAGACCAAACCCCCTTTAGACCTCTATGTCAGACCCCATATAAGACCCCAGTTTTAGACCTCAGATCAGACCCCCATTAGACCTCCCTGTAAGACCCCTACCCAAAATCAGACCTCAGATAAGGCCCCCATTAGACCTCCAGACCCCCATATAAGACCCCATTAGAACTCCAGACCCCCATTAGACCTCCAGACCCCTATATCATACCTCCATACCCCCATATCATACCTCTAGATCCCCTTTAGACCTCCAGACTCCCACTAGACCTCCATATCTGACCCACATTAGACCTCCAGACCCCCCTATCTGACCCCCATTAGACCTCCAGACTCTCAATAAGACCTCCAGACCACAATCAGACCTCTATTAGACCTCTAGACCCCCAATCAGACCCCCATTAGAACGCTAGACACGCAATCAGAACCCCAGTCAGACCTCTCCAGACCCCCCAGTCAGACCTCTCCAGACCCCCCAGTCAGACCTCTCCAGACCCCCCAGTCAGACCTCTCCAGACCCCCCAGTCAGACCTCTCCAGACTCCCCAGTCAGACCTCCAGACCCCCAGTCAGACCTCCAGACTCCCCTTTTCAGACATTCAGACCCCCAGTCAGACCTCCAGACCCCCCCATTAGACCACTTCAGACCCCCAGTCAGACCTCCAGACCCCCATAGACCACTCCAGACCCCCATTCGACCTCTCCAGACCCCCATTAGACCTCCATATCAGACCTCAGATCAGACTGTAAAATTATAAAGTAACTTACCTCTCCTGCCACCACTCTCCTTGTCCTGGCTGTCTTCCCTTTTCAGGGCCCGCGCTTCAGTCACCTGATCTCCTGCAGCGTCAGGTCGGAGTGCGCTCTGTATGTCCTGATGCAGCAGGCAGCCAGGACACAGCAGCGCGGACCCTGAGAAGAGCGAGCAGGAGGAGGGGTAAGTACTGTACAGCGCTCACAGCGCTTCTCTCCCCCTCCTCCTGCAGACTAGTGAGCGCTTCTATTATGGAAGCGCTCGCTAGTATTCCCTTTATAAGATGCACTGCATCTTATAAAGGGAAAAGTACAGTACCACTGGCAGGGGGGGGCCCTATGGTTGCCACCGCTGTGATCCCTATTGTTAAGCCAGTGCATACCAGAGAACTGATTGACTAAGTGGCTTTAATGCTAGAGAATCATATGACTGTGGAAGCTTTTGGCAGTATGGGCCCGTTCACTCAGTAGTTTATGCCACTGGAATTTTTGCACAGACTCAACGTTAAAATTCTGGTGGCGTGTGGTGCCTACCTCCCTTTGTTTTCAATGGGGTGCAGCACTGCAGTTTGTGTGGCTGTCAGTTTAAAGCTGTGACCGTGCCAAGAAGAGACATGTCCCTTCTTTTTTTTTTATAAACAATTTTTTATTGTTTTGTATTTTTTCCATACATAAATAGTCCATACATACGGATAATGTAAAATATCACAGTATAGTGCAAAGACATTATAAGGCTTGGGTTACAATCGTAGCATTTGTATAGAGACCGTATGTAGATCTCAAGTACAGACATTTTTGTATACATATGTCAGAAAAACCTGAGAGTAGAACAAAGAACTTCGGAACACCTGGATATAGAGTATGAGATATTAAGTAAGGTTTCTATATGACTTCCATAAAGACCAGATACTAAGGAAGGTACTTCTAGATTTCAATTCCCAGTGTGAGAGTTCTTCCAGGCGGTAGAACTGATCAACTTTGGCTGTCCAATGGTCTATGGTTGGGATGACTGAACTGCGCCAATTGATGGGGATAAGTAGTCGTGCAGCTGAGATCAGAAAGGAAAAGAGGGCTTTTTTGTGGACGTCCACACCCTTTATGCCAAAGGACAATAGTGCGATCTCGGGGGAAGCGGGGAAGTTGGTCTTGCATATGCTATTACTTAGGTTGAATATCCTCTCCCACCAGGGTTTTAGCAGGGGGCATTCCCACCAGATATGGAAAAAAGAACCTTTATTTTTGTCACATCTCCAGCATGTGTCTGGGACATTTGGGTAGTACGAGGAGATCTTGTCTGGGGTTCTGTACCACCTAGATAGTACCTTGTAACCGTTCTCCTGCACTCGCACACATCTGGAGAGCTTGTGTGGAGTACAGAAGAGTCTAGTCATTTCAGAATGAGAGAATTGTCTTCCCAGGTCCTTTTCCCATTGTACTATTGCTGTCGGTTTAACATTTGAAGAGGAGAGGGAAAGCTTTTTATAAAGAACGGAAATTAACTTAGATGGGTAATTTGTAGACTTCAATAGATTTTCAAACCAATCTAGGGTTTTTTGCATGTTTAGGGATTTAGCTCTAAGGCTGATTTCTTTACTCATATAAGTAAGGAGTAAGGTATGTGAGGGAGTAGCTTCCAGTTTGTTTAAAAGAGACTCCCCTGTGAGGACACACCCCTTAAACGTCCAGAAGATCAGTCATTAATTTAGGGGACATGTCCCTTCTTGATGTGGTGTCCAGACACATGCTGCTTGAAGCCATGGTGGGTGTCTGCTATTCGTTTTAGCTCCATTCAAGGAACTAAGCTGCAAGTGGGCCCGTGGCATCAAAAACGACATAGTCAAAATCCACTATTTGAACACACACTAGGAGTACTTAAAACCAATGTAAATTGAGAAACTGATTTACTATTAATGGGGAATTAGTTTTTTTGCTAGTCTAAGTAGGAGAGGTAAATGTACAGTATTGATTGGAACTATAGTTATTAAAGGTAGGGATTGGGGGTAGGGGTTCTTTAGTCAAGGGGACCCATACCACAATAAAAGAGGGCATCTAGGTTCTCTTTGCTCATGGACTCTGAGATGAAGGATTGACTAGAGAGTAACAGTAAGGTGCACTATTATGAGCCCCTCACTCTTGATAAATTAGATGTTAAGCAACAAGGGACCCACATATTATTCTTCTATAGGGGCCTGCCACTGAAAATAGGGGTTCTTTGCTTTGGACAAGTCATACTTTTTAGAAGGGTCATTTGACAATAAGCTTTTCACAAAGTGTTTTTCTGATGGGATCCCCAGCGATCAATTGTAATCTGATGGGAAATCTAGCTGTAAAGGCTGATGCACATGACCGTATGTATTTTGCGGTCCACAAAACACGGATCTGCAAAAAATACGAATGACATCCATGTGCCTTCCGCATTTTGCAGAACCGAACAGCTTGGCCATGTTAGAACAGTCCTATCCTTGTCCATTATGCGGACAATAATAGGACACGTTCTATTTTTTTGCGGAAGGGACATGCGGACACACGGAAACAGAATGCACATGGAGTAACTTCTGTTTTGTTGCGGACCCATTGAAATGAATGGTTCTGCATACAGTCCGCAGAAAAACGGAATTGATACGGAAAGAAAATACGTTCGTATGCATGAGCCCTAAGTGTTCAATTTCTCTACAGCGTCACCACTGGGGAAATTGAGCATTAGACAGAGACCATTCAAATCAATAGGTTGTCTATGTCACGCAGGACAGGGCAAGCCCTTCAGAGCGAGGGGTACTTTTTGTAAGCTCTCTCCACTCTGTGAGGATGAACAGAAGACTCCTTATTATCTCCTTGACTGACTTAAGTCCTTAAAAAGATATTTGCAGATAGGTTTTCTAGACTAGATACACATTTAAAAATTGCATGTTCATATAGGCTACTTTCACACTAGCTGATCCGTTATGGTTCTGAAAAACGATTCTGTTACAATAATACAGCCGCATGCATCCATCATGAATGGATCCGGTTGTATTATGTCTTCTATAGCCATGACGGATCCGTCATGAACACCACTGAAAGTCAATGGGGGACGGATCCGTTTTCTATTGTGTCAGAGAAAACTGATCTGCCCCCATTGACTTACATTGTGTGTCAGGACGGATCCGTCTTGCTCCGCACCACATCGCTTCTATCATTTAATCCAAGTTCCCCCAGGGCTTGTGTACGTAAGACCCACCTAGTGTTGATCACGAATATTCGAATTTCGAATTTTTATCGCGAATATAGGTACTTCGAAAATTTGCGAATATTTCGAATATAGTTATATATATTCATAATTTCGAATATTCAAATTTTTTTTCCCTTTATTTTTTTTATTAGATTTTTTATTTTATTTTTTATCAGTACACATGATCCCCTCCCTGCTTCTAGCTTGTGGGCCAATAAGAAGGCTGCAATATACAAACCGGATTCCAAAAAAGTTGGGACACTATACAAATCGTGAATAAAAACTGAATGCAATGATGTGGAGGTGCCAACTTCTAATATTTTATTCAGAATAGAACATAAATCACGGAACAAAAGTTTAAACTGAGAAAATGTACCATTTTAAGGGAAAAATATGTTTAATCAGAATTTCATGGTGTCAACAAATCCCAAAAAAGTTGGGACAAGGCCATTTTCACCAGTGTGTGGCATCTCCCCTTCTTCTTACAACACTCAACAGACGTCTGGGGACCGAGGAGACCAGTTTCTCAAGTTTAGAAATAGGAATGCTCTCCCATTCTTGTCTAATACAGGCCTCTAACTGTTCAATCGTCTTGGGCCTTCTTTGTTGCACATTACTCTTTATGATGCGCCAAATGTTCTCTATAGGTGAAAGATCTGGACTGCAGAATGGCTATTTCAGTACCCGGATCCTTCTCCTACGCAGCCATGATGTTGTGATTGATGCAGAATGTGGTCTGGCATTATCTTGCTGAAAAATGCAGGGTCTTCCCTGAAAGAGATGACGCCTGGATGGGAGCATATGTTGTTCTAGAACCTGAATATATTTTTCTGCATTGATGGTGCCTTTCTAGACATGCAAGCTGCCCATGCCACACGCACTCATGCAACCCCATACCATCAGAGATGCAGGCTTCTGAACTGAGCGTTGATAACAACTTGGGTTGTCCTTGTCCTCTTTGGTCCGGATGACATGGCGTCCCAGATTTCCAAAAAGACCTTCGAATCGTGACTCGTCTGACCACAGAACAGTTTTCCATTTTGCCACACTCCATTTTAAATGATCTCTGGCCCAGTGAAAACGCCTGGGCTTGTGGATCTTGCTTAGAAATGGCTTCTACTTTGCACTGTAGAGTTTCAGCTGGCAACGGCGGATGGCACGGTGGATTGTGTTCACTGACAATGGTTTCTGGAAGTATTCCTGAGCCCATTCTCTGATTTCCTTTACAGTAGCATTCCTGTTTGTGGTGCAGTGTCGTTTAAGGGCCCTGAGATCACGGGCATCCAGTATGGTTTTACGGCCTTGACCCTTACGCACAGAGATTGTTCCAGATTCTTCGGATTCTTTGGATAATGTTATGCACAGTTGATGATGATAGATGCAAAGTCTTTGCAATTTTTCGCTGGGTAACACCTTTCTGATATTGCGCCACTATCTTTCTGCGCAACATTGTGGGAATTGGTGATCCTCTACCTATCTTGGCTTCTGAGAGACACTGCCACTCTGAGAAGCTCTTTTTATACCCAATCATGTTGCCAATTGACCTAATTGTCTTCCAGCTCTTCGTTATGCTCAAATTTACTTTTTCCAGCCTCTTATTGCTACTTGTCCCAACTTTTTTGGGATTTGTTGACACCGTGAAATTTTGAATCAACGTATTTTTCCTTTAAAATGATACATTTACTCGGATTAAACATTTGATCTGTCATCTACGTTCTATTACAAATAAAATATTGACATTTGCCATCTCCACATCATTGCATTCAGTTTTTATTCACGATTTGTTTAGTGTCCCAACTTTTTTGGAATCCGGTTTGTACTTGACTTTAGGAGTAGTAGTGTTTGCGAATTTTGCTCTATATTTGTTTTTTTCGAATATTCGCTATATTGCTATATATTCTTGTTTTAGAATATTACGAATATTCGAAAAAACGAAGTTATAGCAATATAGCGAATATTCAAAAAAAAAAAGAATATAGAGCAATTTAGCTAATATAGTGCTTTAGGCCCCATTCACACGGCCGTGTTTAACGGCCGTGTGCGGGCCATGGAACCGCGGCCTGGATCCCTCCTGAGAGCAGGAGCGCACGGCGTCACTGGTTGCTATGACGCCGTGCGCTCCCTGCTGCCGGCACAGTACAGTAATACACTGGTATAATCTATACCAGTGTATTACTGTACTGTGCCGGCAGCAGGGAGCGCATGGCGTCATAGCAACCAGTGACGCCGTGCGCTCCTGCTCTCAGGAGGGATCCAGGCTGCGGTTTCACGGCCCGCACACGGCTGTGAAACACGGCCGTGTGCATGGGGCCTTAATCTTTTTTTTTATAGTTGTAATTTTTTTCCAATCTGAACTTCAGATGAGAAAAAAATTACAACTATTAGACAAAGAAGATTATAGCACTATATTAGCTAAATTGCTCTATATTCGTTTGTTTCGAATATTCAGTATATTGCTATATATTCTTGTTTTAGAATATTACGAATATTCGAAAAAACTAAGTTATAGCAATATAGCAAATATTTGAAAAAAAATCAAATATAGAGCAATTTAGCTAATATAGTGCTTTAATCTTTGTCTAATAGTTGTAAGTTGAAAAATTCGCAATAAAAAAATTAGAATCCAAAAATTTGAATTATGAAAATTCGCATATTACACAATCATTACCTTGGCGATTTTTTGAGTAAAAAAAATCATAGAATATAACGAATATTCGAATTTGCGAATATTCGACGAATATTTTACAAAATATTCGCGAAATATTGCAAATTCGAATATGACCCATGCCGCTCATCACTAGACCCACCTAGCCTCCCTCTGCAGGAGGAGGCGATGTCTATCTCCTCCCTGCAGAGGGGTGGGTACAACCTCTAAGCCGGAGAAAGAAATACAATTAATATCACCACCATGGGCTTCTCTCACATGATCTATCAATCTTGGACATCCCTTCCCTGTCTTAATGGAGTTGAAATGCTCCCTAACTCGTTCAAAGAGACACCTAATGGTCTTCCCGATATAAAATCGCCCGCAGGAGCACAGTAGTAAATATACCACATATGTGCTCCTGCAGTTGATGAAGGTATTTACTTTATGCTGAATGCCAGCAAATCCAATGTAGTTCTTTTGGGAATTGTAAGTGCATAGTGAACAACTACCGCACCTAAAATTACCTTTTGGTAAGTTACTTCTGAGCCAGTTCTTACTTTTACCAGGTTGGGACCTGCTCCTAACAAGCCTGTCTTTGACAGTATGACTCCTTCTGAAAGCAATAAACGGTTTCTGTCCTGTGAGCTCATTCAGGGTTGCATCTCTCCTTAAAATATCCCAATTTTTAAATATAACTGAGCGTATACGTTCCGCCATGGGACTATATTTAAATGAAAATGCAAACCTCATGCCCCTAGTGTTTGTTTTGGTCTGATCACCCCTGCGACTATTGTTCTTCAATAAACTATCCTGTGAGAAATTCTCTTCTACCCTCTTCATGTCTCTATCAAGCAATTCTTCAGGGTATTCTCTCTTAAATAGGCGCTGCTTCAAATCAAGGGCCTGTCTATGGTAACCACTGTCTTTGCTGTTAATACGCCTCAATCTAATAAATTGTCCGTAAGGTACGGCTTTTTTGACACTTAGTGGATGGAAGCTGTCATGGTGGAGCAAGGAGATGGTCGCCGTGGGCTTACGAAAGCCCTCCGTGACCAACTCGTCGCCCTCCACCAGGACAGTCACATCCAGGAATTCCAGCCTGGTACCTCCAAAGTTGAGGGTGAAGGTCATTCCCATGTCATTACTATTGAGGAAATCAACAAATTTGCTACACTCGTTCTCTGTGCCCTCCCAGACTATGAACACGTCATCTACAAAACGCAGATATGTCTTGAGTTTGGGGAGAAATGGATTTGTGTAAATATACCTGTCCTCTAGTCTGGCGAGGTACATATTAGCGAATGTACAGGAGACGGGGGTCCCCATAGATGTACCCAGCTTTTGCCTGAACCACTCGTTCCCAAACTGAAAAACATTATTGGTCAAAATGAACTCAAGTGCCTCACCAATGAAGTTACAATATAACTGACTTTTTCCCAAATTAGCCACGATGTCGAGGACTGCCTCTACACCTGCATCATGAGGGATGCGAGTATAGAGGCTTTCCACATCGAGAGACACCAATTGATAACCCTCTTGCCAATGCAGTTCCTTGAGGGCTAATAAAAAATCATTAGTGTCTCTGAGATAAGCAGGAGCACTAGTGAGGACTGGTCTCAAGAGCCAGTCTACATATTTAGACAAAGGCTCAGTCACTGAGCCAATTCCCGCGACGATGGGACGTCCCGGGGGATGGCTCAGTGACTTATGGACCTTCGGAAGAAAAAACCAAGATGGTTTCGCCGGGGACGAGGGAACAAGTTTGTCCAATTCCTAAGGAGGAAACCCGCCTCCACATATTTACTAACAAGGGACTTAAGTAATTGCTGGGTACTAGCCAATGGGTCCCCCCGTATCCTCTCGTACACGCGTGTGTCCCCCAATTGCCTGAGGGCTTCATTTAAATAGTATTCCCTAGACATGAGAACCACATTGCCCCCCTTGTCCGCCGGTTTCACAATTATATCATCTTGAGAGCGGAGCCAATGCAAGGCTTTCTGCTCATCTGGATTAATATTTGATTGAGCAGTAGAATAAATCACTGCTCGGATATCTCTCATTACTTGGTGTTGGAATATATCAATGCTACTGCCAGCGGGCATAGGGGGCAAAAAGTGGATTTAACTCCACCCTTTAATGGATCCACAGAGGTGTCACAAGAGGGCTCCTCAGTAACATCCATTCCAGTGAGAAACTCAAGACAGGCTAACTCTTCTTTATTGAATTTCGTGGATACTTGGAAAGCTGCGGGGTCAGGGCAAAGTGGTGACTCCCCTTGTGTGGTGACTACCTTATGTGGGATATCTCTAAACAGCTTGTGTAAATGTAACTTGCGAGTAGCTTTAAATAAATCCACTTCAAAGGTAACAGGGTCGAATTGCTCTGTTAGACTATAACCAAGTCCTTTACTGAGGACCTTTATGCAACCAGGTGGAAGAAGACGGTCGGTTAGATTAATCACCAAGTTGTCATCAGGTGATAGGGAAGTCTCTATTTCCTCCAGGAAACCTGTTTCTTCTCCCTTTCCGATTTCCTGACTCCTGTTTTTCTTGTTGGTTTTCCTCCGTCCCCTTCTGGTCTTTTTCCTAAAGGGTCATTCGATTCCCCTGCAGCATCGGTCGGTGCTTGATTGGGATCATCTGAAATACTGGAGTCAGAATCCGTAGTCCAGTAATCATTATTCTGACGGCGATATGGTTTTTTCTTTTGTTGTTTTTTGAACTTTCTACCAGTGTTCCAATCAAAGATATGACCGGATTCATAGTCCTGTTTGTCTCTCACAAACTTGTCTCTCTTCCTTTCCTTAACGTCAGCTTGCACGACTGTAAGTTTTTTATTGAGTTTTCTATCAAATGCCTCGAGGAGATTTTCAGACAGCCTAGACTCTAGTTCTACCCTTGCTTTGGTGAGTTCATCTTTTACTGTCTCATATTCCTTGATGTCTCTTTTCAGAACTGCATCCCAAATTTGTAGGGAGAAATTTGCATGCAACTGTTGCCATTCCTTTAGAAAAACATTGTCATGCTCCTATTGCGCAGGAAACTTATACACCTTTAAACCGCTTGGCACTCTTCCACTCTCCTTATAGGATTTTAGTGAATTGACCATCCAGAACAGACGTATCTCTTTATCTGCCAACTGCGCTACTTTCACTTCAAGCGCACGAGTGCTCAAGTTTTGCAGGGTGTCCCTGGTGTTGCATAGCGTGAAGAAATCTTCCGCCCCTTCTCTGCCTTCTAATACAGACTGGCTGGATACCTCAGTAGCCATGTAAATAGAAGAGCTGCAATGATTAGTGTTGCTTGGTGGTTCGTGGCGTGCTCAAGCCCCAAAGGTAAAGTCCTGGATAATCCACACACATCAAGTAGGGGGCGGCACAGCCACACACAACAATCAGCGCCGACAATCAGAGCAGTATGTACGGCTGTAGAGGATTCACACGCTCGGTGGTGCTCAGCTGGACGTAGCAGGTAAGGTGCACATGGAACCGGTGTAGAAGAGAAAATAGACAGCGGCACTCACCCGTGTGGAAAAATAGCGGCAGCTTTATTTCCAGATTCAAGTAAGGCAGGGGGTGGACAATTCTATAACACGCATTGAACAGCGGCAGCCGCTTCCTCAGGCTGTGCGTCAATGCGTGTTTGCGCATCGCTTCTTTTAAATGCTGGCGCAAGCCGTTGTCATGGAGATCGGCAAGCTAGACTGCGTCTGCATATAAAGGGTGACTCAAAACATAAAAACAATACACTGACAACAACAGCAGGTTATAAGTACTGTGCACAACACATACGCATGATGCTAGATACATTATTAGAGGAAGGGGCTGCAGGGCACCCAAACAACAAGCTTTTAAGCTGTGGGCACTTAGAAGCCATCACAGCCATGCCTAGTAATGGCATTGCTGTGATTGGCCGGTGCATCATGTGACCCAGCCTCTATACAAGCTGGATCACGTGTAGCACCGCCCATCAGCTCTGAGTAGTGCAGGGACAGGAAGCAGGCAGCTGAAGCGAGAGAGAGTGTTCGGAATCTCATCTGGCTGTTAATTCTGTGGGTGACCTACAGTGATTTTTTAGTGGGTGCAATGACACAAAAATATAATAGTTAATCTGTCTGTTAGTTCGGTGGGGGACATATACCCATTTTTGGTGTGAGGTACACCTGCACTGCATCCGTGACAGGAAAATTAATATAGTTAATCTGTCTGTTAGTTCTGTGGGTGACCTCAAAAAATGAGA
Organism: Bufo gargarizans; assembly: GCF_014858855.1. Taxonomy (NCBI): domain Eukaryota; kingdom Metazoa; phylum Chordata; class Amphibia; order Anura; family Bufonidae; genus Bufo; species Bufo gargarizans. The sequence goes on from NC_058086.1 coordinate 31,404,844, forward strand.
AGATCATCAAATAAGGGACGTGGCCCTGGTCGTGGTGCTGCTGGTGCTGGCTGAGCTCCTGTTGCAGGGAGAGGACGTGGTCGATCTGTGCCAGCTACACGCCCAAATGAAACACCTTCCTCAGGTGCACGTAGGTGACAGAACATTCAGCGTTATTTTGTAGGCCCGAATACCGGTGTACGAATGGTGAGGCCAGAACAAGTAGAGGCGGTAGTAGATTGGGTGGCTGACAGTGCCTCCAGTTCCTTCACATTGTCTCCCACCCAGTCCCCTGCTGAAACCGCAGAGTTGGCACTTGCAGCCCATGGGCATCTGTATTTCACCTCACCCCCTTGAAAATCAGCCATGCAGTCTGAGCCCCAAGTCATCCAGCAGTCTCTTATGCTTTTTGATGACTCTGCTGGCAGGGTTTCCGTTGGCCATTCACTTAGCCCTGCCCCAGAAGTGGAAGAGATTGAGTGCACTGATGCCCAATTACTTATAGAATATTGAGTAGACAAGTATACCGGCCGCACCCAGCTGTTGTTATACTCCAGCGCACTTTCTCTTTACGTTCTCTTTTCCATTTCCAAATGTTTTGGGGCCTTACCAAATTTATATAAAATAAATAAAGGGAAAAAAAACAAAAACAGTCTTGGCTACCTTCTCCTCCTCCACTGCCACTTATACCTACACCGCCATATCCACCGCCTTGTCAACCTCCTACTCCACTTTGACCTCCGCCTCCTAGTTCAAGATTATTATTTAAAAAAAAATTATATTCTATGTTATTTTAAGTCATTTCCTATCCACATTTGTTTGCAGGGCAATTGTCCTGCTCTTACCCCCATTTTGCTTACTTTTGCAGCCCTCTAGCCCTAACTATGACTATTTTACAGCCATTTTAGTGCACCAAAGTTCTGATCCCCATTGACTTCAATGGGGTTCGGGTTTGAGTTCGGGTCAAGTTCAGTTCCAGAACCTTAACTTTGACCACGGGTCCGCTCATTCCTAGTCAGAACATATAGCGTTATTCACTAAACAAATCTATCTTCTGAAAGAGCAAGCCCACTTTTAATCTCACTTTTCACATTTGAAAAGTGAATAGGAAAATTATATTTTTGGGGAGAAAATTTGGAGGCTTATACTGTTTGCATGTTTTTGCAGTACTTTCCCCCCCAGAAATTGGCATAAACAGGTCAGTAAATGTTGGACAATGCCTTTTACTTAAAGTGAATCTCTAGCCATTCACCCCAAAAAATATTGCAGTGGCCAGGTTTGGGGTGGACAAATGCTACGCTTAGTCCTACGGACATTGTCGAGGTGTCACCACGTGCTGATGTTCTCCAGATGGGGTGGCAAGGTGTTGTTCACCCCACTGGTCGTGGCTCAGGATCCCCATCTCAGCGTCTTCTTGCGGTCACTCATGCAGGCTGGTATGAGTCTCCCCTCTAAGCACTGGTCCCTAACTGCAGAACACTAGGGGCTCTGACTGCTCCTCTTAAAAACAGTTTCTAGCTAAACTAGAATTTTCTAGTGGGAGGGGTGAAGTGGAGAAGCTCAGCACAAACAGATACATTGTAACACTTTCTGTCTCTCTTAGACTTACATTAGAGCTTCATGGACACTCAATGGCAATGACACATAAGATTTCCCAGACAAAAACAAGTTTCTAGACATAACAACAGAACTAAACCAGACAGTCACAAGGTCAGTCTGTCTGGTTTTGGTGGTAAACAACGTCTGGCTTTTTCCCTCCATTGATAGTATATTGGTCATAGTTCACTTAAAGAGTTTCCTTTATGAAGACAATACTTTTCCAATGGACATCATGGGTATCAACAGTGACCGCTGCTCTGGAGGACTCTGCCTGGACTTCTGCTACTGCATGGAAAGTGTGTGGCTAGTCGTAGCTTTCTCTATCAGCCTTTTGGACCTTATATAATCACCCTAAAGCATCTAGGTCCCCAGACAAATGCAAAAACAGCCCTTCCACACACACACCATGTGCCATTAAAGAGGTTTCCCAACTTGGACATATATGGCACAGATTTCCGATATGTGCAGGTCTCACCTATGGGTCCTGCTACTTTCTCAAGAATGGGGACCTGAAGTGAATGGAGAACACTCAGTGCATGTGCTGCCTCCTCCATTCAGTGCTATGGGACTTCAGATAATCCATAGTAAATCCCATAGTGAGGAATGGAGGTATAAGCATGCATGTATGATGTGCTAGACCTTTGCTTTTACAGCCCCATTCCTGAGATAGGAGCTGGTCACAGGGGTGGGACAAACACTTCTTGGACTCTTATGGCATATCCTATCAATATGCCATAAATGTACAAAATGGACCTAACCCTTTAAGACTGGGTCTACTTAGAGACCAGGGCCTGGGCGCAACTGCTACCATTTCACCCATGTAGTCATGGTAATTGTTAGACCGGCTTCAATCTAAAAATGAAGACATTGGGGGGTTGTATCAGGGTGCTGTGGCTTTAATATAAGCCCTGAAATCTTGTCATACTAAGGTCATATTTTGGAAATTGAAACCTTCTTATTTCTGGCATTTTTTGCTTAAACATACGATTCTATTATATCCATATCCTTCTGTAACAAATTGAAATCCTAAAGCTATTACTTCTTTTTGTTGTTCCGTTATCTTGATGTGTTTTCATATTTTTTTTTTAATTTCTTGCTTGTTTGCTATTTTGTTAGAAGATATGTGTCCTTGTGCCAAGAAGCTGATCATTACCCCGACCCCACGTCACCTTAGGGGTTGACCAGGATCAACTCCTATAAAGCTGAAACCCACAAACTAGCGGCTCTTTTAAAAGACAGCAGGAGGGAAGTGAGTTCATGAAATGTTTCCTTGCAAAGCGAATAAGAAACATGTGTTTCCTTTTCAAGTTTACTTAATGCAGTGCAATCAATGTGCCTTTCAGTCGGTGATAATATAATTGTAAGTGCGTAAACCAAATCTATAGCCCCCCCCCTTCCCCCAGCAGTGATGTCAGTGCAGGTAAACACTCAGTTATGAGGATGTGGACTTTGCAAACCGGGGACCTAATGAATGGGGTGGGACCTATGGCAGGACAACAGGTTACTTCTACTCCCCGGCTATAATAAACCATTCTGTACAGTATCCATAGGTTTCTATGGGGCAAGCGTATGTCAAAAGAGTCGCTTTTTTTGCAAAGACAGATTTGCATCTGGATCACTCTATGCTTAGGCACCTACGCTTTGTGAAAACGGGGGAATGGACGTATCCAAATGTATGAATGTATCTGTGCAGTTCGCATTTGAATCTGTGAGAAGGCCCGAAAAAATCCAAATATGTATGAGGATGTGTAATTACTAGTGTGGAGCGAATAGAAGTCCGCGAAAAGGTCTTCGATCCGAATTTCAGGGAAAATTCGATACGCTGCGTAGACGAATTTCCTCGTGCTTCGTTGGTAACAAATCTATTTCCCTGAATAAAAAAAAAAAATCATGCTTACCTCCTCCATTTGAGTGCGAAGATTCGGCTGCCGCCATTTTGATTCAAGATCCCGAGCAAAATTCCGTGCACGGGCCGAGCGAGATTTCGCACTGGATTTTCAATCAAGATGGCGACGGCTGGCTCTTTGCGATCAAATGGATGAGGTAAGTATAATTTTTATTTATTTTTATTTTATACTTTAAAATTAATGTGAGATGTGGCAATCAGCTATGAACACGACATCTGAGGGGTACAAAGACGGGGGCGGTGTAATTGTCGCTCCCTGTCTTTGCACTCACTGCTTACAAAGAAATGCTCTTCGTTACAAAGTAATTAGTCACAAAGTGAATTTTTTTTGTGAAATTCGGCGAAGCAGCCAAATACATTTTCCAATTCTTTTTTCATCTCTAGTGAGGATCACAAAGTCCCAAACTTCTGATTAAGTGACCTATCAATTCAATTTGTCATTAGTTTATTAATTGTTTGCGAGCATAGCCTATGAATTAAAAAAAAAAAAAAAAAAACCTTAAAGGGGCTATCTACCGTCAGCAAATGGCATTTATCAAGTAGAGAAAGTTAATACAAGGCACTTCCTAATGTATTGTTATTATCCATATTGCACCCTTTGCGGGCTTTAGGCCTAGTTCACACTTCAGTGATTTCCGCCAGTGATTTTCAGCCAAAGCAAGGTGTGGGTCCAAAATGCAGAACGAGTGCAGAGCTTTCCTATACCTTATCAATGGAGGCTCCATTCCTTGTTTTGGTTGAAAAGCCACTGAAGAAAATCACTGAAGTGTGGACTAGGCCAAAGGGCTCATGCGCACGAACATATTTTCTTTCCATGCCCTTTCAATTTTTTTGCGGACCTTATGTGGAACTATTCATTTCAATGGGTCCACAAAAAACTGATGGTACTTCATGTGCGTTCCGTTTCCATAAGTCCGTATTTCCGTTCTGTAAAAAAACTGAACATGTCCTATTATTGTCCGCATTACGGACAAGGATAGGACTGTTCTATGAGGGGCCAGCTGTTCCGTTCCGCAAAATATGGAATGCACACGGACAACATACTTACTTTTGGATCCTTTTTCTTGGGGACCGCAAAATACATACGGTCGTGTGCATGAGCCTTTATGCTGTGCTCATTTCAAGGGATTATGGCCCCTGCTGCAACGCAGATATGAGGTGGTCGGGAGCTGCTGCGCACGTGCGCCTATGTGCGCTCCCACAGTCCCTTCCACATTGTGCTGTCCGATTTTTTTCAGGACCCATAGAAAATGAATGGGTCCAGATCTGGTCCAGATCTGTTCCGCAAAAAACGGAACAGATCAGGAAAGAAACAACGGACATGTGAATGGACCCTAACCCTGGCTGTACTGTATGTGACCTCACTGTGCCTATTAACCCTGTACTATGATGTCACCCACTGTGCATGTTCACCCTGTACTGTTAGTCACGGTACAGGGTTAATAGGCACAGTGATGTCACATACAGTCAGGGTTAATATGCAATGTGACATCACAGTACAGGGTTAATATGCACTGTGACATCTCAGTATAGCCAGGGTTAATGTGCACTGCAAATATAAGCACTGTACTGTGTTGTCACTGTGCATATTAACCCTTTACTGTGATGTCACTGCATATTAAAGGGGTACTCTGGTATAGGAAAATAAATTCCCTATCCATGTATCTATGGGAGAGCCGCAGATACAGCACTTGTGTATCTTCAAATCTTCCATAGAGATACATGGAGGGGGAGTGTTGACCACACCACCGCTCCGTGCAGTGGTTGACACATCTTATTTATTGACGACGGAGCCGGGGTGCCGTACGGGAGATCACGAGCATCCCAGTGATCTTTGTGGGGGCCTCATGTTCGAGTTTCGCCTAAGGCCTCACAAAGTCTAGAGCCGCCTCTGATTCCAGTAGATGGTAACTGTAGAAATTCCTGTGCACTGAGCTCCCCCTAGTGGTGACTACAGGCAGCCAGTTTTGTCATTTCTGTACATTGGAAGCAGGAGATTTATCAATGTATTTTTGCGTCTGGTGTCAATACATTGAAAAATATGCTGTTCAGAATGAGCAACATATTTAGAGAGCATCAAAGCAACTTTTTCCAACATAGAAGTTGAATAAAGTGAGGTGGATCACCAATATTTTTATAAAATGTTTTTTTTTTTTTTTTTCTTCCACTTAATTTTTTAAAAACTTTAATTTGTTAGAAATCTGGGACGTTGCGTTTTACATTGCCTGGCGGTAATTGTCACAATTGAACTGGAAAACTCGGTTGGGCAGGGGGGCCTGTCACCAGGTAGCGTCACGGGTATCAAGATAGAGCGGAGGTGCACCCCCTGAGCTGCCACCCGGTCCCCTGTCCCTGCCTACTTGCACCACTCGCCCTAGGTGACGGGGCACAACTGGGCGACAGTCCCTGACCTGCGTAAGTGCAAGCAGACAGATAGAGACAGCCAATGAGAGGTAGCACTAGAGCAGACAGAGAGGTAGAACAAGCAAGGTACCACCAAAAACGGAAGGGAGAGGCGGGTCAACTAGCCAAGGTCAGTCCAGGAGGTCACGTCAGAACAAGGGAAGAGACAGAGACAAAATCCAAAAGCAAGCCGAGGTCAAAATCCGAGAGGTAGTGTCGAGGTTCAGGGAGCAGACAGAAGAGGTGTCAGGAAGCAGATCAAGGGTCAATTCCAGAGGTCAGCTTAATAATAATAATGATAATACACAGCCTAAGGGATGAAAATCACAGGCAACCTGTGGCCAGCAGGTTTCCTGTTTAAATAGTGGAGGGAAAGGGTCATGTGACATGGCCAGCGTCGCATGATCCCTCCTCCTTGACAGTAGCCGAGCGCCGAGTGCCTAGCTCGGCGCTCACCCCAAGTTGGTCCCCATGGCGACGGGGAGCGTCGGCCACCCCTGCAGGAGGAGTGCGGCCGCCCCTGCAGGAGGAGTGCGGCCGAACGTCCCGCCTCCCCCGTCACCATGGCAAACGATACGCCGCAACCAGGAGAGCGCAGCCAGGAGACCTGAATGTCCTGGCTGCCGCGAGATCGGGGGCTGACAGCGGCGCAGGGAACCAGATGCCCGCCGTCTGCCTCTCGTTGCAGGGGCCCATACTAAGTTTTGATTTGTAGCCCTATGAGATTTGTGTATGCCCCTGAATTTTATTTTTTCTTTATTGTAGCCAAAAAAATTCCATTATAAGCACAATCCACTGCTGATATCTGTGTCAGATTTCACTGTAGTTCTGGCATTCTATTCATGAACCAGAGGCACAGGATAGTAGGGTACTCACTAAAATTATATGGAAATATTGGTATATTATTTTTCAAAAAGAAATTCTGCCCATGTGGCTGTTCCTGAAAAAGATCTCTGACCGAGGGGCCATCCACTTTTCGGGCCACTTTTCTATGCCTGAATAGTCAGTCCATCCCTTTCTATAATGGGTATCAATCTGTTGCACTCTCAGACAAAAGTGCTCAATAGAAAATATAAAACATACGTGCCTGCTACACAAAAAGTGTCAATAGGATTACGATACATAGCGCAGATCACAATCTGTCCATTCTTTAATGGGTATACAGTCCTGTGTGCCCCCTCCTGGGGCTTATGGTATTAAACTCCATGTTTCAGACACCACGTCCTGGATTTTATTCTTGTTATTGTAGCAATGAGTTCACATTCACTGTCGCTTCTTACTTGGACAGGTGTAACAGGAAACATAGTTAATAGAAAGGTATTATTTCTGGACGTCTACAAGTTTGTGACAGGTCATTTCCACCTTATCCCGACAGAAAGCACTGGATATAGTGACAGCTAATAATAATAACGTGTTCAGCAAAACACTATAGTAGAAAAAACATAGTAATTTTGTAGCATATAGATAGATAGATAGATAGACAGGCTTTCTATTCTCAGTGTTGTTTGGTAATGACCACACCTCTTGTCAGGTGTAGCTGATGGTCATTACTGAATTCCCTATTTAGTTTGGTTTCACACCTCAATCCATGCGGTTGATATTCTCTGCTTGGATTTGGAAGAGTTGGTGTTTGGACCTTTCCTGTTTTCCTGCTCATCCATTTTCTATAAGATAAGTGGTACTGCTCTTTGCATTTGGTTGTTCCCTTCTGCTTGTTGTTACTAAGCCTCAGGGAGACGTTGGTTCATTCACCTAGGAAGGAACCAGTTGTCTCATTCCCTGTAACTACCTTAGGGCATTTCAGGGCTCCTATGGTTTAGTTTCCGGTGTATGTATTTTCCCACCTTCAGGGTTTATACATACTGACAGGAGTCAGGGCCAGGTTTAGGGGTTTCCTAGGAGGTGACCGTTCCCCTCTCCCTAGCCTTGAGGCCTAGCTCTCTGTCTTTCCCCTTCTGTTGTTATTCTGGTGTCCCTCCCCTCCTCAGTATCTGTGACAGATAGATAGATACTGTAGATAGTTAGATACCATAGAGGGACATCCACTTCAGGAGACTGTCTGATCTCTGCCCAGACTTCATCTTCATGGAGGAGGAAGAGAGACTCTCCATACTGCTGGGGGAAGAGGAGAACACAACGGCCATAGCAGCACAATATATTACTGCCTGCCATAGACTGAGAGGAGCCTGATATACCATGGACTCCTATACCCCCAACCTGGACGTGTCCCCACCCCCAACCCTACCCAATTATTTCCCACTTGCTTTGGCAATGCTAAAATGTATTTAGTCCTGCCAATAAAGTTTGTTTTATTTTATTTAGATAGATTGATAGATAGATAGTTAGATACTGTAGATAGAGATAGATACTGTAGATAGAGATAGATAGATACTGTAGATAGTTAGATACTATATATATATATATATATATATAATAGATAGATAGCTAGATAGACACACGGTAAATGAGAGAGGGGGAAAGATAAATAGGTAGAACATATGAGACAGAACATAGATATGAGAAAGATAGATAGATAAATTAGATAGTTAGATACTGTGGATAGATATTAGTGTTGATCACGAATATTTGAATTTCAAATTTTTATCGCGAATATAGGTACTTCGAAAATTCGCGAATATTTCGAATATAGTGATATATATTCGTAATTTCGAATATTCAATTTATTTAAATATTTTTTTAGATATATACAACGAATATAGAGCAATTTAGCTAATATAGTGCTATAATCTTCTTTGTCTAATTTTTGTCTAATAGTTGTAATTTTTTAATATAGTGCTATAATATTCTTTGTCTAAAAGTTTAAAAATTTGCATTACGAAAATTCGCATATTACACGATCATTACCTTGCCGATTTTTCGAGCAAAAAAATCGTAGAATATAACGAATATTCGAATTTGCAAATATTCAACGAATATTCTAGAAAATATTAAACAAATATTCTACAAAATATTTGCGAAATATCGCGAATTCGAATATGACCCCTGCCGCTCATCACTAGAAGATATAGATAGATAGATTACACATTTGTTTTATTCTGTAACTATGGAGATATAAGTGTCTGAATAGAAGCTGTATAGAAAATGTTATGAACTTTTTAAACAAGATTATTTGCAAATGTATATATTTATATATTTACAGTATATACTGGTAGTTAGATGCTTTGGAGCAATAAAAAATAATAGCAAAAGTATTGATACCCAAAAATAAATTTCTGACCTCCTTAACCTGTGGTAGATTACAACCCACATAGTTCGTCATTTCGTAGCACTGTTCTAAGATACTGCTGAAACATAGCGGAAATGTATTTGTCGGATGTTTCGTACATGACACAGGTCAAAGCATTTCTTTTAACAGTGATCTATTATCCACCCTCCTCCTCACATTCTGCATTCCTCTCCACCTATGTATTCTGTCCTCCTCACTTCTAGTGAGTAATAACAGCACATGTCTAACGTATGGGTTTAGACAGATGATGTCCCAGAAGTCAGAAGCCCCCCAAATCAGAATGTTATGGCATGTCCTCTAGCTGTTACAGCATGAGGCTTTCCTCACACCATTACTCCCTAAGGCCATGCAGAGAAAGATGGGCGCACCCTTTCTTCCTCCTGGACATATTCTGATGTTAGGGCTCCTGCCTGATGGTAGTTGTAGTGGCTCTGATGTTAAGTGTTTATATGGGTGTAGAATGCAATGTGCAGCGTATGGCATAAAATCAGACCAAGTGCAAAATAGGAGCTGTAGTACTACCAATTATAGCAGACACAGTTCCAATTATATACAGTGCAATTCTTTCCCAGATAGCAATGTATGGATTTAGGCAAGGATTGGAGTTATGTTAACTGCTATCTCTCTCAGTAGAATCTATGGCTGGTAACAGAACTTAATAGCAATATCAATAATAGCTATAGTGTCCACTGTGGGATACAGGGTTTTGAAGGCATGTCTGGCCAGGACGTGTCCAGGTGTGAAGGGTGTCTTAATGATGTCCCTCACTGCAGCAAAGTTTGAATGGCTATAGTAGCAGATTACCTTGCTAGCTCTTGTGCTTAGCCATGCAGATCCCAAATTCTCCTTTATCTTCCTCTCTTTCTCTTTTTAATACCAAGCACAGCCACTATCTAGTGCAGTGGTGGCGAACCAATTGCACGGGTGCCAGAGGCGACACTCGGAGCCTTCTCTGTGGCCACCCATGCCCTGGAAACAGTCTATGGTACCAATATACCTTAGACTCTTCCTGTCCTTCATCAGCACAGGGAGCACTATGAACGGCACAGGCAGTGCACTGAATGTGGGCAGGCCATGATAGCTAAATGATAAAGCACATAGAAGATATACTATATTGGACTGTAGTATTCAGGTTACATTGCCGTGTTGGCACTTTGCGATAAATATGTGGGTTTTGTGTTACAGTTTGGGCACTCTGCCTGTCAAAGGTTCGCCATCACTGATCTAGTGGATGGCACTGTGTTTGGTAAGCTACAAGGAGACCACAGCACTCACTGGGGTGCTGCACCCTCTTCAAACAACGGATCAGCAGGGTTGCTAGTAGTCAGACCCCCGCAGACCAGATATTGATTGTTGAGCGCGAATATTCGAAAAGCGAATTTTTTTCGCGAATATCGCAACTTTGCGATTTCGCCGAATATTTCGAATATAGTGCTATATATTCGTAAAAACGAATATTTGTTTTTTGTTTTTTTTTTCACAAAATTACAGTACACATATAATTGATTGTTTCCCAAAGGTCCAAAAGCTCAGATCTTACTCACATTGCCTAGAAAGTGATTGAGGCGCGAATCTTCGTAAGGCGATTTTATTAGCGCACATGCGAATATCTACACTTGTCCCCAGAACAGAGAGGCAAAGGCCTGTGCATGTGCATTCATATAGTATAGCACCATATTCGCGAATATTTCGAACTTCGTAAAATTCGATTTACGAATATTCGTATTTTTTATTTTAGTTTCCACCTTACAGATTACATTGATCAACTACAGTCATCACCCCCCACTGTATCTCGATTGATTCCCAAAAGTCCAAAAGCTCAGATCGTACTCACATTGCCTAGAAAGTGATTGAGGCGCAAATCTTTGTAAGGCGATTTTATTAGCGCACATGTGAATATCTACACTTGTCCCCAGAACAGAGAAGCAAAGGCCTGTGCATTCATATAGTATAGCACCATATTCGCGAATACTTCGAACTTCGTAAAATTCGATTTACGAATATTCGTATTTTTTATTTTAGTTTCCACCTTACAGATTACATTGATCTGTACTCTGTCAACTACTGTCATCACCCCCCACTGTATCTCGATTGATTCCCAAAAGTCTCACATTGCCTAGAAAGTGATTGAGGTGCGAATCTTCGTAAGGCGATTATATTAGCGCACATGCGAATATCTACACTTGTCCCAGAACAGAGGCAAAGGGCTTTGCATTCTTACATTAGTGATTGAATTGAGTTGCGAATCTTCGTAAGGCGATTTTATTAATGTAAATGCGAATATCTACACTTGTCCCCAGAACAGAGAGGCCTGTGCATTCATATAGCATAGCACCATATTCGCGAATACTTCGAACTTCGTAAAATTCGATTTACGAATATTCGTATTTTTTATTTTAGTTTCCACCTTACAGATTACATTGATCTGTACTCTGTCAACTACTGTCATCACCCCCCACTGTATCTCGATTGATTCCCAAAAGTCCAAAAGCTCAGATCTTACTCACATTGCCTAGAAAGTGATTGAGGTGCGAATCTTCGTAAGGCGATTTCATTAGCGCACATGCGAATTTTGCATAGCATAATATGTATTATGCGATGCGAAAATTCGAATTATCGCATATGCGAAATAATAACGAATTCGAATATTCGCGAATATTTTACGAATATTCTTTCGAATATTCGCGAAATTTCGCGAATTCGAATATGGGACATGCCGCTCAACACTAATATTGATGACCTTTCCTCAGGACACAATAAAATACTGTAGGTCATCAGTATTAGGCTACTTTCACACTAGCGTTCGGGTGTCCGCTCGTGAGCTCCGTTTGAAGGAGCTCACGAGCGGACCCGAACGCAGCCGTCCAGCCCTGATGCAGTCTGAATGGAGGCGGATCCGCTCAGACTGCATCAGTCTGGCGGCGTTCAGCCTCCGCTCCGCTCGCCTCCGCACGGACAGGCGGACAGCTGAACGCTGCTTGCAGCGTTCGGGTGTCCGCCTGGCCGTGCGGAGGCGTGCGGATCCGTGCGGATCCGTCCAGACTTTCAATGTAAGTCAATGGGGACGGATCCGTTTGAAGATGCCACAATGTGGCTCAATCTTCAAGCGGATCCGTCCCCCATTGACTTTACATTGAAAGTCTGGACGGATCCGTACTAGGCTATTTTCACACTTAGCTGTTCTATGCTAAAAATAATGCAGACGGATCCGCCCGAACGCTAGTGTGAAAGTAGCCTTAAACAATCTAAAAAGCTCTATAAGACAAAAAAAAATGCTTTGGCCATTGGTCAAGTTTTTTTCCCACTTTTACCTTTTATAACATTAGTAAAGATCAAGACCCTTTATTCATCTCTGTTTAGGTACAAAGAAGAGGAAGTGATGTTCTGCGTCAGCTCAGGTGACATCAGAAGAACCCACAGATTGCTGACTCTTCCCCAAATATCTTGTTACATGGAAAGGAAACATTGTCATGTATCACTTTCATTCGAGAGGGTCTTCTTGTCTCAACCTTTCCCTCAGGCAGCAACAAGCCTTTCTTCTTGATCATATTTCAAGACACAAATTTTGCAAAAGTTTTAGATCTTATCATGGGCTTCCAACTTCAGTCCCCATTAAAAAAAACACCTCTGCCTTAGCCCGACCGCAGACGGACAAAGTGTCATGAGAGTAAGAAATGTAACCGTAAGAGATAGAAAAAATAGATTAAGCAATTTGTAACAGAAACTACAGTTTTCTCCCCAAAAAAGCACATAATGTACCTTTCTCCAGTGGCGGAGCAGATAAATGGAGTGGTTCGGAGCTCTGGAAAAGGCTTTGTTTATTTGGAATGAGAGTGATGAGAGATAAGCACCATCTACGTTGCCAGTTTTCCTGAGTCGATGAGAAGCCTCGGTATCACTGGTTTTCCACTATGTAGTATATGTGCATGCTCACTTCAAGCTAAGATATGATTACTACCGCTATATTGCTTGCTATTCTACCACAAGGGTGCAGGGTTTTCTGTGCAGGGACAACATGGGTAATAGCTTCTGTTTACCCTCTGCCCATATCCTGTATGTCTGGGGTAGGCAACCTCTGGTACTCCAACTGTTGTAAAACTACAACTCCCAGAATGAAGACTGGCTCTGCTCTTCTAAGAAGTCTGATAGAAATGAAAGGAGCATGCTGGGACTTGTAGTTTCACAACAGCTGGTGTGCTGAAGGTTGTTGACCTCTGTTGTATGTTTATGCAATGTCTTAAGTAACACTTTCAATCGGTCTATAAGATGCACCTTTGTTTACAAAAAAAAGAAACGGTTACTTTGTATCAATATGAGCGAATCAAAGCCAAACGAACTGACTTCGATCTGAATATCAGGAAAAATTTGATTTGCCACGAAGCTGAATTTCCTTGCGCTTTATGGTAAAGAATCTCCAGTAGAGATGGCCTTGCGGTTCGCCCGGCGGTCATTTTGTGGCGAACTTCGTGTGTTCGCGATTCGTCGAACATGCAAACATATGGAGAAATTCGCGCCTGCCATATTCTTTTACATTGTGAAGAACTTTGACCCATGACACATCCATCAGGTGGTACAGGACAGCCAATTGAGACGTTTAAGCACATGGACATATGCCCTACCTTATAAATAAACCTGATCTGGCCGCCATTTTACATTCAGTGTTTTGCCAGTGTAGGGAGAGGTTGCTGTGTGGAGCAGGGACAGGCTGTTAGGGCCACCAAAAGCTAAGTAATAGGGCCACAAAAGTCCTTTTAAGCACTGGTATAGGTGTGCTATCGATAGGTGTGATATTACTGAGGGGTGCGATATACTTATAATATACTTTTATCATGAGTCAAAAACACATAGATCTATATAGTGATCACCTGGAAGTCAGGGTCCCTGGGGCTAGGGGCTTACTAGGGCCATTTTTATATAGGGTAAGGTTCCGGACAGGGTCGCTCTTATCAGGGCGGGTGGTCTGTGGTTAGGCTATCAGGGCCAGAATAGCACCCCCTGTAGGGCAATATCAGGGACAGTTCTTTGCTCATCCTGTCCTTCAATACCACATCATCATCTAGCCCAGGGATGGATGTTTTTTGCTTTCCCTCCGGGATACATCGATGTGCACTGGTTTGGTGCCGCCGAGCACCTGATTTAGTGCCGCCGAGCACTTGTTATTGCCGACCACATCTATGCTTTTTGCTTAACTTTAATAATTTCATTTGTTTTTATTTTGAAGGATATCTTTTCCATTCACACGTCAGCAAAATGGGTCCACATCCGTTCCGCAAAACCCATACAGACCCATACATTTTCAATGGGGCCGGAATGTGCTGTCCGCATCCGCATTTGCGGATCCGCACTTCTGCATACGCGTTTCCGTTTCCGCAAAAAAATAGAACATGTCCTATTCTTGTCCGCAATTGCAGACAAGATTAGGCATTTTCTATTATAGTGCCGGCGATGTGCGGTCCAAAAATTGCGGAATGCACATTGCCGGTGTCCGTGTTTTGCGGATCTGCAAAACACTTACGGACGTGTGAATGGACCCTCATAGTAAAATGATTAAAGGTTACGTTTTATCTTTATGTATATTCTAATGGATTGCCTTCCTCGTACAATGTTATAATATACTTTCTATGTTAGACAGTATATTATAGTGCATTTGTATTGCGCGGCAGTTGTGTGCGGTTCTGCTACGATACTGCAGGTATATAGAGGGACGAGCGTTATTGGAACAAATAATTTCTACTGGTGTGATATACCAGTCGTCCCCCAAAAAACGGATTGAAGCGGGGTGTTATATACCAATATACTTTCTTTATAGTGCATTTGGGTGCTGTATAGTGCATTTGTGCATGCGCGTACGCAAAAATAAAATTCTGATATTTTGCATTGAAAAAATTTATGAATGGAGATCGCAAATTCGAATAATACACCTGGTCGGTCACTGTCCATGTTGTGGGACTATTTGTGCACTTCTAGTAATTATTTCTTGGCTGCAAATATGAGCTGAAGGTTTTTCAGGTTCGCCTGCCATTAAAATGATTGGGACCCACCGCAAACTTGTGGTTCGCGAACATTTAAAGGTGTTCACGCGTTCGCGAACCGTCCCGGCAGATGTTCGTCCATCGCTATTCTCCGGTATTTTTCCTGAAATGGAGGTAAGCAAAAAAATATAAAACATACTCACCTTACCTATTTGCTTGCAGAGAGGCCGCCATGGCCATCTTGATTAAATAAACCACGTCACCATGTCACCTCGCCCGGCCAGCGTGATGACATGATGACATCACCGTGTGAGATTTTGAGCCGTTTCTTCAATCAAGATGGCCGAGATGGCCTCTCCGCGAACAAATCGATAAGGTGAGCATGTATTATTATTTTTTTAAATGATTTAATTAATTCATGTCAGATGCCACGATCAACGATGAACGTGGCATGTGAGGGGTACTCCGTTCTGATCTCCATTCCCCGTCATTGTGCCCGCTACATACAATGGAATGCGATTTGTGACAAAGTAATTGAAAAAAAATTAATTTTTTTATCCCCATGTAATGGATTATATAGTAATTGGAGGAAAAGCTAAATATTTTATGCAGAACAAAGAGTTATTTCTTTACGACCAACATTTCAGATTTCCATTAGATTATATATATATATATGTTATACAGAGAAACCTTTATTATATCACCAGAGGCACGCAAACCCTAGCGTTTTCAAGAAGTGTACAGAACAGGGAGCATATAGCGCAGGCGGGAAGTGAGCATAACCAGAATGTAACCAAAGGATCGAGATGTCCCGGGGCAGAGGAGCTTGTAATCGACTTGTTACAGTGTAATATTACAGAATGGTGAATTTAATTCACAAGAGATAAAATTACGTTAATAAGTTACACAAACGTATTCTACAACGATCACATTCAGATACAATGTTGCATTTAGGCCTAGAATGGAATTCATTCATAATATTCTTTTAAAATAACGTCCACTTTACGGAGTTCTCCTATACAAACAATCAAACTTCTATTATATACAACTAATATACACTTAAAGTTTTGTGTCACAAAACATATTCCATAGTTTTCAAACCAGCACCTGGATCCGAATACTTTTGTAATTGCATGAAATTAAAAAGTTTGCATAGCCACTGAGCTATTCAATAAAATGTATCTGTTTAGCGCCACCTGCTGTTTCTTCTCTCCTTTATGTTTTGTCCATCTCACTGAGCTGGTCGAACGGACTCAGTTTAAACCTTCAACTGCCACCAGCCTTATGTTCCGTTAGAAGCTGTGGCAGTTAAGCCTCAGTCACACAGCCAGTGTTCGGTCAGTGATTTCCATCAGTGATTTTTGAGCCAAAACCAGGTGCGGCTCTAAACACAGAACAGGTGCAGATCTCTCCCTTAGGCCTAGTTCACACGAACGTTTTTTTGTGGTCCGTATACGGTCCGTATACGGAACCATTCATTTCAATGGTTCTGCAAAAAAAAACGGAATGTACTCCGTATACATTCCATTTCCATATTTCCGTTTTTCCGTTCCGTTGAAAGATATGTCCTATATTTGGCCGCAAGTCACGTTCCATGGCTCCATTCAAGTCAATGGGTCCGCAAAAAAAATGGAACACATACAGAAATGCATCCGTATGTCTTCCGTATTCATTCCGTTTTTTCTGAACCATCTATTGAAAATGTTATGCCCAGCCCAATTTTTTCTATGTAATTACTGTATACTGTACATGGCATACGGAAAAACGGAACGGAAAAACGGAAAGGAAACGGAAGCACAACGGAACTCAAAAACGGAACAACGGATCAGTGAAAAACGGACCGCAAAAAAACTATAAAAGCCATACGTTTGTGTGAACTAGGCCTTAAACCTTATCTCTATGTAGCTTCCACTCCTGGTTTTGGCTCACAATCACTGATGGAAGTCACTGACCAAAACACTGACATGTGAATGAGGCATTAGAGGGAGAGAGCTGCAGCAGAAAGGACACACTCCCAGGCTGAAGATAATCTAGCAAAGCAATTGGGGCAATGAATGGGGAGATCTCTGGATCCATGGGAGGTACAGGGCTGGTTCTAGCTTTGTAAGAAGGAGATTGTCCTGTACTATATGATGTCTGATTTTAATTTTTTACATCAATCATGGGATAAACCTTATTAAGGGAAAACTGTCACCACAATGTTGGACTATTATTTTATTTATTGTGCTCATTAATAGAGGTGACATATTCCGCAGCGCTATAGAGACATTATCATTGTTTGCTGT
Organism: Bufo gargarizans; assembly: GCF_014858855.1. NCBI lineage: Eukaryota > Metazoa > Chordata > Amphibia > Anura > Bufonidae > Bufo > Bufo gargarizans. Next base: position 31,422,235 of record NC_058086.1, read on the forward strand.
CCCCAACGGAGCTCACAACCTAAAATCCCCATCAGTAAATCTTTGGGAGGAAACCCATGTAAACATACAGAGAACATACAGACTCCATGAAGATGTTGTCCTTGGTCATATTCCAACGTAGGACCCCAGCGCTGCAAGGAACCACTGCTAACCACTGAGTCACCGTGCTGCCTATTATCTGCTGTAATACATGAGTAGCACGTAAAGGGAACCTGTCATGTGGATATTTGATTATAATCTAACTAATTATATACAATCATTAACTACTAAAAAGTGCCTTAGATGTATTCACTTACTGGTGTGACAGATGGTTACTTCATAATATACACACAAAGATGCCGCATGCTAATGAGCTGATTTGAGTCCAGTGTGATGTCAGTGAGTCCAGCGTTTATTTAATTCAGAGCTATAGCCATTCCCCTGCCCACCTGCTGCTGATTCATATGGAAAAAAAACTGTCATTCAGCAGCAGGTGGGCGGGGAGAGTCAGGAGCTCATGAATATTCATGACTCATCATTATCAGCTGGAGCTTTTCAATACAAGATGTTGGCAGATTGACTGGGTCAATTAAAGAAAGTGACCCAACATTTTGCTAAGAGAATCAATCACTTATTTATGTTGCCCTTAGTTAGGACACCATAAAACTGGTGACAGGTTCCCTTTAAGGAGTCCAGATCACCACTTTTATTTTCCTACTACATCTCATTCTCCTGCTGTCAGCTCTCAAAGCTGCATTGAAATATATTATCAGGGCTGCTGTGCAATCTCCATTATATTAGCAGAGCAGTCCTGGCTTCGTATTCCAGTACAACTTTGAGTACTGACAGTGGGGGAAGGGGGGCAGTAGGAAAATAAAAAATAGTGTCCTGGACTCCTTATCTGCTGTTTTATTATTATTATTAAAGAGCCATCCATTCCATAGCGCTGTACATATGAAAAGGGGTATACAAACATAATACAGACAATTGCACTAAGCATGAACAAGACGAGTTACAGACCGGTACAGAAGGAGAGAGGGCCCTGCCCGGGAGGGCTTACAATCTACAGTCGTGGCCAAAAGTTTTGAGAATGACACAAATATTAGTTTTCACAAAGTTTGCTGCTAAACTGCTTTTAGATCTTTGTTTCAGTTGTTTCTGTGATGTAGTGAAATATAATTACTCGCACTTCATACGTTTCAAAGGGTTTTATCGACAATTACATGACATTTATGCAGAGTCAGTATTTGCAGTGTTGGCCCTTCTTTTTCAGGACCTCTGCAATCCGACTGCGCATGCTCTCAATCAACTTCTGGGCCAATTCCTGACTGATAGCAACCCATTCTTTCATAATCACTTCTTGGAGTTTGTCAGAATTAGTGGGTTTTTGTTTGTCCACCCGCCTCTTGAGGATTGACCACAAGTTCTCAATGGGATTAAGATCTGGGGAGTTTCGAGGCCATGGACCCAAAATGTCAACGTTTTGGTCCCCGAGCCACTTAGTTATCACTTTTGCCTTATGGCGCGGTGCTCCGTCGTGCTGGAAAATGCATTGTTCTTCACCAAACTGTTGTTTGATTGTTGGAAGAAGTTGCTGTTGGAGGGTGTTTTGGTGCCATTCTTTATTCATGGCTGTGTTTTTGGGCAAAATTGTGAGTGAGCCCACTCCCTTGGATGAGAAGCAACCCCACACATGAATGGTCTCAGGACGCTTTACTGTTGGCATGACACAGGACTGATGGTAGCGCTCGCCTTTTCTTCTCCGGACAAGCCTTTTTCCTGATGCCCCAAACAATCGGAAAGAGGCTTCATCGGAGAATATGACTTTGCCACAGTCCTCAGCAGTCCATTCACCATATTTTCTGCAGAAGATCAATCTGTCCCTGATGTTTTTTTTGGAGAGAAGTGGCTTCTTTGCTGCCCTTCTTGACACCAGGCCATCTTCCAAAAGTCTTCGCCTCACTGTGCGTGCAGATGCGCTCACACCTGCCTGCTGCCATTCCTGAGCAAGCGCTGCACTGGTGGCACTCCGATCCCGCAGCTGAATCCTCTTTAGGAGACGATCCTGGCGCTTGCTGGACTTTCTTGGACATCCTGAAGCCTTCTTAACAAGAATTGAACCTCTTTCCCTGAAGTTCTTGATGATCCTATAAATTGTTGATTGAGGTGCAATCTTAGTAGCTACAATATCCTTGCCTGTGAAGCCATTTTTATGCAATGCAATGATAGCTGCACGCGTTTCTTTGCAGGTCACCATGGTTAACAATGGAAGAAAAATGATTTTAGGCATCACCCTCCTTTTAACAGGTCAAGTCTGCCATTTTACCCCAATCAGCCTGACATAATGATCTCCAGCCTTGTGCTCTGCAACATTCTCACCTGAGTTAACAAGACAATTACTGAAATGATCTCAGCAGGTCCTTTAATGACAGCAATGAAATGCAGTGGAAAGTTTTTTGGGGGGATTAAGTTAATTTTCATGGCAAAGAAGGACTATGCAATTCATCTGATCACTCTTTATAACATTCTGGAGTATATGCAAATAGCTATTATAAAAACTTAAGCAGCAACTTTTCCAATTTCCAATATTTATGTAATTCTCAAAACTTTTGGCCACGACTGTACATGGTATGGGAGAAGGACACAGTAGGTATTTTTGCAGTGGAGTGTATAGTCCACAATTATGGTGACAGATTCCCTTTCACCTCTTCTGACATGTGTTAGTGTCTACTTATTTAATACCAAATCTGGCGCATCTATTTTTATGAGTCTATGTTGTGCTATTCCTCTATTATTCTGAGTAGAAGCTTATGGATGAATTGACAGCAGTTTGCCATAAAGGTCCACCTGGGTATTTGCAGTCGGGGGGGGGGGGGGGTGCCCCTTCACAATCTGACACTATTCAAGTCAGTGGCAGACCATCCAGTGACATACTCCCAACTGATAACACCAAGACCTTTATTGCAGACAGGTGGCAATTCATTTATAAAGTTATAGTATGAATAATAGAGGAATGACACAACATAGAGTCATAAGAATGGATGCTCCAGAGTTGTTATTACATGGAGAGTGCAAGTAGTTATAAAACAGACGTGTCAGGAGAGGGGACAGGTCCTCTTCGTTACAGTGAGTAAGAATAAATTCACAGTCATGTGTGTCCAGATTATATTTACCTCTGACCTGTTTGATTCTGTAACTAGAAATATTATTATGTAAAATGGTTTATATATGAAGAGTAGCAGCCCGAATACAAAATATAACAGCCAGGATTCATACTGAACACAATGAGATCTTGGAACGTTTAACATATGAATCAGTAAAAGATCCCTGAGCTGAAAGACGATTGTATAGGGCCACAGGAAACTCTGCTCCTCCTGGATTTCAAAGCTTTAGTGAGTCATATACTGTGACATTGCCCATTCAGCAGGAACCTTCTGCTTTGTGCTGGGATCTTATGGAATGCATGAAGTCACAAAGAGATGCTGAATGTAGAGGAAGTTATGGAACATTTCAACAGATACTAACATTGCTTCAATAATTCCAGTATTCCAGCTGCGTTCTCACAACAGGAAGAAGCACAGGTGGAATAACGAGACTGCATTCCCAGCATCCTGTCTATGCCTATTTATTCTATTCTATTCTATCTATCTATTGTGACACAGTGAGAGGTTTTGTCTGGGAAAACAGGTATTTTCCTCCCTGCATGTGCTGCTGGGCTGATTTACAGCCAGGTGAGGTCAAATAACGGACTGGATTTTAAGTGCTGGTCCGGGTTTTGGCAGCACCTGGCTGTCCTTAAATAGGCAGCTGGGCTCAGAAGCCAGGTCTTTCTGTGTCGGGATCTGGGAGCCTTGTGTCTGGATAAAGGCTTCAAACCACGGTCACCTGACCAAAAACTCCTTTTACGGGTCCTATCTATATGTTAAAACTTTAACCTTTACTATTTATTTTTAAAACAAAAATACTCAGAGAAACCAATACTACAAAGTAATTTAAAAATATCAGGTTGCAGTTTCGGGCTAAGTCAGTTCATTTTTGTCTTTTTTGGGCCGCTGTCGCTCGCTCTACATTCTATTTAAGAGGTGGTTAACCTCATGGATACTCTGTGGCCATGTATCACCGCAGGTTAGCAGGTGTGTTTTCGATGGTGAATTGTTTGGTGTCCCTATAGGTCCTAAGTATAGGAGTTTCTATTGTAAATAGATGAGATGTATTCCTATATCCCTATGCGACAGACATCCATCATTCATTCACACATTCACACGCTGGGAAGCTCCAAACACAATATGCACAATATGTATTGAGCTGGACAATAATTGCGACCCTACTGGTTGTGGATCTTGCCCTATACTGCAACCTGTCTAAAAATTGTAGATTGTCACTACCCCACCCGACATGTTTCGCCGCGATGCGGCTTCGTCAGGGGAGTTGGGGTAATAGCCGCTATCTTACCTTTGTCTTCATTGTTTGCTGCCCCATTGAAATAAATGTTTCCAAAAAAATGTGCGGAAAACATACAGCTGTGTGCACGGGGCGTAATGCTAATAAACCTAGAATATATTTACTGGCACAAAGTTCAATAATATTGCACTTTATGGAATAAAGAATATAGGCCTGATATTTCCACATTTGACTGGTGTAAAATTGTAGGACAAAAACAGGTAACAGGTTTACTGGAAAAAGTTGAAAACTGAATATCGGAATGGTCTACACATGGCAGTAAGATGGCCTTGTGATGGAAGTCTTTACTATCTCCCATATGTACGGTAATTATGAAATATGGAAACCTGCAGTCATTCACGTCAGTATTTCTGAGAACAGACAAGTGCCCGGCAGGCACCTTAAAGGGCTTGTGTCACTAAACATATTCTACATTTTTGAAACCAGCTCCTGGATCTGAATACTTTTGTAATAGCATCTAATTTAAGATGTAGTATAGCCTGTGAGTTATTCAATAAAATGTATCTGTATAGCGACACCTGCTGCTTGTTCTTTTCTTTACTTTTTTTCTGTCTCACTGAGGTGGTCACTAGGGATGAGCGAACTCGAACTGTATAGTTCGGGTTCGTACCGAATTTTGGGGTGTCCGTGACACAGACCCGAACCCGGACATTTTCGTAAAAGTCCGGGTTCGGGTTCGGTGTTCGTCGCTTTCTTCGCGCTTTTGTGACGCTTTCTTGGCGCTTTTTGAAAGGCTGCAAAGCAGCCAATCAACAAGCGTCATACTACTTGCCCCAAGAGGCCATCACAGCCATGCCTACTATTGGCATGGCTGTGATTGGCCAGAGCACCATGTGACCCAGCCTCTATTTAAGCTGGAGTCACATAGCGCCGCCCGTCACTCTGCTCTGATTAGCGTAGGGAGAGGTTGCGGCTGCGACAGTAGGGCGAGATTAGGCAGATTAACTCCTCCAAAGGACTTGATTAACTGATCGATCTGCAGCTGTGGATCATTGAGCTGCTGATCCTCAATTGCTCACTGTTTTTAGGCTGCCCAGACCGTTTGTCAGTCACATTTTTCTGGGGTGATCGGCGGCCATTTTGTGTCTTGTGGTGCGCCAGCACAAGCTGCGACCAAGTGCATTTAACCCTCAATGGTGTGGTTGTTTTTTGGCTAAAGCCTACATCAGGGTGAAGCTGTCACACCAAGTGCATTTAACCAGCAATAGTCTGTTCATTTTTTGGCCATATACAAAATCAGGGGCAAGCTGCGCCTGTCACCAAGTGCATTTAACCCTCAATGGTGTGGTTGTTTTTTGGCTAAAGCCTACATCAGGGTGAAGCTGTCACACCAAGTGCATTTAACCAGCAATAGTCTGTTCATTTTTTGGCCATATACTAAATCAGGGGCAAGCTGCGCCTGTCACCAAGTGCATTTAACCCTCAATGGTGTGGTTGTTTTTTGGCTAAAGCCTACATCAGGGTGAAGCTGTCACACCAAGTGCATTTAACCAGCAATAGTCTGTTTATTTTTTGGCCATATCCCAGTCTAATTCTGTCACTAAATCCATACCGGTCACCCAGCGCCTAAATACTAGGCCTAAAATTTATATCCCGCTAAATCTGTCCTTAGTGCTGTAGCTGGGCGAGTTATTTAGTGTCCGTTCAAGCACATTTCTTGTTCTGGGTTGAAATACAATTCCCAATTTAGCAATTTCATAATTTAGTGGTTTCTGCTATATCAGAGCTATTTGAAATCTATCCCTAAAAGGGTATATAATATTCAAGGTGCACATTGGGTCATTCAGAATAACTTCACACACACCCGCTACTGTGTATTTCCAAGTCTAATTCTGGCACTAAACCCATACCTGTCACCCAGCGCCTAAATACTAGGCCTCAAATTTATATCCAGCTAAATCTGTCCCTAGTGCTGTAGCTGGGCGAGTTATTTAGTGTCCGTTCAAGCACATTTCTTGTTCTGGGTTGAAATACAATTCCCAATTTAGCAATTTCATAATTTAGTGGTTTCTGCTATATCAGAGCTATTTGAAATCTATCCCTAAAAGGGTATATAATATTCAAGGTGCACATTGGGTCATTCAGAATAACTTCACACACACCCGCTACTGTGTATTTCCAAGTCTAATTCTGGCACTAAACCCATACCTGTCACCCAGCGCCTAAATACTAGGCCTCAAATTTATATCCCGCTAAATCTGTCCTTAGTGCTGTAGCTGGGCGAGTTATTTAGTGTCCGTTCAAGCACATTTCTTGTTCTGGGTTGAAATACAATTCCCAATTTAGCAATTTCATAATTTAGTGGTTTCTGCTATATCAGAGCTATTTGAAATCTATCCCTAAAAGGGTATATAATATTCAAGGTGCACATTGGGTCATTCAGAATAACTTCACACACACCCGCTACTGTGTATTTCCAAGTCTAATTCTGGCACTAAACCCATACCTGTCACCCAGCGCCTAAATACTAGGCCTCAAATTTATATCCAGCTAAATCTGTCCCTAGTGCTGTAGCTGGGCGAGTTATTTAGTGTCCGTTCAAGCACATTTCTTGTTCTGGGTTGAAATACAATTCCCAATTTAGCAATTTCATAATTTAGTGGTTTCTGCTATATCAGAGCTATTTGAAATCTATCCCTAAAAGGGTATATAATATTCAAGGTGCACATTGGGTCATTCAGAATAACTTCACACACACCCGCTACTGTGTATTTCCAAGTCTAATTCTGGCACTAAACCCATACCTGTCACCCAGCGCCTAAATACTAGGCCTCAAATTTATATCCCGCTAAATCTGTCCTTAGTGCTGTAGCTGGGCGAGTTATTTAGTGTCCGTTCAAGCACATTTCTTGTTCTGGGTTGAAATACAATTCCCAATTTAGCAATTTCATAATTTAGTGGTTTCTGCTATATCAGAGCTATTTGAAATCTATCCCTAAAAGGGTATATAATATTCAAGGTGCACATTGGGTCATTCAGAATAACTTCACACACACCCGCTACTGTGTATTTCCAAGTCTAATTCTGTCACTAAACCCATACCTGTCACCCAGCGCCTAAATACTAGGCCTCAAATTTATATCCCGCTAAATCTGTCCCTAGTGCTGTAGCTGGGCGAGTTATTTAGTGTCCGTTCAAGCACATTTCTTGTTCTGGGTTGAAATACAATTCCCAATTTAGCAATTTCATAATTTAGTGGTTTCTGCTATATCAGAGCTATTTGAAATCTATCCCTAAAAGGGTATATAATATTCAAGGTGCACATTGGGTCATTCAGAATAACTTCACACACACCCGCTACTGTGTATTTCCAAGTCTAATTCTGGCACTAAACCCATACCTGTCACCCAGCGCCTAAATACTAGGCCTCAAATTTATATCCAGCTAAATCTGTCCCTAGTGCTGTAGCTGGGCGAGTTATTTAGTGTCCGTTCAAGCACATTTCTTGTTCTGGGTTGAAATACAATTCCCAATTTAGCAATTTCATAATTTAGTGGTTTCTGCTATATCAGAGCTATTTGAAATCTATCCCTAAAAGGGTATATAATATTCAAGGTGCACATTGGGTCATTCAGAATAACTTCACACACACCCGCTACTGTGTATTTCCAAGTCTAATTCTGTCACTAAACCCATACCTGTCACCCAGCGCCTAAATACTAGGCCTCAAATTTATATCCCGCTAAATCTGTCCCTAGTGCTGTAGCTGGGCGAGTTATTTAGTGTCCGTTCAAGCACATTTCTTGTTCTGGGTTGAAATACAATTCCCAATTTAGCAATTTCATAATTTAGTGGTTTCTGCTATATCAGAGCTATTTGAAATCTATCCCTAAAAGGGTATATAATATTCAAGGTGCACATTGGGTCATTCAGAATAACTTCACACACACCCGCTACTGTGTATTTCCAAGTCTAATTCTGGCACTAAACCCATACCTGTCACCCAGCGCCTAAATACTAGGCCTCAAATTTATATCCAGCTAAATCTGTCCCTAGTGCTGTAGCTGGGCGAGTTATTTAGTGTCCGTTCAAGCACATTTCTTGTTCTGGGTTGAAATACAATTCCCAATTTAGCAATTTCATAATTTAGTGGTTTCTGCTATATCAGAGCTATTTGAAATCTATCCCTAAAAGGGTATATAATATTCAAGGTGCACATTGGGTCATTCAGAATAACTTCACACACACCCGCTACTGTGTATTTCCAAGTCTAATTCTGGCACTAAACCCATACCTGTCACCCAGCGCCTAAATACTAGGCCTCAAATTTATATCCCGCTAAATCTGTCCCTAGTGCTGTAGCTGGGCGAGTTATTTAGTGTCCGTTCAAGCACATTTCTTGTTCTGGGTTGAAATACAATTCCCAATTTAGCAATTTCATAATTTAGTGGTTTCTGCTATATCAGAGCTATTTGAAATCTATCCCTAAAAGGGTATATAATATTCAAGGTGCACATAGGGTCATTCAGAATAACTTCACACACCCGCTACTGTGCATTTCCAAATCTAATTCTGTCACTAAACCCATACCTGTCACCCAGCGCCTAAATACTAGGCCTCAAATTTATATCCCGCTAAATCTCTCGTTACCGCTGTCCTGTTGTGGCTGGGAAAGTTATTTAGTGTCCGTCAAAGCACATTTTTTGTTCTGGGTTGAAATACAATTCCCAATTTAGCAATTTCATAATTTAGTCGTTTCTGCTATATCAGAGCTATTTGAAATCTATCCCTAAAAGGGTAGATCATATTGAAGGTGCACATAGGGTCATTCAGAATAACTTCACACACACGCTTCTGTGCATTTCCAAGTCTAATTCTGTCACTAAATCCATACCGGTCACCCAGCGCCTAAATACTAGGCCTCAAATTTATATCCCGCTGAATTTGAATACAATACATTGGGCCAAATAATATATTTGTTGTTGTGGTGAACCATAACAATGAGAAAAACATCTAGTAAGGGACGCGGACGTGGACATGGTCGTGGTGGTGTTAGTGGACCCTCTGGTGCTGGGAGAGGACGTGGCCGTTCTGCCACATCCACACGTCCTAGTGTACCAACTACCTCAGGTCCCAGTAGCCGCCAGAATTTACAGCGATATATGGTGGGGCCCAATGCCGTTCTAAGGATGGTAAGGCCTGAGCAGGTACAGGCATTAGTCAATTGGGTGGCCGACAGTGGATCCAGCACGTTCACATTATCTCCCACCCAGTCTTCTGCAGAAAGCGCACAGATGGCGCCTGAAAACCAACCCCATCAGTCTGTCACATCACCCCCATGCATACCAGGGAAACTGTCTCAGCCTCAAGTTATGCAGCAGTCTCTTATGCTGTTTGAAGACTCCGCTGGCAGGGTTTCCCAAGGGCATCCACCTAGCCCTTCCCCAGCGGTGAAAGACATAGAATGCACTGACGCACAACCACTTATGTTTCCTGATGATGAGGACATGGGAATACCACCTCAGCATGTCTCTGATGATGACGAAACACAGGTGCCAACTGCTGCGTCTTTCTGCAGTGTGCAGACTGAACAGGAGGTCAGGGATCAAGACTGGGTGGAAGACGATGCAGGGGACGATGAGGTCCTAGACCCCACATGGAATGAAGGTCGTGCCACTGACTTTCACAGTTCGGAGGAAGAGGCAGTGGTGAGACCGAGCCAACAGCGTAGCAAAAGAGGGAGCAGTGGGCAAAAGCAGAACACCCGCCGCCAAGAGACTCCGCCTGCTACTGACCGCCGCCATCTGGGACCGAGCACCCCAAAGGCAGCTTCAAGGAGTTCCCTGGCATGGCACTTCTTCAAACAATGTGCTGACGACAAGACCCGAGTGGTTTGCACGCTGTGCCATCAGAGCCTGAAGCGAGGCATTAACGTTCTGAACCTGAGCACAACCTGCATGACCAGGCACCTGCATGCAAAGCATGAACTGCAGTGGAGTAAACACCTTAAAACCAAGGAAGTCACTCAGGCTCCCCCTGCTACCTCTTCTGCTGCTGCCGCCTCGGCCTATTCTGCTGCTGCCGCCTCGGCCTCTTCCTCCGCCTCTGGAGGAACGTTGGCACCTGCCGCCCAGCAAACAGGGGATGTACCACCAACACCACCACCACCACCTCCGTCACCAAGCGTCTCAACCATGTCACACGCCAGCGTTCAGCTCTCCATCTCACAAACATTTGATAGAAAGCGTAAATTCCCACCTAGCCACCCTCGATCCCTGGCCCTGAATGCCAGCATTTCTAAACTACTGGCCTATGAAATGCTGTCATTTAGGCTGGTGGACACAGACAGCTTCAAACAGCTCATGTCGCTTGCTGTCCCACAGTATGTTGTTCCCAGCCGGCACTACTTCTCCAAGAGAGCCGTGCCTTCCCTGCACAACCAAGTATCCGATAAAATCAAGTGTGCACTGCGCAACGCCATCTGTGGCAAGGTCCACCTAACCACAGATACGTGGACCAGTAAGCACGGCCAGGGACGCTATATCTCCCTAACTGCACACTGGGTAAATGTAGTGGCAGCTGGGCCCCAGGCGGAGAGCTGTTTGGCGCACGTCCTTCCGCCGCCAAGGATCGCAGGGCAACATTCTTTGCCTCCTGTTGCCACCTCCTCCTTCTCGGCTTCCTCCTCCTCTTCTTCCACCTGCTCATCCAGTCAGCCACACACCTTCACCACCAACTTCAGCACAGCCCGGGGTAAACGTCAGCAGGCCATTCTGAAACTCATATGTTTGGGGGACAGGCCCCACACCGCACAGGAGTTGTGGCGGGGTATAGAACAACAGACCGACGAGTGGTTGCTGCCGGTGAGCCTCAAGCCCGGCCTGGTGGTGTGTGATAATGGGCGAAATCTCGTTGCAGCTCTGGGACTAGCCAATTTGACGCACATCCCTTGCTTGGCGCATGTGCTGAATTTGGTGGTGCAGAAGTTCATTCACAACTACCCCGACATGTCAGAGCTGCTGCATAAAGTGCGGGCCGTCTGTTCGCGCTTCCGGCGTTCACATCCTGCTGCTGCTCGCCTGTCTGCGCTACAGCGTAACTTCGGCCTTCCCGCTCACCGCCTCATATGCGACGTGCCCACCAGGTGGAACTCCACCTTGCACATGCTGGACAGACTGTGCGAGCAGCAGCAGGCCATAGTGGAGTTTCAGCTGCAGCACGCACGGGTCAGTCGCACTACAGAACAGCACCACTTCACCACCAATGACTGGGCCTCCATGCGAGACCTGTGTGCCCTGTTGCGCTGTTTCGAGTACTCCACCAACATGGCCAGTGGCGATGACACCGTTATCAGCGTTACAATACCACTTCTATGTCTCCTTGAGAAAACACTTAGGGCGATGATGGAAGAGGAGGTGGCCCAGGAGGAGGAGGAGGAGGAGGAGGAAGAGGGGTCATTTTTAGCACTTTCAGGCCAGTCTCTTCGAAGTGACTCAGAGGGAGGTTTTTGGCAACAGCAGAGGCCAGGTACAAATGTGGCCAGCCAGGGCCCACTACTGGAGGACGAGGAGGACGAGGATGAGGAGGAGGTGGAGGAGGATGAGGATGAAGCATGGTCACAGCGGGGTGGCACCCAACGCAGCTCGGGTCCATCACTGGTGCGTGGCTGGGGGGAAAGGCAGGACGATGACGATACGCCTCCCACAGAGGACAGCTTGTCCTTATCCCTGGGCAGCCTGGCACACATGAGCGACTACATGCTGCAGTGCCTGCGCAACGACAGCAGAGTTGCCCACATTTTAACCTGTGCGGACTACTGGGTTGCCACCCTGCTGGATCCACGCTACAAAGACAATGTGCCCACCTTACTTCCTGCACTGGAGCGTGATAGGAAGATGCGCGAGTACAAGCGCACGTTGGTAGACGCGCTACTGAGAGCATTCCCAAATGTCACAGGGGAACAAGTGGAAGCCCAAGGCCAAGGCAGAGGAGGAGCAAGAGGTCGCCAAGGCAGCTGTGTCACGGCCAGCTCCTCTGAGGGCAGGGTTAGCATGGCAGAGATGTGGAAAACTTTTGTCAACACGCCACAGCTAACTGCACCACCACCTGATACGCAACGTGTTAGCAGGAGGCAACATTTCACTAACATGGTGGAACAGTACGTGTGCACACCCCTCCACGTACTGACTGATGGTTCGGCCCCATTCAACTTCTGGGTCTCTAAATTGTCCACGTGGCCAGAGCTAGCCTTTTATGCCTTGGAGGTGCTGGCCTGCCCGGCAGCCAGCGTTTTGTCTGAACGTGTATTCAGCACGGCAGGGGGCGTCATTACAGACAAACGCAGCCGCCTGTCTACAGCCAATGTGGACAAGCTGACGTTCATAAAAATGAACCAGGCATGGATCCCACAGGACCTGTCCGTCCCTTGTCCAGATTAGACATTAACTACCTCCCCATAACCATATATTATTGGACTCCAGGGCACTTCCTCATTCAATCCTATTTTTATTTTCATTTTACCATTATATTGCGAGGCTACCCAAAGTTGAATGAACCTCTCCTCTGCCTGTGTGCTAGGCCTAAATATATGCCAATGGACTGTTGCAGTGGTGGCTGACGTGAAGCCTCATTCTCTGCTATGACATGCAGACTGATTCTCTGCTGATATGAAGACAGATTCTCTGTTACGGGACCTCCCTCCTCTGCCTGGGTGCTGGGCCTAAATATATGCCAATGGACTGTTGCAGTGGTGGCTGACATGAAGCCTGATTCTCTGCTATGACATGCAGACTAATTCTCTGCTGACATGAAGCCAGATTGTCTGTTACGGGACCTCTCTCCTCTGCCTGGGTGCTGGGCCTAAATTTATGACAATGGACTGTTGCAGTGGTGGCTGACGTGAAGCCTGATTCTCTGCTATGACATGCAGACTGATTCTCTGCTGACATGAAGCCAGATTGTCTGTTACGGGACCTCTCTGCTCTGCCTGTGTGCTAGGCCTAAATATATGCCAATGGACTGTTGCAGTGGTGGCTGACGTGAAGCCTCATTCTCTGCTATGACATGCAGACTGATTCTCTGCTGACATGAAGCCAGATTGTCTGTTACGGGACCTCTCTGCTCTGCCTGTGTGCTAGGCCTAAATATATGCCAATGGACTGTTGCAGTGGTGGCTGACGTGAAGCCTGATTCTCTGCTATGACATGCAGACTGATTCTCTGCTGACATGAAGCCAGATTGTCTGTTACGGGACCTCTCTGCTCTGCCTGTGTGCTAGGCCTAAATATATGCCAATGGACTGTTGCAGTGGTGGGTGACGTGAAGCCTCATTCTCTGCTATGACATGCAGACTGATTCTCTGCTGACATGAAGACAGATTCTCTGTTACGGGACCTCCCTCCTCTGCCTGGGTGCTGGGCCTAAATATATGCCAATGGACTGTTGCAGTGGTGGCTGACATGAAGCCTGATTCTCTGCTATGACATGCAGACTAATTCTCTGCTGACATGAAGCCAGATTGTCTGTTACGGGACCTCTCTCCTCTGCCTGGGTGCTGGGCCTAAATTTATGACAATGGACTGTTGCAGTGGTGGCTGACGTGAAGCCTGATTCTCTGCTATGACATGCAGACTGATTCTCTGCTGACATGAAGCCAGATTGTCTGTTACGGGACCTCTCTGCTCTGCCTGTGTGCTAGGCCTAAATATATGCCAATGGACTGTTGCAGTGGTGGCTGACGTGAAGCCTCATTCTCTGCTATGACATGCAGACTGATTCTCTGCTGACATGAAGCCAGATTGTCTGTTACGGGACCTCTCTGCTCTGCCTGTGTGCTAGGCCTAAATATATGCCAATGGACTGTTGCAGTGGTGGCTGACGTGAAGCCTGATTCTCTGCTATGACATGCAGACTGATTCTCTGCTGACATGAAGCCAGATTGTCTGTTACGGGACCTCTCTGCTCTGCCTGTGTGCTAGGCCTAAATATATGCCAATGGACTGTTGCAGTGGTGGGTGACGTGAAGCCTCATTCTCTGCTATGACATGCAGACTGATTCTCTGCTGACATGAAGACAGATTCTCTGTTACGGGACCTCCCTCCTCTGCCTGGGTGCTGGGCCTAAATATATGCCAATGGACTGTTGCAGTGGTGGCTGACATGAAGCCTGATTCTCTGCTATGACATGCAGACTAATTCTCTGCTGACATGAAGCCAGATTGTCTGTTACGGGACCTCTCTCCTCTGCCTGGGTGCTGGGCCTAAATTTATGACAATGGACTGTTGCAGTGGTGGCTGACGTGAAGCCTGATTCTCTGATATGACATGCAGACTGATTCTCTGCTGACATGAAGCCAGATTGTCTGTTACGGGACCTCTCTCCTCTGCCTGGGTGCTGGGCCTAAATTTATGACAATGGACTGTTGCAGTGGTGGCTGACGTGAAGCCTGATTCTCTGCTATGACATGCAGACTGATTCTCTGCTGACATGAAGCCAGATTGTCTGTTACGGGACCTCTCTGCTCTGCCTGTGTGCTAGGCCTAAATATATGCCAATGGACTGTTGCAGTGGTGGGTGACGTGAAGCCTCATTCTCTGCTATGACATGCAGACTGATTCTCTGCTGACATGAAGCCAGATTGTCTGTTACGGGACCTCTCTCCTCTGCCTGTGTGTGTGCTGGGCCTAAATATATGCCAATGGACTGTTGCAGTGGTGGCTGACGTGAAGCCTCATTCTCTGCTATGACATGCAGACTAATTCTCTGCTGACATGAAGACAGATTCTCTGTTACGGGACCTCTCTCCTCTGCCTGGGTGCCGGGGCCTAAATATCTGAGAATGGACTGTTCCAGTGGTGGGTGACGGGAAGCCAGATTCTCTGCTATGGAACCTCTCTCCAATTGATTTTGGTTAATTTTTATTTATTTAATTTTTATTTTAATTCATTTCCCTATCCACATTTGTTTGCAGGGGATTTACCTACATGTTGCTGCCTTTTGCAGCCCTCTAGCTCTTTCCTGGGCTGTTTTACAGCCTTTTTAGTGCCGAAAAGTTCGGGTCCCCATTGACTTCAATGGGGTTCGGGTTCGGGACGAAGTTCGGATCGGGTTCGGATCCCGAACCCGAACATTTCCGGGATGTTCGGCCGAACTTCTCGAACCCGAACATCCAGGTGTTCGCTCAACTCTAGTGGTCACACATACTAAGTTTAAAACTTCAGCCATAAATTCTGTTAGGAGCTGTAGCAGTTACAGGAAGAGAGCTGCAGCAGAAAGGACACACTCCCTGATCTGCCAGGCTGAAGATAATCTAGCAGAGCAATTGGGACAATGAATGTGGAGATCTCTGGATCCATGTGAGGTCCAGGCCTGGTTCTAGCTTTGTTAGAAAGAGATTGTCCTGTACTATGTGATGTCTGATTTTCATTTTTACATCAATCATGGCCTAACCCCTTTAAATACATTTGTGGTAATAGGAAGTCCATGGAGTTCCTAAATATTCCCTAGTGCAGTGAGAGTATGCCGCCACGAATAGTTGAAGGCTGTAATAATTGCACACATGGTGACAATAAGGAGATTTATCTCCTCTTCCTTCTAGTACAGGATCCCTATGGTGAAAATGCCATAAAGTACGTACAATGCGGAGCATAGAGGTAAAACAAGATACTTAGCAGACAAAACAATACGCAATCAAACTTTGCTTAGTTCCAGGTTGTGGCGAAGAACAAATCCAGTCAATTACGGCAGTAATTTATACCGTTTCTCCTCATTGGAGTGAAGGCAAGAATGTTTGATTTTCTTTAAGATTTATTGCCACGTCTGCTGCTCATTATGCCTGCGAGCAGATATGTTTCCTGATGTTCATGTGAGTTTGAGTCCAGGCGGTGTTTTTATGACTGATGTCTGATAATAAACCATTTTTGATACCCCCCCCCAAAAAAAAAATTGTGACATAATCCATACCACTTTGTAAAAGAGGCGCTCCGCAGGGCCGGCCTTACAGGTATGCGACATACAGTATCCGGTCACCTAAATTCCATCAGTCTAAAGGTGTGGTAAGAGAAATACGGACCGCGCACCAAGGCGAACTGGTATCGATGCGTCAGAGCATGCCTGGGGGGCCCTCAAAGAAACAAAAAAAAAACTAAATAATCTAAAAATGCAGATATTTAATCCATAGAGTCAAGAAGTGCAACGTTTTGGCTGAGCATCAGTCTTTGTCAAGCTTGAAAAAGGCTGATGCTCATCCAAAATGTTGCATTACTAATCTCTGCAAATTTAAAGGGCATCTGTCAGCAGTTTTGTACCTATGACACTGGCTGACCTGTTACATGTGCACTTGGCAGCTGAAGCCATCTGTGTTAGTCCCATGTTCATATGTGTCCGCATTGCTGAGAAAAATTATGTTTTCATATAGGCAAATGAGTCTTTAGGAGCAACGGGGGCGTTACCTTTACTCCTATTGGCTCCGCTCTCTCTGCAACTGCCGTGCACTCTGCACTTTGATTGACAGGGCCAGGCAGTGAAAACAAGATCACTGCCTGGCCCCGTCAATGAAAGTGGAGACAGTGCAGCAGTTGCTGAGAGCGGGGAGCCTCTAGGTGTAATGGCGACGCCCCTGTTGCTCCTAAAGGCTTATTGTGATAGTCTGCAGGACCCAGTTTACATATGTGTATACTGTAGGTATATATGGGGGGGGGGGGGGCACTTACGCTGGAATCATATGCTGTTTTTGAAGCATAGCTCTTGATGTAAGAAAAGTGTAAGACAAGTCCTTCCTTCATAATTCTTACTTTTTTTTACAAAGGAAAATGTATCAAAAACTGAATGTGTCACCCCAGCGTTAGGGTCCATTCACACGTCCGCAAAATGGGTTTGCACGTCCGCAAAATGGGTTTGCATTCGTTCCAAAATTTTGCGGAACAGATGCGGACCCATTTATTTTCAATGGGGCCGGAATGTGCTGTCTGCATTTGCCGATCCGCACTTCCGTTCTGCAAAAAAATAGAACATGTCCTATTCTTGTCCGCAATTGCGGAGAAGAAAAGGCATTTTTCTATGAGAGTGCGGTCTGCAAAATGCGGAACGCACATTGCCGGTGTCCGTGTTTTGCGGATCCGCAATTCGCAGATCCACAAAACACATACGGATGTGTGAATGAACCGTAAAAGGGACACTTCCATTTTTAAAAAAATCACATATTAACAATTTATATGTCACTATTCTATGTATTTTTCTCTTTTAGTTTTTTTAGAAAAAATGGATGGCTTTCTGGATATATTATTTTTAGTCACTCCATGTATTCTACTTCCTGTCCTGGCTCTTTAACTTCCTCTTTGTTTGGACCTTTACCACAGCAGACAGTCTCTCTTAACTCTCTCAGTCAGACCCCCACTGCGACCAGAGGGAGGCCCACCTGTAGTGACTCAATTAGAGCATCATGCAATACAGTAACCAGTGGCATTTGAAGATGGAGTTTGTATGTTCTCCCCGTGTTTGCGTGGGTTTCCTCAGGGTACTTCAGTTTCCTCCCACTCCCAAGACTGGAGAAACCTTATAATGTGAGCCCCATTGAGGATAGCTTCATGCTAATGTCTGTAAAGCGCTGCAGAATATAGTAGTGCTATAAAAGGGCATAAAATAAATAATCAATGCAATGGGTGTCTTTATTTAGGCCTATCATGAGAACAATAGAGCTGTCATGGTGTTATCCTAATTCTACACCTACTATTATCATGAGGATTGCCTAGCAGATAACATCTTCCTCTCACAGCAGCAGTGAACTGACAATGAATTTCCCATTTTTATAGAAGTTGTATAATTCTGAGCTGACTGCTACAGCAGGACAATTTTTTGCATTTTGTTTTCAATGGTATAGAGTTGCCGAAATTAAAAAGAAAAAGAGCCACAAATTCGAATACAATTTGCTTTCTACAAATATTAAGCTTAAAGAATACCCTTTTCTGATGGAATTGTGCCTTTTAGCTGGTCATATTAGCTATCAGAACTTAGGTTAGACATGACAATGGAGACCAAAAGGAGCTGCAGAAATCTGCAGAAACCAATGTGACAGAGACGAAGCGGCCCTGCTGTTTAGCACGCAACCCTACGACCATGTCCATGGCGCTAGCGGATGTTCTATCAATGATCAAAACCTGATAAATCTTTTAACTGGTTTTGTACAAAACCTTCAGGCCTTGGCAGCAGCTGCCTGACACTAGTTGATGGAATTTTGTCTATAGTAGCAGTTTTAAATCCTGTGCATCTCATATTTCCCCCAAATGTATTCAATTTAAAGTCTAAATATCACATCTGTTATATGGTAAGAGCGCATAACCTTACTTTTATCCACATTAAATTTCTTCTCCTATTTCCATTAACAACCTACAATTTCTATAATTTTCCCAGCAGTGTAATCCTGTCCGCTTCTGTAAGAATTAGGCTATATAATTTAGGGTCATCTGCAAATATGGAAGTTTTAGACTTTAAACCCCCCTCCCAACCCCCTCCATGGAATTGATTGGAAAAAAAACCTGCTTGGTTCTGGTCCTAGAGGGACATTTGTGATAAGTTTTATTAAAGGGGTTCTCCAGCAATTTAATTTTGATGGTCTATCCTCAAGATAGGTCATCAATATCAGATCGGTGGGGGCTCTGACTCCTGGCACCCCTGCTCTCACTGGAGCTCTGGTGAGCTCTGCAGCCTCCTCAGTTTACCATAGAGGCTGTGTTTGGATTTGCAGCTCAGTCCCAGTCTTTTGAATGGGACTGAGCTGCACCCAGTCCACTTGACCAATATATGGTGATGTCACTGGCCTAGGAATAGTCCTAAGCTTTCATAGAGAGCTGAGGCCTCTTCAAAAAGTTGAGGGGGTGCTAGTAAACAGAAAACTAATATTGATGACCTATTCTGAGGATAGGCCATCAATATCCAATTCGCTGATAACCCCTTTCAGGACAAATCTGTATTTATCCATGTTGCCCACCAATTGCCCTAATTTTCTTGTCATACCAGACGCACCAAACTGGTCTGTTCCTGTAGACATCACGGGGAGTGCATAACTTCTATATTAGGGTCATTTATAAGGAAAAAATGTAATGTTAAATAAAAAATGAGAAGAATATGGATCATGAGTGCAGAGGTTTTAGACATGTTGCTGAGGCAAGTTCACTATATAATGTCTGACTTGGACAGTTCCCTTTTTTTCTGGAAGGGTCCCCTGCAAACATGAGAGAATTTCTTAATATTTGTTTCGGAGCTGATTCAGCCTTGTGATTCAGATATAAATCGATTCGACCCAAATTTGAAGTATTTTAAATGCTTGGAAAGGTTTCACCTAAATCGAATCTCAAAAAAAACGAGTCCAAATTTGTTTTTTGTAAAAGTTGTGTCGAAATTTGATTCTAAAGAATCGATTTGCTCATCTCTAGTCCCTTCATATGTTGACCAAGGTGGTCCTACAACTGAGATTGCCAATGATCAAGTGTAATCTGTGGGGGAACACAGCTGCAAGTGTTTAATTTCCCTGAGGTACGTCCGCAGAGAAATTTAAGCATTACACAATATTCATTGAAATCCAAGGGTTGTGCATGTTGGGTCCTACAGAGTAAGAGAGGATCTTTGTAGCTGCTCTGGCCAATTGACGAGGGTCCTAAACATGGGATCCCTAATGTGGGGACGGTCCTCCCCGAGTGCTGGCTCTCAGTTGGGTGCCAGAAGCAATGAGCGCTTCCATCAATACATATGGGAGCGCTCATTGCTGGAGCACAGAGAGCTGGGTACTGTCACTCACCACTCAGTTCCCCGCGCTCCCCTCCTCCTTCAGGCCGACGGAGCTCTGAATGGCAAAGCAGGAAGACTTCTCCCCGCTCCACTATTCAGCCTGCAGACACAAATCGCGCTGCTGGCATTTGTGGGTGGAGCCTGCAGCACAGAAATCTGCATAAGCTCCGCCCACACCGTGCTGTAGAGAGATCTGTGCCTGCAGGGAAGAGAGGTATGTGAGCTTCATGAATGGGACAAGGTAAGTAGTTACTGTGGGTTTTTTTTATACAGAGGCTGCACAGAGGGCTTTATTACTATGGAGGGGGCACAGAGGGCTTTATTACTATGGAGGGGGCACAGAGGACTTTATTACTATGGAGGGGGCACAGAGAGCTTTATTACTATGGAGGGGGCACAGAGGGCTTTATTACTATGGAGGGGGCACAGAGGACTTTATTACTATGGAGGGGGCACAGAGAGCATTACTACTATAGAGGGGGCACAGAGGGCATTAGTAATTTGAAGGGGGCACAATGGGCTTTTCTACTATGTAGGGGTCACAGAGCCAGAGGGCATTACTACAATGAAGGGGCACAGAGGGCATTATTACTGTGAAGGGGGCACAGTGGGGATTTCTAGTATGGAGAGGGCACAGAGGGCATTACTACTATTAAGGTGGCACACTTGGCATTATTACTGTGAATGGGCACAATGGGAAGTATTACTATGAAGGGGCACACTGGGCATTATTACTATAAAGTGGGCACAATGGGTATTATTACTATGAATGGGACCCAATGGGGATTATTACTATGAAGGGGGCACAATGGGGATTATTACTGCGAATGGGGCACAACGAGGGAATTACAACTATGAAAGGGGCACAGGGATGGCATAACTACTGTGAGGGGGCACAATGTGGGCATAACAACTGTGAGGGGGCACACATCTGTACAAAACTACTGTGAAGGTTGTACAATGAGGGCAATTCTACTGTGAGAAGTATTTAGGGGGGTGGTGCCAGAGAAAGGACCCGCCCCAGGAGCCAAACACCCTAGGCACGCCACTTGGACCCCTCTCTATTAACCTCCCCACCTCCAACTCTTATAATCAAACATGTAGCTGCTAAACAACCGTGTTTCCAAGCTCTCTACATTAATGAACAACTGAACTGGTGTGGCACAGCTAGAGCTTCTACACTTTTTCCCCCAACTGGCTCAAAAAGGAAAGTCTTAGTAGGAAGGAGTGGATCTTCATGGGAAAGTGGCAAAGTCTAAGATGCACTGCTTTGTGCCCAAATTGCACCACAATTCAGGCATAAAATAATTTTTCAAAGTAAGCCAACCAATTAGTGATGAGCAAATCGAATCGCCACACAGCCGAATTTCCTCGTGCTTCATGGCTAATTTGAAATAGTGTAAAAACAAAAAAACTATAATACTTACCTGATCCATTTGCTCACGACAGGCCAGCTGCCATCTTGCTTGAAGATCTCGGCTGAAATCCCATGCATGGTGATGTTGTCACGAGCAAATGGATCAGGTGAGTATTATATTTTTTTTATTATTGTACACTCTGTTATTAACATCAGGTCCGGCAATCATGTATGAACGCAGCATCAGGGGAAATGGGGCACAATCGCTGCTCCCAGTCATTGCACCCACTACTTACAAAGAAATGCACTTCATGACAAAGTAATTATGCTCCGACAGAGGAACAGCCTGCTGGAAATCCCCGTATTGGGCATAGACGTCACCATATCCCCATAGACTACAATGGAATGCTGACTTTTGGACAGACAAAAATTCCTAAATGCACGATTTTTTGTCAGGCAGAAAGCCAACAATTCGGACTGATCCCCTTTGGATCCCTTTGCAGTCTATGGGGATCCTTTTGCTGATGACATTATCTGGCTATGCTGTATACGGTGAACTCCATCAGGCTGTTCCTCTGCCAGAACAGCCTGCTGGATATCTAAAAGCAGATGTGACTCTAGCTTTTGACAAAAGTGTCTACCCCGAACCATATTTATCATCCAACCTAAGCCCTGTGATAAATTTGATGCAGGTCTAGATGACCTGTCTGAGTTTACGCCATCTACAGGATTAGTAAATCCAGGCCATTCTTTGTACAGTGCTATATTGGCCCTATAAATATAATGGGAGATCAATAACCTAATAAACACTCAAGCAAACAGTAGACTATAGACCAGTATATATAGTCAAAATTGGCCCACATGGTTAGCAAAAGACGGGGCACTTGTTCTTAAAAACAAATAAGCAGCACTGGGTAACATGGTTTTAGTCATTTTTTATTCAAAATCCAAGCTCTCGTGAAATCAACAAAAGCAAGTCACAACCCATAAAACCTAACCAAAAATAGCTCTTTTTCTGCAACTGAAAATCACACAGTTCACTAGAAAACACACATATGTGCACACATCGTTGTGGTTCTGAAGTTGGTGGTAGTACTTACAGATCATGGTGGTGATCTCCACTCTTGCACTCCCTAGAGCAGTAATTGGAGGGCACACCTTTTTTTCCTTTGGGCACATCTTGGTTTCGAGACTCCTGCCTGGGGTTGGTTAGAATGCCCTTGATGTTGGTTGATTTGTTGGGTTCCAGGCAGGACCGATGGATAGTGGAGACAATGATCAGTTGTAATAAATAAAGTCTCTCTTTACTAAGTGGATTATAGGGGTAGTAGTAGTACAAATAGCAACAAGGCACAGTTCCACTGTACAGTATATCACAGTGCAATATTCTCTCAAGAGCAGCATATGGACTCAGCAGTGATGTTGGTTACAGCCTTCCTATTTCTTTCTAAAGAATCATAGGCATGCAATAAGGACCTTAATTAAGTCCTTCAGCAGTTCCCAGGCTGATGGATGCAGAAATTCAAGAACGAGTGGTCAACCAGTCTTACAGTGTTGTTGGATGTTTTAGCAATATTTCCTTCCACAGCAGCAAAGCCTTTCTGCCTTATACGAGCACAAAGCTTGCTGTCTGAAGCTTGCATGGCCTTGTTAGTTCTAGATCTTCTTAGATGTCTGGATTCTCCTTCTCTCTGGAGTACTTTGGTAGTAGGATGACTTCCATGGCAATTGTAGGCTCAGAGATAAGGGTTCCCTGGACTTGGTCCTAGCTGTGCAAGAGCTGTAACACACACGTCTTCTCTATGCACTGCTCAGACTAGTCTCCCTCGACCGTAACTAGTCAGGGGGCGGACCTGGTCCATCCTCTGACAACATGGCACAATTTGCATTGTACTAAGTGCATGTACAAAAATTGCAACATTTAACTCAACAATCATTGCATTAACTTTGTGAATTACAAATAACACTTTGCAGTAGTCCTTGGGTACTGCAGTTGGGAAAAAAAGTTTGAGCTCGAAATTGTCTTTTTATTTTTATTTTAGAGAGCCTATTTTAAAATACTCTGATGTCCAGTACTGATCAAACAGATGGCGCTCCCCATTCTGGACCCTTATATCTTTAGATGGTCATAAATACTTGACATACATGTGTGGGGCCTCCTGGCTTTCCCCAGATGGCAGATAATAGGTAAGATAAGGACTGAAGAGTTAGAACTCCGTAGTAAAATTTTTGGGGTGATAAGCGGTGCCTGGCAGCGGCCCTTTTCTATCGCTATTCAGGATATGCTTCCTAAGCAGGGGCGCAGCTATAGGGGGTGCAGAGGTAGCAGTTGCTAATGGGCCCAGGAGCCTAAGGGGGCCCAAAAAGACTTGTGCCACATAAGAAGACACCAGTATTATACAAAGTGCATGCTGGTCAGGTTGCACCTCTGACTGGATGGAAGGGGTTAGGTCAAGAATTTGCTTCCCTACCACTGGCCACAGAGCACTGAGGGAAGGGGGGCACAGGGTGAACTCTTGCACCAGGGCCCATAAGCTTTTAGCTACGCCCCTGCACCTAAGTAGTACATGTCTACTGTATGGAGAGAACATTTTAAAGTTGCTTTTAGACATAGTTTTTCCATATTTTTCTGAATGTTTTCATCATTGATGTTCTCAGAAGGCTCACTGTTTTTGGATTCATGTTTTACAAGGTTTTCCAACAAGAAAGCAGGTGTGAGAACAAGAGAGCTTTCTCTGCTGACTGCCTGACACAGGGAGCAGCTCTATATCATCCTGTTCCATTGACTTTGGAGGTTACATCAATCAGTAGTTTCTCAACACCTCAAGGGACAGCACCGGAGACAGGTGACATACATGAAAAGATGTGCTTTCTAGTAGCAGAGAAAACTATCTATAATACTTAAGGGCAGTAATGTTGTTTTAATAAATTGACTTAAAAAATGTTCCACAATTATATATTACAAAGATATACAGGTAAAAGTAAAAAAAAAAAAATTAACATAAAATTCCTTTTGACAAAAACAGAAACTGATATCCGGGGTTACTAAATGGTTCTATAAATCTTTCTATTAGAAGAAGACAAGTAAAAATGATAAAACTTCCTGCTTCAGTTGATTATGTGCAGCAAGGACACTATTATGCACACAGATACTTTACTAGTCGGAGGAAGAAAACTGGTTTTCATGGACATGAGACGGGGCTCAGTCCCTTTATTTATAACACCCAAGAGTCAGTGCTACTCGCATTGTTCATACTGCATAAACTGCACACTGACAAACTACACACAAAGGCAACATAGTACGGAAATAAATGTGATTCTATTCCAAAATCTTCTATTTATCTTTATCTGATAGTGATCTATCTATGTAATATTTATCTATCTAATACTCATCTGTCTATCTATTTAATATTTATCTGTTATTTATCTAACTATATCTGTCATCTATTTAGCTAATATCTATCTATCTATCTATCTAAGGCCTCATGCACACGACCGTTGTGTGCATCCGCGGCCGTTGTTCCGTTTTCCATTTTTTTTCGCGGACCCATTGACTTTCAATGGGTCTGTGGAAAAATCGGAAAATGTACCGTTTTGCAGCCGAGACCGTGATCCGTGTATCCTGTCCGTCAAAAAAATAGGACCTCTCCTATTTTTTGGACGGACAGCGGTTCAAGGACCCATTCAAGTCAATGGGTCCGTGAAAGAACACGGATGCACACAAGATTGGCATCCGTGTCCGTGATCCGTGGCCGTAGGTTACTTTCATACAGACGGATCCGAAGATCCGTCTGCATAAAAGCTTTTTCATAGCTGAGTTTTCACTTCGTGAAAACTCAGATCCGACAGTATATTCTAACACAGAGGCGTTCCCATGGTGATGGGGACGCTTCTAGTTAGAATATACAACGAACTGTGTACATGACTGCCCCCTGCTGCCTGGCAGCACCCGATCTCTTACAGGGGGCTGTGATCTGCACAATTAACCCCTCAGGTGCTGCACCTGAAGGGGTTAATTGTGCGTATCATAGCCCCCTGTAAGAGATCTGGGGCTGCCAGGCAGCAGGGGGCAGACCCCCCTCCCTCCCCAGTTTAGATTTCATTGGTGGCCAGTGCGCCCCCCTCCCTCCCTCTATTGTAATGATAACATTGGTGGCACAGTGTGCGCCCCCCCCACCCCCTCCTCCCTCCCTCTATTGTAATAATAGCATTAGTGGCACAGTGTGCGGTCCCCCCTCCCTCCCTCTATTGCTTTAACATTGGTAGCAGTGTGCGCCCCCCCCTTCCTCCCTCTATTGTTTTAATACATTGGTAGCAGTGTGCGCCCCCCCCTTCCTCCCTCTATTGTTTTAATACATTGGTGGCAGTGTGCGCCCCCCCCTTCCTCCCTCTATTGTTTTAATACATTGGTAGCAGTGTGCGCCCCCCCCCTTCCTCCCTCTATTGTTTTAATACATTGGTGGCAGTGTGCGCCCCCCCCCTTCTTCCCTCTATTCTTTTAATACATTGGTGGCAGTGTGCAATAGAGGGAGGGAGTGGGGGGTGCACACTGCCACCAATGTATTAAAACAATAGAGGGAGGAAGGGGGGGGCGCACACTGCCACCAATGCTATTATTACAATAGAGGGAGGGAGGGGGGTCTGCCCCCTGCTGCCTGGCAGCACCTGCATGTACACAGTTTTTTTGTATATTCTAAACTGAAGCGTCCACATCACCATGGGAATGCCTCTGTGTTAGAATATACTGTCGGATCTGAGTTTCACGATGTAGCTCATATCCGACAGTATATTCTAACATAGAGGCGTTCCCATGGTGATGGGGACGCTTCAAGTTAAAATATACCATCGGATTGGAGAAAACTCCAATCCGATGGTATAAAAGAACTCCAGACTTTACATTCAAAGTCAATGGGGGACGGATCCATTTGAAATGGCACCATATTGTGTCAACGTCAAACGGATCCGTCCCCATTGACTTGCATTGTAATTCAGGACGGATCCGTTTGGCTCCAAAACAACTTTTTTTTGATGTCCGTGGATCCTCCAAAAATCAAGGAAGACCCACAGATGAAAAAACGTCACGGATCACGGACCTACGGACCCCGTTTTTGCGGACCGTGAAAAAATACTGTCGTGTGCATGAGGCCTAATACTTATCTATTTACTATCTATCTGTCTACATTCATCTGTCATCAATCTATCTAATATCTATCATCTATCTATCTGACTATATCTGTCATCTATCTATATAATACTAGTTATCTGTCTATCTAATGTATCTACAGTGCTGCCCATAATTATTCATACCCCTGGCAAAGTTACTTTTATTCAACCAGCAAGTAATGTTTTGACGGGAAATGACATAGGTGTCTCCCAAAAGATAATAAGACGATGTACAAGAGGCATTATTGTGGGAAAAAAAAACATTTCTCAGCTTTTATTTACATTTGAGCAAAAAGTGTCCAGTCCCAAATTATTCCTACCCTTCTCAATAATCAATAGAAAAGCCTTTCTCGGCTATTACAGCGATCAGACGCTTCCTATAATTGCAGACCGGCTTTTTGCAGGTCTCCACAGGTATTTTTGCCCATTCATCTTTAGCAATGAGCTCCACATCTTTCAGGTTGGAGGGTCTTCTTGCCATCACCCTGATCTTTAGCTCCTCCACAGATTCTCAATTGGATTCAAGTCTGGACTCTGGCTGGGCCACTCTGAAACATTAATGTTGTTGTCTGCTGACCATTTCTTCACCACTTTTGCTGCGTGTTTTGGGTCATTGTCATGCTGAAATGTCCACTGGTGCCCAAGGCCACGTTTCTCTGCAGACTGCCTGATGTTGTCGTTGAGAATCCTCATGTTTTGCTCTTTTTTCATGGTGCCGTTTACTGTGATTAGGTTCCCAGGTCCATTGGCTGAAAAACACCCCCAAAGCATTAGGTTCCCACCACCATGTTTGTCAGTGGGGATGTTGTTCTTTGGGTTGAAGGCTTCTCCTTTTTTACGCCAAATGAAGGAAACATCATTGTGACCAAACAATTCAATTTTTGTTTCATCTGAGCATAACACAGAAGACCAGAAGTCTTCTTCTTTGTCCAGATGAGCTTTTGCAAAGGCCAAGCGAGCTTTTGTGTGCCTTACCTGGAGAAGTTGCGTCCTCCTTGGTCTGCAGTTTGCAGTGTCCGTTGCATTGTCTGCCTTGAGACATTGCCACCAGCAGAGCCCGGATTCACCAGGATGGCCTTGGTGGTGATCCTTGGATTCTTTTTCACCTCTCTAACTATCCTCCTGGTCAGCACAGGTGTCACTTTTGGCTTCCGACCACGTCCTCTGAGATTTTCCACGGAACATCTTGTATTGCTTGCTCAAATGTAAATAAAAGCTGAGAAATATTTTTTTCCACAATAATGCCTCTTGTACATCGTCTTATTATCTTTTGGGAGACATCTATGTCATTTCCCGTCAAAAAATTACTTGCTGGTTTAATAAAAGTAACTTTAAGTCAAATTTGCCAGGGGTATGAATAATTATGGGCAGCACTGTATATATCTATCTATCTATTTACATCTATCTGACTATATCTGTAATCTATGTATATAATACTTATCTGTCTATGTATCTATTTAATATGTATCTGTTATCTATCTAACTATATCTGTCATCTATTTAGCTAATATCTATCTATCTAATACTTATCTATTTACTATTTATCTGTCTACATTGATTTGTCTATATCTGTTATCAATCTATCTAATATCTATCTATCTATCTTTCTACATCTTTCTGACTATATCTGTCATCTATCTATATAGTACTTATCTGTCTCTCTATCTATCTATTTATCTCATTCTTATTTGTCTATCTATCTATTTAATATTTATTTGTTATCTATATAGCTATATCTTTCTATATCTGTCATCTATTTAGCTAATATCTATCTACATTTATCTGTCATGTATCTATCTAATACTTATCTGTTATCTATCTATCTATCATTTTGCATATTGGAAATTGGGATAAGAATAAAGAAAATGAAAATAATGATACATACATAAAACACATTTATATGCGAAATAGATACTTTACTATATATCTGTGTGTTTTACTAACCCTTAATTAGCACTTAATTATCTCTGCAGGTTTCCAAGCACAATTTAAATGGTCACTTTCATTGGACTGTTAGATCTTGCAGAATACCCTATGGATTCCTCCAGGGTTCTGAAACATTTTTTTCTTTTCTTTCTAGGTTAATTTGTTTCATCGCCTGACCTGTACGAGTAACATGCAGCTGCAAACCCTCATTGCTAGAAGATGAAGTCATGGCAGAGAGCAAAACTCATAGGATGTTCTCAGTAACCCTATTCTTCTTCCAAGTGCAGCAAATGCACACACAGAAAAGCCATTAGGTAGAATAATGAGCGGGAGGGCGAATCTCCTCCATGGACTTTATTGTCCATGGCACCCCTCTAAGTCCCAAGGCTTTCCTGGAACAAATGAGCTTCATTGTGTTACCTGATAACCCATGGAGAGAGTAGGAACTCTACATCCTAAACATAGAATGACATCGAGTAGGTCTGCAGTCAATAACCTGGTCAAAAATAGCATGTGCAATTGCCAATGCCTGCCTTCATCATAGGGACTATCATGTCAATAATATACCATGTAATGCCATACCGCTCTAATTGCAAATCATCAGTAAGGTTCTCAGATTCGGAATTTAAAACATCTGTCCAAAAAGAGAGTTTTTCATGTTCTTATCAAGGTAAATCATATTTTGTGGCACAGCTGTGTTGTGTAATGTTAGCAGATCCGAGGTCTCCTTCAGGTCTCGGGCTCAGTGTACATAGAGTAACCCTTAATCTTTACAAACCAATTTAGATGCATGCGGCGCTTTTCATTATTTTAAATTGTATCCATTCATGACGGTGTTAGACACATATGAAGGCATTTAAGCCCGGGGAAAGAGAATAATTGCAGAATGTAAGGGTTCCAAACGGTTCTGAACATAATACGAAACATAATAACACACAAGGGCCTCATTTTATTGGCACCTTTGACAAGTAGAGTACGGCCGACTCGGGATATGTTTTAATGTGATACATGTGAACTTTAAAGAGAATTTCCACCTTTACAAAAATATCATTTTAGCAGTTTCTTAGTTCAAACTGTTTTTTTGGTAGTTTGATGAGAGTGGCGATCACTAAGGAAAGCCATCTCAGGTCCTATAGGGGTTTTTATCTGGATTTTTAGGTGACAACTTGTGTGGAAGTTGTAATGGTGACCACATTGTCAACCAACTGGGAACTGGCTTGATGACTTCTTCTTTAGGGCTTGTGCACATGGCACAGAGCCTTCCATAACCTTGTGTGCTGCCATGCAGGTTCTGATGGATGCCATATGTGCATTGCATCTAGTTCAGCATGCTACCCTTCTATTCCTGTTGGAATTACAGGATATAAGAGTAAAGTTCACTTCATGAAATCATTGGCTGACAGTGGTCCAGCAGAGGCTTCATGGACCTCTACAGTAGTGATGAGCGGCAGGTGCCATATTCGATTTCGACGAAATTCGCGAATATTCGATAGAATATTCGTTTTATATTCGTCGAAATCGAATATTCGTTATTATTCTAGTTATCGCGAATAATATGCGATTTAAATAATCGCACATGCGATTTTTAACTTAAAGGCTACTCTCCTATTGAAATAGCAATGTGATTAATTCAAGTTATATTAATCGCATTTGCGATTTCAATGTAATTCTCAAATCCGACAGTACATTCTAGTATATGGAGACATTCCCATGGTGATGGGGACGCTCCATGAGCATGGAATATAGCAGTGCTAACTAAGTTGGCACTGCTAAGTTGAAATCGCCATGCGATTATTTTGTGTTATATTAATCGCATTTGCGATTATCTTTTTTTTTTTTTTTTACTATGGTTGGCTTCAATGGTAGAATTAGCGAATATGACGAATATATTCGTTATAATCCACAAAACGAATATACGAATGTATTCGTCATATTCCACAAAACGAAGATAACGAAGTATTCTCCATCTTTGTTTTATCTACCTATTCATCAACTTCGCTAATTCTAGCAATGATATAGGAAAGTTTACTATAGAGACAGATAAGTATAATTCGCTATGCGATTATATGACTGCTTTTTTTATATAAATAGAATAATTATAATACCTGATAATTATTATCATCTATTTATAAAAAAAAGCAAAGTAATATAATCGCATAGCGAATTATACTTAGCTGTCTCTATAGTAAACTTTCCTATATGATTGCTAGAATTAGCGAAGTTGATGAATAGGTAGATAAAACGAAGATGCAGAATACTTCGTTATCTTCGTTTTGTGGAATATAACGAATATATTCGTCATATTCGCTAATTCTACCATTGAAGCCAACCATATAACACGAAATAATCGCATGGCGATTTCAACTTAGTAATGCTATATTCCATGCTCATGGGAACGTCTCCATATACTAGAATGTACTGTCGGATTTGAGAATTACGTTGAAATCGCAAATGCGATTATTTCAAGTTATATTAATCGCATTTGCGATTTTCTAGTATATGGAGACGTTCCCATGGAGATGGGGACGCTCCATGAGCACGGAAGGCGGCAGAAGCGGCAACGGGCACTGACTGGAGCAGCCAGGAAGCCAGGAATCCAAAGGACAGGTAAGAACAACTTTAGGGAAGTGGGAAAGGAAAAAATATAACAATTAAAAAAAAAAAAAAAAAACGAATATTCGAAATATCGAATTTATAGCACTATATTCGAAATATTCGCGAATTAGCAAAGTGCCGATATTCGCGAAAAAAATTCGCTATTCGAATATTCGTGCTCAACACTACTCTACAGCAGATATATTACAGCTACAGAAAAAAAGAGAAATTAAAAAGTCATGTGCATGAGGCCTTAGCATTATAATTTACCAGGGCCAGATTTTAGTTGATAGACCAAGAGGTACAATTCTGGCGTGCCAATCTTAAAGGAGTTATCCAAGACTAAACTTATTTTTACAGACTCTTCAGAGCGGGTGGACCCGCGGTGGGGTTCATATTCACCTGCTCCACACCGATGGATTTTGACTTCATCATTCCACTACTGCCTTGGCAGGTCTCGGGTCTCTGGGAATCAACATCCTGTTGACGGTTGTCACGTGACTGCCGAGACCTGTCATCTATGTGGTACATCATTGGGTTACATGCTGCACAGTGATTGTCTGCAACGGTCACATGACACCCGTCAACAGGCTGTTCATTCCCAAGAGACCCTTGCTGAGGAGGCCATGGACCAATGCAGCAGGGACCAAGGAAAATATGAACATCACCAACACTCAAAAGTTTAGTCTTGGATAACCCCTTTAATAAATAAATGCATAACCATTAACTTTTAGGTACCCTAAAATGGTAAAAGAAGTCCAACTTTTCCACTGATAAAAAAAAAATAAGCAAAAATAAAAATGCAAAACAATAAGGACTGCCAAAATGGGAACATAGAAGTGCATTCACACTTAAAGGTGTCACTCCTTCAAGAGTATACTACAAACTAAACAAAAATAACAGAGAAAAATACTCTTGGGAGTAGCATTTTTGCGCATATTTGTCCCACCTATCTCACAGGCGACCTTGATTAGGTGGTACATATAGGTGTGCATGCTCCTGGCTGAGAGTCTCAGATTTTATCATATAAGAATGAGGAATTAGTCCATATATAATGTTTGCATCTATTGTGTTAGTGCATTATTTTCTGTGATTTTCTTCGTCATGACCAGCAAGATATTTCCACTGAAACAGATGAGGTACTATTTCTCATTATGCAGTGTGCCTAGGTAGACATGAAGAGTCTTAGAGACCATTTATTCCAGGTCCCCCACAATGTGCATTCCTATTTTGTTAAGCAACTGTTATGTTTACGTGCAACGTGATTAGTTCACCAGCAGGTGGCAGCAAACACGGCAGAGCTGTACTTAGGTAGAATGGAGCGTTTTGGATCGTCAGGTTCTGATCCTTACTCATGAGGATAGGGAAGAGCTCACATATCACTTTGTTTTTCTTCATTGCAAAGGATTGAATTGAGACAGGTCAATTTCGCTTCTATCTCCTGTAGCAAGGAGAGAGCGCGATATGCAAGCACTTCTCTCTCTTAGTTTTAGCAATCAGTGGGGATCTCAGCACTCAAACCCCCACCAATCAAAATGTTTGATATTTCTCTGTGACATATCAAAAGTTTTCTCAAAACTCAGAGACCTTTTAAGTTTGGAAAAGAAAATTGTACACGGCGGGGTGAAGATTTCTTATATGAGTCATATATTAAGTAAAAAAAAGCATGTTATCTGAGCGTGATCTCCCAGGACAGGATCCAATCTATAAAAATATATGTACAGCAGATGTACAGAGCTATATTAGATATGTTCATCAGTCAAGTAGTCAAGAAGATATTTGATGTAGGCATGTGAAGGAGGCAGAGTCCTCCACAAACTTTTTCCTACTAGTCTCTGCAGTTATGGAGTCCATTTTGTTTCTCTTACATTACATTTTTTAGCATTTCAATGTTTCTATTGTCTTTTTTTAAGTTTTGCAAAAACACTTTACGTCAAATCATTGATCCATACAATAGGACCCAGCTGTAACAGTGTCAAACAATGACAAAATGTAACCAGGCATGAGACATCCCTCCACCCCAAAAAAAGCTATGACTTAAACAAAAGTTTTGTGCATTGTAAGTCCAATTTGGGAGTAATCATGAAGTCAGCCTAGTCCTTATCAACTGCATCCATCATTACATTCCCAAAATGACTTTGCTAATTAATTGGATAAGTACTGGAAACACTTACACTTGTGTAATGATATGAACTCTGATCTTTTCTTCCCTAAAACTCTTAATAAGAGTTACAATCTATTTAGATATGATTAGAGAAATCCCAGACCGGCCAACGTGTTTCATGTGCATGGAATCTAAGAAACAACAGTATTCATTCCTGAGGTCACACGCAGTCCAAGTTCGTTTGATTAATTTTTGTTGGATCTCATTTTCATACCTCCCCCTCATCTTGTTTTCCCATTGAGAGAACTGCTGTTGATGGAAATTTCAGCAGACCACCCATAAACATAATAACTTAGGGTCAACTTTACACCATCCACCTACTGTGATAGAATATTCGCCCTCATCACCAGGCACTGCACAGATGCCCTGGGTAACTCTGCAATATGAGGCAGGTTATGTATCACACAATCCTTGAGTCACTTCCTTTCCAGTATATATTTTCAGATGGCCGTGGTTAACTTTCAGAAGAAAGATCTCTGTCCAAAAACTTTTGTTAAGCTGTTGCATCAGGGCTCATCAGGATAAAGTTCATGACAAATAATCAATCAAAAGTCCTATGAGATCTTATGGTAGAAAATAGAAGGCTTCAAGGACAGGGATGCATATGAGCTGGTCTTAGAGTACAAGCTAAGAGAATTCTTACTATAATAGACATGTAGGACAAGGAAGGACATGTAGGACAAGGAACCTTACTGTCCAGACTTTATGTATCAAGTAAAATTCAATTTAGATTTGATTCGGCCGTTTGAGCAATCACATTCAATTTGGTCCAAATAACTTACATTTTTTCAAATCAAAGGGGGCCATATTTATCATGACTCTGACAGCTCGCTCCACTTTAGCATATGGCTAAAGTCAGTTTTAGCCAAGTCAGATTTATGATCGGCCTTTTAAGACTGTAATAAATGTGGTTTGACGGTAGCAGTTTATCCGTCAGTAAGCAGCTTTACACAAGTCGCACATCTTTACGAAAAAATTGCACGTTTTTATGAAAAAGTCGCACGTTCTATTAAAAAGTCTCATAAGATAAGCATGGTCCTCACTGGAGTGAAATTGCGACTTTTCGGGACTTTTTTGCAACTTTTTAAATAGTCCCAATAGCAAATCTGTCTAGAGATTCATTTACATAAGAAAACACGCCCACTTTCAGAAAACTGGCGAGCATAGTGCAGAGCAGAAAAAAGTCACAAATTTGTGCGCAGTTTTAGCGTTTGGGACTTTTTTTTGGGACTTTTTCATTCCATTATTCTGACCTGAGCTAATGATAAATCTGGCCCATTGAGTGTTCCAATTGCCTTAAAAAGTAGTGGATGGCATTCTGGGGTCTCCTAAGACTGAATGCAACTCATTGCAAGGTCTTTAATGCCAAACCAGGATTAGTAATCTTAAAGTGACAGCAACAGATATGGTTATGGGTAATCATATAGTTGCTGGTGGTAGCAAACAGCTTCTTTAAAAGCAAACTGCTCTGGAGAATTTTTACATAAAAAAAAGGTCTAAAAATGTTTAACTTTTTGTGAAAAATTTCTGCTGGTGTATATACATACACACAACACCTGGGGTCATGTGATCCTTCTTCCTCCTTTTTTTGTCTTCTGATCTGATGGCTGATACCATTTTGAGAAATTCACCCAAATCAAAGTGTCGAAAATTTGGAATTGACCAGAATTTTTGAAAGTTGCTCTTGTTCTGTCAATACCTATTCATCCTGGTCTCCCCAATATGCATGTACACTCAACCAAACTAACTGTACATGTGTTCTCAAAAAGGACATGGGAATAAGCCGCTGCCAGACACCTGTGGTGGCAGCTAATTTCCCTTGAGAGCAAAAGGATCGGGCATGTTGACACTCAACATGCCCAACTTTTGTTTTCCATAACATCTACCATTGCAGAAGAATTAGGAGGCTCCAATACACATTAGATGGACAGCTGACAGGTTTATCCTGCATTCTTCTAAGGTCTTCTTCTTTTTTCCCATGACCACCTTTTTGTAACCCAATAAAATCAAGATACTCTGACCCATGCTGCTGCACATTTAACCCTCCAAACCCCCTTACCGTATGCTAATTCCTCCTTCTCCACAAATGTTCTTTATGTATTAGTGACTGTACCAGAGGCATAGAGGGAACAATACATATTCATCGAAATGGCACAAATCTAACTGGTATTATGTCACAAGTTGCTAAACTATGATGATTAAATCTGTTAAACATGGTTTGCCTGTGGAGGACTTCTTTAACTTTAACTTCTTTAGTACAGCATTCGGTTATTTTTCCTATTCAGTTGGGGTTTTCTTGGGTGACAAATTCTTAACTATCACTGAGTTAGAGTTGTACTTGTGTTGACTTACATTTGGTCAATGACAGTCCTACTGCAGATTTGGCTTCAGCTGAGGCTTTAATATAGAGGACACTGAAGGTTCTCTTAGGCCTGTTTAGCTTTCCATTCTTCTGATCCATCAGATGAGAGAGAAAAAAAACTGGATCCTGGAGATGGAAAAAGTCCAACATGCAGAAGATGAGGGAGAGAAAAACAACTGGATCCTATGCGCAAGCAGAATGGATCCATCTGACTTCCGTTATCCAGGACAGAAAAAATAGTCCTGTTGAAAGGACTCATGTTAATGGTGCAAAACCGTTATGTCCTGCCATAGACAGGTATTAGGACGGAGCAAAACGGAATGCCTCTTAAAGGCTTCCGTTTTGCATTCTGTCCTAGAATTCCGTTATATTCCATTATAACTCTGTTATTACAGAACCTATAACGGAATTCAATAACGCCAATGCGAACCCACCCTAACTGATGCAACAGGATCCGTTTTTTCTTACAGGATACTTTTTTTTCCCCTCTTCTGATGGTTTAGAAGAACGGAAAGCTAAACGGTAATATGAACTCAGACTTAGTAGAGTTCCATAAATTTGAATTTTCAGCATTTGCCTGGAGTTAGTTAGACTTTCATTGTCAAATTGCGCTGTTGCCAATTCCTGTCACTCAGCCATCTCGACACCTCATTCTATAATTTTACTTACTATCATGCTATACGTGTCTGGACTGAAAAACATTTCAGATCTTGGCCCTTGGGAAATTTGAAGCATAGGGGACAAAAAAGTGTCCTTTTATTATAATGCCTCCATATGCTCCTAGCTGTATCTCAAAAGCAGGATAAGAGACGTGAAGCTGTAATCCTTAAATAAAAGCTCCGGCATTCTTTCCCTTCTATGGACATTTTCTTATCAGCAATTTTGCTACATATATGTTTCTTGACAATCATATCCACATTTGTGATGATGGAGATCTAAATAAACTTGCTTTCTGGTGTCCAAAGATATTTGCGGAAGCAGCTCCCATAGATCACTTCTCAGTTGCAGCAAAGGTTCCCAGATCTTATCTGAACTGATATATGTCTGATATATATCAATCACACATTTAAAGTGCGAGTTCAAATGTTTTAAAGAGTAACATTAAACCAAAGTAGAAACTAAACCTCCAACTCACCAAATATTTACACTATTGTGCATATCCTACCATATACCGGTATTAAAGAGGTTAACCCAGGATTATTGTAAGAAATTAAAATCAGACATCACATAGCACATGACAACCTCTTTCTACAAAAGCTAGAACCAGCCCTGTACCTCACATGGATCCAGAAATCTCCCCATTCTTTGCTCAATTTGCACAGTAAGTGTCACAAGGAGAGTCATGGGAATCAAGATAGAGCAGAGGTGCACCCCCTGAGCTGCCACCCGGTCCACTGTCCCTGCCTACTTGCACCACCCACCCTAGGTGACGGAGCACAACTGGGTGACAGTCCCTAACCTACTAAGTGCAAGCAGAGAGAAAGAGACAGCAGTGAAGAGGACAGGCACTGAGAAGTAACAATAAGCGGACAAGAGGTAGAACAAAATCGGAAGGCGAGGCGGTTCAACTAGCCGAGGTCAGTCCAGGAGGTCACGTCAGAACAAGGGAAGAGGCAAAGACAAATCTGTAAAAACAAGCCGAGTTCAAAATCCGAGAGGTAGCGTCAAGAGGTGGATCGAGGTTCAATTCCAGAGGTAGCTTAATAACAATAAAGAACACAGCCAATAGGACGAAAATCACAGGCAACCTGTAGCCAGCAGGTCGCCTGTATTTATAGTGGGGAGTGAGGGTCATGTGACGTGGCCAGCGTCACATGACCGACAGACAAACAAGTCGAGCACCGATTCATCTGCTTCGGCGCTCAAGGCAGACCTAGAAGCAGGGAGCCTCCCAGCTAGCAAGGCCACCCTGGGAACAAGGCCAAACACAGATCCTCGCTCCTGAAGCTAAGCAGCAGGTCTGTGGCTGATGGGAGACCGAGTGTGCCTTCGGTGACCCGTTACAGTAAGAATTATTTTAAGCTGGTAGCTCAGAGGCATGTCCTTTCTGCTCCAGCTCTCTTCCTATCACAGCTCAGAGGGCATGTTCTTTCTGCTGCAGCTCTTTCCCTGTAACTGTCACAACTTTTTACAGTTGATCTGGCTGGTAGCAGTTGAAGGATAGAACAATGGAACTGAGCATGTGTGACCACCTCAGTGATGTTCCTGAGGTGGATGGAGAAAAAGGGAAAAGAGCAAGCAGCAGGTGGATATAAATCACTATACAGATAGATTTTATTGAATAATTCAGTGACTATATTAATTATTTAATCACATGCAATTACAAAAGTATTCAGATCCTCGCTTAAAAATTTAGACTACATTTGATGGGACAACCCCTTGCAGTAATTCCCAATGTTTTAGGTCCTTTTCTGCTGCCATCAGGAAAAGAGTTCAACAACCCTGTTGGGAAACTTTGGTGAAAGCCAGACAGAGCCCGGGCACAGAATGCCTCCATAAGCTATAGCAAAGGGAGATTAAAGAGGTTGCTTGGGCTGTCGATATTGGCTTATCCTTAAAGGTGTATTAGGCAGCCCGATTTAACAGGCCATTGTTGGGAAGTAAGCGTTCTTTCCTGGTATTCATCTGCTCTCTAGCGGAGGAGACTACTACTGCAATTACATACAACTATCTACTCCTCAGTATAGGGAGGAGTGATCTTAATAACATAGATCTTCCCTATACTGATACGTGATTAGACACCACGATCTGCCGCCTGTAAGCAATAATTTTGTAACCTGTCAAAAGATTTGGATTGCCCAATGAACGATTGTTCAGTGGGCAATTGGCGGCAGTATTAGACTGCCAGATCATCACTAACGATCGTTACTATGAACACCCGTTGGTGATCATCTACTGAAAAATCTGCAGGTGTAATACTACCTTTAGGATAGGTAATCAATATCAGATCGGTGGGTATTCGTTACCCAGCACCCAATCAATCAGCTGTTCTTAGCAGGTGCCAGAAGCAAACTGTGTATTGACTGCAGCTCAACTCCCATTCCTGTGGTCCCACTTATGGACCTCTCATCTGCTGAGAGAATGCAGATCAGGTGACTGCTGTTTTCCGATTCCCAGACACCTAACTCTTAATACAGTTCAATAGAGAGGTGGTGGTGGTTGTCCATGACCCTCTGTATTGACGTCTATGTGAGATACGGGTAAAGACAAGCAAGTAACATAACAATAGGAATCATTACATTAGGACATCTCCACAATATTCCTTATCCTTTGTTCACCTTTTTTCTGGATCTCCGCACAGTTTCTATACCTAAGTACAGTAAGTTTAATGAGTACCAGAATCTTATAATTGAAAGAACATTGCTTCTAGTAAATAAAGTGTCTGAAAGATGAGTTCCTGACATGTTTAAAACCCGAGAGCTAGTCAGCAAAAGAGAATGTTCATTTTAAAGGTGGAGGAGACACAGGTGCCGATAAGTGTCTGTCCTTTAGCTGTCCCTGAAACAACACCGGATGTAAAAATTGGCAAATATTTAACAGCAAGCAAAATTTCTAAGTGTATTTATATTTACTTAATCTAAACAAATCATATTTGTCAGCCAATGATTTCATATTTCTTTGGGTTTGTTAAATAGAAAGACCTTCTATACTGGACACATTCCAGACTATATCACAGAATATGTCCATTTTAAGGGGAATGTCCAAGATTAAAAAAAGCTGCACCACATCTGTCCATGGGCTGTGTCCCATATTACAGTTCAGCTCCAAAAATGTCTGTGTTTCATCCAGGACTCATCTTGAAAAAATAACAGTTGTTGGTTTTAATTTGTATGGTGAGTACTAGATATAACAAACATTTTTGGAGTTTGGAGATGTACAGTATGCCTCTCCTTGCATTGTCCCCATCTCTTTGGGAAGTGTAAGTTGGATTCATTCACCTGAATGGTGGTAAGCGGAGATACGAGATAAAGCCTAAGCACAAGAGAGGAGCATTATTTTGTGGAAAAAAAGAAGACCCTTTGTTTTAAGAATCTAATGCTCCAAATTCATTTGAGAAATTAGCTGACCCTAGAGTTGAGCAAGACTTTTCCAGGCATTCAAAGTAGTTTTGATTCGAGTAGAGTCAATTTGTAACAGAATCAAATTTCTTGACCGATTTGGATGAATTTTGGGAAATTTGCTCATCTCAGGCTGACACTATTCGTTTTAGCTGACTCTAGCCTTGTTGCTACCTTGAGGTGGAGAACAAAACGACACTCCATATCCCTTCTAAATGGAAATGTGAAAGTTCAAGGATGGGCTACAGAGTAGCCTTGGAAAGCATTCTGCCTGAAGTCCTTATATCATTGGCCAATTTTCTTACACCAATGCCAAACAAATTTAATAGAAGCCCATAATTCCTCATCAAATATGCATAGCAGGGCTAGTTTGTAGCTGTCATCCTGGCTTAATTTGATGGGTCTAATGACAATCACATTTCTTTAAGGCTCGAAAGACCCATAGTTATAGGTTGCCATTCAAAGAAACTAGAATTGATTCCGCAATCTTTTGCCTTGACCTATGGGGAAGTAGCATCAGAGGTGTCTGGCAGCTTCTCATCTCATCCAGCTCTACTGAAACAACATGCTTGCTAATGAGTGGTTCAGGACTGCTTATTTTTGGCAAAATAGAACATAGAAACATAGAATGTGTCGGCAGATAAGAACCATTTGGCCCATCTACTCTGCCCAATATACTGAATACTATGAATAGCTGCTGGCCCTATCTTATATGAAGGATGGCCTTATGCCTATCCCATGCATGCTTCAACTCATTCACTGTATTTGCAGCTAGCACTTCTGCAGGAAGGCTATTCCATGCATCCACTACTCTCTCAGTAAAGTAATACTTTCTGATATTACTTTTAAACCTTCAAATGAGGTCTCACTAGTGCTCTGTAGAGCGGCATGAGCACCTCCCTCTTTCTATGTGTGTGATGACCTGAATTCAGAAACCTTATCACAGAAAGCTCCAGCAGACCTAGATCTACCAGCCAGCGCCCAGCTCTGAAAACTGGGAACCGAGTAGCAGAATTTATCTAAATCAGAATTACAATATTATTGAGGGTATTAATGGGCTTGTCCATATGAGAAGACTTAGACTATTAGATATGGCACCACGTTACATAGTTAATACGGTTCTCAATACCTTCATTTAGAAGCCAAGGCTGACAGTGGCAACAAAGAGCTTCTCCTTTTTTGGAAGACCTGGCACATCCATGCATTATATTCAGATTGTGTAATGTCTCATTTCTCCTGTTGTGGCACTGCAGGGAAAATAAAGATATGGTGCCAGCTTTTCTCAAATATTAGAACTGATCTCTGGAGGTCTAATCAGTTGAACGCCTGAGATTAGCTTATTTTCACGAAAACCTTCTAAAGAAATAATGTCCAAAGCAGACAAATCCTTTAAGTGTATGGAATACAGTATATAGAAAAACCTTATATGCCAAATTGAGGAGGTACAAAAAAAAAGGCAAAACGTGAAAAGGATTCATTTATACTTGTGGAGGTACCTCAGCTAGTTAGACATTTACCAGTATCATTCTTATTTTTGTACTTTGTTGTATATACTGTAATTGGTTACAGGTTCATATGTGTTCATTATAATTTAATAGAAAATATTCTCATTACATTATATTTCCAAGCCTAGATGACACATAATTTGCATAACAACATTTCTTTAAAGCCAACGATGGTCAAGGAAGCGATCTTAGACCAAGGAGATTCTCAATGGCCTTAACTATCAGAACTATTCTATTGGGCAATTTATTTAGTAGATAACGGAAATGCATGTCATGTATCTACCTTAGATATTCCCCTGGCTACAAAGCATATGCTTCCACTAACCTAAATACTCATAACTCAAAAAAAACCTTTTTTTTCCATAATCTTTGAAGGGACAATGTGCTTCTAATTATCAATGGGCTTCACACAGGTTACACTAATCAGCAATGAATTGCCAGTTACCAACCTAATAGATCAACCGGTGAAAGGTCTTTGTGGGCCACTAGATACAATGCCAATTTTCTGAAGGGATTCATCTGGAGGTCCCTTTGAATAACAGCACCTACATGTGAACATCTTTTTATTTACTTTGTTCTCCTTAAAAATGATGATTTGTGCTACTCCAGAGTGTGGAACCACGATGTCAACCAAAGATTTGAATTTGGGCTACTCTTAAACGTGTTAATTTCTCAGTCCTCATTCACTCTATAACCCCTTTACAGGGATATGGACTTTGCTGCAGGGGAACAACCAGGCCCTACCTCCTAGAGTAGTCTCTGTATGATTGACAGTTGACCCACAGGGGGTCAGAGGCAAGCTGAGGGCAGGACAGGCAGAGTACACACAATACTGTAAATTGTCTGAGGTCAGGGAGGAGAGCAAAGGATCAATATAGAGATCAGGTACAGGTCAGGCAGCAGAGGGCCTCAATCAAGGAAATTGGCAGAAGGTAGGTACATGGGCAAGCAACAAATCTAACACACTTTTGCAAGCTAGGAACCTATTGCTCAGACACACTACCACAGGAAAAGGTGCCTTCGGTACCACAAGATATCTAGCCACAGACTGGAGCACATCAGGGTGCGCAAGCCCCACATGTGCTGGACCTTTAAGAGCCAGGGCAGAGTGCAGGAGAAGAGGAAGGAAGACCTTTCCAGCAACCAGGACGCAGCCTGTTTTGAGGGACAGAACAACCCTCTTGGCCGGGCCTTCTGGGAAGGGGAGAGCAGGAGGTGGTTCTGTGCCACTAAAATACAGAAACCTATGGTGCCATGGACTTCTGTTGTGAGCAAATCTGACTTATTCTGTGTATAGGTGATGTTATTATGATTTATTCCCATCTGAGACACATGGCATAAAGACATAGTTATGAGTTAAATTTTTGGGGCTCCTGTCAATCATGAGAACCATTCCCATAAACTATAATGGAGCAGCATGCAAATGTGGCCACCTCATATTCTTCTGTTTGTGGTGCCAAACAGGATTAGAAGACCGTAGTTCTCCAAATATATGGGAGATCAGAGATGAAACTCCCACCTATCAAATATTTGCTCCAGGCCTGCACTAGGGATAACACAGTAACAGTTTTTCCAAAATTGTCAAGTTGCCCGCCATAATGTGCCCCCATAGAAGTAGCAGCCACATAATGTCATATAACTTTTCAGGGCAATCAAGACACATTTGATTCAGAAAGAATTTATTTGAACTGAATTGAATGTGATAACCGAATTGGATTTTAGGAACTTCACTCATCCCTTGTTAATAGCTGAAAGTCCTTTAACAAGGAACAGGGTCCTAAACAAGGAACTAAGTAAATTCCGTTACAAAGAGCTGTATTTAAATAAAAGTTAGCCCAAAATACAAGTGTACCTCCATCGTGTCAATTTTAGATTTTCTTTTGTCCAGTACCCTTAATTGCCTCCTTCTGTACATTATATATTCCAATGCCATAATGGAACATATAGCATTAATAGAAATAAATCCCATGGGTTTTCAATGTTCCTTGTTCTATTTAAAACCTAAACTTCCTCCATCTAAACATATCACAAGTCAAAGAGGAATCCAAAAATGTTTTTGATGTCTCAACATGACTTAG
Source organism: Bufo gargarizans (assembly GCF_014858855.1). Taxonomy (NCBI): domain Eukaryota; kingdom Metazoa; phylum Chordata; class Amphibia; order Anura; family Bufonidae; genus Bufo; species Bufo gargarizans. Next base: position 31,465,604 of record NC_058086.1, read on the forward strand.
TTTCTCCTGTTGGCCAGAGGTGATTATTATTATTAGAAATTACATGGCAGGACCTAATATTTAGAGGAAAATGACGAGCCTCACATGATATTTGTATAAATAAAGGTCCGCGGCGATACAGTGCCGTATACAAGATTTTGTTTTCGAATGCAACTGGACTGTAAAATCAGATTACACAAAGATTTAATCCTCTGCCATGAAGCACATACTTTCACAGCAATATATTAAAAACAGACTCATTCTAATATTTTAAGGAACATTCTCTTTTTTTTTTGCCAAAATGCTAGAAAAAAAAGGAATAGTTTCAAAAACACCAAGTTTTCATTCCCAGCTCTGTTTTTCTTTTAAGTTCACTTTGTTCATAAACTTGCAGTCAGTCGTCATGGAATTAGGGCAGGATTGTGGGTGACTTTCTTTATAATTGGAAGATGTCACACTGAGGTTGTAGTTAATGTATCACATATGTCTACAGCATTTTACGACAATTTTTTATGCTCCTGTTTAAGATATAGACCAAGAGCTCGTAATGCTGGTGGTCCATGGCCATCAGCATCTTCCTGATCATGATGGCTGCTGCCACCAGGATACTCACCTCTCCCTTAGCTTTTTGATTCCACACTGTAGGTCTCTTCTGCCCATCTCTGTTCCCTATCTGTTAGTTCATGATCTGCTCCCTTAGGGTTTGTACCCTCTCCCTGGTTCTTGATGAGCCAGTGCGTAGACTGATCTGTTATCATCAGGCAATGTCCTTGTATTATTTAAGGGGTCTTTCTCCAGGGGAGGGTACATCATCAATATGGTATTAGCTTGTCTAATCCTGCAAAGGTGTATTATTGTTTTGTCCTTACCTCCTGTGCCTGATCTCTGCCTCTTTTACGGATTAACCCTGCTCTGCCCGTCCTGACTCCTGTCTGACCCTGTGCCATCTGCCCTGACCTTCTGCCTGTTTACCATATTGTAGGACCAAATCTTGTACTTTGACCTTGCTGTTGTCTGTCCCCTTGGTGTCACACACCAGTGTCTCTTGGCCCAACTGAGTCAGCTGTCACTGAACAGAGACTACTTCAGGAGGGAGCAGCATGGTGGATCCCCTGCAGACAGACTCAAGACTCCTGTCTCAGGCATGAACTAATGTGTACAGCGCATACAAAGTCCAACTCCAGAGCCCCTGCTGCATCTCCCGGGTGACGCTAAGGAGGCGCGTACCCGTCACTGCCTGCTATTGCCTAAAGATTTAATCCGTGCAACAGGGAGATGCAGCGGCGGCCATGCGGGGAGCAGGAGCTTCATGGGTGCTGGGGAGGTAAGTATAATTATATGAGGGGCCCGGGTATTTAGGGGGATGTTTTGCACATTGGATAACCCCTTTAAGGAGTCCAGCTGTTTCTGTAACTCCCATGGACTTAAATGGAAAGATCTATGTGCATGCAAGGTCATCTCTTCATTCAATTACTGTGTAGATATGGTGAATGGTCGCCTCACTTGGCAGAACCATGATAGGTTCTTCTGATAAATGTACATACATGCCATAAATGGTTTAGGCCATAAAATAACCTTTCACTAATGACATCCTCGTTAGATGCCATTGACAACAGAAAAGAAAAACCTGTATAACTGAAACTTTTGATCCCTGGATTGATCCAACAATTTTGAACCACCATTTTTAAAGCTTTCCAACGCTAGAGGGAGCTTTGATCATCACTGTAAATCTACTTAATAAAGGTTGTGTGGCAAAATGAAAGTAGCAACGGCTATAACATTACATTTTTTAATGGTACTTCATTTTAAGATTATCAAATATGGAAATACGTTGTTGTTTTTTTTTCATTGATTTATATATCATTACTGCATGGTGTTTTCATAGCTCCCATTCACTTCTACTGTCTTAGCTGTTTTCAAAACTCTATCCTCAGTTGGCCACCACATAGAACAAGTATTCCAATTCAGCCTTTCATGGAACATCAACTTAATGAATTTACCCAGTTTCTATTTTGTTATCCCATTGTTTTACCCTTCCTGTGAGTTCACTGGAGCTGAAGAAGGGCATGTCTTCAGTGTGAAATGTAAAGGACACTTGTTCCTGTTCTTTATTCTTCAGAGTAGCGACTTGTGACACTAATTGTAAGGTACAAAGCTGCTTAACTGCTAACACACAACTCAGGTTATTAGACAGCATGAAGTCTAATAAGAGACCTGTCAAAATGGAGCTGCCTCCATACGAACAGAATGGAGACTGCTGAATCCATGACCTGCTACTGCCTAGAGAACTAGTAATGTCTTCTACATGTCCAAGGTAGTGATGGACATCTAATAATCCTAACATTTTACCTTGGCTAAAAACTATGCAACAGTTCATACTTTGGCTGTGTTTTATATTCCCCATCTTCATTGTTGTCCCTTACATTCCCAATTCCTGTCTGTCAATATTCTCCAACAATGAATTTCCTCGCCATGCTTGTTTTCTAGTTAGTCCTTCCCAGGTTTCCTCTTGGGCTGCACCCATTCTCTAGAACTCACATCTTCTTACACCAAACATTCACATGGCGGAGAGTCCTAAAATGCCTACTGAACAGCAAAGTGATTAACTGATCTCTACTGTATAATAACTTTAAGTTAAGAAGGTTGTCTTCATTGCAAAACCTCTGTCCATTTTCCAGTTTTATTTCCCAATATCCATATATGCTCATTTTATCTAATCATGTATTCTTATTATTCATTATTAAAGCGCTATTCATTCCATAGCGCTGTACATATGATAAGCGGTGCACATACATGATACAGACAATTGCACTAAGCATGAACAAGACGAGTTACAAACTGTTACAGAAGGAGAGAGGGCCCTGCTCGTGAGGGCTTACAATCTACATGGTATGGAGGAAGGACACAGTAGGTGACGGTAAAGTTGGTCATGTCGGTATAGAGGCAGCAGGGTCACTGGTTTTAGGCTTGTCTGAAGAGGTAGGTTTTTAGGTTTCTTTTGAAGGATTCCACTGTAGGTGAGTGTCTGATATGTTGGGGTAGCGAGTTGCAGAGTGTGGGGTATGCACGGGAGAAATCTTGGAGGCAATTGTGGGAAGAAGTGATAAGAGGAGAGGAGAGAAGGAGGTCTTGTGAGGATCGGAAAATGCGTGTGGTGATGTATCGGGAAAGTAGCTCAGAGGTGTAGAGAGGGGACAGGTTGTGGACGGCCTTGTATGTATTTGTTAGTATTTGAAATTTAATTAGCTGGGCAATAGGGAGCTAGTGAAGGGATTGGCAGAGGGGAGAAGCAGAGGAGTAACAGGGTGAGAGGTGGATGAGTCAGGCAGCAGATTGGAGGATAGATTGGAGGGGTGCAAGAGTGCTAGATGGAAGGCCACAGAGGAGAATGTTGCAGTAGTCTAGGCGGGAGATGATGAGGGCAGGTACAAGCATTTTTGCAGACTCAAAGTTGAGAAAAGCGCAGATGCGGTAGATGTTTTTGAGTTGGAGGTGGCAGGTGGTGGAAAGAGCTTGGATGTGTGGTCAGAAGGAGAGGACAGAATCCAAGGTCACTCCAAGGCAGTGGACTTGGTTGACTGGGGAGGGTGTGAAGCCATTGATCGTGATAGATAAGTCTGTTGGGGGGGTTGAGCAAGATGGGGAAAGATGATGAATTCTGTTTTATCCATGTTAAGTTTTAGAAAGTGAGAGGAGAAGAAGGAGCATATGGAAGTTAGGCATTGTGGGATTCTGGATAGTAAGGTGGTGATGTCTGGACCAGAGAGGTAGATTTGTGTGTCATCAGCATAAAAGTGATACTGAAAGCCATGGGACATTATGAGCTGTCCCAGTCCGAAAGTGTAGATAGAGAAGAGCAGGGCTCCTAGAACAGAGACTTGCGGGACACCAACAGAGAGGGAATCGGATGAGGAGGTGGTGTGAGCGTGGGAGACGCTAAATGTCCGCTCTGTGAGGTATGATGTGATCCAGGAGAGGGCCAGGTCAGTGATGCAAGAGATTAGAGAGTTTGTAACAAAAGGGAGTGGTTGAAAGTGTCAAAGGCAGAGGACAAGTCAAGGAGAAGGAGGACAGAGTAATGTTTTTTGGTTTCGTCTGTTAGTAGGTCATTGGTGACTTTGGTAAGGGCAGTCTCAGTTGAGTGGTGGGGTCAGAAGCCAGATTGTAGCCTGTCAAAGAGGGAGCAGGAGGAGAGGTGAGAGGACAGTTCAGAATGGACATGTTGCTCAAGTAGCTTTGAGGCATATGGAAGAAGGGATATGTGCATATTATATGTAAAGCATATTATGCATATTGTATATAATAAAGAAAGGGAGCCAAAATCTAAAAGAAAAAAGGATACCTTCATGATTTCTTCAGAACAATAATTACCTAAAATTAAATCCTTTATAAACATACAGTGCATTTTCCTTCCTCCTTGACATATTACACCGAACACTACAGAGAGGCGCCATGCCGCCAAGACGTAGCAAGTCCCTTAAGTAGCAGGTCAAGTTAAAGGGTGATTGAATTTTAAATAGCAAAAATTAACAGCCTAACAAGATTTACCTGTTCAATCATCTGGAAGAGCTGCTCATTTCATTCACCCGTGAAACGTCTTCTTACCAAGCTGACCAAATGACATATTCAATATACACCAATGTCTGGACTGGGAATTTAATTCTTGTGTGTCCTTACTAGGTGAGCAATGACCTGGAAGATCTCAGTCATCAGAAAAAAAAATATTACCCCAGGCGCAGTTTCAATGAACCCGATCATCACACCTACAGTTCAGTGCTTAGGTATGTGGCTGTTTAAACAATTACTTCCACTTCTGTTGAAGAGTATAGGACTTGAGAGTAGGGAAGAATTAAAACATATACTTTGAAAGAAGACTATGGTCTCTTGACTTTTGCCCATGGTTATATTTTATAGAGGACATGCTAGGATGGATCTGCCCTGTATTGTATCTTTGGCACCCCCTCTGTGTACTCATAACTGTACCATGCTCTATCTCATTATAAAAACTAGGGATAAACAAATACCAGTAGATAAAAATTTCTATTGGGTTTCATTTAGCTGAATTGATTCTAATTTCCTCGCGTTTCATGGTAACAAATCATTTTTTCCTGAAAAAACAAAAATCATCTCATCCATTTGCTTGTGGAGAGGCTGTCGCAGCCATCAGAAGACGCGCCAAATCTCACGAGCGCTGCTGTGTGTAGTCACTACGTAATCACGCTGGCCAGGGGTGGTGACGTCATCACTAATGATGTCCCTGCTTCCGCTCAGCATGTTCATTTGGTGACATCATCACATCAGCTCGTGTGAGATTTGGCACGTTTTCTTCAAGTCCTCAAGTAAAAATAGAAGAGGTGAGTATTTTTAAACCCCAGATTAACCCCCTGATAGGCTGAATGTAACCCTCAGATGTCGCAATTAACATTGAATGCGGCATCTCAGGGGTTCAATAACGGGGGGCAGCTACATACAATGGATTGCGATTCGTGACAAAGTAATTTTTCGCAAAAAGATCATCTCTAAAGCAACTATAGGGGGCAAGCTGAAAATTAAAGGTTGTGCAAAGCTAGTAGTCAATAAAAACCAATAGGATTACATAACAAAGTCACCCATCCAAAAATGAATAAAATATGGCGATCTTTGTTACAGCCACAACAAGAAGATAAAATATTGACTCCAATAAAGCCCTATGTGTCCCTACATACATGTACACACCTAATATTCAATATGAACAACAATAATGCCTAGACAAGAAAGGAGAAAAAGCAATACATCCTTAATAAATGTCAAAGATATACCCATAAGATTTTAAAAAATGTCCAGGTTAAGGTGCCCCATCTTCTGGGTATTTTCATCCCACATAATGCTTTTGTGGCTTTAAAGCATACCTGAGTTTAAAAAAAAAAGTTTGCATAATGGCTGTGCTTTTTTGTACAATCATAACTGTGAAGGAACAGCCGTCTTATTCACTGTTTAAGCCGCACAGCTAGATGCATTTCACTCAGAAACAAGGGCGTCTTCCTTCTATGGATATCTGCCAAAACTGTACTGCTGCAAGTCCTTTCCCTTACTTCCCACTATGTTTGCTTTTAGCTCTGGAGCACACAGAACAGATAAGGAGGGATAAATCACTGAAAGGCAGGATGCTCCTATGAATTCAGAAGCTGTGTAGAAACAGTTCTTTTACTAGGCTCAGGGTCTCAGCTAGCTCTGACACGCCCCCACTTCCTTGCAGTCATCTTCTATGTCTCTATTATCAATGATGGATCCTGCCTGACAACAGGCAGTGGACTGCAAGATAGGTGGAAGTGAGACCCCTAGTGTCCATAGCTTTACGGCTTATTTTTCCAGCTGGATGCAGGGAGACTTTTTAGATGATGGGATTTAGAAATTTTCTAGTTACTCCATTCCCTATTAAATGAAATAAAATTGTGCAAAAATCCAGTAACTCTTATTATTCATTTTTGGATGTGCAACTTTTTAGGTAGTCCTCCTTTTCTAATGTTTAACACAATGTCTCAGCACCTATTACCATGTAGTGCTCAAATAATACCAACAAATGACATCTCTGTGCATAAATGAATCTAATTACAGTGTTCAATATCAAAACAATGCTACAATAAATTAATATTAAGATTTGTCCAAAACATGGATGATTCCTAAGCAGATGCACAGATCACACAACCTAAACGCCAGCCCTGGCCTGCACCTATAAATATTTTAACCTATTGCCACAACTTAGTCATAGCTAGGCTGTCCTTCACCCAGGGAATATATTTTGTTTTCTGTTTTAGCCCTGTATTTAAATACCCAGGCTAAGGAAGAGAGGCACGCTGTTACCCCACTGGCATCCAGCACCTGGGGTACTCCTGACTGCAAAATCTCATTCATCTGCTATCATAAGTGTACCTGGCTTTCTTCCATGTCTCTATATTGATATTCTATTAGGACAGATTTAACATAAAACTAAAATTCACATAAGTGTTCAATGAAATTATTATTACAGCCAGTACAAACCATTCACTGTGTATACATACTGTATATGAATGTTCTACTGCATATTTTTTACTTATCTTATCTCGATTAGATTCGGAATAACATTGTGTTTTCTTCTAAGCTAAATCCTGCACTACATTGCAGGAGCTACAATGGAAATAAGCCAAATGGGACTAAGCTGCTAGGTCACATGGAAAAATGTTGAGCTTTTAAGAATAGATCAGCAGATTTTTTTACTTCACTTTAGATGTGAATGGGGAAGAAAGAAGTAACAGAAATGTATTAAATTAATTTGCAGATTTTAACTTAAAGGGGTTTTCTGGGATTTTGATATTGATAGCCTATCTTCAAGCTAAGTTATCAATTTCCGATTGGTGAAGGTCTGCGTCACATTGTAGGGGAGGGGAGGTACATAGAATGACAATAGAAGGAAAATGACCAGAAACTAGGCCTCACAGCTAGGGAAAGGGAAAAGGTCACCACCTAGGAAACCCTAAACCTAGCCCTGACTGCTGTCAGTATCAATAGACCCTGAAGGTGGGAATATTCATACATCGTAAACCTAGGCCCTAGTAACCCTGAAAAGCCCTAGGAGTAGTGATAGGGTCTGAGACCACTGGTTCCTTCCCAGATGAACGAACCAGCGTCTCCCTGAGGCCTAGTAAACAACGAGCAAATGGGAACAACAAAATACAAAGGGACTTCAATAGAAACTGGATGAGCAGGAACTCAGATGAGGACAACACACCAGCTCTTCCAACTCCAGGCAGACAATATCAACCGCATGGTATGAAGTGTGAGTCCAGACTAAATAGAGGAGCAGTAATGACCACAAGCTACACCTGAGACAAGAGGTGTGGTCATTACCAACAACAACACTGCAACAAGTGAAAACAGATAGACTGTCAGATAACCTAATGTGCAGCCAGTCTCTCAGATCTTCTAACTTCTGTCACCAGAGAGACTGTGACAGTCTGACTCTCAGCATCCCCTGTAATCAGCTGTTTGCAGTTTTACAAGAACAGTGTCATCCATTGTATAGCAGCTGTGCTTGTATTGAAACTTATGCCAATATATTCGAATGGGACTGAGTTGCGCCTTCACCACGTCAGCGATGTACGGTGACGTCACTGGCCTAGGAAGAGCCAATGCCTCTTCACACAGCTGACCGGCGAGAGTCAGACCCCCGCTGATCTGATATTGATGACTTATCCTGAGAATAGGCAATTAATATTAAATTAATGGGTAAACCCTTTAAAGATGACCTTTCACCTCTGCTGACATGACGGTTTTAATAGCTTCATGCATTCCCCATGTTATAAAAATACTGTGACATCTATTCTCATGGCTCTATGTTGTACCATTCCTATATTATTACTACTAAAAGTTATCAATGAATTGCTAGAAGTCTGCAGTAAGGGTACAGAGGGGTGGTAACCAGTTGGGGGTGTTTACCTGCACAGACTCTCTCTAACCAATCAGTGCTGCCATTTTCAGACTGTGCAGGTACAACCCCCCCCCCCAACTTTTTAACCCCCTCTGTACCCTTACTGCAGACTGCTAGTTATTCATTCATAACTTCTAGTAGAAATAATAAAGGAATTGCTCAACAACAATTAAATAAATACCAATTATGGTTTTGTTACTATAGTTTTTTTGCAGACTTATGTATCTCTATGGTTACAGACTACAAACAAAACCCTGTGTAGTTGGATCTGCAGTCATGTGTTACTGCCTTCCTCATGATGTCCCTTCTACTGTCTGTAGGTTAGCCAGAAGAGGGGCAGTGGGAAGGAAGTAACACATGACTGAAAGATATGACCAACACAGAGTTTGTTTGTGGTGTATAAGTGTGGAGATATACCAATCTACATAGGAGCTGAATACCACAAAACAGTAGGACAGCTTTAATCAAAATCATGTGAAAAGTTGCCTTCTTTATTTTAGATGCATTATTCCACTTAAAAAACGATTGCAAAAATATGCATACCCCTTAAGTAAGTTGTCTCTATATACCTGCTATGAAATACCAAGACTTTCCAGACAGGAACATGTTATATCAGAGTGTGGTTTACACATTCATTGGTGCATGAATCTCAGCAACAGATCACTTTAGGGTGCCCAAACCACAAAACCTTTCATGTTTCCAGCCAAAAAATATTTATCTAACACAGATCAAATTGGCTTGTGTGTGGTCTACCAAGAGCTCATTCGTGAACGAAAGCATGCATATTTCATCTTAATCATGACCTGTCACATCACATTCCTAGTCTTCTCATCCAATCTAAGGCAACCTAATCCATGTGAGCCCATTCCGGCTGCTCTTGACTGAAGCAACATGATACAGTATAGTTGGGATTTGTCCTTTACAACTATATTTGTGGAATTCTGCTGTGTTTCCACTGGCAAATGAAAGTAAAATTCTGAAATAGTATGAAAAGTTCTGTTTGTGTGGAGCAAGATCGTGGTAAATGAATATAGGTTGTTTTGAAAGATGGCCATGAGATTCAATTCACCTATAAATCTTTCCATTTTGATCTTGTGGAATGCAGAAATTTAGGTTGGTATTTAGTCTGAGGAATGTGGAGCAGTGGAAACAGTATGGAGGAATTCCAGTCAAATACATAGCATACTAAATTCACTATAAAAGTTTTTTTATGACATCAAGTCTTGGAGAAGTTGGGCTACCAAAAAATGGGATTTTGAATGTAACTTTGGAACAATGATATTACAGTAAAAGAAAAAAAAAAGAACAACCAAATCTAAAGCAGGTTACAAGAATATCACAAAGTCATGTGAGACCCTTCAACCACAAATCCAAGAGTTCGATTTTGGCATGCCTTTGTCGCATTTTATGTCACATGCCATGTTGTTGCGTGATCAAAGTTGCCATGAAGATTTGGGATTACGGTTATCCTTTGAGTCAACCAAAGAAAGGTAGGAAGAGATGATTGCCCAACTGGACTGTTAGTTGACACTACTTAATCCATTAGAATTTGTCAGAACTAGAGATTAGCAAATTTCTTCGTTTTGGGTCTGATTAGTCCAAATCAACTGTAAGATTCAATTTGAGTACAAATTGGTTCTACATGAATGGAAAGTACTTTAAATGCCTGGAAATACTCTCTTGCTCTCTCCTAAGAATCCAAAAATGTTCTCAATAAATTCTGATTCTAACAAATCTGAATTTTTCAAGTACATTGGCCAAATCAGTTGGCTCATCTTAGTCAGAATCTATCTATATCCAAGTTTACATTGCTGTGGAATAAACCTGTTGGAGAGTCAGGTAGCCTTGGTTATGATATTGTAGACAAATTGCAGTCAATATCCTAACATCTGTAGCATTGTCATCACAGTGTGTGTAGCGCTCAACACAATGACTAACTAAAGCCACAACGCTGATGTGCACAGAGCTTAAGTCTTTGACAACTGCTTGCCCCTCATATTGCGACTGAAAGAAAGTGGTAAGATTTATTTTTCCATACTAAAAGTCTAAAAATCAATGTAAATACAAATATTGGTTAACAAATAAAATAATCTTTTTGATAATAGGAAAAGTTATGGCCAGCATGTTACCTGGTCATAAAGGTACAAAATATCTCTGGTACTAAAAGGTTAAAAAAAAATCTTCTGAGAAATGGCATGGTCATACTGCGGTAATTCTGGAGGCTCAGTACTAAATGGACAAATATTATGGACCTTTTTGGAGAAACTGACCTGGAACAACCACCTCATCAGCATTTTCCTAATCCAGTCCTGCTGTTGTGCTGTAATAAGACCCACATGGAAACCGTCTATTTTAAGAAACATTCAAAGAAACGCACGCATCAGAACTGAAGGGTAAATGTGAGATTAATTTTTTTTTAATGGAACACAGCAAATAAAAACAGAACAAATTAGTCATTTCCTAGAGAAAGTTGTTTCAAATTTTCAATTAATGGTAAAGTACTGTGGTTAAATTCCACCTCATCATTTTACTGATGTGCAGTGCAGGTACAGGATCTGGATTCAGGCTGCCAGTCTTGAGCCTGGGCAGGTCTGTTCCTTATGACCTCTCCAGTGACAAGGACCAATGTCCAGGGGCTACGATATGCATATACTTAATAGGATTATGATTACAACTTGCTTAACGTGTACCTACAAGAGCAGCAGAAGATACCTTCAGAAGACAATGCCATTTGGAAGTAGGTTTGAAGACATTTATCACTAGGGTCTATTTCTTATGGGTTAATTGAAAAATAGGGCTATCCAATATGGAGGACAAGGTGGCTCCCCTGTTTGCTGGTATGAAACCGGTGCACTAATCAATATCAATATGACTCACGTGGTCATTATTTAATTTAAATTTCTACAAACTGTAAATGATGGGCACTCTGCATCCAGAATCAACAACTGCCCAAAAAAATAAATAAAAAACTATGGCTCTTAGAATATGGAGACACTAAAACATGATTTTTTTTGTTTCAAAAATGCTGTTATTGTGTAAAACTTAAATAAATAAAAAAAAGTATACGTGTTCATATTAGGTATCGCCATGATATAACAAGAACTAACCCCTTAGATGAACACCGTAAAAAAAAAAGTGTAAAAAAAAAAGCAATTTTTTGTCACCTTACATCACAAAAAGTGTAATACCAAGCGATCAAAGAGTCATATGCACCCTGAAATAGTACCAATCAAACCGCCATCTAATACTGAAAAAATAAGCCCCTACATAAGACAGTTGCCCAAAAAATAAAAATAAACTATGGCTTTCAGAATAAGGATACACTAAACAATTTTCAAAAATGCCTTATTATGTAAAGCGGAAACAAACAACAACAAAAAAGTAGTCATATTTGGTATTGTCGCGTCCGTAACAACCTGCTCTATATAAATACCACATGATCTAACCTGTCAGATTAACATTGTAAATAACAAAAAATACAAACTGTGCCAAACCAGCTATTTTTTGTTACGTTGCCTCTGAAAAAGTGTAATATAGAGCAACCAATAATCTTATGTACCCAAAACTGCCACCTCATCCCTTAGTTTCTAAAATGGTGTCTTTTTTGGAGTTTCTACTCTAGAGTTGCATCAGGGGTCTTCAAATGTGACATGGCAACTTAAAATTATCCTATTGAAATCTGCCCTCCAAAAAAAATATGGCGCTCCTGTACTTCTGCACCCTGCCGTGTGCCTGTACAGAAGTTTACGACCAAATGTGGGGTGTTTCTGTAAACTACAGAATCAGGGTAATAAATATTGAGTTTTGTTTGGCTGTTAACCCTTACTTTGTTATTGTAAAAAATGGATTAAGATGGAAAATCTGCAAAAAAGGGAAATTCAGAAATTTCCTCTACATTTTCCTTTAATTCTTGTGGAGCACCTAAAGAGTTAACAAAGTTTGAAGTTTAAATACCTTGAGAGGTGTAGTTTCTAAAATGGAGTTTCTATTATGAAGCCTCACAAAGTGACTTCAGACCTGAACTGATCCTTAAAAAGTGGGTTTTGAAAATTTTCTGAAAAATTTCAAGATTTGCTTCTAAACTTCTAAGTCTTCTAACATCCCAAAAAAAGAAAATGTCATTTACAAAATGATCCAAACATGAAGTAGACATATGGGAAATGTAAAGTAATAATATTTTAGGAGGTATCACTATCTGTTTTAAAAGCAGAGAAATTGAAATTTTTAAAATTGTGAATTTTTCTAAATTTTTAGTAAATTTGGTATATTTTATAAATAAAAATGAAATATTTTTACTCAAATTTACCACTGTCATGAAGTAAAATATGTGACGAGAATACAATCTCAGAATGGCCTGGATAAGTAGAAGCGTTTTAAAGTTATCACTACATAAAGTGACATGTTAGATTTGCAAAAAAAAATGGCCTGGACCTTAAGGTGAAAAATGTCAGGGTCCTGAAGGGGTTAAGTCGGCTTTTGCATTTAACTTAAATTATTTCGATTAATGACCAAGTAAATTGGTACAGTGAATTGGGGTAAAATCTGTGTTGCTATACATTTTCTTTATCCCTTATTAAACAAAAACACTTTTGTGAGTTAAAAAAAAAATTATTGTTCAATTGGAAAATACCAAAACTCAACACCCGCCACATCTGTTATATAATATATATATTACCGGCTCTTGTATCAGCTAGTGGAAAAATGTCCTGTTAGGTCTGAGGTAATATGCACTTTATTCGGCATTGTGCAAATGTAAGCGCCATTCATTGAAGTGATATTTTACCAGGCGTGATCAATTCATTGTTTCCATAAAAAAAAACAACTCAAATTAAGCAAACACTTGACGTGCTGGTTATTTCAGCTGTAATGATTTGTCATTGGGTGTAAAGCTTTTATTTTACACACGGACTCTTGGTATTTATAGGGAGGTCTGGAAAGTCCATTGCTCAAACAGGTAACACTGTAAAGTTGTAGAGCCGCAATGAAACTCTTTGCAGCAGAATTAGAATGTAAAAGGTAACGCCACTAAAATGATTTAACAGAAATATTGGATGAGAAACGGCTGCATAGTGGAGAACAGCAGCACATCAGTGCAGAATAATCATAGGCAGAGTGCAAGATTGAAAAGATCTCATCCATAGTGGCCTATAATGGGGCTGCTCACTTTAACATTCCCTTTGGTATTAGAACAAGCAAAATAAGTAGTGTTGAGTGATCATGCTCGGCTGAACTGCTTTTCGACTCAAGCATCGCTATGCTCGGCACATGGCGGTACTCTGCCGAGTACAGCATGTGCTCGGGCGCCATTCTCGAGTCTCCTCCCCGCATGTTTCGCGGCTGCTATGCCTATAAACGTGCAGGTAAGTAATGCCCTCACTGTAATGCCAGTAGCCATGTTGGCTACTGGCATTACAGTGATTGACTGGCCGGAACACGTCATCGTGCTCATTTGTAGTCAGGGAGAGCTGCGCTTCGGAAGGGACAGAGTGTAGGGAATCTGATCGCCATTAATTCAGTAGAAAAACGTTTCAAAGTCCTTTTAAAGGCTATTGTGTGTGGTGGCAGGCTGGCAGTATTTTATAGCTACAGTACCAATTCTTTTTAACAGCATTTTCAATACTTATTCTATAGAGGGTGTCTGCAGTGACTAGTGACATCTGTATTATACCTTCCGTGTTTCAGGGCCAGAGATTGGAGAAATATAACTGAAAAAAATAAATAAAAATTCCATCATTTTTAATAAAAATTGAGTTGTGACATCTGTCCAATACCTTCTGTGTGTCAGGGCCAGAAATGGAAGAATATAACTGAAAATTACTATATTTTTTCCAGCATGTTTAATAATTTTTATATAGAAGGTGTCAGCAGTGACTTTTGACATCTGTCCAATACCTTCTGTGTGTCAGGGCCAGAAAATGGAGAAATATAACTGAAAATTACTATATTTTTTCCATAATTTTCAATAATTTTTATGTAGAGGGTGTCAACAGTGACTTGTGACATCTGTCCAATACCTTCTGTGTGTCATGGCCAGAGATTGGAGAAATATAAGTGAAATCTATTTTCCTTTTGCCATACTTTTAAGTACTTTTTCCATATACTGTGCTTGCTGAGAACTGTGACATTCGTGACACATCTTGTGTGTCAAGCGTACATATAACATTTAGTATGCGCAAGTCGAGCAGTAAGGGACAGGGAATTGGCTGTGATGCTGATGGTTCACGCAGAGGCCGTGGCCCTGGGCGTGTTGAAACTGTGCCTGCTGCCAGAGCACAAGAAAAACAATTATCCATGATATCTAGCTTCATGTCCCAGTTTGCAGGACGTCACAGGACAAAACTCTTGAAGTCAGACCAGTGCGACCAGGTGGTCGGTTGGATTGCAGCAGATAATGCTTCCAGTCGGTTGCTCCCTTGCTCCAAATGTTTTTGAGGGTCACCAGCAGGCCATCAATCATAATTTTTCATGGGTGTGTATGATGCCCTCCTTTATGTGTAACAAAGGGTGTTTTGGAGTGCTAGTTCCTTGTAATTTTTGGCAGCCCTTTCACTTAGTGCATAGGCTTTATGAGTGTAGGAGTCCCACTACCTGAACTATTGCACCACAATATGAATGAGGCCCCCCATTATGTGATATACAGGTTGTATCGGAGTGCCTCTTCCTTGTAGTTTTTGGCTGCACTTGCATTTTATATACAAGTAAATATACAGGAAAGAATGTTTCTTAACAATTTTTCGGTTTTGTGCGTATTATTGTCAGTCTGTAAAAGTGGCATACTACTCGGACAACATCATTCCCATCAGCGACCTGGGAGTCCAAGATGCATCCAGACATCCTCCTCATGCTGCTCCCGAACCATTTCACTGGTGTTTCCATCAATTTATGACCTTTTCCTATGAACCAGGCACCCTCCCCTCTTCATAGCAGGGTGTGCCTGGTTTAATGCTCGGGTTCTCCCATTGACTTCCATTATACTCGAGTGCTTAGTAGAGCACCCGAGCATCCCGATGTGTTCGGCCAGAGACCCGAGCACTTTGGTGCTCGATCATTACTAAAAATAAGTACAAGTGGTCCTGGTACCAATAATCAGTTGTAATCCCCAAGAGAAACCAGCAGTAAGTGTTCAATTCTTCTACAGTGCTGTCACAGGGGAAATAATGTATTACATGCTGTCCACTGAAATCAACAGTGATGGGTCCACTCAAGATGCACTTTATGAACATTCCAGCCAATTTAGGGACTTCTCTATTAACCGAAAATACCCTAAAATGCTACAACTATACAAAGTGCTGTCATCAATGCCAACCATGTGTCTCCATGTACAATATTTGCTTCCTCCAGTTTCCCCCAACTTATCGCTATATGGTCAGGAATTAAGATGGCCATCTACATGAGGTAAATATTGGTCAACAGTGCTGCATTCAGAGGAAATTACTGATCTATTGTGTATGGTGGAGGGTGGTCTACCAATTACCTCCTGACAGCAGGTGTGGAAAAAAAGTTTAGGTATGCTGGATTTCTACCTGCCAGATCCAAGTCAAGCAGGATATCTCCTCTCTGAAAGATCATGCACTCTCAGACAAGCCGGTAGAGTCAGGGCTAGAGTTAGACAAGGAAGGTACTTAGCCAAAAAAAGGGCACATGTTTACTTGGGGTTCAATCTAGAGATGAGTGAATCAATTCAATTTTTTTTACATTCTGATTCGTAATGGTCAAAATTTCTTTAGATTTAAAATGGTAGAATTTTTGCTGAGAGAGAGAAGAAGAAGAGGGAGGGAAAGAGATGGATAGAGGAGGGACAGAGAGGGAGAGAAAAGGTTGGAGAGAGATAGGCATACACTTTTCCAGGTCTTTAAATTACTCAAATCAAATTTCTCGTATCTGACCTGAAACTAATCTCTAGTTCAAACTTTTTCATAAGCAACATAGTCTATACTCTAAACTAGTTCTTGAGAGTAGATAATGGAGTAAGCTACTTCCATACAGTATTTTTATATATTTTTTTAATAAAAAAATATACTGTATATTTTGCTTTAAAAAATTACAATCTGACATTCCATCCAAGTTTATCTGAAAATGTAAATTGTCTTTTAATATGCAAACTATGCAAAATCAACATAGTTTTCCATGGAAATAGATTTAGCAGCCTTTGAATATCAGTCTTTAGGAACAAGGGGACTAAAAGGCGGTTGGTGGTCTGTAAAATGTCTGTAAAATGAAACATAATTTTTTTTTTTTTAAATGCAGATGCCAATGTGTCTCCAAGCCATAACCAATGCATGATGCAGTCATATAATTGTCACATGATGAAAGATGACACATCATCACTACTTTATTGCTTTCATTGGACACAGCATTTGCACATCATAAATGCAAGTAAGCAACTTTTTATTATTCAGCACATTTTCTGTCCTAAAACGTCCCTTTCAATATGTTTTTGCAGAACAAAAATAGTTTGCCCCAAAAATGTGTCAAAAACCATCTGTAGAAATTGCCTGTACATTTTTCCTCTGCGACACGTTATTGCACATAATGTTCTGCTCTAATTTTTATATAATAGCGTAAGGTAATATTTTTTTCTACTCTCCCTGCCAATAGAAAGTGATTCAGTAAAAGAAAAACATACAAAGAAACATATTACTGCAGTAACATGCTAAATTAAAATGATTCGAGTAACCAAAGACTTAAAGACGTTTGCCAGATTTCTGCTCAAAAGAAATTATATATTCCGAGCCTGATCTTCTCTCTCTTCGCATTTCTGTCTTGTACATATCAGCTCCTGGCTTAACATCAATTTCCTGCAGTTAAAAGTTTATAAAACGCAATGTTCCTGGGCACACTGCCATTTATATAGAGACTTCAATGCTCTCTATGTTTCTACTCAAATGTCACTTGGAGATTCAATATTGTAATGTTTTCTGTCATCACCCTCATCTTCATAAGGATACAATCTAATACCAATGATTCTGTATCTAATATTTTTGCTCCAGGCAAAGTTAGACTTTGCAGTGGTTACCGTGACTTACGTAGATCGTTTCTACCCATTCAATGATATCAGTGTCATTTGGCTGGAAAGGGTTCCATTGGATTTCATCATTTATGGTTGGTGCTGTCCTAGGCACAATGGACCTCAAGAATTGTTGCCAAAATTAACAAGTGCACTATGTTCACACTACATTTCAGGATTTCAGTCCTCCTCACTGAACGATCATCATGTTCCCTCTTTGTGGGTTATACTAAGCATTGGTGAGGACTAAAAAAATAAATAAAAAAAGTATTCTCCTTCCTTCCCATTGCGTCTTTTCTGACTCACTGATGGTGGTGAGTGACGTCACTAGTTGCTGCTCCATTCCAGACTAATCATGGTTTATGGCAGTGATCCCAAACTTCTTACCAGAGGAGAACCCCTGAAAAATGTTTCCACTTGTGGAGAACCCCTAATACCATTCCTGCCTCAATGAAACTTGGTGAAGCAGTCTATAATTCTTGTCCATTGCTAAAATTTGGCTCAGATATGGTTACTGATTGAAATCACTGCCTTCCCTGTTGTAAAATTGACAGGTCTTGTTGTTGGCATGTTCTATATCTCCTAAAAACCCTGGTTAGGAGGAACTGGTCTATAGGCATGTTAGGCATAGACATTGAGAGAATTGCCCAAAATTGACTCCAAACCTAATGGACATACATAGGGCGACCCTACATAATTTATTTATTTTTTCTTCTTGGTGGGATAAATGAATTCTGATTAATCTGTATGGAGTCTTGATGACACAAAATGTTTGGACAGCACTACATTTTAAGACTTAACGGTATTCTTTTTCATATTTACAGAAATATTGTTAAAGGGGAGTGCAGTAATATTGACCTATCCTGAGGATAGCTCATCAATATCTGATCGTGGGGGTCTGACTCCTGGTACTCCCACCAATCAGCGGTTTGAAGAAGCCGCAGAGCTCCACTGAGTGTTGCAGCCTCTTCTCGAAAATTAGATTTGGCTGCTTCGACGAATTTTACAAACAAATTCGCAAAAGTGCATTTATTTGTAAGTGACGGGTGCAATGACAAGGAACGCCGATTGCACTGGATGCCACATTCATCACTGATCATGGCGTCTGACATTAATATTAAGGTCTATAATACATTAAAAAAAAATTAAATCATATTTACCTGATCTATTTGATCGCGAAGAGCCTGCTGCCGCCATCTTGATTGAAGATCCAGCTTGAAATTGGCCTGCGTGGTGACGTCATACGTCACTACACACAAGATCTTCAATCAAGATGGCGTCAGTGGACTCTTCGCACTCAAATGGATGAGGAGAGTGTGATTTTTTTTAAAATTCCATTTCAGGTAAAATCAATTCCTTGCCACAAAGCACAAGGAAATTCAGCTTCGCTGAAAATTTTCCCTGAAATTTTGATCTTTGATTTGCTCAACACTACTAGTGACATCACATTCATCAGTCACATGGCCTATGTGCAACTCAGTCCCACTCAAGGGCCTTGATCGTATTAGTACAATGTACTCATGTGGTATGATGTATGTGTGTGGTATAGCGGTACTATGTACGGTTTGTACAGTATGTACAGCATTATAGTCCTTCCACAGTCAAAGAAATGGATTTAAAACATTTTTAGTTCATCCTTGCGGGGTATATAATATCCCGTATTCAAATATTTTTTTTTAACCCCATTTCAGGTAAAATCAATTCCTTGCCACAAAGCACGAGGAAATTCAGCAAATTTTCCCTGAAATTCCTGACGTTTTCTGCTATCATGTCGGCTTCATCAAGCACCAGGGAAAAGTTCTGAATTTAGCATTCTTGATTAGTGCTGATCGCGAATATTCGAATCGCAAATTTAATCGTGAATATCGCCGCTTCGAGAATTCGCAAAGATGTAGAATATATATATATTTTCATCAGTAACCTCCCTTCTTGCTTGTGGGCCAATGAGAAGGCTGCAATGTCTTTGTCTGAGCTTAGCAACATCCCTAGCAACCAATAGGAAAGCTGCCTCCTCCCCCTTACTATATAAGAACCTCCCCAGCAGCAATTTTCTGTAGTTTTATGAGAGTTCTGAGAGAGAGAGAGAGCAGTGTCATTGCTGTGCGCTGTGCTTTACTGTGTCATTACATTAGATAGATAGATAGTTAGATTATATATATATAATACAGATAGTTAGTGGGAGATAGTCAGTGTAGGTTATATCCTGATATAGTGGAGCCGATAGGTTCTGCTGTCCATACATACATGCTACAGACATAGTGCTGTGATGTCACCAATCACTAATATGTAGTCAGACCTGCTAAAATGTGAAATTGCACGTATTGTGCAAAAATATTTGCATCATTAATTGTCGATTTGCTCAATCGTGAATACATTGGAGCACTCTATCTGCATATAAAGCTATTGTAATGTTCTGCCGTGCCAACCATTTTCTCCAGTCTCAGGAAACTTCTAGCAGCTTGGAAAATGTAGCAAAAGTGACCCACGCCTGTATAGCGCGCGCTTTACGCGAATATTACATTGCTGATTTTCGCAATCAAGAAAATAATTGCGATATCTCAAATTCATTACATTTATGAATATTCACCCAAATATTGTGAATTCGTACAGTGTCCCTGCCGCTCATCACTATTCTTGATTAGACTTTGATGATTTATCCAGAACTTGGCTGCCCTTACATTCATCAGCTATGGCTTATGCAGTGATGACAGCAAGTTGGATTCCAAGTCAAAACTTTCTATAAAAAAAGACCAGTATATTTTTTTAATACATCGGAACATTTAGGTATAGGAACTGGAACCAGTCCCTACTTTAAACATTTGGAAGAGGGCTGTGCCAACAACATTTTAAATTATATTTTATTAAGAATTGTGCATTTGGTGTATGCAATTTCTGAGAGTGTAAAAGTGGGTTAGGTCCACAAGCTGACCATAGGATGGAAGAGAGAAAGCATACTCCTCCTCAGATTGGCTTTTTATACTTTTATTAAGGTTCATATTTCCTATGTAATAAAATTAGAGTGTTGCTTTTGGCATTTCAATTAGGCATCTTCCATGCGCTCCCTACTGGTCCATATTTTAGAACCAATGGCAATGTGTGCTGCCATTAAAAATCCATGAAGGTACAACAATGGCCTTGACATTCCTATGAGTGCTGTGTTAGGGAGCTATAGCGTGGCCATGTGTGAAGTTGAAGGACATGTCCACATAAGGGGTATGCATGCAAAACTTCCTCTTTGATTTCAGTGTGGAATCCACATGTCAGGGGTGTCACTACCATAGAGGCAGACCATGCGACTGCTATGGGGCCCCAGCCAAGAGGGGGCCCAGTTGGGATCATCTCCTTTTCTACTGGAGGTAAAATCTTTGTCAGGACTCTACCCTCTAAAGGAACAACTTTTAGCAATTTGAGGCAGTGGAAAATTGACCCAAGGGTCATTGAAAGGGAGTTAGGCGGAAACCCTTCTGTCCTGTGTGGGGGGAGGGGCTGGTTTGATCCTTGCTACGGGGCCCTTACTTCTCTATGTACGCCACTGCCGCATGTTAAACCATAAAGCAATTTTTTCCACTTGCAGTTTTAAAACATGCACCACATAAAAAAGAGGTGTCCTGTCCATTCTTGATGTGGATTCCATGTATAATCCGCTTCCAGAATTTCCATTTAAAATGGCAAGAATGAAAATCCTTGCCTAAACTGCACCAAAAACCACGTTAAAAACATGTCGCTATATTGTATAATGAAGGGAGACATTTTGATCTTTGCTATGGGGTTCTCCTCACTTTTGGTCCATGGTAGCGCACATTTTCATTTTTCTTAACAGTAACCTCCAGGAATAATAGATCAATAACTAAAAATCATAAAAATAAATAAAAATAATCTAACCAAAAACCAAACCCCGATCAAGTCAAATCCTCTAACAACTATGACCACTGACCACACATCTGCAAAGCCACCCCATGCACTTTCTGATCCTGAGATAAATATCCCTAATTCTCCTGCCAAAAGCTTGGCCATAGGGACGTAGAAGTTAATGAATTGACATAAATGCCTTGTTATACATCTGTTAATTAATTGACCTCATATGTAATAACTAAGTGGAAAACTCTGTACCAGACAACAGTGTCCCTGATGAAATCATGATCTTCCCATCGGTATGTCTGGATTTAAGCTCAGTAACAGACTCCACTCTGGAATCTGTTGTCTGAGTTTCGATAAGGACATATTTCTAATACTAGCTAATAAAAAACAAACCAGACTTTGGTTGGGCTCCGCTCCAGATCCCAGTCACTCGTGAGTTAGGGTGGAGCTATGATCTATTCCCCAACTTCTTATGATCTCCTTCCCTGACTCTTCAGGTGTTTATCCATGCAGTCTCGGACTCTGCCTAAAGACTGTCATTTGCCTGAAGCTAAGCTCAAGGAACAGATATCCTTGTAAGAACAACAACTAGCCTGGTGTAAGACTGACTGCCAAGATTTCAACAGAAAACCACTGTCAGCGAATGGTGCTTTCATATATGCCTCCTGAGTGCAAACAAAAATATATATTAATCATCTTTGAAGTACGTTCCGGAATTGGGAGGCTTGTTTTTTATGTGACCAGTCCACCGACAAAGAGTAAAGTGTTTATTTTCCACCAGTCAGGGCTGCCATCTTGAAAGGGTTAAAGATATCAGCAGGAGGGTTTAGGGTACAGCCACACGTCAGGTTTCCTGATGCAGCTTTGGAAGCCGAAACGAGGAGTGAATTCAAAAAAAGAGAAGTCATGTCTGTCCTTTATACTTTCTTTGCTTTTATGAACCACTCCTGATTTTGGCTTCCAAAACTGCATGCAGAAACCTGACGGCTTTGCCATACCGTTAGTCCTGTAATAGCAGTCCCCCTACCACCATCATTTTATGGAAGAGTCTTTTGCTTACTTGGGCTTCCTAAAGTTTACTTCAAGAGCTTTTCATAAAGTTTGATGGCCAAAATGGATAAAGCATTGCAGAATTGAATTAGACGACCCCTTGACTCCAGTGGCTCACAAATAAGAACCACAAGTAGGAATCAACCCAAGAGACTAGACGACAGGATGGATACTTGGCTCCTAGGAAAAGTACAACTGTTATAATTTAATTCATTCTTTTCTGACTAGTTGCCGATGGTGGAAGCCATGCCTGAGGTCCTAGAGCAGACATCTCAATTTTTTTCTTTAGTTAGAAGATATTGCAATAAGCCAAGTGAAGTTGCATGGAATATAAATATTAGAGATGATCGATTTTTTTAAAAATTCGATTCGCCGGTTAGCCCAATTTTTGGGGAAAAATTTGGTTCGATCCGAATATATTAGTGGCTAATTACATTTAAAAAACTATAGTTTCCTGGCTGCTGAGAGCATTTATAGCGGTGTGGAACACCGTGCCTTGTAGTAACACACATAGGGAGTCTGCCGTGGTAGTGAAATAATTCTGTGAGTCAGTATGACATGCAGATGACAGGCGTCACTCTTAGAATCACTGCCCACTTCACTTATTTGGGCAGTTATGGGGCCAAAACTGACCAAGTAACTCAAGTATGAACTCAGCCTTACAGGTCAATGCTAGCGCCAAGAAGAAGCGCACTCCTTTTATACCGTCGTCAGCTGATTCCACATAGATGTCTACAGAACCTGTTCTATTAAACGCTTATACAAGTAGAGCCCCCCCCCCCCCCCGACAGAGTGGAGAGGGTGTCAGCAGTACGTTTGTGTTGATGTCACAGATTATTTTGCCCTTCCTCTGATCCGTCAGTACAATAACCCACAAAAAACGGATCCTGTCTGGGGAGCATCCGCCTTTGCTCGGTCAGTATTTGGTCAATGATCCATCAGTATTGCTAATGCCAAAAAAAACAGGAGTGGATCCAAAACAGAGAAGACCGAGTCAACCATTCAGGAACCGATGGGTTGCTGGTCAAGACACAACCGCTCGATGACACCGGGAGCTCAGGCCTCTCGCTGCGACTCCTGCTGCTATGTCCCCTTACTCTGCTGCGACCTGTGCCTGCGCCAGAAACATTTAGGCCTCTGCCCCTCCCCTGTGCAGGGCCTGCCACTTCTCTGTCTGACTGTTAGATCAAATATTTTTTTATTTCATCACTAATACACAGCAAACAGGGCTTTAGAATATAGGCCCTAATTTTTTTCAACTCTTACACAACACAAAACGTTTTTCAACAGATACGTGCAACGCTGAACGGCGAATATATTTTTATTTCGCCACTAATACACGGCAAACAGGGATTTAGAATATATCACTGCACCGCAGAAGGGCAATATATATTTTTCTTTTCCCACTAATACAGGGCAAAAAGGGCTTCACAACATATAACTGCACGCACAAGGGCAAAAAAAACGTACTCTAGAAATATTTCCTTGTAATAAACCCTGTTAATGCCTGTATCACACAGCACTTGCACCCTAATAACGAGAACGGTTTGCTGGAATTACAGAGCTGTATAATGGCAATTTGGATCCGCAGTCAGTGCAGCAAGGTGTAATAGGATTGTTCCTGTTACCCAGGCTGTAACCTCCCCGACTGAACCCTGTTCTGCTTCAGTACTGTGGAACAATAATTCCTCCCATCCTTTCCCTGAACTTCTATACAGAAAAATAAAAGAGTTAGTCTTTTCTACCACTGTCCCTAGCGCCTGCTGACGTCTCTCTCTGCACTAAGTATGCTGGTAAATGGCAGAATCTAAGATGGCTGAGGCTATTTATAGGGCTGTGACATCACAGGGCTGTCTGGCTGCTGATTGGCTGCACGTATGGCATTATGGGTGATCCCGCCTTCCCAGAGTTCCTTTCTTCATGTCCTCACACGTGCAGCAGACATTTTAGGAAAAAATGTGATTCGTTCCCTTCCTTACCTTTGCTCTTGGCTCAACATATCTCAAGATCCATGGGTGCAACTACCAGGGTAGCAGGCATTGCAGCTGTTGTGGGGCCCCAATAACTAAGGGGACCCATCAGCACTTAGACGTATGTGCAGTTAGGGACCTACAGTATATGAACAATGGAAGAGTGCGTTACTTTTTGCATTATTTCTGTGCTGTGATATCCAGGGGCGTACCTAGAGCATTTGGCACCCGGGGCGATCCGATCCATGTATCAGTGGATCCGTAAAAATCATACGGACCTCTGAATGGAGCCTTACAGGGGGGTGATCAATTACAGGGGGGTGATCAGGGAGTCTATATGGGGTGATCAGTGGTTCATAAGGGGCATCTCCTCTCCTACATAGCGCCACATACCTCTTACATCCAGTGATGTCACCTTTGATGTAGACGTTCTCTTTCCTCATCTTCTCCATTCAGACCAGACCGCCATGATGATTTTTCTGCCATCTCCCGTCTCTGCAGAGATTGAGAAACAGACATTAGTTTCCTGCCACCCCCAATACTATACTGCAGAAACAGTCCCCCTGGGAATACTACTATAGTGCCCTAGTAATCATGTTCCTCATAGCCCCCAGTAGTAGTAAAGCTCCCCATAATACCCCCTAGTGGTACTAATTTTCCCTATAATATGACAGTACATGAAATACCCCCGCTTAGTGCCCGCAGTTGAGCTAATGTCCCCATAATGTATGCCAGTATAAAATACCCCTATATAGTGCCCCAGTAAATGCCCTCATACTGCTCCTCTCCCCCTTCCCCATAGTGTCCCCCATAATATGCCAGTAAAAAAAATGCCCCTTAGTGCCCCCAGCAGATGCCCCTATAGTGCTCCTCCCCCACAATGTGCCAGTAAAAAAATGCCCCTTCTTAGTGCCACCATATGCCTCAATAGTGCTCCACTCCCCCAAAGTGCCGCTCTCCCCTATAGTGCCTCCCATAATGTGCCAGTAAAAAATGCCCCCTTAGTGCCACCAAATGCCAGTGCCCCCCATAATGTTCCAATACAAAAGACCACTTTAGAGCCCCCACTTCCCCATAGTGCCCCCAAATAATGCCCCTATAGTAACACCAGATGCCCCATAGTGCTGCTCTCCCCTATAGTGCCCCCCAGAATGTGCCAATAATTAAAAAAAAAAGCCCACAGATACCCCCATAGTGCTCCTCTCCCCCATGGTGCCCCCCCATAATGTGCCAGTAAGAAATGCCCCCATAGTGCCAGCTCCCCCCCATAGTGCCAGCTCCCCCTCCCCATAGTGCCAGCTCCCCCCCATAGTGCCAGCCCCCCTATAGTGCCAGCTCCCCCTATAGTGCCAGCTCCCTCTAGTGCTAGTTCCCCCATAGTGCCAGCCCCCCCATAGTGCCAGATCTCCCCCATAGTGCCAGCCCCCCCTATAGTGCCAGCTCCCTCTATAGTGTCAGCTCCCCCTATAGTGCCAGATCTCCCCCCTATAGTGCCAGATCTCCCCCCATAGTGCCAGCCCCCCCTATAGTGCCAGCTCCCTCTATAGTGCCCCCCCCATAGTGCTAGTTCCCCCATAGTGCCAGATCTCCCCCCATAGTGCCAGCTCCCCCCATAGTGCCAGCTCCCTCTATAGTGCCAGCTGCCCCATAGTGCCAGATCTCCCCCCATAGTGCCAGATCTCCCCCCATAGTGCCAGCCCCCCCTATAGTGCCAGCTCCCTCTATAGTGCCAGCTCCCTCTATAGTGCCAGCTCCCCCTATAGTGCCCCCCATAGTGCCCCTCCATAGTGCTAGTTCCCCCATAGTGCCAGCTCCCCCCCCATAGTGCCAGATCTCCCCCCCCCATAGTGCCAGATACTGTGTGCATTACCCCTGTTCATTAGGAAAACCAACATAATCATAAGCTTCTCACATTCATGCTACTCTATGTGGTTAAGGTGGTGTAGGGCCCCATTCCAAGTTTTGCTATGGGGGCCCCATGGGTCCTTGTAATCAAAGAAGATAGGGGCACATCCAAAAAATCAAAAGGAAGAGTGCCGGTCCTCGGTATATAAACCACAATATATAACAAGAGAGAGAAAGAATACCGAAACGGGAGCCGCACATCTACAAAATTTACAAATTTATTAAGGTAACAGACACAGCATAAAAAAGTTTAAAATCGTTGTATACAACAGATCCGGGCCATGTAAGCCGTGTATCGGCGCATGCCCATCTGAATCACCACAAATTCATGTATGAACCCCCACATCTATCAGCATGTAATAATATAAAGTGCATGAAATCCATCAACAATAGATAAGAGTTAATGAATACTTATCATAGTATTGGCATGATGAGGGGGGTCTGTGGCGGTCAGAAAGAGAGCCCAACGCGTATCGCCAGACTTGCTGGCTTCCTCAGGAGTGCCTCAAGGGTCCTTGTTACATAACTGCCAAGATATGTGACACAAGATGACCAACTCTGAAAAAAAACATGATTTTTTAATACTCGCAGCAATACTTGCAGCGCTGGGGTTATGAGTTCAAGTCAAAATATCTACAGGATAGATCATCAATATATGATCGGGGGGTGAGGAGAATGGGGTCTGACTCCCAGCACTCCTGCCGATCAGTTGTTTGAAGAGGAGGCAGCTCTCATGCCAGTGCAACTCCATCTTTAAGACAATGTTGTGATGATTACTAGTACTGTGATGTAGCCATACTGTATATTTAATCATCCTTTTTTTAAAGGGTCACTGAGTATTCAAAAAGCTTTTGATATGTTATAGAGACCAGTGATAAGCGGCAGGGGAAATATTCGAATTTGCTAATATTTTGTAGAATATTTGTCATATATTCGTGAATTCGAGATTATATCCTTGATTGCGAAAATCGGCAATGTATTATTAGCGTAATGCGCACAAAATAACGGTGTGGGGTAGGCAACTTTTCTATTGGTTGCTAGGGATGTTGCTAAGCTGTGACAAAGCCTTCTCATTGGCCCACAAGCCAGAAGAAGGGAGGGATAATCACCTGATGTGTACTGTGTAAAAAAAAAAAAAAAACATTAAAAAAACGAATATCCGTCATTACGAATATATATCACTATATTCTAAATATTCGTGAATTCTTGAAGTGCTGATATTCAGGATAAAAATTTGCTTTTTGAATATTTGCGCTCAACACTAATAGAGGCATAACAAAAGTGTTAATCAGTGGGAGTCAGTACTGAGACCCCGACCGATTCCTAGAAAGAGGAGAGAGAAGAGAACGCATAGCTTGCTCTCTTTCCTTGCTGCGGAAAACAGAATCAAAATGGGCCCAAAGAATTCTATTCAGCCTGTCTCCTCTCAGCACTCAGACCCCGCACTAATAAAAACTTTTTCATATGTCTCTATGACATATCAAAGGTTTTTTGAAAACTCACTGACCCTTTGTAGGAACTGTCATGCATATTTTTCTTCTTGGAGATACCTGTGAAAGTATCAATGTAGTTCTTAAGGTGAATTGTCTGTGGACTTACCTGCTACTCAACTTTCATAGTTACAAAAACTTTTAAGATGTTTTCAAGAGGAATAATAATTTTTTTAAAGGACAATAATAATTCTAATAAGGTAAAAAAAAAAAAAAAAAAAAAATCATTACTCAGTTCCCTGATTCCTCAGAGCTGTGCTCAGGATTCTGCTCTGGTCCCTGCTGCTCTCCACCTCCTGGTCCTGACACAGGAAATGACTGGAAATGGCCACTCAACCAATCACTGGCAGAGGCAGGTATCTACTGCTGCCCATGATTGGCTCGATATACAGTTCCAGACAGCAGAGACCAAAGCATCCTTAGAGGCATTCCCTCTTTTAATGTCATGAGAAAGATTAGGTTGCCAAATTAAAGACAAAAAGTGCTTTAATATGTTAAACATGAACATCATGAGCAGTATATATAAGGCTACTGATCAGTCCTCTCCATTTGCCCACTAACGCAACATGGCTGTTGTTTGGAAACTGGCTGTGTCAACAATATGATCAAATACGCTATGGGACCTATAAACATTATATACCTGTCCTCTGCCTTCGACACGGTTGACCACTCCCTTCTGTTGCAAACTCTCTCATCTCTTGGCATCACTAACATGGCCCTCTTCTGGATCACATCATACCTCACAGAACGGACATTTTGCGTCTCCCACTCCCGCACCACCTCCTCGTCTCATTCTCTCTCGACTCTGTCCTAGGACCCCTGCTCTTCTCTATCTACACTTTTGGCCTGGGACAGCTCATAGAGTCCCATGGATTTCAGTATCACTCTTATGCTGACGACGCACAAATCTACCTCTCTGGTCCAAACATCACCACCTTACTATCAAGAATCCCACAATGTCTATCTTCTATATCCTCCTTCTTCGCCTTTCGCTTTCTAAAACTTAACCTGGATAAAACAGAACTCATCATCTTTTCCCCATCTTGCTTAACCCCCCCCCCCCCCCCCCAACAGACCTATCACGATCAATGACTGCACACTATCCCCGGTCAACCAAGTCCGCTGCCTTGGAGTGACCTTGTATTCTGCCCTTCCCTTCCGACCGCACATCCAAGCTCTTTCCACCACCTGCCGCCTCCAACTCAAAAACATCTCCCGCATCCGCGCTTTCCTCAACTTTGAATCTGCAAAAATGTTTGTACATGCCCTCATCATCTCCCGCCTGGACTACTGCAACACTCTCCTCTGTGGCCTTCCATCTAGCACTCTCACATCCCTCCAATTTATCCTCAACTCT
Organism: Bufo gargarizans; assembly: GCF_014858855.1. Taxonomy (NCBI): domain Eukaryota; kingdom Metazoa; phylum Chordata; class Amphibia; order Anura; family Bufonidae; genus Bufo; species Bufo gargarizans. The sequence goes on from NC_058086.1 coordinate 31,494,663, forward strand.
GCTGCCCAACTAATCCACCTCTCACCCTGTTACTCCTCTGCCTCTGCCCTCTGCCAATCCCTTCACTGGCTCCCAATTGCCCAGCAAATTCACTTGAAAGTACTAACAAATACATACAAGGCCGTCCACAACCTGTCCCCTCCCTACATCGCTGAGCTACTTTCCCGATACATCCCCACACACACTCTCCGATCCTCACAAGACCTCCTTCTCTCCTCTCCTCTTATCACCTCTTCCCAGAATCACCTCCAGGATTTCTCCCGTGCATCCCCCATACTCTGGAACTCACTACCCCAACATATCAAACTCACCTACAGTGGAATCCTTCAAAAGAAACCTGAAAACCCACCTCTTCAGACAAGCCTACAACCAATGACCCTGCTGCCTCTATACCGCCATGACCAGCTTCACCCGCACCTACTGTGTCCTTCTCCTATATCATGTAGATTGTAAGCCCTCACGGGCAGGGCCCTCTCTCCTTCTGTACCAGTTTGTAACTCATCTTGTTTATGATTAGTGCAATTGTCTGTATCATGTATGTGCACCCCTTTTTATATGTACAGCGCTATGGAATGAATGGCGCTTTAATAATAAATAATAATAATTAAATATATTAGTAAACCTAATATAGACCAGACTGAGAATGCACATTGGATGACTGCTACATCTACCAGTTAAAAAGGCAAACTCGCCTCTCAGCAAAGATTACAGGAACGAAACAAACATCTGTCCTATTTAGAATGTTACATAAACACGTAATCACTGGCTGACTTCTACAGAGACGTGACAACCTTCATCTTCCCAAAACCGTAACTATAGAACAGAGCCTGCTAAGCCCGTCTCCGAAAGAAATCAACAAACTAGGTTCCAAGATTTAACTAATTACCCCTTAATTAACCAATTAATCTGCCTCTAATTAGAGAGAAGACAACTTTCCGTGATTTTACAACCTCAAGACATTTCATACCTTTCTGGTTTCTTTCAAGAACTTGATACTATATATATATATATATATATATAATGTGATACACATGAAAAAAAAAATTTTATAGTTCAACATAAAAAGAGATAAAATATTAAATAATATTTTTTAAAAAATGAAAAATTGTTTATTTTATCATTAATATGGTTTGCAGGTGACTAGGGTCAAAATGAGAAATGCCCACAGTAGTAGTGTGCTTCTATAGGTTGATGCAAATGTGTTAGAATGATCACCAAAAGTGGATCCAACCTGGCGTGGTCAATGAGTGGCATGTGTCACTGAAGATGTCGGGACAGGATGTGGGGATTTCTATATCAAAGGTTGTGGGACATTAAGAGTACCAGGAAAGTAGTCAGAATCAGAATTATTCAAGAATAGAGGTGTAATTTGAGGCTTCTGGGCCACTTGCAAAAGCCATAACTTGGTCCCCCCACATATTCCCATTTATAATGATGTCTTCTTATGTAGACAACGGACAGTTTGGCCCCCTTAGGCTCCACAAGCTGTGTACATCTGCTACAGCTGTACCACTATAGATATATTCTTGCAGGGAAGATTCAGAAGGTAACCAGATGACAGAAAACAAGGTTGATATAAGGTCCAGCAAAGAGAGTACCAAGCGTAAATCCAAAGGAGAGAGACAGAGGGAAGTTTTGGACGTATCAAGTATAAAAAAGTATAATTACATTCAGCTGAGATAGCCCTACAGGACATTGTGTCTGGTTTAAGAGTCAGTTTCCTGTGATAGACTCCTTTTAAGAATGTCCATTAGTCAGGACAAACGTGATCATGTAAGTGGACAGGTTATTGGCAGGACTGATATACAAAGTATCTAGGTCCCATACAGTCAAATAGTTATGTCTAGGTTACTTAGGATTTACTTGAAATTCAAAAAGTTCAGTAAAAAATTTTACCCCATAGTTATACGATGCATATATGTAAAGAAAAAAGCAAAATGTGGATGAAATAATTTCACAATATGACTTCATGCGACTTCGTGCTCTGGAGCTTTCCTAGAGGGAATTGTCGCCATTTGTCTCCTCTAATATCTAATTTGCATGTGATACAACTGGGATCTGTTGTAACAATCAATTAATGATGATGAAGACCAGAGTAGCTGGCCACACAAGAAATGACCAGGGTCGAATGCCCCAAGAGGAAAAGATTTGGGTGACACATGTGAAGAACCGTGGACAGATGAGAATATCATTAGTCTGGAGTTAATGAGACTAAACAGGAAGTAAAATAGTTAAATGTAAAAAAAAAGTCTACTGAGAATTGTATGTCATGTAACTACCAACGACGTGGATATTATTTACCATTAGAAAGTGTTGGCATATTTCTCAGAAGCAGTCATGTCTTTGTGTCATTTGGAAGTGGCTACAATTTCACTTTTCATCTTGTAGAACTCATTTTGATAATTAGTAATGAGCGGCAGGGGCAATATTCGAATTCACAATATTTTATGAATATTTGGCTGAATAGTCGTCATATATTCGGAAATTCGTGATCTCCAGTCATTTTCTTGATTGCGAAAATCGGCAATCGGAAAATTTGCACTAAAAATTTGCGATACGAAAATTTGCGATCAACACTACTCCTAAAGTCAAAGATATTGCAGCCTTCTCATTGGCCCACTAGCAAGAGGCAGTGAGGGATCATGGGTACTGATGAAAAAAATCTAGAATATTCGTGATTACGAAGTTATAGCATATTCTAGATATAGATTTATTCTAGATATTCGCAAATTCTCAAAGTGCCAATATTCACATAAAAACATTTGCGATTAGAATATTCGCAATCAACACTAGTGATAGTCAAACCTCTTGTGCTGCTACTGGTTTTGCTCTTCTTCACCATTAAACCCTCATACAATTATAGACTTTTTCCATAACTCCATGTGGGGTCCCCAGCTTGTGGCCCCCAGTGTAGTTGCAGATTGGTGGCAGTTGTACTTTAGCTGTAGTGGAAAAAACTAGTATGAAAGTCAGTATAGTGAAGGGTAATTACCAGGAAGAACGGTACAGCAGTGAACCATTGCTGTTCCACTCAACTTACCCAGTGGCCTGGATCCCTTCTTCCCAGTGGGTACAGCTGCCGGGTATGCTCTGGCTGTCCATACAGGTTGTTGAAAGTGGAACAGAGGAAAACAAAAATCCATAACCTGTGAAGTGGTAAAAACGACTCCGGGAAGGAGAGGACGAGCGCCAAACTTCTAATCTGTGATGTATATATAAGTGATGTAAAATAATAGATGGATAGATAGATATCCGGATAGATAAACATACAAGACAGATGGATATAGTATTGTTATCGTTGATTCTTGATGGTATTAGTGCCAAATGTCTTTCACTGTAATCAAAATAAAATTACAACTGGACTAGACCCGAACTCTGGACATTTCCCACCAAAGGAAGAATCTCAAACGGTGCTCAAAGAAGAAATAATATATATATAAAAGATAAATGCTTAAAAACAGGTGATACAAGCCAAAGGCTTTTCCACTCACTTAACAAGTGGGGTCACCTCCAGGATAAACTCAAGACACTTGGGGTGATTCCCCCCTGATCCGAGGTTGTTCGTAGAATGGTAGAGATCCAGGTAAGTGGACCAAATCTGCAGTGAAGATGGAAGCAGCAGCCGGATCCTTTTACTTCATGAAATCTCTCTTTATTGCAAATAAAACAAGCTCAACGCGTTTCGGGGGTCCATATAATATCCCCAGATGTGTTAAAACCTTGTTTACACTGATTTGAGCAGCCTACTTCTTTTTAGTGACTTTTCATCCCTATCTTTACATCATCACAGTCCTGTTGGCACCCTTCTCTCCTCCTCTTCAGGGACATTCAGTTGATCCCTAGATAGAGTTGGGATAACCTCGTTTTCTTTTTTAAGTTCTTGATAACATACAGGTTGTTGTCCATTGCTAGGACGTGTGTATATGCTCCCTTAAAGGGATAGCACTTGTGCTGCCTAACCTGACCTGTGCTTGACCTCCACATTGATTCTTTGCTGAATGCTTAGACCTCAGACCAATTCCCATATTGCATGCACTCCATCAGTCCTGACTTCAGCCTGTCTCTGACTATGTACACTGCCTGTCCCCAAAAGAAGTTGCCACCTGGATTTAACTAAACTAATAGTTATGAGCCTCCTATTGGATAATTACTGCCTGGGCGATTATCTTTCAGCTGGCAACAAGTTATTTAACCCCAACTGGTGCAATGAGTTGCTTCTCATTTCTTAAACAACCATGTCGAAAGACACATCTCGTGGTCGTGGAAAAGATGTTAGTCTGCTTGAGAAGGGTCAAATCATTGGCATGCATCAAGCCGAGAAAACATCTAAGGAGATTGCAGAAACTACTAATATTGGGTTAAGAACTGTCCCAGGATAGTGGGGACCCATCATATTTGAGGAAGAAATTTGGCGGGTAAAAAAAAAATCCTGAATGATCGTGATCAGCGATCACTTAAAGGGGTTGTCCAGGTTCAGAGCTGAACCTGGACATACCTCCATTTTCCCCCCGCCAGCCCCCCTGACATGAGCATCGGAGCAGTTCATGCTCCGATGCTCTCCTTTGCCCTGCGCTAAATCGCGCAGGGCAAAGGCATTTTTCTGAGTTCCGGTGACGTACCGGGCTCTCTATGGGGCTGACAGGCAGCCCGGTGACGTCACCGGCACTGATGGGCGGGATTTGGCTCTGCCCTAGCCAGTAAAACGGCTAGGGCAGAGCTAAAGCCCGCCCCTCAGAGCCGGTGACGTCACCGAACACACTGCTGGGCGGAAGTTACCGCCCGGCAGTGTGTTATTGAAAACACAAGAGCCGGTGCCCTGCGCGATCTAGCGCAGGGCACTGGAGCGCATCGGAGCATGAGATGCTCCGATGCTAGGCTCAGGGGGGCTGCCGGGGTGAAAATAAGGGTATGTCCGGGTTCAGCTCTGAACCCGGACAACCCCTTTAAACGTTTGGTGAAATCAAATCGAAGAAAAACAACAGTAGCACTCAGGGCTATGTTTAATAGTGAAAGTAAGAGCCTTTCCACATGCACAATGTGAAGGGAACTCAAGGGATTGGGACTGAACAGCTGTGTAGCCGTAAGAAAACCACTAATCAGTGAGGAAAACCAGAAAAAAGGCTTCAATTTGCTAGGGAGCATAAAGATTGGACTCAGCAGAAATGGAAGAAGGTCATGTGGTCTGATGAGTCCAGATTTACCCTGTTTCAGAGTGATGGGCACATTAGGGTAAGAAGAGAGGCAGATGAAATTATGCACCCATCATGCCTAGTGCCTCCTGTACCAGCCTGTGGGGGCAGTGCTATGATCTGGGGTTGCTGCAGTTCGTCAGGTCTAGGTTCAGCAACAGTATGTGCTCCAAGAATGAGGTCAGCTGACGACCTGAACATACTGAATGACCAGGTTATTCCATCAATGGATTTTTTTTCTTCCCTGATGGCGGGCTCAAATTGTGAAAGAGTGGTTCAGGGAGCATAAGACATCATTTTCACACATGGATTGGCCACCACAGAGTCCAGACCTTAACCCCATTGAGAATCTTTGGGATGTGCTTCAGGGGTTGTTTTTATGAGTTAGTTCCTTTTTATGAATCGTACCAGAAATTGTTAGAATATTTTACTTGTTACAATATATCAAATCACTTTAGGATGATAACTTCCAACATAAAGAATCATAAAATTGACAGTTATAATTATAATTGTAATTTTTATTTTAAAAATCATCTCATAAGAACTCATCAATTCAGAAGACTAAATGGTGAGTGAATACAAGATCTGACACAAAGAGGTGAGAAGTACAAGAGGAAAGATTGAAGCAACTCCTAGCTACCTTGTTACTATGTCCCCTTTACATGACCTTTTAGCCCTGCTCTATGTCTCATGTAGGTTGTTTTTTTTTTTCATGTTGATAGCGCTTGTCACTCATGTGGCTACTTAACCAGCCCTTACCAGCTCGGAGTCACATATTTAATCTTCTGTCCATCGGTAACCATGATATAACCCAGCTTCAAGTGAAAGCTCCCCAAGATAAATTCATTTATAATCATAGCTGGTGCCCCAGGGAAGATTTATCCACATGACAAAACCACCCTGAAGTATCATTCTTCCTGACATTTCTGCTGAGAACAAGGTCATGGTTGACCTGACACAACTGTGAATGTAATGCAAGATGAACCACATCCTTCAAATCTACAGCAGGAATCTCTGTAGGACTACTTCAGTAGCCTCATTACTGTTGGGTACAAGCCATGCCACATAGTCATAAATAAAATAGACGATTCTAGTTCCAATTCATGCTACATTGCCAAATTGTTCCCGAGTAGCTAATTCATGCCAATGCCACCAAGGTGTCTGGAGAGATTTCTGTTTTCCATGGTTAGAAAGAGAATTTACAGAAAAGATGTCTTGAAGTGTACCTCTACTGAATATCTCCAGGTCGATCTGATATAAAGAAGTTCAAGAGGGGCCTGGATGCATTTCTTAAGAGTAATAATAATATAAAGGGCGCTTGATTTCTGGAGATGGGTCGTACATCTAGGGATTTATTCTGATTCTGAAAATAAAAATCTCTAAATGTGACATCACATGGCCTAGGAAGAGGTCTAAGAGAATGCCACAGCCTCTTCATACCGCTGATCGGTGGGGTTGCCGTATCGATCCCCACCCATCTCGTATTGAAGACCTATCCTGATAGGCCATAAATATGAAAATCTCAGAAAACCCTTTTAGTTCACTGCAATTTTTCTCAACACAAAAAAACCCCTTGAAAACTGTCATGGAAAAGTAAAAATTTTCATTTATAAATTTTCATGCAAATTATACTCACACTCAAATTATGGTTCCTTACTTGTCCACAGGTTGTATGTGGTATTGCAGCTAAGCCTTATTTGGTTCAGTTAAGGTGAGTTGCAATACCATACACAAGTGGACAGGTGTGACACAGTTTTTTTTGGGGGGAGCCATGTTTTTCTAATCCTAGACAACCCCTTTAATTGCACTATATACAATACATCAGCATGCACTTCAATGGCATAGGATTTCAGCAACATGTCAGTCTACTGGTTGGACTTCTTGGCACTGTCTGAAGAAAAACAGTATACTGCGAGTTCAAATCTGCAAATTTTAAACGCAGACATTACTTTTGATAAATGTTTTCAGCGGGGGTGGGACCTTATTATTTCTGTGCACGCCCATGCATAAAACTGTTTATAGCTGAAAATAAATAAAATGAGACATAAATCAGGAAAGCTTTCATTGTCTGTTCAGGGCCAACAAAGGCATCTGGTGCACTTCAACATCATTCCTCCCACAATTCTCTAGGCTGCCCAAAGCTGAGTGGTGACAAAGCATCGATGGAACACTTGTCAGCTATGGGAAGATGACTTTCATCCTTCTCCTCCACAGCGTCGAAATCTCAGTTCCACCGGGACCATCCTTGGGCAGAATGAAATGAACAATGTGACAAAGACTTCCTTCTACGTCACCACGTTGTAAGTCCCTTGTATGTCTCCAGATTGGTTGTGTCAATATACTTATTAATCAAGCCTCTTGTGTGTTTTGCAGATTAGGGCATAAAGGACGGAACTTCATTTGATATATCTCATTATAATATGTGTCACACACCCTCTGCTCTCACCAAGGCTTATACTGACCAGATCACCTCGCTCAACGCAAGAACAAAGCATTTCAATGCACTGATACATTGCTAGTCAGACACACAGGAAGAAAACCTCATTCACAAAGGGAAACATTGTCTCAGGGGTTGGCAGACAGACTGCAGTTTGCCCTAAGTCGTTAGTTGTATGTTTGTTTTATATGGAGTGTGTCTTGCGTCTCTCATGTAAAATGGAAGCAATACTGGCACAGCAATTCTCCAAATGGTGGGAACTTCAGACAATTCTGCAATATTGAAAGGATTGTTCGATTGTTTAATATTGATGACCTATCTGGAACCCCCACCAATCAGCTGTTTGAAGAGACCATGCTCCATGACCAGCATGATCTCTTCCTAGGCCAGTAACATCACGTTCATTGGTCACATGGACTAGACACAGCTTAGTCCTATTCAAGTGAATGGGCCTGAACTGCAATGCCAAGCACAGCTGCTATCCAATGGTCGGCGCTGTGCTTGTTAAGCTGCGAGGAGGCTGCAGCTGTTCTGTCTTCATACACGTTCACACAGTGTGCAGTCTGGGGATCTGTCCTCTAGCCTTGTGAACTTGTAGTATGTCTCTTCCAAGGAGTAAGACTATCTGGGCTTCTGGGTCCAGTTCTGGTATCAGGTGAGCTATACGCTTCAGATAGGGGTGGTATGCTGCTACCTCTGGTGTAGGTATCTCAGAACGGTTGTCAGGAATGTGATTGCACTCCAGTATGGTTGGCAGGGACAAGCAGGTCTGACCATCTATGGACTTCACTTTGTACCCAGTTGCTTTCCTCCCCGCCGTCTCAACGGTACCTGCACACGTTTTTAAGGAGTAGGGAGAACCGGTCCATACGATGTTAAGGGTGTCGAAGAAGGTGGCTTTAGCTAAAGACCTATTGCTTTGATCATCCAAGATTGCATATATCTTGATCGCCTTATCTCGGTGACCGACTGGGTATACTTTGAAAAGGTAGATTTTTGAGCAGGACTTCCCTCCAGCGAGTCCTTTACAGATCTCTGTACAGTGAGAAGTGACTACTGCGGTGTCTATGTCAGTATCTATCTGCTTCCCGTCATGCTCCTCTGCTTGGGGTGATACCTGAGAGGGTGGTCTAGGGTGTAAAGCCGTGCTGTGTTCTGTGCTACCGCATTCTGTGCATGTCACACTGACCTTACAGTTTCTGGCGAAGTGCGATGTCGTAGTGTAGAACCTGAAGCAGATGTTGTTTTCTATGAGGAATTATTTGCGGTCCTCTAAAGACTTCTCCCTGAAGGCTCTGCATTTTAATAGAGAATGTGGTTTCTTGTGCAGGGGGCATTCTTTGGTAAGATCTTTTATTTTCTTCTCTTCTTGAGAAGACTTAAACAGCTTGTAAGGAGAACCTGTGCAGACAACGTTAGTTTTGTGGACTGCCACTGGTGTTTTTTGAGGTTTGACACCAGGGGTAGTGGGACATGACAATTTAAAGTCAAAACTGGGATTGTGTCTGATCCTTGCCTGTTGAGTAACAAAGTCTGCAAACACCACAAAGGGGGAAATGGTACATTATGAACCTGCTTATAAGGAAAACCATGCACGATCCACTTCTCCTGTAGGTTATAAGGGAGTTTTTGGACAATCGGATTGACACCTCTGGCAGTGTCCAGGAACGCTAGCCCCAGCAGATCTCCTTCTGCCTGAGCAACCTGTACCTCTATCAACAAGTCACTGAGTTCCCTGAGCTTCTGGTAACTCCTACCCACTATTCTGGGAAAATTATCAATTCTCTTAAATAAAGTATTTTCTATAGCTTCTATTGACCCATTACACTCATCAAGTCTTTCCCACACCATCTTTAGGCCTTTGCCAGAATAGTTTATGTTAATGTCTCTGATTCTTTTGGTGTGTTCAGCAGACTCGCTTCCAAGCCACTTTACTAAGAGATCTTACTCTTCACTATAGGAAAGATCTAAGTCTCTTATGGCGTTCTGGAAGAAGGCTCGCCATGCCCTGTAGTTCTCGGACAATCAGTGAACTTTATAAGTCCTTTGGTAACCAGCTCCCGTTTAACAAAGAACTTAGCGAAGTCCATGGCGCCCTCGTTAGCGCCAATACTACCCGGTGTGTTGTTATTATGCTGCTTGTGTGGTGTATCACCATACCTTTTAGGGGTTTATGGCAGTCTGTATAATACCGTTCTGACGGAAATGGTATCCCTTTAAGTCGAAGAAAAGGTTGCAGCTTTCGTTCTGCAGAGCAGTAGTTGTTGTCAGCATCGTGTTGTCGCATAACGTCCTGCTTGAAGTACTGTGGTTCACGGTAGGATCTTTGGCACTCTGTATAAGCTGGCTGATATACTGGATCACAGTTGTCATCTGTCTTGGGATGCTGATGGACATATTCTGAGACGCGTTGTGCTGGATCTTGTTGATCTAGGTCTGGCCCAGGTACTTGTGTTTCTCAGATTCAGGGTACTCCATGGCTTCTAGCTACTCTGCTTTGACTATTGCAGCTGGCACTTCTTTCTCTGCGGCAAGTTTTTCTAGTGATGCTTGCTGGAATACTCTCTCCTTTTCCATTGGCGCTTGCAGTGACACTTGATATGCTTGCTTTAACTTTAGTTGCATCTCTTGTGCAGCAAAGGAAGATTTTACTTTTGCAGCCTCAGCTTATGCACAGGCGAGAGCAGCTTATTGAGGCATTGTGTGGCTTTTACTGACTGCTAAATGTCTCTGTGCGGACTCAGTCTATGTAGAAACGGACTTCAGCGTGGTCTGGATCGTGCTGCACTTGCTGGGGGCTGCACTCTAGCTTCTTGTGACTGTATGGCAGCCGCTGCAATCTTATATGCAGGACCGCGTGTGGAATGGCGGCTCCGTGTAGTCAGATCCACTCAGGGGCGTACACAGAAATCACTGGGCCCCATAGCAAGAGTCTGAATTGGGCCCCAACCCCGCCCACTACCCACCCCTGGCCCATCCCACCTCCTGGCTCCTCCCCTGCCACACCCCCATTTGCCAATAAAAAAAATGTATACATGTTCTACTGAAACCGTTAGAAACCTTTAAGAAATAGGTGCTGAATTCAGGTGCTTATAGCGCTTTATAATCCATACTCTCTCTGTATGGGAGTAAGGATCTCAGCCATGTACAGCACACATCACTGCTCCTGCCCGTCTGCTTTGGTAAAGTCGGGCATAAATGGGCGATGTCAGGCTTTAGCAAAGTGGGCACAGGGCGCCATATGTATGCGAGCACAACTGAACGAGTGCAGGGAAGGAGCCCGCATATATATCACTCCTCCTGCCTGTGCCCACTGCGGTAAAGCCTGACACAGCTTTGTTACCAGCACCATTTTTTCATCACTTCTCTCACCCCAAAAAATGTAATAAAATGTGATTTAAAAAGTCACACACACTCCAAAAGGGTATCAATAAAAACTACAGTTCATCCCGCAAAAAATGAGCCCCCACACAGCTCAGTAGATCATATAACTATAAAAAAGTTATGGGGGTCAGAATATGGTGATGTAAAAAAGTAATAATTTTTTTTTTTATCAAAGTGTTAATGTATTTTTACACTATTTAGACATAAAAAACCTATACATATGTGGTATCGTTGTAATCGTACTGCCCCAGAGAATGAAGGGCACAGGTCAGTTTTGCCACAAAGGTAAAGCTGTAGGAACAAAACCCCTAAAAAGGTGGAAAAATTGTTGGGTTTTCCCACAAAAAAAAGTTATGGCTCAAGGAAGATAGGGAAGGAAAAATAAAATGCAAAAATGAAAAAACCTCTGGTATCCTAAGGGTTAAAGAGGCTATCTAATCCCTATTATGCCCCCCCAAATTGCCCAGGCACCGCATACAGTTAATACTTATGCCCAATGGGGGGGGTGCAGACAATAGCAGGCTGCGTCGGAAATGAGCCTCCCTAGCGTCACCCGCGATGCTAGGGAGGCTCGTTCCCATTGTGGCCTGCTATTGGCTGCTCCCCCCTATGTCGCTGGATGTATTAATCTGCGTGACGGGAGGGAGGCAGTGGCGGCTGTGTGGGCATCAGCGACTCTAGACTCGACGAGTACGGGGCACTTTAAGGATCACTCGCATCACGGCGTAGAGCGCACCGACATCAGTCGCACGTCCGGCAGCGCCTGCATCGCGCCAGTCAATTCTGGTTTGTGCAGGCGCGGCCACTCAGGAAGTGGAGGAACAGACTCTGAGGAGCACAGCTGAGGTACTCCCTGGTCTGTGCTGTGGGCCGTCGGGGATTGCTCAAAGGGGGGGGGGGGGGGGAAGGGCAGGCGCTGGTAATTTTGAAAGGGGTTAATAATACCTACTGTGTGGGTCCTGGGAACAGCTGAAAGGGGGAAATAAATAAGTGTGAAGAGGGGACTGAAGGGTCTATGTGAAGGCCCTTCACACTTTCACAGTATTTATTAACCCCTTTCAGCAGTTCCCCATTCACAGTATTTATTAAGCCCTCAGGGGACTGCTGAAAAGGGTTAATAAATACTGTGAATAGGGTACTGCTGAAAGGAGTTACCGTTAATAACTACTACTGTCCCTCCAGGACACCCATGACCCCTCCACAAGTTCTTACCTCTCCTCCACCCGTTTCCCGGCAGGCGATGGGGGCGTGGCTTCGCGGAGGTGGGCGTGGTTTGTAAGTTCTAGGGGCGTGGCCGGCGAGGTCCGTGAAGCCAGTGGCCACCCTAGTCTCTATGTGTGCCTGGCTCGCTGCTCCTGCTGCCTGATACACTGGCCAATCAGCAGCAGCAGGATCCTTGCCGGGGAGGGAGATGCAGCCCGAACAATGGGTGGGGTTGAGGGAGAAGTTCAAGAACGCCGCCTGAAACTATGAATACACCGAGTCTGTCACTGTCTTGTGCAGAGTAGGGGGCGGAGCCTTCCATGTGCTCCGGGCCCCCCTGTGCTGCGGGCCCCATAGCAACGGCGTGGTCTGCCTATATTGGCAGTACGCCACTGGATCCACTATTGCTGGTGACTAGCATCGGTTTTACTGTTCTGTCTTCATACACGTTCACACAATGTGCAGTCTGACATTCAGTATAAACCATTCCTGTCTTCGAAATAAGAGAACTGTTCTCTGTAGTCAAATTTTTTATTGGCAAAACAGGAGTATTGATGCAGTAAAACTTTAAGAATAAAAATAGTTTGTATAAGTATAAAGCATACAAGATAGCATGTACAGCAGAAAGCATAAAACCACATGCACTACAACATTACATTAAGGCCGAATGCACACGGCCGTTGTTCACGGCCGTGTGCGGGCCGTGGAACCGCGGCCTGGATCCCTGCCGAGAGCAGGAGCGCACGGCGTCATTGGTTGCTATGACGCCGTGCGCTCCCTGCTGCCGCCGCAATACAGTGATACACTGGTATGATCTATACCAGTGTATTACTGTACTGTGGCAGCAGCAGGGAGCGCACGGCATCATAGCAACCAATGACGCCGTGCGCTCCTGCTCTCAGAAGGAATCCAGGCCGCGGTTCCACGGACCGCTCACGGCCGTGAACAACGGCCGTGTGCATTCGGCCTAACTCTGAGCAAATGTCCAAAAATGGCTGCCTGTACATAGAACTGCATAGCTAACATCTAACAGCTACATGTTCCTAGAGTAATACTACAGCTAACTAAACATCACTGCATAACATATCCCTGAGTTTAAGATGGGGTTGGTATGCTGCTACCTCTAGTGTAGGTATCTCAGAACGATTGTCAGGAATGTGATTGCACTCCAGTATGGTTGGCAGGGACAAGCAGGTCTGACCATCTATGGACTCCACCTTGTACCCAGAAGGAGAGCTGCATGGAACAGCTCTGCTGATGTCCTGTAAAATTGAGACTGGGATTCTCTTTCCCAGAATGCCTTGCACTACCCACAATGTTTAGCACCTCCCAACAATACAATAATCTTTATTAACAAGAAACATAGGTGTAATACATTTTTACCACTGCTAGATGGTGCTGTTACCTAACTAATAACAAGAATAGCAAACTGAAAGCAGAATTGATCTGTAATGATACTGAAATGAAACTTCCAGTGCTGGAAGAAAACAGCAGCTCTCACCAGGGCGGTGGGTAACGGGAGTCGGACCCTCACCGATGGCATACTGATGATCTATCCAAAGGATAGGTCATTAGTAGGGTTGAGCGAACCCGTGGAAGTTTGGGTTCGCCGGGTTCGGTCGAACTTCAGGTCAAAGTTCGGGTTCAGGACAGGACCTTGACCCCAACTTCACCCCGAATCCGGACCCCATTTAAGTCAATGGGGACCCAAACTTCACTTTATTATTTTCTGTTATAACATGGTTATAACGGAAAATAATAGCATTCTTAAAACAGAATGCTAAATAAGATGTCTACTGAGCGGTAAAAAAACAAAACAAAACTCACCTCATCCATTTGATTGCACAGCCAGTATCTTCTTTTCTTCAGGACCTGAAAAAAGACCTGCGTTGACTACACTACATGGTGAGCGCGGTGACGTCACCGCAGGTACTGCTGAATGAAGATAGAAGGACCTGCGGTGATGTCACCACGCTCACCACATGGTGAGCGTTGTGATGTCACCGCAAGTCCTTTTGCAGGTCCTGAAGAAAAGAAGATACCGGCTGCGCGATCAAGTTGATGAGGTGAGTTTTTTTTTTTGTTTTTTTTTTACCGCTCAGTAGACATTTTATTCAGCATTCTGCTTTAAGAATGTACATTTTTTCCGTTATAACGCAAAATAATAAAATCACTCGAACACCGACTCTGAGCCCGAACTTCAGTTAGAAAGTCCAGATTCGGATCCGGGTACCTCAACTCTAGTCATCAGTATTAAACACTCGGACAGCCCCAATAAGGTGTTCTCAGAAGAAATCGAACCACAAGGGAGCAGCCATATGAACACATGCAGATGGTGAACAAGCACTTCAAACCGCAGTCACATAGTCCATAAGGCGGTAAAGACTATAACACACTCGACTGACACGTTTCAGACCTTAACGGGCCTTTAATAATGTGAACAGCAACATAGATTTCTATTAAAAACTATGGGGAGCTGATTACAATTGGATTTTGGCACAGAGTATTGCCTGGAATGCTGGCCATACACATTAGAGGAACATCATCTGAACCTTCAGATTTTAGTGGGACCGGCCAACCATCTAATGTGTTCAGGGTTGTTCCGATAATTCCCAGATGAAAGAAGGGTCGGACATGTTGGATTTCAACATGCCCAAAGTGTGCATGTGTATGGCAGGAATAATAGTAGTCCAAGCTGCCAACAGCAAGGTGCGTAAGGTCTCCTAATATTCAGATGTTGTGGATTTGATGTACAAAAATCTGCAACAATTTACAATACAATATACTAAGCGGTAATTCAGGGCATGCTGTGGATTTTCAAAAAACATATTCTGTTGTATCATGAAAGTTGCATGTAAATTATTTAACACATGAAGAATCATTCAAGGCCAAATCATTGCTTTTAAGAAAAAATGAATTGCTCATGGAGGTGCTGTAAGGGGGCACACAAGGGCCAATGACTGCATTTGCCACTTGCACATAGAGTCAGTAGCACATGTGCATGAACCTTAAGATACCTGCACAGAGGTGTGAGGTGTTGCACCAAAAATGTGTATGTGTTACTGCAGGAACCCCCAGGGGAGTGCTATGTGGAGGACAGGAGAGGTAGTGTTGGCCAGAGTGGGTGTAGTTTAATGGATGGAGGGTGTCTTATTTCTTCTCTCTGAGCATTCCCTGGCTTGGTGGTCCTACCTGGTGTTCGATGGGGTGCCTTTGGTGTAGATGAGTTTTGGCGTGCAAGACAGAATAGCAAGATGATAGGGGTTGGAGGATGGGGGGTGGGGTCAATGACTTGGCCCATTTGGTTACTTTTTGGGAATACTGTCAAGTAAACAAAGGAGCAGGGGAAGGTATCAAAATGTTAGCATTAAAGGGGTTTTCTGGTTCCATAATTAATTTTTTATTTGCTCAAACACTGAATATTTTTGCCTGATACCTGCATCACTGCATCCTGGCTGGAAGTTTACCCACTGTGTTTGCTAATCAAACCTAGCATGCTTTGTTCTGTATTGTTTCTCCACCTAGTTCACGTGGAGAGGAAATGTGCAGAGTGCATTACTGCTGCAGAGGGAACAGTATGGCAGGTGGAGCAAACCCTGAGAAACATTACAGAGCAAAGCATGCTAGGTTTGGTTAGAAAACTCAGCAGGAAGCTAATGAAACAGGAAGTTATACATGTAAAGATCCTGCCAGGATGCAGTGATGCTGAGAACAGGGGAAGGATGGTGTTGGTAAATGGGTCAAAATAGCATTTGGGTTTCTCTCCCCTTTAAGGCTTCTACAAAAGTAGAGGTTGTCGGGATTTTTACTATTGATGACCCATTCTCAGGATAGGTCATCAATATCAGATTGGCGGGTGTCCGACACACAGTACCCCCACCTATCAGCTGTTTGAGGAGACGGCACACGCAGTGCTCACATGCCGTCTCTCTTCCTACTCGCCGCTGTATTTCTATGGGACAGCAGCAGTGGATAGGAAGAGAGAAAGGAGACGGCACGAGCGAACTGTGCGCATCGTCTCCTCAAACGGCTGATCGGTGCCCGGTGTTGGACCCCCACCAATCTGATATTCATGACTTATCCTGAGGATAGGTCATCAATAGTAAAAGCCCAGACAACCCCTTAAAAAAAAAAAAAAAATCATACCCCAGGAGGAGTGAGTATCACTGGATGGATGAATTATCATTCAGTAGTTTGTGACAACTCTCTAGGGGCTACTCTGATTGTTACTACTGAGCTTTAACAAAATATATATTTCTAAGGATCCATTCACACAACCATATCCATTTAGTGGTCCGTAAATTGTGGATCTGCAAAACACACACACCGGCCTTGTGCATCCCACATTTTGCTGTCCTGGACATTATGCTAGAAATGCCTATTTCAGTCCGCAAATAGACAAGAATAGGACATGTTCTATCTTTTTTGTGGGGCCGCGGAATGGACATAGAGATACGGGCATTACACAGTGTGCTATCTACATCTTTTTTGGCCCCATTGAAATGAATGGGTCCACATCAGATCTGCAAAAAATGCGGAGCGGATCAAAAATACTGTGGATAGACCCTTAGAAACAGTTGAATATGATTTTTAACATCTTGACATCTTGCCCTTTTAGTAAATACATGTATTCCCTATGAAATAACATTGCTATACCATCTTATAATTTGACAATTGGGTGTTATTAGTCAGGAAAGGGTGGTGGGGGGTGTCCACATACTCTCCTACATTATCCAATGTGTACTAAGACAAACTGTGTAGAGACACACACCCCTTTGTCAAGGGAAATGCCCAGTTGTAGATTTTTTTTTAGGGATATGCTTGGTATTTCAATTCACCTTAGTTGAAACGAATGGGGATGAGCTGTAAAACTATACACAACGATAGGACAGGTGTGATGCTGTTTTTGAAAAAATAAGCGGTCGTGCGGTTGTACTGTCCTGTACAATCACTATGACGGGAATCTTTCACCCGTTTTATGCGACCCTATCTGAAGGATGCATAAACTGTTGACAGAAACCCTGATTGAACTGCTGGTTCACTTACTTTTTTGACCTGTTGTTTTCTTACAATCCCTGTTTAGCAGCTTCACCCCCAGTTCTCAAGTCCACTCAATAGAGTGTAAATCCTCATACTCTTGAGCCCCTTGCCCTCACTACCACCTCTGCCACTGATACCACCACCTCTGCCACTGATTGAAAGCTTTCTTCCTGTATGCAGTTAAGAAAGAGAGATGTTAGTCATCAGCGGGAGGACGGGTGTAGCCAAAGCTCATGAATAATGGAACTCAAGCTCTTGGAGTATTAAGAATACGACTTGATCAAAAAAGTAAGGGATCCAGCGTTTCATTCTGGTTCTCTGTCACCAGTTTTTTCTGCCCTCAGTTTGGTTTATTGAATTGTTACTAAGTAAGTTATAGAAATGAGCAAACTGATTCTGAAATTAGTAAATTTGACGGGAATTTTTCAAAATTCTCCTCTTTTTTTTTTTTATTCACTCTTGATCATCTTGGCTTCCAAAACTGCATGCAGAAACCTGAACGTGTGGCCAGACCCTAAGAAATTCACTCAGGTCTAGTAAGTTATTTTTGTTGTCTGTCTACATATTTGCCTTCACTTCTTAGCCTCTGGTGGATGACTTGCTTTTATTCAGTCTTTACTGGGTGCCTAAGATTAGCAGGGAATACCTGGAGGGCTTGAGCAGAGCACACCAAAAATAAACACTTTGCGGTTTTCCTATTGCTGCCGATTAGTAAAAGTCTTTTTGACACCACGTCTATAAGCACTTAATTGCCTCATTAATAGTTCATTACCGGGCAGCAGACGACACATTGACTTTGAAGTTCTGTCCTACTTAGTCCTTTTCGAGCCATGCTCCACTAATTAGACTTGAAGGTCACTTCCTGCTGATTTTGTGCACTGGTAATGACTTTTAAGAAAAATGAATTCTGGAATGGGAATAGCTTTTTTTTTTTTTACAATAATCATTTGTATTCTGGAGACAGCCGGGTTCCTCTGGGGCTTTGGGGAAACACTATTTTCATTGCACTGTGTAGAGTTAAACATAATTCAGTCACTTAGCAGGCCGGGATGAATGGAACTCATTGCCTTTTTGCTGCCGAGGCAAATCTTGTAGAGACGGGCAAATAAACAACATAGTGGAGTACAGCAAAAATGCAACGTACAATAACTCAATAGCACATAAGCATATAGAGATCTGGCAATGTGGGATTATCAGGTATTCTCTTGGTTTTTCTATCCAAATCTTACAGAAAAAAAACCTAAAAAGTTGGCAATGGACTTCATATGTACAGATTAGTGTTGAACGAGCATGCTCGGCCGAACACCGCGTGTGCTCGAGCTCGATGCTCGATTCAGTCTATTAAATCTAATTTAGCCTCCATTTCTATGCAGAAGATCGCTGTACAGTGAGGGAATCCCTCAGTGTGAGTCCGTGGCTTAGGAATCCCTGCTCTGACTCTATATATAGCTATGTCCATATATGGAGGCAGTGCTTGGGGACACCCAGAGGATTTAATTCTAATTTAGCCTGTATTTCAGAAAAGTTTCTGCCAGGATTCAAACTCACAACTTTCTGCATTAGAGGCAAGACACTTAACCACTCAGCTATAATAGCTTCATAGCCAGTTACTTACAAAAAAAAACTTCTACTGTATTGTACGTCTACTGAGACCTATACAGTAGAAGTCTCATATTTTATTTTATTTTAGTTATTGGTTATGCAGATATATAGTGTGGTGGTTAAAGTTCTGCGCTATGATGCAGAAGCTGTGAGTTCAAATCCTATCACAAACTTTTTTTCCAGGGCCACTTTTAGTTCCCCTGTGCACCATGGTGCCTGCTGCATACCTGTGTGCATAAGCCTGTGGTCACAGGAGCCTCAGAACTGGTAAGGCCTTATTCATACAGTCATTGTTTGGTCAATGGTTTCCAGAGATAAGGTTTAATGCTTTCCTGTGTTTTAGACCCGAACCTGTTTTTTGGCTTACAATTGTTGAAGGAAATTGCTGACAAAAACTGACTGTATGAACATACCAACATTGCAGTTGGTAAATAAGGTGAAATAAACACCACCCCAGGAATACCGAAAACTGCGTAGGACTGCCCATTTATGTAAAACCTTGCCCATTTTTGACCCAAGAAAGACCAAAAATGAGGGACAGTTCCTGCAAATTTGGGACTGTTGGCCACTATGTGTGAATTAGGCCTGACAGTTATGCAGTGCTACGCTGGAAACAAGATCCAGATTATCGGAATGCCTGGACTATTGGATGCCAGAAAATTCAGAAATTATATGGAGTGACGATTATATTTGTTGCTTGATTATTTTCATGAATTTATTCTCAAATCCTGACACCCCGGCACTAGTTTCATCTGGATGTTTGGGCAGGTTCACACATGAAAGACAATTTACACTATGGATATTATCAGATTTTCTGCAGATACTGTATTTACTGTATGCGGCAGATTTTGCAGTTTTTGTGAATGAATGAGTACTGAGTAGAAACAACAATATTCAGTCTCTGTAGTAATAATAAGATGGTTTATTATTTGTTGCCCCATTCCTCTGTACATTTTTTAAAGAACATATTACAAAATCTGCACTGTTATGGTACCAATCATGGTCTGTTAATGCCAGATTAATGCCATTTTATTGTGATTATAAATGCAATTCTACCACTACTACACTAAATACTACTATACTATTGCTGCTATTACTACTACTAGTATTGTTATTAATACTATTACTACAACTACTAATGCCACTACTACTACTGGTACTGATACTATTACTGTTATTACTACAACTGCTGCTACTACTACTACTACTACTAGTGTTATTACTACTAATGCTACTACTAATGCTATATTCATTACAACTCACACTACTACCACTACAACTATTATTTCTGCTACTACTACTATTACTACTACTACTACTGATATTACTAATTCTACTACAACCACTATTACTACTATATTATTACTGCAACTAGTACTACTACTGTTATTACTACTCTTGCTACCTCAACTATTACCAACACTATTACTGGTACTTCTATCACTACTACAGTTATTAGTACTACTGTTGTTACTACTGCTACTACTACTATTTATATATAAATATATAATTATACTACTGCTGTTTCTACTAACACTTCTGCTGCTACTACTGCTATATTGCTATTGCAATTAACACTTTTGTTACTACTACCGCTATTACTATGACTACAGGCTCATGCACACAAATGTATTTTCTTTCCGTGTCCATTCCGATTTTTTGAGTGCCATAAGCAGAACCATTCATTTCAATGGGTCCGCAAAAAAACAAAAAGAAACAGAAGTTACTCTGTGTGCATTCTGTTTCGGTATTTCTGTTCCACAATCAAAATAGAGCATGTCCTATTTTTGTCTACGTTACGGACAAGGATAGGACTGTTCTATTAGGGGACAGCTGTTCCGTTCCACAAAATACAGAACACGCGGGGATGCCATCTGTATTTTTTGCACATCCATGTATTGCGGACACATAATAAATATTATCATTTTTATTATGATTAATTTGTGTAGTATAAAATGTCATATAATGAAATTTGGCATGTTTCAGAGATGTAAGGATGGGTTCACATCTGCGTTCTGGATTCCGTTATGGCTTTCCGTTAGAACATGGTTATAACGTAAAATAACGGAATCCATAAGACGGAGGTCAAAACAGAAACCTTTAGAGGCATTCCGTTTTGATCCGTCTTAATAGAAGTCTGTGGGAATAATAACAGATCCGTCTGGGTCCCGTTATGCAAGACGGAAAACAAAGTCCTGTCGACAGGACTTTTTTCTCCGTTCTGCATAACGGAAACCAGACGGATCCGTTATTATTCCCATAGACTTCTATTAAGACGGAAAGCAAAACAGAATGCCCTTTAAAGGATTCCGTTTTGCATACCGTCATAATACAAGTCTATGGGCAGAAGAACGGATCCATCCTTCCATCTTATGGATTCCGTTATTTTCTGTTATAACCATTTTATAACGCAAAGCCATAACGGAATCCAGAACGCAGATGTGAACCCAGCCTATTATGTATGAGGGTGATGCTTACGTTCCATAAATGCATTTATTTGCTGAAAAGTCAGAAATGTATACATTGAAGCAAAAAAGAATTGGCTTCCTTTCACTCTTTCCCTGTGCGAATTCCCTCTTCATCTTATCCAAATGTTCATTTCCCTTCCAGTCCCTCATTATACTCCCCAGTGTCTTTTCCTCCTCGACTTCCATCAACACCTCCTTTAACAAGCCTTCTAAACCTCTATACCACCATTCAACCCTATCTCACCCTTCACACCCTTGTCACCTCCTCCACACTCCTCCTCTTCACTTATGGCCATGTCAAGTATTCACTTTCTAATTTTCCTACACTATGACCCTTGTATTTCCTGAGTTTTTTCTTCCTTTTTTTGAGATCTACAAAAATAAAGGATAAAGTGTCAATATTCGGTTTCCGTTGTGTAGCTGCAATCCAGATTTTTAGGATTGCATATGAAATATTTTTATAGGATTATATTCCATTTATAGATTAATTTAGAATAGTTGTCTCCTTATTATTAGTAAAATTATGGATATTTCCTATGTCACCCAGTGTGGCCCACCAGTCTTATAGATGCTTGAGTGATTGTAGTCTAAAGATCATGATCATATTGGATAAAAGTTGGCTATACCTGCTGATTCTGGTCAGAGGCTCATATTCTAATTTGCATGGAGCCACCTAACTGTTCCCCAAGGGTAGAGGTCAGAGGGAAAAAGTATCAGTCATGATGTAGAGTCAGGAAAGATAGCTGTCAGCTGGATAAGTACTTGGTCAACAAGCATCTAATATGTATGACCTTAAAGCTGGCCACTGACATTAAAGAGGACCTTTCACTTGAATAAAACATCTAAACTAACTATACAGGCATGTAGAGCGGCGCCGCATCTCCCTGCACTTACTGTTATACCTGGGCGTCGCTCCATTCTCCCGGTATAGCCTCCAGTATCTTCATAGTTAGGCTCCACCCAGTGGAACCTGCCGGCGTCTCATTCTCCCAGGCTGTAGCGCTGGCCAATCGCAGCGCTCAGCTCATAGCCTGAGAGAAAAAAAAGCCTCTCAGGCTATGATCTGAGCGCTGCGATTGGCCAGCTCTACAGCCTGAAAGAATGAGAAGCCGGCAGGTTCAACTGGGTGGAGCAGCACTAACCTGTTTTCACTCCAAACAGGTAGCAAGCCTTCATCCAGACACAAGGCTCCCAGACCTGAACACAGAGAACTGGCTTCTAAGCCCAGCTACCTATTTAAGGACAGCCAGGTGCAGCCAAAACCCGGACCGGCACCTAAAATCTGGTCCGGTATTTGACCTCACCTGGCTGTTATTCAGCCCAGCAGCACATGCTGGAAGGAAAAAACCTGTTTTTCCAGACAAAACCTCTCACTGTGTCACAATATATATATACACAAAATATTACATAGACATACTGTATGCTTCAAATTCTGAGGGGGGTTCAGTACCTCCTGCCTCCCATTGCCTTCTTAGAAATAGGCTATTAGTAATTAGGCAATGAAGGGCAGGGACTGAAGCATATGTCTATGGTGAGCTGCTGTGTGGTGAGCAGTGAATAGTGTCCTGTGTGTGTATATATATATATATATATATACATTAGTATATATATATATATATATATATATATATACACACTAATTACCGAGTGTAAACTCACCGTGTCCCCCTCCCTTCCACCCTGCAGCACATGTGTCTGTGCAATGCTGGAGATACCTTTCCGGCCGGCCGGGCTCTGCAGGTCACAGTGGTCAGGAGTAGGGATGAGCGAACTCGAACTGTATAGTTCGGGTTCGTACCGAATTTTGGGGTGTCCGTGACACGGACCCGAACCCGGACATTTTCGTAAAAGTCCGGGTTCGGGTTCGGTGTTCGTCGCTTTCTTCGCGCTTTTGTGACGCTTTCTTGGCGCTTTTTGAAAGGCTGCAAAGCAGCCAATCAACAAGCGTCATACTACTTGCCCCAAGAGGCCATCACAGCCATGCCTACTATTGGCATGGCTGTGATTGGCCAGAGCACCATGTGACCCAGCCTCTATTTAAGCTGGAGTCACATAGCGCCGCCCGTCACTCTGCTCTGATTAGCGTAGGGAGAGGTTGCGGCTGCGACAGTAGGGCGAGATTAGGCAGATTAACTCCTCCAAAGGACTTGATTAACTGATCGATCTGCAGCTGTGGATCATTGAGCTGCTGATCCTCAATTGCTCACTGTTTTTAGGCTGCACAGACCGTTTGTCAGTCACATTTTTCTGGGGTGATCGGCGGCCATTTTGTGTCTTGTGGTGCGCCAGCACAAGCTGCGACCAAGTGCATTTAACCCTCAATGGTGTGGTTGTTTTTTGGCTAAAGCCTACATCAGGGTGAAGCTGTCACACCAAGTGCATTTAACCAGCAATAGTCTGTTCATTTTTTGGCCATATACAAAATCAGGGGCAAGCTGCGCCTGTCACCAAGTGCATTTAACCCTCAATGGTGTGGTTGTTTTTTGGCTAAAGCCTACATCAGGGTGAAGCTGTCACACCAAGTGCATTTAACCAGCAATAGTCTGTTCATTTTTTGGCCATATACAAAATCAGGGGCAAGCTGCGCCTGTCACCAAGTGCATTTAACCCTCAATGGTGTGGTTGTTTTTTGGCTAAAGCCTACATCAGGGTGAAGCTGTCACACCAAGTGCATTTAACCAGCAATAGTCTGTTCATTTTTTGGCCATATACTAAATCAGGGGCAAGCTGCGCCTGTCACCAAGTGCATTTAACCCTCAATGGTGTGGTTGTTTTTTGGCTAAAGCCTACATCAGGGTGAAGCTGTCACACCAAGTGCATTTAACCAGCAATAGTCTGTTTATTTTTTGGCCATATCCCAGTCTAATTCTGTCACTAAATCCATACCGGTCACCCAGCGCCTAAATACTAGGCCTCAAATTTATATCCCGCTAAATCTGTCCCTAGTGCTGTAGCTGGGCGAGTTATTTAGTGTCCGTTCAAGCACATTTCTTGTTCTGGGTTGAAATACAATTCCCAATTTAGCAATTTCATAATTTAGTGGTTTCTGCTATATCAGAGCTATTTGAAATCTATCCCTAAAAGGGTATATAATATTCAAGGTGCACATTGGGTCATTCAGAATAACTTCACACACACCCGCTACTGTGTAT
This sequence comes from Bufo gargarizans, assembly GCF_014858855.1. Lineage (NCBI taxonomy): Eukaryota > Metazoa > Chordata > Amphibia > Anura > Bufonidae > Bufo > Bufo gargarizans. The sequence goes on from NC_058086.1 coordinate 31,519,138, forward strand.
TTCCAAGTCTAATTCTGGCACTAAACCCATACCTGTCACCCAGCGCCTAAATACTAGGCCTCAAATTTATATCCCGCTAAATCTGTCCTTAGTGCTGTAGCTGGGCGAGTTATTTAGTGTCCGTTCAAGCACATTTCTTGTTCTGGGTTGAAATACAATTCCCAATTTAGCAATTTCATAATTTAGTGGTTTCTGCTATATCAGAGCTATTTGAAATCTATCCCTAAAAGGGTATATAATATTCAAGGTGCACATTGGGTCATTCAGAATAACTTCACACACACCCGCTACTGTGTATTTCCAAGTCTAATTCTGGCACTAAACCCATACCTGTCACCCAGCGCCTAAATACTAGGTCTCAAATTTATATCCCGCTAAATCTGTCCTTAGTGCTGTAGCTGGGCGAGTTATTTAGTGTCCGTTCAAGCACATTTCTTGTTCTGGGTTGAAATACAATTCCCAATTTAGCAATTTCATAATTTAGTGGTTTCTGCTATATCAGAGCTATTTGAAATCTATCCCTAAAAGGGTATATAATATTCAAGGTGCACATTGGGTCATTCAGAATAACTTCACACACACCCGCTACTGTGTATTTCTAAGTCTAATTCTGTCACTAAACCCATACCTGTCACCCAGCGCCTAAATACTAGGCCTCAAATTTATATCCTGCTAAATCTCTCGTTAACGCTGTCCTGTTGTGGCTGGGAAAGTTATTTAGTGTCCGTCAAAGCACATTTTTTGTTCTGGGTTTAAATACAATTCCCAATTTAACAATTTCATAATTTAGTGGTTTCTGCTATATCAGAGCTATTTGAAATCTATCCCTAAAAGGGTATATAATATTCAAGGTGCACATTGGGTCATTCAGAATAACTTCACACACACCCGCTACTGTGTATTTCCAAGTCTAATTCTGGCACTAAACCCATACCTGTCACCCAGCGCCTAAATACTAGGCCTCAAATTTATATCCTGCTAAATCTCTCGTTAACGCTGTCCTGTTGTGGCTGGGAAAGTTATTTAGTGTCCGTCAAAGCACATTTTTTGTTCTGGGTTGAAATACAATTCCCAATTTAGCAATTTCATAATTTAGTGGTTTCTGCTATATCAGAGCTATTTGAAATCTATCCCTAAAAGGGTATATAATATTCAAGGTGCACATAGGGTCATTCAGAATAACTTCACACACACGCTTCTGTGCATTTCCAAGTCTAATTCTGTCACTAAATCCATACCGGTCACCCAGCGCCTAAATACTAGGCCTCAAATTTATATCCAGCTAAATCTGTCCCTAGTGCTGTAGCTGGGCGAGTTATTTAGTGTCCGTTCAAGCACATTTCTTGTTCTGGGTTGAAATACAATTCCCAATTTAGCAATTTCATAATTTAGTGGTTTCTGCTATATCAGAGCTATTTGAAATCTATCCCTAAAAGGGTATATAATATTCAAGGTGCACATAGGGTCATTCAGAATAACTTCACACACACGCTTCTGTGCATTTCCAAGTCTAATTCTGTCACTAAATCCATACCGGTCACCCAGCGCCTAAATACTAGGCCTCAAATTTATATCCAGCTAAATCTGTCCCTAGTGCTGTAGCTGGGCGAGTTATTTAGTGTCCGTTCAAGCACATTTCTTGTTCTGGGTTGAAATACAATTCCCAATTTAGCAATTTCATAATTTAGTGGTTTCTGCTATATCAGAGCTATTTGAAATCTATCCCTAAAAGGGTATATAATATTCAAGGTGCACATAGGGTCATTCAGAATAACTTCACACACCCGCTACTGTGCATTTCCAAATCTAATTCTGTCACTAAACCCATACCTGTCACCCAGCGCCTAAATACTAGGCCTCAAATTTATATCCCGCTAAATCTCTCGTTACCGCTGTCCTGTTGTGGCTGGGAAAGTTATTTAGTGTCCGTCAAAGCACATTTTTTGTTCTGGGTTGAAATACAATTCCCAATTTAGCAATTTCATAATTTAGTCGTTTCTGCTATATCAGAGCTATTTGAAATCTATCCCTAAAAGGGTAGATCATATTGAAGGTGCACATAGGGTCATTCAGAATAACTTCACACACACGCTTCTGTGCATTTCCAAGTCTAATTCTGTCACTAAATCCATACCGGTCACCCAGCGCCTAAATACTAGGCCTCAAATTTATATCCCGCTGAATTTGAATACAATACATTGGGCCAAATAATATATTTGTTGTTGTGGTGAACCATAACAATGAGAAAAACATCTAGTAAGGGACGCGGACGTGGACATGGTCGTGGTGGTGTTAGTGGACCCTCTGATGCTGGGAGAGGACGTGGCCGTTCTGCCACATCCACACGTCCTAGTGTACCAACTACCTCAGGTCCCAGTAGCCGCCAGAATTTACAGCGATATATGGTGGGGCCCAATGCCGTTCTAAGGATGGTAAGGCCTGAGCAGGTACAGGCATTAGTCAATTGGGTGGCCGACAGTGGATCCAGCACGTTCACATTATCTCCCACCCAGTCTTCTGCAGAAAGCGCACAGATGGCGCCTGAAAACCAACCCCATCAGTCTGTCACATCACCCCCATGCATACCAGGGAAACTGTCTCAGCCTGAAGTTATGCAGCAGTCTCTTATGCTGTTTGAAGACTCCGCTGGCAGGGTTTCCCAAGGGCATCCACCTAGCCCTTCCCCAGCGGTGAAAGACATAGAATGCACTGACGCACAACCACTTATGTTTCCTGATGATGAGGACATGGGAATACCACCTCAGCATGTCTCTGATGATGACGAAACACAGGTGCCAACTGCTGCGTCTTTCTGCAGTGTGCAGACTGAACAGGAGGTCAGGGATCAAGACTGGGTGGAAGACGATGCAGGGGACGATGAGGTCCTAGACCCCACATGGAATGAAGGTCGTGCCACTGACTTTCACAGTTCGGAGGAAGAGGCAGTGGTGAGACCGAGCCAACAGCGTAGCAAAAGAGGGAGCAGTGGGCAAAAGCAGAACACCCGCCGCCAAGAGACTCCGCCTGCTACTGACCGCCGCCATCTGGGACCGAGCACCCCAAAGGCAGCTTCAAGGAGTTCCCTGGCATGGCACTTCTTCAAACAATGTGCTGACGACAAGACCCGAGTGGTTTGCACGCTGTGCCATCAGAGCCTGAAGCGAGGCATTAACGTTCTGAACCTGAGCACAACCTGCATGACCAGGCACCTGCATGCAAAGCATGAACTGCAGTGGAGTAAACACCTTAAAACCAAGGAAGTCACTCAGGCTCCCCCTGCTACCTCTTCTGCTGCTGCCGCATTGGCCTATTCTGCTGCTGCCGCCTCGGCCTCTTCCTCCGCCTCTGGAGGAACGTTGGCACCTGCCGCCCAGCAAACAGGGGATGTACCACCAACACCACCACCACCACCTCCGTCACCAAGCGTCTCAACCATGTCACACGCCAGCGTTCAGCTCTCCATCTCACAAACATTTGATAGAAAGCGTAAATTCCCACCTAGCCACCCTCGATCCCTGGCCCTGAATGCCAGCATTTCTAAACTACTGGCCTATGAAATGCTGTCATTTAGGCTGGTGGACACAGACAGCTTCAAACAGCTCATGTCGCTTGCTGTCCCACAGTATGTTGTTCCCAGCCGGCACTACTTCTCCAAGAGAGCCGTGCCTTCCCTGCACAACCAAGTATCCGATAAAATCAAGTGTGCACTGCGCAACGCCATCTGTGGCAAGGTCCACCTAACCACAGATACGTGGACCAGTAAGCACGGCCAGGGACGCTATATCTCCCTAACTGCACACTGGGTAAATGTAGTGGCAGCTGGGCCCCAGGCGGAGAGCTGTTTGGCGCACGTCCTTCCGCCGCCAAGGATCGCAGGGCAACATTCTTTGCCTCCTGTTGCCACCTCCTCCTTCTCGGCTTCCTCCTCCTCTTCTTCCACCTGCTCATCCAGTCAGCCACACACCTTCACCACCAACTTCAGCACAGCCCGGGGTAAACGTCAGCAGGCCATTCTGAAACTCATATGTTTGGGGGACAGGCCCCACACCGCACAGGAGTTGTGGCGGGGTATAGAACAACAGACCGACGAGTGGTTGCTGCCGATGAGCCTCAAGCCCGGCCTGGTGGTGTGTGATAATGGGCGAAATCTCGTTGCAGCTCTGGGACTAGCCAATTTGACGCACATCCCTTGCTTGGCGCATGTGCTGAATTTGGTGGTGCAGAAGTTCATTCACAACTACCCCGACATGTCAGAGCTGCTGCATAAAGTGCGGGCCGTCTGTTCGCGCTTCCGGCGTTCACATCCTGCTGCTGCTCGCCTGTCTGCGCTACAGCGTAACTTCGGCCTTCCCGCTCACCGCCTCATATGCGACGTGCCCACCAGGTGGAACTCCACCTTGCACATGCTGGACAGACTGTGCGAGCAGCAGCAGGCCATAGTGGAGTTTCAGCTGCAGCACGCACGGGTCAGTCGCACTACAGAACAGCACCACTTCACCACCAATGACTGGGCCTCCATGCGAGACCTGTGTGCCCTGTTGCGCTGTTTCGAGTACTCCACCAACATGGCCAGTGGCGATGACACCGTTATCAGCGTTACAATACCACTTCTATGTCTCCTTGAGAAAACACTTAGGGCGATGATGGAAGAGGAGGTGGCCCAGGAGGAGGAGGAGGAGGAAGAGGGGTCATTTTTAGCACTTTCAGGCCAGTCTCTTCGAAGTGACTCAGAGGGAGGTTTTTGGCAACAGCAGAGGCCAGGTACAAATGTGGCCAGCCAGGGCCCACTACTGGAGGACGAGGAGGACGAGGATGAGGAGGAGGTGGAGGAGGATGAGGATGAAGCATGGTCACAGCGGGGTGGCACCCAACGCAGCTCGGGTCCATCACTGGTGCGTGGCTGGGGGGAAAGGCAGGACGATGACGATACGCCTCCCACAGAGGACAGCTTGTCCTTATCCCTGGGCAGCCTGGCACACATGAGCGACTACATGCTGCAGTGCCTGCGCAACGACAGCAGAGTTGCCCACATTTTAACCTGTGCGGACTACTGGGTTGCCACCCTGCTGGATCCACGCTACAAAGACAATGTGCCCACCTTACTTCCTGCACTGGAGCGTGATAGGAAGATGCGCGAGTACAAGCGCACGTTGGTAGACGCGCTACTGAGAGCATTCCCAAATGTCACAGGGGAACAAGTGGAAGCCCAAGGCCAAGGCAGAGGAGGAGCAAGAGGTCGCCAAGGCAGCTGTGTCACGGCCAGCTCCTCTGAGGGCAGGGTTAGCATGGCAGAGATGTGGAAAACTTTTGTCAACACGCCACAGCTAACTGCACCACCACCTGATACGCAACGTGTTAGCAGGAGGCAACATTTCACTAACATGGTGGAACAGTACGTGTGCACACCCCTCCACGTACTGACTGATGGTTCGGCCCCATTCAACTTCTGGGTCTCTAAATTGTCCACGTGGCCAGAGCTAGCCTTTTATGCCTTGGAGGTGCTGGCCTGCCCGGCAGCCAGCGTTTTGTCTGAACGTGTATTCAGCACGGCAGGGGGCGTCATTACAGACAAACGCAGCCGCCTGTCTACAGCCAATGTGGACAAGCTGACGTTCATAAAAATGAACCAGGCATGGATCCCACAGGACCTGTCCGTCCCTTGTCCAGATTAGACATTAACTACCTCCCCATAACCATATATTATTGGACTCCAGGGCACTTCCTCATTCAATCCTATTTTTATTTTCATTTTACCATTATATTGCGATGCTACCCAAAGTTGAATGAACCTCTCCTCTGCCTGTGTGCTAGGCCTAAATATATGCCAATGGACTGTTGCAGTGGTGGCTGACATGAAGCCTGATTCTCTGCTATGACATGCAGACTAATTCTCTGCTGACATGAAGCCAGATTGTCTGTTACGGGACCTCCCTCCTCTGCCTGGGTGCTGGGCCTAAATTTATGACAATGGACTGTTGCAGTGGTGGCTGACGTGAAGCCTCATTCTCTGCTATGACATGCAGACTGATTCTCTGCTGACATGAAGCCAGATTGTCTGTTACGGGACCTCTCTCCTCTGCCTGTGTGCTAGGCCTAAATATATGCCAATGGACTGTTGCAGTGGTGGCTGACGTGAAGCCTGATTCTCTGCTATGACATGCAGACTGATTCTCTGCTGACATGAAGCCAGATCCTCTGTTACGGGACCTCTCTCCTCTGCCTGTGTGTGTGCTGGGCCTAAATATATGCCAATGGACTGTTGCAGTGGTGGCTGACGTGAAGCCTCATTCTCTGCTATGACATGCAGACTAATTCTCTGCTGACATGAAGACAGATTCTCTGTTACGGGACCTCCCTCCTCTGCCTGGGTGCTGGGCCTAAATATATGCCAATGGACTGTTGCAGTGGTGGGTGACGTGAAGCCTCATTCTCTGCTATGACATGCAGACTAATTCTCTGCTGACATGAAGCCAGATTGTCTGTTACGGGACCTCTCTCCTCTGCCTGTGTGTGTGCTGGGCCTAAATATATGCCAATGGACTGTTGCAGTGGTGGCTGACGTGAAGCCTCATTCTCTGCTATGACATGCAGACTAATTCTCTGCTGACATGAAGACAGATTCTCTGTTACGGGACCTCTCTCCTCTGCCTGTGTGTGTGCTGGGCCTAAATATATGCCAATGGACTGTTGCAGTGGTGGCTGACGTGAAGCCTCATTCTCTGCTATGACATGCAGACTAATTCTCTGCTGACATGAAGACAGATTCTCTGTTACGGGACCTCTCTCCTCTGCCTGTGTGTGTGCTGGGCCTAAATATATGCCAATGGACTGTTGCAGTGGTGGCTGACGTGAAGCCTCATTCTCTGCTATGACATGCAGACTAATTCTCTGCTGACATGAAGACAGATTCTCTGTTACGGGACCTCTCTCCTCTGCCTGTGTGTGTGCTGGGCCTAAATATATGCCAATGGACTGTTGCAGTGGTGGCTGACGTGAAGCCTCATTCTCTGCTATGACATGCAGACTAATTCTCTGCTGACATGAAGACAGATTCTCTGTTACGGGACCTCTCTCCTCTGCCTGTGTGTGTGCTGGGCCTAAATATATGCCAATGGACTGTTGCAGTGGTGGCTGACGTGAAGCCTCATTCTCTGCTATGACATGCAGACTAATTCTCTGCTGACATGAAGACAGATTCTCTGTTACGGGACCTCCCTCCTCTGCCTGGGTGCTGGGCCTAAATATATGCCAATGGACTGTTGCAGTGGTGGCTGACGTGAAGCCTGATTCTCTGCTATGACATGCAGACTAATTCTCTGCTGACATGAAGACAGATTCTCTGTTACGGGACCTCTCTCCTCTGCCTGTGTGTGTGCTGGGCCTAAATATATGCCAATGGACTGTTGCAGTGGTGGCTGACGTGAAGCCTGATTCTCTGCTATGACATGCAGACTAATTCTCTGCTGACATGAAAACAGATTCACTGTTACGGGACCTCCCTCCTCTGCCTGGGTGCTGGGCCTAAATATATGCCAATGGACTGTTGCAGTGGTGGCTGACGTGAAGCCTCATTCTCTGCTATGACATGCAGACTGATTCTCTGCTGACATGAAGCCAGATCGTCTGTTACGGGACCTCTCTGCTCTGCCTGTGTGCTAGGCCTAAATATATGCCAATGGACTGTTGCAGTGGTGGGTGACGTGAAGCCTCATTCTCTGCTATGACATGCAGACTGATTCTCTGCTGTCATGAAGCCAGATTGTCTGTTACGGGACCTCTCTGCTCTGCCTGTGTGCTAGGCCTAAATATATGCCAATGGACTGTTGCAGTGGTGGGTGACGTGAAGCCTCATTCTCTGCTATGACATGCAGACTGATTCTCTGCTGACATGAAGCCAGATTGTCTGTTACGGGACCTCTCTCCTCTGCCTGTGTGCTAGGCCTAAATATATGCCAATGGACTGTTGCAGTGGTGGCTGACGTGAAGCCTCATTCTCTGCTATGACATGCAGACTAATTCTCTGCTGACATGAAGCCAGATTGTCTGTTACGGGACCTCTCTCCTCTGCCTGGGTGCTGGGCCTAAATTTATGACAATGGACTGTTGCAGTGGTGGCTGACGTGAAGCCTGATTCTCTGCTATGACATGCAGACTGATTCTCTGCTGACATGAAGCCAGATCCTCTGTTACGGGACCTCTCTCCTCTGCCTGTGTGTGTGCTGGGCCTAAATATATGCCAATGGACTGTTGCAGTGGTGGCTGACGTGAAGCCTCATTCTCTGCTATGACATGCAGACTAATTCTCTGCTGACATGAAGACAGATTCTCTGTTACGGGACCTCTCTCCTCTGCCTGGGTGCCGGGGCCTAAATATCTGAGAATGGACTGTTCCAGTGGTGGGTGACGGGAAGCCAGATTCTCTGCTATGGAACCTCTCTCCAATTGATTTTGGTTAATTTTTATTTATTTAATTTTTAATTTAATTCATTTCCCTATCCACATTTGTTTGCAGGGGATTTACCTACATGTTGCTGCCTTTTGCAGCCCTCTAGCTCTTTCCTGGGCTGTTTTACAGCCTTTTTAGTGCCGAAAAGTTCGGGTCCCCATTGACTTCAATGGGGTTCGGGTTCGGGACGAAGTTCGGATCGGGTTCGGATCCCGAACCCGAACATTTCCGGGATGTTCGGCCGAACTTCTCGAACCCGAACATCCAGGTGTTCGCTCAACTCTAGTCAGGAGGTCAGAGCAGTAAAGCGCTGCTAACCCTGCTGGGGCCGCTCTCTCTCACAGGGCTCTGCTGCTGCTAAAACTCTAATGATGACAGGTACATCATGCAGGAGAAGCAGCAGAGTATATCAGACTAAACGATTTGACAGGAAGCTGCAGGGGCAAGGAGGAAGGGAGCAGTGTACTCAGGTCAGAAAGGGGGTGGGCCATTCAGCCTGGCTGGGCCCCTTTAACTCACGGACCCCTTAGCAACTGCATAGTCTGCATCTATGGGTGGTACGCCAGTGCTGTCCACACACTCAATCACACTTCAACCTCTCCACCATGGCCAAGACCAAAGAGCTGTCTGAGGACACCAGGGACAAAATTGTAGATCTGCACAAGGCTGGGATGGGCGAAACACAGATCTGCACAAGGCTGGGATGGGCGAAACACAAGATGACTGTCAATCTTCCTAGGTGTGAGGCTCCGTGCAAGATCTCACCTCGTGGGGTAAGGATGATTCTGAGAAAGTTCTGGAATCAGCCCAGAACTACATAGAAGAGTCTCAAAGATTACCATTAGTAGCACACTACTCTGTCATGGATTACAATCTAGCTGGGCATGCAAGGTCCCTCTGCTCGTGCCAGCAGGGGCGGATTGACCATAGACCCTACAAGTAAATTTCATGGAGGGCCTATGCCCAGGGGGCCACCCAAGCTTTCCTGTTGGCCACTTTGAGTTTTCTTCCAGGGTCACTTTAAGTTCTCAATCCATCCCTCCATGCCAGCACATGTCTAAGCCCATTTGAGGTTCACCAATGACCATCTGGATGATCCAGAGGATACATGGGAGAAGGTCATGTGGTCAGATGAGACCAAAATAGAACTTTTTGATATCAACGTCACTCGCCGTGTTTGTAGGAAGAAGAAGGATGAGTACAACTCCAAGAACACCGTCCTAACCATGAAGCATGGGGGTGAAAATATCATACTTTAAGGGTGCTTTTCTGCAAAGAGGACAAGATGACTGCACTGTATTGAAGGGAGGATGGATGAGGTAATGTATTGCAAGATTTTGAACAACAACCTTCTTCCCTCAGTCAGAGCATTGATGATGGGTCGTTTCAGGGTCTTCCAGCATGACAATGACCCAAAACACACAGTAAGGGCAACTAAGGAGTGGCTCCATAAGAAGCATTTCAAGGTCCTGGAGTGGCCTAGCCAGTCTCCAGACCTGAACCCAATCGAAAATCTTTGGAGGGAGCCGAAACTCAAAGTACTACAGGAAACTTCTGACAGTTCAAGTGCACCCACGATAAAAATTACAGACCTCTCCATTCTTCGTAGGTGGGAAAACTTGCAAAATCACCAGTGTATCAAATACTTATTTTCCCCACTGTATATTGGGGTGAAACTCCCCTCCTGGCAAGACCTGCAAAAGGGAAGCATACTTTCCTGCTCCCCACTGTTGGGTCCCAGCTGGAGGACCCAAATGAGGCAGCCAAAGCCAGGGAGTGAAGGAGCCAGCTGTACAGAACAGGTTAGTATACTTCCTTTTTGCAGGTCTGGCCAGAACAGGTATTTGCCAAATATACCTCCAAAAGGTGGCCAACCACTTTAAGTAATGGCCTAATTTTTGTTATTTGATGAGCTATTCCTATGTACACTAAAAGACAAGAAATGACAAGAAATGCCCAGTGCTGTATAGAGTAAAAATATTCAAGTGCTTTATGGAAATGATGTACTATTGAGATTATGTACTGGTTAGAAAACAGTTAACTAGAGACCATCCAGTAAATTGAAGAAATTCCAGAATAAGTAAGGACATTTGGATAGAGCAATCATCAACAAACACAATGTACTACAAGTGCTGCCTGCACATCCACAGCCAGGGATTTATCTACTGTAGCTAATGCAAATGCAGAACCTCAAGCAAGAAGCCAGCCTTGTGTTATACAGCATGTGAGATCTGTCTCCGCCAACATCATTTCATCGGGAATCAAGTCATTTGTGTAAACTGTTTCAGCCACAAGATGTTTCGGTGCTGGAGAATGAGCGAGGGTAATCAACGAGTTAGTAAACATACTGTCTGGCGGAAGATCATTACCCCAAGCTGTACAAATCATTGCTTGCACAGTCAATTTCATGAAAATATTTTGTTCCATCTTATTACTTCTAAATGAATTCTCTCGCACAGTCTAATAAACTGAGGAGCCACAGGGGAAGAGTCCAGTGACTGCTCTCGAAGTGTTTGTAGGCAACTAGTAGGTGTGAATGTGTCTGGTAATTGGCTTCTGAAGTGCTATTTGGATGAAAAAATATACCTGCCGCCATAAGGAACAAGCTCATACTAAACCTGCAGCACTCCAGCTGTTGTAAAACTAGAGCACCCATCATGCCCTGCTGTAGGCTGTCCGGGGATGCTGGGAGTTGTAGTTTTGTAACAGCTGGAGGGCCGCAGGTTGGGAATCCCTGCTGTAAACCCTTGTTGAAAGGCCAGGAGGGCTTGCAAACAAGAGGGGATAAGCCACACATTTTCATTAGGACCTAGTGCATCTCCCCCGATTCATGGGCAGTTCTTTAAAACAGGGAAGCACATTCTGCTCTCCACGGTACCATTCGGGGTGGCTGCCATCCATCCGGATACAGGCATGCTTGTTTGCGTCTGGTAGCTGCTCACATATTGGGCCACATTTACTAATCCTCCAAATAATGCAAACTTAGTCAGTCTACAGATTTGCCATATTTATTGCAGTGGTTCAGGAAGGATGGTAAATTTTGTGCATGGCTTGACACTTTTGTCTTACTTTATACTACCTATTGGTTGTCTTACTTAGCAGCAGCATTTTGTCAGTTGTAAAATCATGTACTTCTTTGTGATTCAAAAATGCCCTTTAAACTTCTTTAAATAGTTAAAAATCATATTTATTGTGACATCTGCCCCCTGAGCGGTGACTCTCTTTATTATGTTCATCACAATGAGACCGATACTTCAGAACTAGAGATAAGCAAATCTATTGTTAAAGAATTGAATTCAACCTCGATTATTTGTAAAAATTAAGGTGAAGAGAGAAAAATATGCATCTGTAGCAGCTCACTGCCAGCGCCTGGGGTATCTCTTGCCCCTTAGGAGGTTTCTACTATTATATGTCCCTCTTATAGAGCAAGTAAACGTGACGCCAGCTGCCGTTAAGTAGCGGGAACTTGAAGTCCCCTTTGTAGATGGTAATGTTGGTACCCAGGGTAGGATTGCCAGAGTAGTTCAGAGTGGCCTACAGTCTCTGTAGATGTTATGTACACGTGTCATGCTCTTCCTGCCTGGATGTCCTTGGATCCCATACGTGGTGTAGTCCAAGGCAAGTGCAAAAAGGGTAGTTGAACTTGGATAATGAATAAGTAGAACAAATGGAGTCCAGAGTTGTAGTAATGTTGAACAGTTGCTTTACTTAGCATAAACGATGATCCAAACAGTTTCCAAACTGTATCTTGGTCATCAGCAGGTTTTGGCTTAACATTGGCAGGCAAATACTCTGCAACAATTTCAGCTCTGCTATGCTAGCTGGAGTAAATAGGAACTTTCCTCTTCTGCTGGAACTTAGTTTAGCTGTAGTCTCTTACTTGAATCCTAGGAACTTATTGTCCTGGCTTTAAAGTACCTCAAGCTCACTTATGCTTGGGTGTGCACAACCTCAAGTGATAAGGCTGGTGTAGGACTAACAGAACCTGTCCAGATAGGACCAGGCCTGATGCCTTACCCTAGCAGGGGTTAAGTCGAGGGGGTAGGGTAGACTGACCTACTCACTACCTAAACTCCTCCCTCTCTAGAGAGGGCTGGAATGGAACTAGAAGGTTCCTCTCCAGGTAAACTATCTTGCCAATGCAGCCGCCATCTGCTGGTGTACCAGGTAATTGCATGAACATAACCAGTTACATAGACATAAATATGCACATTATTAGGAGATGACAAGAGGTACATTAGGTAATATAACTTAGTATATAGGAGACAGTAGCAAGGTACCAAAAATAAGTGGTAATGGCACTCCAGGACATTACACATCCTAGGTGACCTCAGAGAGTGTTTCAAATCAGTTGACCTATTAGGCCAATTCAAACCTGAATTGAATTTTGAGCGTTTCACTCATTTTATTCAGAGAGCTCCGAAACTGTAAATCATGTCCAAAAGGAATTAATCTGGAACTTAAAGGGGTTGTCCGGGTTCAGAACTGAACCCAGACATACCCATATTTTCACCCAGGCAGCCCCCCTGACAAGAGCATCGGAGCGACTCAGAGCAGGGCAAAGGCTTTTTCAGGAGATCTGGTGACGAACCGGACTCTCCATAGGCCTGCCAGGCGGAGGCTTCCGCCCAGCAGTTAGCTCCATGACGTCACAAGGAGCAGCAGTGTATTATTGTTAAAAAAACACCCTTGCCCTGCGCAATCCAGCAGGAGTGCATCGGAGCATGACATGCTCCAAAGCTAACATCAGGGGGACTGCCTGGGTGAAAATATAGGTATAACCGGGTTCAGATCTGAACCCGGACAACCCCTTTATTGTAGAGAATCATTTAAACTGGCAAGGAATGCCCCAAAGGACATAATTTGAGAAGCTGCTTTATTTAAAGGGCTCTTAAGATAAACACAGTATTTATTTATTTATTTTAGGCACTTATTTAGCGCTACTATGTTTCACAGCCTGGGGTGGATTTGGAACTTAATGTGGCCCTGGAAACAATACTAAATGTGGCCCCGTTTTGTAGTTGGGCCAAATTGACAGAAGGCAGGGCAAGCAATACCATATTGTGGCACATTATACTGCACCAACAAAGCAAAATACCACAGTCCATCACAAAATACTGTCACCAGCAAAAAATATATCCCCCAAAACTTCCACTGGCCAGCCATGAGGAGGGCTCAGGAGGCCCCCTGGGCATTGGCCTACCGGGAAATTTCCCCGTAAGGTCTATGGCCAATCTTCCCCTATCCACAGGGCTTTACAGATATTAGCATCAAGCTGGCCCCAATGGGGTTCACAATCTAAGGTCCCTATCAGTATGAGAGGAAACCCACACAAACATAAGGAGAACATATAAACTCCAGGCAGATGTTGTCCTTGGTCATTTTTGAACCCAGGACCTCAGTGCTGCAAGGCTCCAGTGCTAAACACTGAGCCATTGCAAACTTAATTTCTGCATCTAAAAGTTCCAAATCAGTTATTGTCAAAATTCACATATTTGTATAAAAAATAACCCAGACTACTAAATACCAAGAAAATCAGATAATTATGTAATAAAATTGTTCCTGTCTATGTACTAGTTTGTCAATGTGTTCTCTTTTGTGTTCGTCTTTGGGTTCCAGTGGGAAATCATCATAAACCATTGTGGTATGGAAGCAAAGATTTTGGATGTTCTGGTTCTGAATCATCACTATTTAATGTCAGCCCTTGGAGGAGAGGAAACTATATTACTTATGTCCACAGGATTATCCTAAATTCTCGTATTTAGTGATACTTTTTTTCATCTGCGACTGATTTTAACCATTCTCAGTTATTTTAAGGGGTAGGGGTTCTGTATAGTACTGACAAGTAGCTAGAGATGAACAAAGTTCTAAACAAATGTATTTACCTGCTACACCAAATTTCAAAGAGATTTGCTTTGTGACGAATTGCTTTACTTTGTTGCGAAGCGCATCTCTTTGTGAGCAGCGGGTGGAATGACGGGACACAGCAATGGTGCCACCCCACCACCTCGCTCCCATCATTGAATCCCTCAGATGCTGCATTCATTGCTGATCGCGGCATCTGAGGTGACCATTGAGGGCTGACAGGGGTTAATCTGTTAAAAAGAAATAAATTTAAAATACTCACCTTATCCATTTGCTCGCGAAGAGTCTACAGTGACCATCTTCATTGAAGATCCCGCACTAAATCTCTTGCGGTGCTGGATGACGTCATCATGCTGGCCACACCATACGTCATCGTGCACAACATTTCAAGAGGGATCTTCAATCAAGAGGGTCACAGTGTACTCTTCGCGCACAAATGGATGAGGTGAGCACGGAGTATGATTTTTTTTTCACCACCATTTTAGAGAAAATGTATTCGTTACCATGAAGCTTTGCGACTAATCAAATTTTTCCTGAAATTCAAATCGAAGTCCACTTCGCGAACTTAGATTCGTTCAACACTACAAACCAGCTGTTTTTTTATAAATATAGTTGATTCATTGTATACATTGTTCACAGCCTACATATCGTTCCTATACAAGTTTTGCTCACAGAGGAGGATTGCTCGCTGCACGTTCAGGCTGGGGCTGCGTTCTGAATGTAGCACGACAAGTCCTTAGAAATGCAATTTTGCTGCAATTCAAAAATGTACAGTATAATGGCTACTCTGGCGTTGACTCGAAATGTATCTTAAGTCAAGATTTCAGACAGCTGCCTGCTGAGCAAACTATCTCTCCTAAACACTCACATGCACGCTCATCTTGGCTGAGAATGCAAGTGTTCTCAATCGGGAGAATCGAGTAAGATGCAGCATGACTCCTCTGACAGTGGCTTATCTTACTTGAGAAAAAAAGGATTGGACATGTTAAAATCCAACTCTCACCTCCAATATTCAAGAAAGCCATACACATTTATTGCAGCTCAGCCCCATTAACTTCTATAGGGCTGAGCTGGGCCTAGGCCATGCGACTGATGGACGTGATGTCACATGGCTTAGGGAAAGCTGAAAGAAGGCCGCGGCGCTACAGCGAGCACCGGTCTTTTCTCAAACAACTGATCTGTGGGGGTCCCAGGTCTTGGACCCCCACCAATCAGATAGTGATGACCCATCCAGAGGATAGGCCCTCAGTATTAAAGTCTCAGAAAACCCCTTAGGATATAATTGCATTTCACACCTTTACTTTTTGTTAGAAGAGATATAATGTGTCGAACAACAGCTTCCAAAAATACTGATACCACAACATTGTATCTAATCAACTTCTCGTGTCTATGTGCCCATGATAAACCGATCAATGGCACCTTTGGGTTTTTCTTAGACATATCTATCCACAAGGGAAACTTGAGGTAATCATTGATTGAGTTTTTTGTATCCTTAAACATTCAAACAGGTCATTAGAATAGCTGGAAGGGAATTTCTAAGTGATTGAGTAAATTAGATAAACAGAGAATTTCACAGTTTCCAGAGAAGGTCTATTCATTGTCAAATCTTAATGAATGCATTTCAAATGACTCTCAATGACTTGTGAAATAGAAAAGTCATTAGTCTGATACTCAGGATTGTGTTGCCAACCATTATCTGACATGAACATATATGCACATATATCAGCAAATGAAGGTCACATTTATTGATCTCCCTCAACAGTTTGGTTTCATCTATGTGACTGGTAGACCTAGGGCTCTGCAGTGTTACAACACTTCTCATTACCTAAAAGCTAAGAATTCTGACCGATGAAGCCAACTGTCTAATATAGCATCAACCAGTTCACCATCAAAGAATCAGAGAAATAAAAAAGTCAGCAAAAGCATAATAGCTATATTATACGATTTACAAAAATACATACAAATAAAAAAAATCAGTTACAAAAATTAGTAAGGGTAGGTTTACCGAAATACGGTAGCCTGATCCGGCAGAGGAACAAGCTACTAGATTGCACTGTATCTGGCATAGCCAGATACTGCAGTTTACTACTGGAGCCCATTGACTATAATGGAATCTGACGTGCTCCAACTTGGCTTTCGGACAGACAAATACCACAGTTTTTTGTCTGGCCAACAGCCTGCATTTATGTTGGAACAGGTTAATGGAACAGGCTGACGGATCTCGTGACGCTAGTATGAACCTGGTGTAACATAGTACGTTGCTTCATAGTTAAAAATGAGCAATTCTAAACTTAGGAAATTCGAGCTGAATTTTTCAAAAAGTTCTGTTTGTAATAAACCCGAATTTTGTGTGAATTCTTTTGGGAGAATCAAGATAGAGATGAGAGAGAGAGAGATAAAAATAGAGAGTTACAGAGAGAGAAGTTTCTTCAAACAATCAAACCTCTTTTGATTAGGGTCAAATTTTTTCAAATGCCTGATTGAGCCGAGTTGAACCAGAAACTATTTTTTAGAACTTTGCTCATCTCTAATCATAGTTATCTCAAGCTGGAGAAGTACTTAAAGATTTGTCTATGATACAACCTTTTTTCTTAATAGGCAAATATTTCCTACGGTAAATTCAGTGTGTATTTTTCTTGGACAATAATGAACTAAACTCTTTACAATAGCAGTTTTTTACAACTTGTGACTGGGAACATTTTTGAAGCATGAATAATAGTTTCCTGGACAATAGTGAATCAAACTCTTTTGTAGTTTTTACGACTGAAAATATTTTTGAAGCATGAATGATAAGTTTTCCAACTATGGAGCAGATAGTTCTTAATAACATACACATAATAATTGTAATGACTGAATCTTTTAGATCACTGACAATATTTGTTACTTTTATGGCCAGCCTAAAGGGGTTGTCCAGAATTTTTATAAGGATGGCCTGTCCTCAGGAAAGGCCATCAATATATGATCACTGATCAACTATTCTGGTGTAGTTCCGGAACTGGAGGCAGGTGACAGAACTACACACCTCCGTTCCATTGTGTAGTGGATGGAGTTGGTTATGGCAGCCCTGCTGCAATTCACTTCCATGGGAGAAGGCTGTGGTAAGCAGCTCCATCTACTAAACAATGGATGGAGTTGTGTAACTCTGACATGACTTTCAGTGGCGGAACTACTGCAGAAGAGCTGATTGATAGATGTGTGGGATGTCAGATTCCTGCAGATGAGATATTGACGTCTTATCTGGAGGAAATCGACAGCCACAACTCAACACTAAATCCAGATTTGCTTCAGCTTCAGTTTTCCCTGTGGATTTTCTAAGGCTTTGCTGTAGGAATATTCAACCCAACATTGGACTATCCTACCTGAGTAGCCGAGGATCCTCTGGTGGGTCCAGATTCTGATACCATTGTGGGCCCTAAAGATCTTGAACTTTGGAGCTCTCATAGGAGACAATAATTGGCCATTGAAACAAGACCTTTTAGAATTTATTGATAATATGGAGGTTGGGCCCCAATAATAAATTTTCTCTGATGGGCCTAAGGAACCCCAGTCCGACCCTGATCCAACCAATGTGAACCCAACCATATTGGCATTGTCCATTTGTGAGCAAAGTTTTCTATTCTCGTGCATAGAACTTTTTAGAGCATTATTTTTTTTTAACATCGACCTAGTC
Source organism: Bufo gargarizans (assembly GCF_014858855.1). Classification (NCBI taxonomy): domain Eukaryota; kingdom Metazoa; phylum Chordata; class Amphibia; order Anura; family Bufonidae; genus Bufo; species Bufo gargarizans. The sequence goes on from NC_058086.1 coordinate 31,537,119, forward strand.
AAGAAACGAATCAACCCTTATTGAGGCTGAAAATTCCCTTGACATACTTGGTCATTTTCTCACATATAAAGTTACTAAACCCCTGCAGCCTTAATTATTGTAAAATTTACTTTTTTTTCATAACAAAGACTACAGTCCAAATCTCCAATTCCTAAGAAAATCCCCAGATAATGCTAATTTAGTCGCTGTCCGGTTTCACATAATTCTTGAGGTTCTTCCCCAGAACTGAATAGGTCTCAACTGACTTATGTGTGAGGAGTGTGAGCATTGTGTAATGGAATCTCAGGCCGGGTGGAGACACATTGAATAAACAGCTTATCTTCTCCTGAGGAGTTTCAGGCACGGGCCTCAAAGCCAAACTGAGTAGAGCCTCGGCCAATAATGTTTTTATGGGGAAAAAATGTTCCGGAAATATAGCAATAAAAAAATTGAATTTATGTGTAAAATATTATATATTAGACAGGTTTAATATTGGACGCATGTCAGGATACAAGTCAAAGAGCTCGGATTTCCCAATAAATAGACAGTTTTATTCCTTTTTCTTCCATTAACACACAATAGCGAACAGTGATAGTCTCAGTCCATGCAAATCGAGCTAAGAACACAATCATTTGACCCCTATCTGACCAGCATTCTGGTATCTATTTCTGTTGGGATGTTGATCATTAAAGGGACACTTCCATCAGAAATTGGAATTTTATTTAATCTTGATTAGAGATGAGCGAATCGAATCCAATGAAGTGGAATTTGTTCAGAATTTCAGGATAAATTTGATTCACCACAAAGCCGAATTTCCTCCTGTTTCCTGGTAGCGAATCAATTTAACCTGAACTAGTGTAAAAAAAACTAAAAAAAAATCATACTTACCTCCTCCATTTGCTCGCGACGGGCCATCTTGATTGAACATCTCGGACGAAATCCCGTGAGTGGTGACATTTGACGTCACCATGCCAGCCAGCGTGAAGACGTTATTAGAGATGAGCAAAATTTTCCAAATTTCCTTTGATCCAAATTTGTTCGCGGCAAATTATGTTAAAAAACGGCAATTTCCTGGCTGCAGAGAGCCTGTATAGTGGTGTAGAACACTTGTTTTGTAGTAACATGCATAGGGAGTCTGCTTTGGTAGTAAAATAATACTGTGAGTCCGTATGACATGCAGATGACAGGCGTCGCACTTAGAATCACTGCACACTTCACATATTTGTGCAGTCACGGGGCCAAAACTGACCAAATAACTCAAGTGTCAAATCAGCCTTACAGGTCAATGTAAGCGCCAAGAAAAAGCGCACTCCTTTTGCACATCGTCAGCTGATTCCACATAGATGTCTACAGAACCTGTTCTATTAAACGCTTATACAAGTAGAGCCCCCAACAGAGTAGGGAGGGTGTCAGCAGTAAGTTTGTGTTGACGTCACTGATTATTTTGCCCTTCCTCTGATCCGTCAGAATAATAACACGCAAATAAAGGATCCTGTCTGTGGAGCATCAACCTTCACTAGGTCAGCATTTGGTCAATAATCCATCAGTATTGCTAATGCCAAAAGAAACAGGAGTGGATCCAAAACAGAGATGACATGTGAATGGAATATTTGCATGTCTTCTGTGTTTTGTACCCACTCCTGCTTTTGGCTACCAAATCACAAGCCAATTCTAATGGGACCATACAGGCCTTACAGCTGCTACACAGACAGGATCCGTTGTGCATCTCATTTTACCTCATTTTGACAAATAAGAGGAAGGGTCAAATAAATGATGATGTCAGCAAAGCCAAAAATGATAAATAGTGGCCGGGTCATGACGTGGGGAGGGTGGGAACAGCATGAGAAGTCAACAGAGTGACCCTATAACATAGTGGTGAGGTGAAAGCAGCTTAAGGAGACCACAGAGTGGCTTAATGACAGAATGACAGAGTGTGGAGGTGGTGGCAGCTTGAGGAGACCACAGAGTGGACGAATCACAGAGTCTGTAGGTGGCGGTAGCATCAGGAGGCCACAGAGTGGCAAGGTGACATAATGTGGATGTGACAACAGCATGAGGAGACCACAGAGTGGCAAGGTGAAATAGTGTGGAAGTGGCGGCAGCATCAAGAGGCCACAGAGCGAAGATGATGGGTGAAGATGGTGGGTGAAAGAAGGAGCACTTGGCATCAGATGTGTGGCATCAGTCGGATGGCAGCATCAAAGTAGTAGCTAAGGCAGGTTGCCAGAAGAAACCAGTCTCTTTTGTCAAAGTGTTGGTGTGGCAGCATGGATGATCTAGTCTGATGCATCAGGAATTGGTGGGTGGAAATCCTGACTGATCCACACCTGATTCACCTTGACAAAGGTCAGTCAGTATCGCCACCTTTTTGGTGGACATGCGAGTTCTTCTTGGGGAAGCTATGGCCCCCTGCCGCACTAAACAACCGCTCTGATGCCACACTACTGGCCAGGCAGGACAGCTTTTCCAGGCAAACTCTGCTAGTTGCGGCCACAAATCTAGTTTGGCTGCCCAGTAGTCCAGTGGATCTTCAAGGTCGGCTGGCAGGGTGCACTCCAAGTATGCCACCACCTGCTGGTTCAGGTTCTGCTCCAGGTCTAGACGCTGGTGAGTAGTGTTGGGCGCGAATATTTGAATCACAAATTTTAATCACGAATATCGCCACTTGGAGAATTTGCGAAGATTTTGAATATAGTGCTATATGTTCGTATTTGCGAATATTCTAGATTTTTTTTTCATCTGAACCTATGATCTCTCCCTGCTTGTGTCTGTCTGAGCTTAGCAACGTCTTTAGCAACCAATCAAAGTTGTCTACCCCTTACTATATAAGAACCTCCCCAGCAGCCATTTTCTGTAGTTTTTTGCAGTTCTGAGACAGCAGTGACATTGCTGTGCTCTGTGCTTTGCTGTGTTATTACATTAGATAGATAGATTATATATATATAATACAGATAGTTAGTGGGAGATAGTCAGTGTAGGTTATATCCTGATATAGTGGAGCTGATAGGTTCTGCTGTCCATACATACATGCTACAGACATAGTGCTGTGATGTCACAACAATACATAGTGCACCAATCAGTAATGTGTAGTCAGACCTGCTAAAATGTGAAGTTGCACATATTGCGCCAAAATATGCACATAATCATTTACCGATTTGCGCAATCGCGAATATTTTGGAGAACTGTATCTGCATATAAAGCTAATGTAATGTTCTGCCGCATATTACATTGCCAATTTTCGCGAACTAGAAAATGTATGATGAATATTTGCCCAAATATTCGTGAAATATCGCAAATTCAATTATTCCCCCTGCCGCTCATCACTATTGTTGAGTAGTTTCTTCACTATGCGAGTGAAGAAAGCTGCTCATCAGTGACTGTCGACTCAGGCTGCTGCTGATGGAGCTGGTACTGCACCTGCCACCCCACCCCTCCCCAGCAGCCATGGCAGTGAAATGTGAGAGCAGAGGGCCCCCCGGTCAGACCTGCGAGAGATGGACGATGGCGCAGATAGGCTGCAGCCAACTGACTACATAGGATGTCTCTATAGCACTTCATTTTGTCCTCCATCTCAGCGGGTGTACAAAAGGCCCCCATTTTGGACCAGTAGCAAGGGTCCAATAAAGTGGAGAGCCAGAAGTCATCCCTCTGCTGAATGGTGACAATTCGGCTGTCACTACGCAAGCAAGTAAGCCTGCAGCGTGCCATTTGCGCAAGTGACTCGGAGGGACTCCCTGCCTCCATCTCCACTGCATACTTCCACAGTTTGTCTGGGTCCTCTGCCGCATCTTCCTTATTGCCCTGTAGCTCCTCTGGCAGCTCCTGCTCCTCCTCTCCTGTCACCTGTGTAGAAAACAACTTTTGTCTCTAGACATTGCTTGTGCTCCAATATCCTCCTCCTCTACCTCCTCCTCCAGTTCAACCCCCACAGGGCTTATATGGCCGTGAGATCTAGGCGTTACATCTCCAGTCCCCTGACCAGCCATATTTACCAGCATCTGTTCCAGGACATGAAGCAGTGAAATGGCATTGTTCATCCCGTAGTCCTGGCTACTGACAAATAGCGTGGCGTCCTCAAAGGGCCTGAGCAAACGGCAGGTGTCACGCATGAGCTGCCACTGGCTAACATCGAAGTTACACAGGGGAGTACTTCTGTCCGCCTGGATCATCAGGAAATCGTTGATGGTCTTTCTCTTTTCTTACAGTCAGTCCAACATATGGAGGGTGGAATTCCAACAGGTGGAAACGTCGCATATCAGCCTATGTTGGGGGATGCCGTTCTGCTGCTGCAGCTCAAGAAGGGTGTGTTTTGCGGTGTACGAGTGGCTAAAGTGAATAAAAAGATTTCCTGCCATTTTTAGGATTTCTTCCAGATGGGTGGAAAACTTCAGGAACCACTTGACAACCAGATTGAACACGTGTGCCATGCAGTGCGTATGGCTCAGCCCTCCTTGATGCATTACCGACACCATGTTCTTCCCGATGTCAATCACCATGGTTCTGATTTTTATTTGTTTTGGAGAAAGACAGGATTTGATTTCTTGCTGAAAGACATGAGCAGTTCCTCCTCTGTGTGACTCCATTCTCCTAGGCAAGCGAGGTGCAGAACAGCGTGACACCGTCGTGCCCTGCACATGTGGTATGCTGGAGGAGCACTGTGACTTGTCCCTGCAGTGGAGGATGAGGAGGCAGAGGCGAACATTGTTGCTGAACGGCAATTAGTCCCTAATTATTTTATATTTTTACACAAAAGGCTTTTCAAAAGATAAGTGCAACGATGAAAGGCGAATATATTTTTATTTTGCCAGTAATACACGGCAAACTAGGCTGTAAAATATCTCACTGCACCGCACAAGGGCAACTAGGCCCTAATTTATTTCTATTTTTGCACACAAGGCTTTTCAACAGATAAGTGCAACGATGAAAGGCGATTATATTTGTATTTCGCTAGTAATACACGTCAAACTGGGCAAATAGGCCCAATTTTTTTCTATTTTTATACAAAAGGCTTTTCAACAGAAAAGTGCAACGATGAACGGCAAATATATTTGTATTTTGCCACTAATACGTGACAAAAAGGGCAGTAATTTTGGCACTTCACCACACAGCGGCTAATAAGCCCTTTATTCCACTAATAGAAGCTAAAAAATGCTTTAAAACAGATACTGTAACTGCACCGCACAAGGGCAAATAAGACATAGAAATATTTCCTTGTGATAAACCCTGTTAGTGCCTGTATCAATCTGCACTTGCACCCTAATGAGAACGGTTTGCTGGAATTACAGAGCTGTATAATGGCAATTTGGATCCGCAGTCAGTGCAGCAAGGTGTAATAGGATTGTTCCTATTGCTCAGGCTATAACCTCCCCGACTGAACCCTGTTCTACATAAATGCTGTGGACTGATTACTCCCTATCCTTTCCCTACACCTTGAATAATCTTTCCCTGAACTTGTAAATTGTTTTTTCTTAGCACAATGATGTTTTTTCTATCACTGTCCCTAGCGCCTGCAGACACGTCTCTCCCTGCACTAAGTACGCTGGTGAATGGCAGAATCTAAGATGGCTGCCGCTATTTATAGGGCTGGGACATCAAAGGGCTGTCTGGCTGCTCATAAGCTGCATGCATGGCATTATGGGTGATCCCACCTTCCCAGAGTTCCTTGCTCCATGTCCTCACCCGTGCAGCAGCCATTTTAGGAAAAAATGTGATTCGTTACCATGAAGCGCAAGGAAATTCACATTCGGTGCGAATCGAATTCTTCCTGAAATTCGTAACGAATTCCACTTCATCAGCTTCGATTTGCTCATCTCTAGACGTTATCTCGGGCCGCACGAGATTTCATGCAAGATCTTCAAGCAAGATGGCGGAGGCCGTCCCGTCGTGAGCAAATGGAGGCGGTAAGTATGATTTAAAAAAATTTATGTTCATTTTACACTGTATTATTATTCTCAGATGCCATGAGCATGTATGAATGCAGCATCTGAGGGGTACAATGATGGGGAGCGGCTCCTTGTCATTGCACCCACTTCTTACAATTTTTTTTTATCTGACAGGTAATCCTCATGATACGAATAGGTGTAGAATGGGTATACCAGTATGATAGCTATATCGTTCTCTTGACTGGCCTAGGCGAAGCTGTCTACAGAAGAGCATAGCATTAATTAGTGGAACGTGTGTTGCTATAATTGAGTCACTAAAGGGAAGTGCTCTCTGGCCGAGATGGTCTGACAGAGAGAGTTAACGGGACTTGAATGGCGTATTGCTAAGATATGCCCTCAATATCAGATAGGGACAGGTCCCATGCCTGAGACCTGCTGCTATCTCCAGAATGGGACTCCAAGTGCTTGCTTGAGTCATAGAGGTGAATGGAAAGGTGGCCATGGGGTGGTGGGCTCGCCATTCCCAAAAATAGCAGGGTATGCTTGCTTTGCTAATTTTGGAACTCCCATAGCGATGAATGGAGAATGCGCTGTGCATGTGCAGAGAGCTTACCTTTAGTTCGGGGACCCTATTCTCTAGATAGGTGCGAGTCCCAAAGGTGGGACCCACACCTACCTAACATTGATTACATTTCCTAGCCATATGCCATGAATGTCCCAATAGTCCAGAAAATCATCCACCCATTTTTTTTCACATCTAAGCTGTTAATATGTGAAACCATTTTGATAGAAGCGTCCTTTTAAAATAATTGTCTCATGCAGATAACCCCTGTCCATAAGTCCTGTTAGGGCATATGGACACCATAGAGGGGGTCAAGCAGTCAGGCCACTCCGCCAGAATAGACAGTGGCTGCCCTCATGGTGGACTCCAGCAGCTCTTCCATTACATGTATGAATGTACATCTGAATCGGTGGCCTTGTAATACTACATTTTCCCTGCCTTGGCCTTGCTTCCCCAAGTAAAACCAGTAGATTCCTCTGGTAGCTGCATTTTGAACGGGGGTTATCGCTGATGAGACAACCCTCTTCCAACCTTATGATGGGGATGATCTGCACATGTATTTCCTCTGCCCTACGAAGGAGATTTATGAAACTGAAAGAAAAATTATCTTTGTTGCCAAAAGCAACCAATCAGAACGCAGCATTTATTTTTCCTCTTGCTCTTGGAAAATGAAAGCAGTGCTGTGATTGGTTGCTATGGGCTGCAAGTTTTTCTTTAAGGTGCATCCACAAGAGACCGAAATGCTGCTGCTCATTTGCATATAATACAACTTAATTTTTCTCAGCAATGCGGACACATATGGATGTGGGACCAACACAGATGCCTTCAGCTGCCAAGTGCACATGGAACAGGTCAGCCGGTGTCATAGGGACAAAACTGCTGACAAATGACACTAAACTGTGTAAAGTAATTAACACTAAAGAGGATAGTATACTGCTACAGAGGGATCTGGATAGATTGGAGGCTTGGGCAGATAAGTGGCAAATGAGGTTTAACACTAACAAATGTAAGGTTATGCACATGGGAAGGAATAATGCAAGTCACCCGTACATACTAAATGGTAAAACCCTCGGTAACACTGACATGGAAAAGGATCTAGGAATTTTAATAAACAGCAAACTAAGCTGCAAAAACCAGTGTCAGTCAGCTGCTGCCAAGGCCAATAAGATAATGGGTTGCATCAGAAGGGGCATAGATTCCCGTGATAAGAACATAGTCCTACCACTTTACAAATCGCTAGTCAGACCACACATGTAGTACTGTGTACAGTTCTGGGCTCCTGTGAACAAGGCAGACATAGCAGAGCTGGAGAGGGTCCAGAGGAGGGCAACTAAAGTAATAACTGGAATGGGGCAACTACAGGACCCTGAAAGATTATCAAAATTAGGGTTATTCACTTTAGAAAAAAGACGACTGAGAGGAGATCTAATTAATATGTATAACTATATCAGGCGTCAGTACAGAGATCACTCCCATCATCTATTTATCCCCAGGACTGTGACAAGGGGACATCCTCTGCGTCTGGAGGAAAGAAGGTTTGTACACAAACATAGAAGAGGATTCTTTACGGTAAGAGCAGTGAGACTATGGAGCTCTCTGCCTGAGGAGGTGGTGATGGTGATTTCACTAAGAGGGGCCTGGATGTATTTCTGGAGTGTAATAATATTACAGGATATAGCTACTAGAGAGGAGAGGGGTCGCTGATCCAGGGAGTTATTCTGATGTCTGATTGGAGTCGGGAAGGAATTTTTTATTTCCCTAAAGTGGGGAAAATTGGCTTCTACCTCCAGGTTTCTTTGCCTTCCTCTGGATCAACTTGCAGGATAACAGGCCGAACTGGATGGACAGATGTCTTTTTTCGGCCTTATGTACTATGTTACTAGATGCCCTTTAAACCTACGATTCTAAAAGTTACTATTATAAGTGATTATAAAATGACAGCTCCCTGGTTTCTATCATCCTTTCTAGATTCTCTGCCGCTTTTCAACATGGGATTTTTAGAAAAACTTCTCTGAAAAAGTTTGTGGCTTAAAACAATTTTAATTGCCATAAAGAATGTTATTTAATCTGATCCATACAGAAATATGGGAGGAAACGACAACAACAAAGGAGAGTAAAATGCTGAAAAAGAGAGAAACAATAAACTTCAGACGTTTGAAACAAAAACAAAGGGAATTAGGCAATTCCTAAGGCTTTGTAAGTGGTTGAAGAGAGACGCTAATTATGCAGAGCAAGAATATTTGTGAATGTCTTTGTACGGGCGGATGTAGCCTTATATTTTGAAATTTCTTGCTACGGATTTCATTGTAAGGCGATGCCAGCAACGACTCACTGTGTGATCCTTGATTAAGCCTCATTCACACAGTCAGTGTTCAGTCAGTTATTTCCATCAGTGGTTTTGAGCCAAAACCAGGTGCGGCTCTAAACAGAACGGGAGCAGATATTTCCCTTATACCTTATGTCTGTGGAGGCTCCAGTCCTGGTTTTGGTTCACAATGACTGATGGGATTCACTGAACAAACACTGACGTGTGAATGAAGCTTTAGGAAGATTTATTTTAGATGAATGTCATTGTCCATTTTCTTAAATTCTAAACAGCTTTTTTTCAGTAATAAACTTTAGCAATGCTTTATAAATAAATATTATTAACCCCTTCATGACTGCCATAAACGTGCTAATTACACATGACCCGTGCAGCTAGCACGTATATAAACGTTATGGCACCTCTTTAATCCAAACACTACAAAGCGCTTCTGCCCCTGCAATGCTGCTTTCACGGACAGCATACAGTCGAGTAATGCCGGCAAGGGACCAATCAGGGTGGTCCCTTGTTGGCGATCGCCCCGATTGGCTAGCCTACGCAGACTAACCAATCGGTGTGCGTCACTGTTAAAATGCCGGTTTCAGGCTCTGATCTGCACTCTGCAAATCAGAGCCTGAAATCAGGTACCATATCCTCCATGCCTTCAATCTGTGCCCCCAATATGTGAGCCCCCTTCTGTGCGCCCTGCCTCCAGCTTTGCCGGCCGTGCACTATGTATATGCCGGCAACTGTGCACCCATCAATGGCCTCTGCCCATCTGTGTCCCTTCCCCAGCCCTCATCTGTTCCCCTTTGTGCGGTGCCACTGCTGTATCTGATGGCGGCGGCTCTGTTCCCGAGCCGCCACCATTAGCAGCGAGTGTCCACTGTATGCTGAAACTCTGCTGTAACCCCTTAGATGTCCCTCTCTCAACCATTGGTCTACCGCGCTGCGATTAAAATTATAATAAAGTATACTTAAATTCGCCAAAACTGACCAAATAACTCAAGTATGAACTCAGCCTTACAGGTCCATGTTAGTGTAAAGAAGAAGCGCACTCCTTTTACACCCACGTCAGCTGATTCCACATAGATGTCTACAGAACCTGTTCTATTATACAAGTAGAGCCCCCCCCCCCGACAGAGTGGAGAGGGTGTCAGCAGTGAGTTTGTGTTGATGTCACTGATTATTTTGCCCTTCCTCTGTTCCGTCAGAACAATAACCCACAAAACAAGGATCCTGTCTGAGCATCCGCCTTCACTCGGTCAGCATTTGATCAGTAATCCATCAGTATTGCTAATGCCAAAAAAAAACAGGAGTGGATCTAAAACAGAGATGGCACGTGAATGGAAGATTTACATGTCTTCTGTGTTTTGTACCCACTCCTACTTTTGGCTACTAAATCACAAGCCAATTCTGATGGGACCATGCAGGCCTTACAGCTGCTACACAGACAGGATCTGTTGTGCATCTCATTTTTCCTTCCTTCTGACAGATCAGAAGAAGGGTCAAATAAATTATGATGTCAGCCAGACTGAAAGGCAAAATAGTGGACCAGTCATGAAGTGGGGAGGGTGGGAACAGCATAAGAAGTCCACAGAGTGGACCTATGAAATAGTGGTGTGGTGTAAGCAGCATGAAGAGACCACAGAGTGGCCCAATGACAAGGTCTGGAGGTGGAAGAAGTATGAGGAGGCCACCGAGTGGCACAATGACAGATTCTGGAGTTGCCAGCAGTATGAGGAGGCCACCGAGTGGCACAATGACCGAGTCTGGAGGTGGCAGCATCAGAAGAAAGCCACCGAGAGGCACAATGACCGAGTCTGGAGGTGGCGGATGCAGCAGCAGCATCATGAGATGGCCACCGAGTTGCATAATGACAGAGTCTGTAGATAGCAGCAGTATGATGAGGCCACCAAGTGGCAAGGTGACATAGTGTTGATATGGCAGCATCATAAGGAGACCACAGAGTGTCAAGTTGACATAGTGTTGAGATGGCAGCAGCATCAGGAGGATACCATAGAGTGGCAAGGTGACATAATGTGAAGATGGCTGCAGCAGCAGGAGGAGACCACAGAGTGGCGAGGTGACATAGTGTGAAGATGGGGACAGCAGTAGGAGAATACCACAGAGTGGCAAGGTGACATAGTGTGGAGAAGGCAACAGCAGGAGGAGATGTGTATTGATTTCTATTATGTGTATTGATTTCTAACAAAATATTGTATATCTTTTATATATTGTTTACGTGAATTTTGTTGGGGGTTTTTGGATTCTGTGTAGGTTTATAGTTATGTTCAGCTTGGCCCTTTTACCTTTTAAATGTGTTTGGAGGTTCATATTGGTAATCTATTACAGAATATCTGGCAGTGCGGCACCTCTCAGTTCCTACAGGTTATGTCAAATTGCGGCATTAACAACCCAGAAACATTTTCCGTTCTCACAATTATCTTTCTAGTTAAAGTAGGATGTGTAGATTTCAAAAATGCAACATTTTCCTAAACCTCCGGCAATGATTTTTTAGCTACAATAAGAACAGTAAGGAATATAAAACTTTACATTATGTTTTATTCTTCATCCTGGAGAAACCGACCACATTTTTCAATGCCAAAAATAAAAAAAGAGAAGCCCTCCGGGTATTATCCAAAATACAAGATCAAATGTATGATCAAATGTATGATTAAGCTGTTACATTTTTTCTTTTTCTCGTCATGAATTAATGTGCACCTTTTTTGATCTGGGATTTCCCCCCATAATAGAAAGTACTGAATGCTATTTATCAAAAGCCTCGGGGAGCTAACAGAGCCGTTGTGAAGGTAACAATACCTACCTTTTAGTTTTATTAAATGTCAAGGTGCCTCAAATACAACAAACCATAGCTGTTCAATGTGTGGATAATATAATAATCGGATATGTAACATAACATTTCAAATTTGTATTCCCAGTACAATTCTGCTGTATTAAAGCGACCCTTGGGTTCAAGAAAAGAAATTCACATGAAAACAAAAAGAACGCTTACCTGGTGCCCTTCTTTTTATCTTTTCAGCTGCACCTCCTCCAGTTCCCAAGCTCTTATTCTGGCATCCAAGATAGCTGCAAAGATTCTGATGCCCATTACCTGATGCCCACTGTGTGCTGGTTGTCCACAACACTTCCTGCTTGCCCAGCCTGCTTTTGGATTGGCCAATCTGGGGGCAGCAGAAAAGTGTCTTGGACTACCACATGTGTGTTGGATGAGAAACATTGCAGTCATCATCAGGGGTGTAGCTAGAGGGGATGCAGAGGTACCAGTTGCTACCGGGCCCAGGAGCCCTAGGGGGGCCCAAAAAGCCTTGTGCCTCATAAGAAAACAACCAATATTATAGAAAGTGCATACTGTTCAAGTTACACCTCTGGCTGGAGGGAAGGGGTTAGGTCAAGAATTTGGAATGGGGGAGGAGTGCTGTTTCAATTTTTGCCTCGGGCGGCATGAAGGCTATGTGCTTCCCTACCCCTGGCCACTGAGGGAAGAGGGGCCCAAGCTGAACACTTGCACCAGGGCACATGAGCCTTTATCTACGCCCCTGGCCATCATCGATGGAAGAAGAAGAGATGGGAATAGGCAGAAAAGATAAAAAGGAGGGACCTATGTTCTGTTCGATCCCCAGTTAATGTGAATATTTTTTAAAACTGAGGGTCACTGTAATTTACCATCAATGGGACCTGAGTTTCGGTCTAGAAATAACAATGTGTATTCCACTATGATCGAATATGTATTAGAAAAATAATGCCATATGTACAGATGATTTTTTTTATAGCTAAAGCTTAAAGATGACCTCTGGGTTCCTGAGCTGTCTGTTTTAGTAAATTCTTGCATTCTCTAGCACATATCGGTATCTCACATCTGTCGCAGGCCCCCCTCACCAGATGCTAACTGCCCCTTAATGTTCACAGAATTACAGTTACAGCTGCAGAGTCCTCTCGATCTCCTCCTTACGTTCACCCTTGCAGAGATGAAGTAGGAAGTTAAAAGTAGGGCAATTCTAGAGCCTGGAGAGGTGAGTAACCTGTGATCCATTAATCACTGCCATAGAGTACCAAGGATCCTTACATGAACCTCTTCATTGCACTAGACCACCAGGTATACTATAAGTAACCCAAATACTGCCTAGGGAATTAACCCCTCATAGTCCTAGACCACCATCTATACTTAAAGGGGTTGTCTCACCTCAGACATTGGGGGCATATTGTTAGGCTATGCCCCCAATGTCTGATAGATGCCTGCCCCGTCTCTGGGACCCACACCTATCTTTAGAACGGAGCCTACAAAGTGAAGGAGGGTGCACAGTCACCCGTGTGTGATGCGTCCTCCTTCACTTTGTGGGCTAAGGTCTTAAGATAGGTGGGGGTCCCAGAGGTGGAATCCGCACCTATCAAACATTGAGGGCATATCGTAGTGATATGCCCACAATGTCTGAGGTGAGACAACCCCTTTAAATGAATCCCTTAACTGCCTTAGAACACAAGAAGTTGTCTAATTATCCACTTCACTGTTGTAGATCCCCAGTAAATTTTACATTAGCCCTTTCACTGCTCTAGATTACCAGGGATGTGGATCCTAACACCATTACTGTCATAGATCAACAGATATTGACATCAACCCCTTCACTGCTCTAGACCACCAGGGAAACAGAGAGAGAGAGCAGACAGTGCCAGAGATGCATCTGAAGGTTATAGGTGGCCATGAAAAGAAGTTACATAAAGGGGCCCAAGCTATAATTTCGCACTAGGGAATTAACCCCTCTTAGTCCTAGATTACACTATATACTGGCATTAACCCCTTCATTGCATTAGAGCACATGAAGTACTGTCATTAATATCTTAACTGCCCTAGACCACCAGTAATATTGTCATTGGCCCTAGGTTACCAAATAGGAATAGAAATTAACCTCTTTACTGACCGAGTTCACCAGAGATACAAATAATTAGAAATAATATTCCCAGAGATGAAAGTTATAGTTCGGATGCAGCCAGTGGCCATGAAGGGGCCCAAGCTATATTTTCGCACCAGGGCTCATGAACCATTACCTATAGCCCTGGTTCCAAAATATCATCATTAAAAGTAACTGACCGCTTACAGAACAGTGCAACCTTTAGGGACCACTCAAACTCCAGGGCCCGCATATGACCATACCTGCTGCATTCTCTTTAGCAGCACCCCTGGCGTTCTTAAAGTGGGTGCTCATTGCACAACCCTCATCTGTTAGCCAAAGTGTAGCTCTTGGTCTGCCTATCCCTGCTTGTCCGTGGACACATACCGAAAAGGTGATTGATTTATTTGAAAACTCTTTAATACTTAATTTCTGCTGTGGTGGCTAGTGTTCAGCCAATAAAATTATCCAAAGTGGACTTCTATACGAATTTCAGGGAAAATTCAATTCACCGCGAAGCAGAATTTCCTCGTACTTCATGGTAACAAATACATTTTCCCTGAAATGGTGGTAAAAAAAAAACAAAAAAAAAATGGTTACCTCTTCCATGAAAAGGCCGCCACAGCCATCTTGATTGAAGATCTTGTGCAAAATCTTATACGCAGTGATGTCACCACACCGGCCAGTGTGATGACGCCATCATGAACTGTGAGAGATTTTGCGCTGGATCTTTAATCAAGATGGCCGCGGCGGCCTCTTCACGCTCAAAGGGATAAGGTAAGTACAATGTAATTTATATATATATTTTAGATGATTAATCTCAGAGGCTGAGATTAGCGATGAACGCGGCCTCTGAGAGGGTCAATAACGGGGGATGGTGCAATGGTCGTTCCCCGTGATTGCACCCACTACTTACAAAGAAATACGCTTTATGACGAAGTAATTCGCCACAAAGTAAAACTCGCCGAAGTAGCCGAATCACATTTTTAAGAACTTCGCTTATTTCTAGTGGTAGCACTGCAGGGAAATTAAATAACTTATGCCAGAATCTTCACAAATTATGGTTGACCATGGGCGTCCCAGCAGTGACATCCCATGTGTTCCTCTTGTGGTCAGGAGAACATTCTAACAAAAATTGATTCTCCAAATTGTGCAATCCTTGAATAAATATTACTGTCCATTATGTTGAAAAAAACTCTTATCCTTTCCATCCTTCCAGCATGGAGTGTGAAATGTATGGTCATAAGCAGTAGTCCTAAGTGCTAGTTGATACTGAAAGTTCAGTAGATAGAGGTGGCTGGGCATTCGTCTAAGACACAGGTCTATTTATCAGCCGCTTACAGCTGAATACATCCCAAGAACTGGCAAGCAGATTGAAAACATCCAAAGCAATTAGAAGCACAATGATTCTTTCTGCCGTCATCTGACAAGCTGATTTTACGTTTCACTGCAGGCGGAGTGCACACAGTTGTTATTCTGTCCCTACACCCATTCAGCATTGTATCCCATGAGCTATACGTTGATGGAAAGCAGTTTGCCTATAAAGATGAATACATATACAAATTTCGGAATGTGGTACGTCATGCTACACTCTCCTGATAGGAAAAAGAGGTGTAAAGACTAATTGTTACGTCTCTTGAGTAGAAAGTGGAACTTTAAGGCTGTAACTGGTTTGGCGCTGCTGGTTAGTCTGGGCTGTGGAGTCTAAGGGATCACTCTGGGTTTTACACTTAACACAGTCAAAGAGGTATGGTTTTTGTTGCAGGATGACCCCCTCCAGGTCGCAATCACCAGTAGAAAGCCGGATGCAGCAGCAACTATACCTGAGAATAGTCAGGAGAAAATCCACTGGCCATCACAATGGCCAAGTCAGAGGAAGAGGCTTGAGAGAAGTCAGAGCAGGGCCAGTAGGGCTAAACTGGAGCATTGTCAGACAGAGTCGTGGGTCAGAACCAAGAAGGTAGTACTAGAGAGTAGGGATGAGCGAACTCGAACTGTATAGTTCGGGTTCGTACCGAATTTTGGGGTGTCCGTGACACGGACCCGAACCCGGACATTTTCGTAAAAGTCCGGGTTCGGGTTCGGTGTTCGTCGCTTTCTTCGCGCTTTTGTGACGCTTTCTTGGCGCTTTTTGAAAGGCTGCAAAGCAGCCAATCAACAAGCGTCATACTACTTGCCCCAAGAGGCCATCACAGCCATGCCTACTATTGGCATGGCTGTGATTGGCCAGAGCACCATGTGACCCAGCCTCTATTTAAGCTGGAGTCACATAGCGCCGCCCGTCACTCTGCTCTGATTAGCGTAGGGAGAGGTTGCGGCTGCGACAGTAGGGCGAGATTAGGCAGATTAACTCCTCCAAAGGACTTGATTAACTGATCGATCTGCAGCTGTGGATCATTGAGCTGCTGATCCTCAATTGCTCACTGTTTTTAGGCTGCACAGACCGTTTGTCAGTCTCATTTTTCTGGGGTGATCGGCGGCCATTTTGTGTCTTGTGGTGCGCCAGCACAAGCTGCGACCAAGTGCATTTAACCCTCAATGGTGTGGTTGTTTTTTGGCTAAAGCCTACATCAGGGTGAAGCTGTCACACCAAGTGCATTTATCCAGCAATAGTCTGTTCATTTTTTGGCCATATACAAAATCAGGGGCAAGCTGCGCCTGTCACCAAGTGCATTTAACCCTCAATGGTGTGGTTGTTTTTTGGCTAAAGCCTACATCAGGGTGAAGCTGTGACACCAAGTGCATTTAACCAGCAATAGTCTGTTCATTTTTTGGCCATATACAAAATCAGGGGCAAGCTGCGCCTGTCACCAAGTGCATTTAACCCTCAATGGTGTGGTTGTTTTTTGGCTAAAGCCTACATCAGGGTGAAGCTGTCACACCAAGTGCATTTAACCAGCAATAGTCTGTTCATTTTTTGGCCATATACAAAATCAGGGGCAAGCTGCGCCTGTCACCAAGTGCATTTAACCCTCAATGGTGTGGTTGTTTTTTGGCTAAAGCCTACATCAGGGTGAAGCTGTCACACCAAGTGCATTTAACCAGCAATAGTCTGTTTATTTTTTGGCCATATCCCAGTCTAATTCTGTCACTAAATCCATACCGGTCACCCAGCGCCTAAATACTAGGCCTCAAATTTATATCCAGCTAAATCTGTCCCTAGTGCTGTAGCTGGGCGAGTTATTTAGTGTCCGTTCAAGCACATTTCTTGTTCTGGGTTGAAATACAATTCCCAATTTAGCAATTTCATAATTTAGTGGTTCCTGCTATATCAGAGCTATTTGAAATCTATCCCAAAAAGGGTATATAATATTGAAGGTGCACATTGGGTCATTCAGAATAACTTCACACACACGCTTCTGTGCATTTCCAAGTCTAATTCTGTCACTAAATCCATACCGGTGACCCAGCGCCTAAATACTAGGCCTCAAATTTAAATCCCTCTAAATCTCTCGTTACCCACCGCTGTACTGTTGTTGCTGGGCAAGATATTTAGTGTCCGTCAAAGCACATTTTTTGTTCTGGGTTGAAGTACAATTCCCAATTTAGCAATTTCATAATTTAGTGGTTTCTGCTATATCAGAGCTATTTGAAATCTATCCCTAAAAGGGTATATAATATTGAAGGTGCACATAGGGTCATTCAGAATAACTTCACACACACGCTTCTGTGCATTTCCAAGTCTAATTCTGTCACTAAATCCATACCGGTGACCCAGCGCCTAAATACTAGGCCTCAAATTTAAATCCCTCTAAATCTCTCGTTACCCACCGCTGTACTGTTGTTGCTGGGCAAGATATTTAGTGTCCGTCAAAGCACATTTTTTGTTCTGGGTTGAAGTACAATTCCCAATTTAGCAATTTCATAATTTAGTGGTTTCTGCTATATCAGAGCTATTTGAAATCTATCCCTAAAAGGGTATATAATATTGAAGGTGCACATAGGGTCATTCAGAATAACTTCACACACACGCTTCTGTGCATTTCCAAGTCTAATTCTGTCACTAAATCCATACCGGTGACCCAGCGCCTAAATACTAGGCCTCAAATTTAAATCCCTCTAAATCTCTCGTTACCCACCGCTGTACTGTTGTTGCTGGGCAAGATATTTAGTGTCCGTCAAAGCACATTTTTTGTTCTGGGTTGAAGTACAATTCCCAATTTAGCAATTTCATAATTTAGTGGTTTCTGCTATATCAGAGCTATTTGAAATCTATCCCTAAAAGGGTATATAATATTGAAGGTGCACATAGGGTCATTCAGAATAACTTCACACACACGCTTCTGTGCATTTCCAAGTCTAATTCTGTCACTAAATCCATACCGGTGACCCAGCGCCTAAATACTAGGCCTCAAATTTAAATCCCTCTAAATCTCTCGTTACCCACCGCTGTACTGTTGTTGCTGGGCAAGATATTTAGTGTCCGTCAAAGCACATTTTTTGTTCTGGGTTGAAGTACAATTCCCAATTTAGCAATTTCATAATTTAGTGGTTTCTGCTATATCAGAGCTATTTGAAATCTATCCCTAAAAGGGTATATAATATTGAAGGTGCACATAGGGTCATTCAGAATAACTTCACACACACGCTTCTGTGCATTTCCAAGTCTAATTCTGTCACTAAATCCATACCGGTGACCCAGCGCCTAAATACTAGGCCTCAAATTTAAATCCCTCTAAATCTCTCGTTACCCACCGCTGTACTGTTGTTGCTGGGCAAGATATTTAGTGTCCGTCAAAGCACATTTTTTGTTCTGGGTTGAAGTACAATTCCCAATTTAGCAATTTCATAATTTAGTGGTTTCTGCTATATCAGAGCTATTTGAAATCTATCCCTAAAAGGGTATATAATATTGAAGGTGCACATAGGGTCATTCAGAATAACTTCACACACACGCTTCTGTGCATTTCCAAGTCTAATTCTGTCACTAAATCCATACCGGTGACCCAGCGCCTAAATACTAGGCCTCAAATTTAAATCCCTCTAAATCTCTCGTTACCCACCGCTGTACTGTTGTTGCTGGGCAAGATATTTAGTGTCCGTCAAAGCACATTTTTTGTTCTGGGTTGAAGTACAATTCCCAATTTAGCAATTTCATAATTTAGTGGTTCCTGCTATATCAGAGCTATTTGAAATCTATCCCAAAAAGGGTATATAATATTGAAGGTGCACATTGGGTCATTCAGAATAACTTCACACACACCCGCTACTGTGTATTTCCAAGTCTAATTCTGTCACTAAACCCATACCTGTCACCCAGCGCCTAAATACTAGGCCTCAAATTTAAATCCCTCTAAATCTCTCGTTACCGCTGTCCTGTTGTAGCTGGGAAAGTTATTTAGTGCCCGTCAAAGCACATTTTTTGTTCTGGGTTGAAGTACAATTCCCAATTTAGCAATTTCATAATTTAGTGGTTCCTGCTATATCAGAGCTATTTGAAATCTATCCCAAAAAGGGTATATAATATTCAAGGTGCACATTGGGTCATTCAGAATAACTTCACACACACGCTTCTGTGCATTTCCAAGTCTAATTCTGTCACTAAATCCATACCGGTCACCCAGCGCCTAAATACTAGGCCTCAAATTTATATCCCGCTGAATTTGAATACAATACATTGGGCCAAATAATATATTTGTTGTTGTGGTGAACCATAACAATGAGAAAAACATCTAGTAAGGGACGCGGACGTGGACATGGTCGTGGTGGTGTTAGTGGACCCTCTGGTGCTGGGAGAGGACGTGGCCGTTCTGCCACATCCACACGTCCTAGTGTACCAACTACCTCAGGTCCCAGTAGCCGCCAGAATTTACAGCGATATATGGTGGGGCCCAATGCCGTTCTAAGGATGGTAAGGCCTGAGCAGGTACAGGCATTAGTCAATTGGGTGGCCGACAGTGGATCCAGCACGTTCACATTATCTCCCACCCAGTCTTCTGCAGAAAGCGCACAGATGGCGCCTGAAAACCAACCCCATCAGTCTGTCACATCACCCCCATGCATACCAGGGAAACTGTCTCAGCCTCAAGTTATGCAGCAGTCTCTTATGCTGTTTGAAGACTCCGCTGGCAGGGTTTCCCAAGGGCATCCACCTAGCCCTTCCCCAGCGGTGAAAGACATAGAATGCACTGACGCACAACCACTTATGTTTCCTGATGATGAGGACATGGGAATACCACCTCAGCATGTCTCTGATGATGACGAAACACAGGTGCCAACTGCTGCGTCTTTCTGCAGTGTGCAGACTGAACAGGAGGTCAGGGATCAAGACTGGGTGGAAGACGATGCAGGGGACGATGAGGTCCTAGACCCCACATGGAATGAAGGTCGTGCCACTGACTTTCACAGTTCGGAGGAAGAGGCAGTGGTGAGACCGAGCCAACAGCGTAGCAAAAGAGGGAGCAGTGGGCAAAAGCAGAACACCCGCCGCCAAGAGACTCCGCCTGCTACTGACCGCCGCCATCTGGGACCGAGCACCCCAAAGGCAGCTTCAAGGAGTTCCCTGGCATGGCACTTCTTCAAACAATGTGCTGACGACAAGACCCGAGTGGTTTGCACGCTGTGCCATCAGAGCCTGAAGCGAGGCATTAACGTTCTGAACCTGAGCACAACCTGCATGACCAGGCACCTGCATGCAAAGCATGAACTGCAGTGGAGTAAACACCTTAAAACCAAGGAAGTCACTCAGGCTCCCCCTGCTACCTCTTCTGCTGCTGCCGCCTCGGCCTATTCTGCTGCTGCCGCCTCGGCCTCTTCCTCCGCCTCTGGAGGAACGTTGGCACCTGCCGCCCAGCAAACAGGGGATGTACCACCAACACCACCACCACCACCTCCGTCACCAAGCGTCTCAACCATGTCACACGCCAGCGTTCAGCTCTCCATCTCACAAACATTTGATAGAAAGCGTAAATTCCCACCTAGCCACCCTCGATCCCTGGCCCTGAATGCCAGCATTTCTAAACTACTGGCCTATGAAATGCTGTCATTTAGGCTGGTGGACACAGACAGCTTCAAACAGCTCATGTCGCTTGCTGTCCCACAGTATGTTGTTCCCAGCCGGCACTACTTCTCCAAGAGAGCCGTGCCTTCCCTGCACAACCAAGTATCCGATAAAATCAAGTGTGCACTGCGCAACGCCATCTGTGGCAAGGTCCACCTAACCACAGATACGTGGACCAGTAAGCACGGCCAGGGACGCTATATCTCCCTAACTGCACACTGGGTAAATGTAGTGGCAGCTGGGCCCCAGGCGGAGAGCTGTTTGGCGCACGTCCTTCCGCCGCCAAGGATCGCAGGGCAACATTCTTTGCCTCCTGTTGCCACCTCCTCCTTCTCGGCTTCCTCCTCCTCTTCTTCCACCTGCTCATCCAGTCAGCCACACACCTTCACCACCAACTTCAGCACAGCCCGGGGTAAACGTCAGCAGGCCATTCTGAAACTCATATGTTTGGGGGACAGGCCCCACACCGCACAGGAGTTGTGGCGGGGTATAGAACAACAGACCGACGAGTGGTTGCTGCCGGTGAGCCTCAAGCCCGGCCTGGTGGTGTGTGATAATGGGCGAAATCTCGTTGCAGCTCTGGGACTAGCCAATTTGACGCACATCCCTTGCTTGGCGCATGTGCTGAATTTGGTGGTGCAGAAGTTCATTCACAACTACCCCGACATGTCAGAGCTGCTGCATAAAGTGCGGGCCGTCTGTTCGCGCTTCCGGCGTTCACATCCTGCCGCTGCTCGCCTGTCTGCGCTACAGCGTAACTTCGGCCTTCCCGCTCACCGCCTCATATGCGACGTGCCCACCAGGTGGAACTCCACCTTGCACATGCTGGACAGACTGTGCGAGCAGCAGCAGGCCATAGTGGAGTTTCAGCTGCAGCACGCACGGGTCAGTCGCACTACAGAACAGCACCACTTCACCACCAATGACTGGGCCTCCATGCGAGACCTGTGTGCCCTGTTGCGCTGTTTCGAGTACTCCACCAACATGGCCAGTGGCGATGACACCGTTATCAGCGTTACAATACCACTTCTATGTCTCCTTGAGAAAACACTTAGGGCGATGATGGAACAGGAGGTGGCCCAGGAGGAGGAGGAGGAGGATGAGGAAGAGGGGTCATTTTTAGCACTTTCAGGCCAGTCTCTTCGAAGTGACTCAGAGGGAGGTTTTTTGCAACAGCAGAGGCCAGGTACAAATGTGGCCAGCCAGGGCCCACTACTGGAGGACGAGGAGGACGAGGATGAGGAGGAGGTGGAGGAGGATGAGGATGAAGCATGGTCACAGCGGGGTGGCACCCAACGCAGCTCGGGTCCATCACTGGTGCGTGGCTGGGGGGAAAGGCAGGACGATGACGATACGCCTCCCACAGAGGACAGCTTGTCCTTACCCCTGGGCAGCCTGGCACACATGAGCGACTACATGCTGCAGTGCCTGCGCAACGACAGCAGAGTTGCCCACATTTTAACCTGTGCGGACTACTGGGTTGCCACCCTGCTGGATCCACGCTACAAAGACAATGTGCCCACCTTACTTCCTGCACTGGAGCGTGATAGGAAGATGCGCGAGTACAAGCGCACGTTGGTAGACGCGCTACTGAGAGCATTCCCAAATGTCACAGGGGAACAAGTGGAAGCCCAAGGCCAAGGCAGAGGAGGAGCAAGAGGTCGCCAAGGCAGCTGTGTCACGGCCAGCTCCTCTGAGGGCAGGGTTAGCATGGCAGAGATGTGGAAAACTTTTGTCAACACGCCACAGCTAACTGCACCACCACCTGATACGCAACGTGTTAGCAGGAGGCAACATTTCACTAACATGGTGGAACAGTACGTGTGCACACCCCTCCACGTACTGACTGATGGTTCGGCCCCATTCAACTTCTGGGTCTCTAAATTGTCCACGTGGCCAGAGCTAGCCTTTTATGCCTTGGAGGTGCTGGCCTGCCCGGCAGCCAGCGTTTTGTCTGAACGTGTATTCAGCACGGCAGGGGGCGTCATTACAGACAAACGCAGCCGCCTGTCTACAGCCAATGTGGACAAGCTGACGTTCATAAAAATGAACCAGGCATGGATCCCACAGGACCTGTCCGTCCCTTGTCCAGATTAGACATTAACTACCTCCCCATAACCATATATTATTGGACTCCAGGGCACTTCCTCATTCAATCCTATTTTTATTTTCATTTTACCATTATATTGCGATGCTACCCAAAGTTGAATGAACCTCTCCTCTGCCTGTGTGCTAGGCCTAAATATATGCCAATGGACTGTTGCAGTGGTGGCTGACATGAAGCCTGATTCTCTGCTATGACATGCAGACTGATTCTCTGCTGACATGAAGCCAGATCCTCTGTTACGGGACCTCTCTCCTCTGCCTGGGTGCTGGGCCTAAATTTATGACAATGGACTGTTGCAGTGGTGGCTGACGTGAAGCCTGATTCTCTGCTATGACATGCAGACTGATTCTCTGCTGACATGAAGCCAGATCCTCTGTTACGGGACCTCTCTCCTCTGCCTGGGTGCTGGGCCTGAATATATGCCAATGGACTGTTGCAGTGGTGGGTGACGTGAAGCCTCATTCTCTGCTATGACATGCAGACTAATTCTCTGCTGACATGAAGCCAGATTGTCTGTTACGGGACCTCTCTCCTCTGCCTGTGTGTGTGCTGGGCCTAAATATATGCCAATGGACTGTTGCAGTGGTGGCTGACGTGAAGCCTCATTCTCTGCTATGACATGCAGACTGATTCTCTGCTGACATGAAGCCAGATCCTCTGTTACGGGACCTCTCTCCTCTGCCTGGGTGCTGGGCCTAAATTTATGACAATGGACTGTTGCAGTGGTGGCTGACGTGAAGCCTGATTCTCTGCTATGACATGCAGACTGATTCTCTGCTGTCATGAAGCCAGATTGTCTGTTACGGGACCTTTCTCCTCTACCTGGGTTCTGGGCCTAAATTTATGAAAATTGACTCTTACAGTGGTGGGTGACGTGAAGCCTGATTCTCTGCTATGATATGAAGACTGATTCTCTGCTGACATGAAGCCAGATTGTCTGTTACGGGACCTTTCTCCTCTGCCTGGGTTCTGGGCCTAAATTTATGAAAATTGACTCTTACAGTGGTGGGTGACGTGAAGCCTGATTCTCTGCTATGATATGAAGACTGATTCTCTGCTGACATGAAGCCAGATTGTCTGTTACGGGACCTTTCTCCTCTGCCTGGGTTCTGGGCCTAAATTTATGAAAATTGACTCTTACAGTGGTGGGTGACGTGAAGCCTGATTCTCTGCTATGATATGAAGACTGATTCTCTGCTGACATGAAGCCAGATTGTCTGTTACGGGACCTTTCTCCTCTGCCTGGGTTCTGGGCCTAAATTTATGAAAATTGACTCTTACAGTGGTGGGTGACGTGAAGCCTGATTCTCTGCTATGATATGAAGACTGATTCTCTGCTGACATGAAGCCAGATTGTCTGTTACGGGACCTTTCTCCTCTGCCTGGGTTCTGGGCCTAAATTTATGAAAATTGACTCTTACAGTGGTGGGTGACGTGAAGCCTGATTCTCTGCTATGATATGAAGACTGATTCTCTGCTGACATGAAGCCAGATTGTCTGTTACGGGACCTTTCTCCTCTGCCTGGGTTCTGGGCCTAAATTTATGAAAATTGACTCTTACAGTGGTGGGTGACGTGAAGCCTGATTCTCTGCTATGATATGAAGACTGATTCTCTGCTGACATGAAGCCAGATTGTCTGTTACGGGACCTTTCTCCTCTGCCTGGGTTCTGGGCCTAAATTTATGAAAATTGACTCTTACAGTGGTGGGTGACGTGAAGCCTGATTCTCTGCTATGATATGAAGACTGATTCTCTGCTGACATGAAGCCAGATTGTCTGTTACGGGACCTTTCTCCTCTGCCTGGGTTCTGGGCCTAAATTTATGAAAATTGACTCTTACAGTGGTGGGTGACGTGAAGCCTGATTCTCTGCTATGATATGAAGACTGATTCTCTGCTGACATGAAGCCAGATTGTCTGTTACGGGACCTTTCTCCTCTGCCTGGGTTCTGGGCCTAAATTTATGAAAATTGACTCTTACAGTGGTGGGTGACGTGAAGCCTGATTCTCTGCTATGATATGAAGACTGATTCTCTGCTGACATGAAGTCAGATTGTCTGTTACGGGACCTTTCTCCTCTGCCTGGGTTCTGGGCCTAAATTTATGAAAATTGACTCTTACAGTGGTGGGTGACGTGAAGCCTGATTCTCTGCTATGATATGAAGACTGATTCTCTGCTGACATGAAGACAGATTCTCTGTTACGGGACCTCTCTCCTCTGCCTGTGTGTGTGCTGGGCCTAAATATATGCCAATGGACTGTTGCAGTGGTGGCTGACGTGAAGCCTCATTCTCTGCTATGACATGCAGACTAATTCTCTGCTGACATGAAGACAGATTCTCTGTTACGGGACCTCTCTCCTCTGCCTGTGTGTGTGCTGGGCCTAAATATATGCCAATGGACTGTTGCAGTGGTGGCTGACGTGAAGCCTCATTCTCTGCTATGACATGCAGACTAATTCTCTGCTGACATGAAGCCAGATTGTCTGTTACGGGACCTCTCTCCTCTGCCTGTGTGTGTGCTGGGCCTAAATATATGCCAATGGACTGTTGCTGTGGTGGCTGACGTGAAGCCTCATTCTCTGCTATGACATGCAGACTAATTCTCTGCTGACATGAAGACAGATTCTCTGTTACGGGACCTCCCTCCTCTGCCTGGGTGCTGGGCCTAAATATATGCCAATGGACTGTTGCAGTGGTGGCTGACGTGAAGCCTCATTCTCTGCTATGACATGCAGACTAATTCTCTGCTGACATGAAGACAGATTCTCTGTTACGGGACCTCTCTCCTCTGCCTGGGTGCCGGGGCCTAAATATCTGAGAATGGACTGTTCCAGTGGTGGGTGACGGGAAGCCAGATTCTCTGCTATGGAACCTCTCTCCAATTGATTTTGGTTAATTTTTATTTATTTAATTTTTATTTTAATTCATTTCCCTATCCACATTTGTTTGCAGGGGATTTACCTACATGTTGCTGCCTTTTGCAGCCCTCTAGCTCTTTCCTGGGCTGTTTTACAGCCTTTTTAGTGCCGAAAAGTTCGGGTCCCCATTGACTTCAATGGGGTTCGGGTTCGGGACGAAGTTCGGATCGGGTTCGGATCCCGAACCCGAACATTTCCGGGATGTTCGGCCGAACTTCTCGAACCCGAACATCCAGGTGTTCGCTCAACTCTACTAGAGAGTAGTCAGATGGAGTCATTGGTCTGATCCAGGAACATTTTACTAGACCGTAGTATGACTAAGTCATGGGTCAGAGCCAGGAGGATCATCTGGAGAGTAGTCTGATGGAGCTGTGGATCAGAGATCAGGAGGATCATACTGCAGTGTAGTCTGATGGAGCTGTGGGTCAGAGATCAGGAGGATCATACTGGAGTGTAGTCTGATAGAGTTGTGGGTCAGAGATCAGGAGGATCATACTGGAGTGTAGTCTGATAGAGTTGTGGGTCAGAGATCAGGAGAATCATACAGAAGTGTAGTCTGATGAAGCTGTGGGTCAGAGACAGGAGGATCATACAGGAGAGTAGTCTGATGGAGCTGTGAGTCAGAGATCAGGAGGATCATACTGGAGTGTAGTCTGATGGAGTTGTGGGTCGGAGATCAGGAGGATCATACTGGAGTGTAGTCTGATGGAGCTGTGGGTCAGAGACAGGAGGATCATACAGGAGAGTAGTCCGATGGAGCTGTGGGTAAGACATCAGGAGGATCATACTGCAGTGTAGTCTGATGGAGCTGTGGGTCAGAGATCAGGAGGATCATACTGCAGTGTAATCTGATGGAGCTGTGGGTCAGAGACAGGAGGATCATGCTGGAGTGTAATCTGATGGAGCTGTGAGTCAGAGATCAGGAGGATCATGCTGGAGTGTAATCTGATGGAGCTGTGAGTCAGAGATCAGGAGGATCATATTGCAGTGTAGTCTGATGGAGCTGTGAGTCAGAGATCAGGAGGATCATACTGGAGTGTAGTCTGATGGAGCTGTGGGTCAGAGACAGGAGGATCATACAGGAGAGTAGTCCGATTGAGCTATGGGTAAGACATCAGGAGGATCATGCTGCAGTGTAGTCTGATGGAGCTGTGGGTCAGAGATCAGGAGGATCATACTGGAGTGTAGTCTGGTAGAGCTCTGGGTCTGAGACAGGAAGATTGTACTGGAGCATAGTGAAATGGAGCTGTGGGTCAGAACCAGGAGAATTGTGCTGAAGCTTAGCCAGATGGAGCCATGCGTCAGAGCCACTAGGATTGTACTGGAGTGTGGTCAGATGGAGGCTTATCCAAGTCTGGAGGATTGTACTGGAGCATATTTAGATGGAACTGGGTGTCAGAGTCAGGATGATCATGCTGGAGCATAGTCAGTAGAGATGTCCCGAACTATTCGCTGGCGAATAGTTCCCGGCGAACATAGCTTGTTCGCGTTCACCGCTGCGGGCGAACATATGCGATGTTCGGTCCGCCTCCTATACGTCATCATTGAGCAAACTTTGACCCTGTACCTCACAGTCAGCAGACACATTCCAGCCAATCAGCAGCAGACCCCCCCACCGCCAATCAAAAAGCAAGGACGGCAGCCATCTCAGATTCATTCTGAAGCTGCAGTGTCACAAAGTTGTAATCGCAATGCGATTAATACAGGTTATATTATTCGCATTGCGATTACAACTTAGAGCTGCTGGGTTCCTAATGGTTGTATTGCTAGAATATAACGAAGATTGAGAATATAGCGCTATATTCCTTATATTCGTCAATTCTAGCAATACAACCATTAGGAACTCAGATCTAAGTTGTAATCGCATTGCGAATTCAACTTAGAGATAAGTTCCTAATGGTTGTATTGCTAGAATTGACGAATATAAGGAATATAGCGCTATATTCTCAGTCTTCGTTATATTCTAGCAATAAAACCATTAGGAACCCAGCAGCTCTAAGTTAATTTGCAATGCGATTAATATAACCTGCATTAATCGCATTGCGATTGCAACTTTCTCAAATCCGACAGTACATTCTAGCATGGAGCCGTTCCCATGGTGATGGGGACGCTCCATGAGCACGGAAGTCGGGAGAAGCTCTAAGTTGAAATCGCAATGCGATTAATTCAAGTTCTATAAATCGCATTGCGATTTCAACTTACCACACTCTGCGTCAACTACGTAATTTTCCATGGGAGTTTTGCCATGGATCCCCCTCCGGCATGCCACAGTCCAGGTGTTAGTCCCCTTGAAACAACTTTTCCATCACTATCGTGGCCACAAAGAGTACCTGTGGGTTTTCAAATTCGCCTTCCTATTGGCTGGCGCATGCGCACTTCGCTCAACGAAGCCGCTGCCAGGAGTCCGCGGCGCATCAGGCTGAGCCTAGTGCGCAGGCGCCGGATCTGGCACAGGGACGGGTGGATTGAGGAGGCGGCGCTGAGGTGAGTAAGGCAGCGCTGGGCACCAGACGCGATGGGTGCGGGCGGGCACCCTGGATTAACGTAAAACCCCCTGGGCACCTTAGGTAGGTGAGTGACAGCTTATAAAAACCTGTTTTTTGGGCTAATAGAGCCACAAGCAGGTTTAATAAGGGAAGTTTAGGATTAATGTTATTAGCACCGACATGGCCATATGTTTAGCTTATAGGGCTCAAATCTCATGACAGAATCCCTTTAAAAGGATCCTCTGCTCAGGATCCTCATATCTTAGCCAGAGTACAGTTATAAGGAGCACTTCTTTCTCTGGAAGACCTATTGTGTAGACAGACAACTCAGCTTAAACAGGGGACTGGATCTCCTTAAAGAGACCAGCCCTGTTGTAGACTTCCTGGAAGTACCATCTGGTTTGGAGACTTATTCAAAATAATATGTAAAGAGATCTCATTCAAGGAAAGGGAACCATCTTGCTAGCGCCAACTTGTGGAATTGGCTCCCTATGAGTCAAAGTCCAACTTTTTAACAAGCCTGGGGACATGCCAAGGGAAAATAGGCAAGCCAAACATCCTATTAATTTGAAAAGGTATTGTGTAATACTTCATTTCCCCTGTGGGGGTGCTGCAGGAAAAACAAACTCTTCTGCTAGGTTTCCCAGCAAACTATAGCTAATCAGCTAAGAAATTGCCATGTATTATACATTTATTGTACAATTGTGGGGATACCAAATATGTGTATGTGTATATATAGTTTATTTTACTTAAAATATGCGTTTTCTGTTGTTTTGTTGGATCTATCGGTATTATTGTTATTTTTATTATTAATCATTTTCTTTATATATATTTAACTTTTTAGAATGATTTGGAATTTTCATGTATTTTGCACTTTTTCCCACTTGGGCTCTTCTTGTTAGGATCGACTTTTGCATATAATCACACGGTCACTGTGTATCTAGGGCATGGATGAGTGATTTGCATTGCAGAAATAATATAATGTTATAAACTAAACTAAAGTGGAATATGTCAGCACTATATAAGTGAGTAAAATAAATAAGCAAAAAGGAACTTCACTACAAGGGAGAAAAATTGAATTTTCATATAATTGTTACCCCTGTAAGAAGCTTCGGCAAAGGGAAACCTTGATTCGAAAGAGGAGATTAAAATCTGCACTGAAAATCGAAATATACTTATAGGTTGTTAGAGTGTAATACCTTCTTTAGAGGGAGAAATGATGTCAGGAGCTTCTGATAAGTCATAGATACACGTGAGAAGATCACACTGATCTTTACTTGATAGATAGCGTGCACTGATTTCCAGATGAGTTGCTAGAACAGATCTCATGGTGAATGTATTATTTCTGAATTATGCATTGAAATGTGACTTTGACCACTAGATGGCGCATCATTTCAAGGCTTTGCTCCTCCCATTAAACTGTTATTGTTGATGACACCGCTGCTTTGAACATTTACAGGTGAAACTCGAAAAATTCTAATATCGTGCAAAGTTCATTTATTTCAGTAATGCAACTTAAAAGGTGAAACTAACATATCAGAGACTCATTACAGGCAAAGCGAGATATTCCAAGCCTTTATTTGTTATAATTTGGATGATTATGGCTTATAGCTTATGAAACCCCAAAGTCACAATCTCAGGTCCCCTTTGCTTAGGGGGTATGGGTTAATTAGCTGACTAGAGGGGGACACTTTGAGCCGAGAATATTGAACCTTTTCACAAAATTATAATTTTAAGCTGCATTAATGCAATTCCTTTTAATTTGCATCACTGAAATAAATGGACTTTTGCACGATATTCACATTTTTTTAGTTTTACCTGTATATCATGTAACAGAAATAAACAGCGGCACTTCCAAATCAAATTCCATCAAAATCCATGAATTGTGGGTGGTATCCCTCCAAGGCCAGTGAATATAAAATTTAAAGTAAAGCGAAAGGGAGATGGACTTGCCTTATTCACCCCCAAATGCAAAGTTTCTGACCAACACAATGTATACAGTATATATAAATATTTTTCTTTCTTCCTACTTTCACCACTAGAGGGATCTTATGAGCTTACTGCATAAAACATATACATTTGAACACAATGAAAAAAAAAACTATGCAGTAAGCCCCCCCTAGTGGTGGTTGCAGGCAGGTACAATTTTATATTTTAGATGTATCTCTGTGTAGTGTGTTTGGGGGTTTGAGGCTCTGTAGCAGGAAAATGAAGCTCCAGCCGCTATAAAGATATTCTAAGAAATGAATCAGCATGGAATGCTGTACCTAAAATTGACATGGTGTTAAAAAGGCAGACATTTACTGACACCTATGAGCACATGCTATTAGCACAACATGTTATAAAGAAGGAGGGTATGAGCAGACTGATATCTTTGAAAATAATCTGTATAATTTGCAGTCAATCTATGTAATGCTGTGTTCTTCCTGGGTTTAGGAGTCCAGGGGGCGGTCCTAATCAGTGATTGACAGCCTCCCCTGTGCATATAGGAATATCAGCTCAAATTTCTACACCTGATCTCTGCTATTGAGATGCATGCTATCTCATGCTAAATAAGAGAATAAGAGATTTGGAACAATTTGCTTTTAGTAAATAAAATATACTATCATAAAAAATGCAGACACTAAGACAATGGTACACTTTAGATGTCAAATGCACACAGCTTTTAACAGCGACATGGGTTCCCACAGTGAAAAGATAATTATATTGTAATAATACAATAAACCCACTACTTACTATACCACTTGTTTATCCACGTTAGTGAAAGGTCAGGAATGCTGGCAGAATCCAGCTCTGAAGCCTATAGAATAGTGAATGCAGCTCTGAACAATAAGAGCAGGTTCACACATTGTAGCACGGTGTGGAAACATTCTGCGCCACGTGTTTGTACATGTGTTATAACTAAATCCTGTTTAAAGGGGTTGTCCAGTATTTTTCTACTGATGTTCTGTGACTCTTCAAGATACGTCATCAATATCTGATCAGTGGGGGTCCGACACTCTGCAATCCCGCCACTCAGCTGTTTCAAGGTATCTCCTGTTCCATCCGTTGTGTAGTGGACGGAGCTGGTAATCGCAGCAGTGAATGGAAGCAGTAAACATTTATCACCTATCTTGTGAATAGGTGACTACCCTTTTCTTATGGGATAACCCATTTAATTGGGTTTTCTGTGATTTTTAAGTTTTATGATTTTCATACTCATGTAGTTGCTTACCTCATATACAGCTTCTCCATGATTTTTTATTTTTTTGTAATGTGGACTCTCCTGACCCAGTTGGCGTAAACCAATCTCTCTGGTTTGTTTCCATCCTGTAGGTAGCACTTCCTGTTGCTGTATCCATCCAAACCCATGATGCACTTCTCCTTCCTCTGCCCCAGCACCGCTCCTAACCACACCCAGCTAGTTACATAGCCACTCCCCTATTACTGCTCCTAACCACACCCAGCTAGTTTATGGCTCTTCCCACTAGCTAATTACATAGACACTCCCCTATCACTTCTCCAACAACACCCAACTGTCACGGCTGTTTAAGGGTAACAAGAGTATACACAGTAAAAAGAGCTACTGACCGGACCCAAACTAGGGAAGAGAAAGGGTGACCCCTGTCAGACCCTCAACACTCTCCCTATGCTGCTAAAGCACATGCCCGGATCCAAATGGTGGAACGAGGCATGCCCGCGTACCTTAGACTGATGAGCCCTGTAACCCCTACAATAGTGGAAGGGGCACGGCCTCCGATGCCCTGCACAGAATAAGGAGGGAACCGGGGCCACCTCAGATCCAGTCAGGAAATCACCAGGTACATAACAAAGTCTGCACACTTAGCTGATGGAGCTGCAGCCGTAGAGAAGACGGATCCAAGGACCGCTGGCAATATCCGGAGTGCTTGCAGCAGCAGAACACAGGTCCAGAGAACTAGTAGCTAAAGGAGTGAAGATACTCAAGGCAGAGCTACAACTGAAAGGAGAAATATAATCCACGCCCTGCAATAGGAGGAGGGGTGATTTAAAGGCAGAGAAATCAAACGCAGGAGAGACAGCTGAGAGTAAGACCTCATCACAGGGGCGGAGAAACAGAACAGTGAGAAAACCTCCAACCCTAAGTGACATCATCACAGGGGTGGAGACACAGAGCTTTGAGAACGTCTCAAAGCTCTGGTAGTGACAGTACCCCCCCTTCTACGGGTGGACTCCGGACACCCAGGACCCACCTTCCCAGGATGAGCCCTATGAAATGCCCTGATAAGGCGAGTGGCTTTAATGTCCGACATCGGAACCCACATCCTCTCCTCAGGACCATAACCCTTCCAATGAACGAGGTACTGAAGAGAACCGCGGACAATGCGAGAGTCCACAATTCTGGAAACCTCAAACTCCAGATTGCCATCAACCAAAATCGGAGGAGGAGGCAAAGAGGAGGGTACCGTGGGCTGGACATATGGTTTTAAGAGAGATCTGTGAAAAACATTATGTATCTTCCAAACCCGTGGAAGATCAAGGCGGAAGGCAACAGGATTGATGACTGACAAAATTTTATAAGGCCCAATAAACTTGGGGCCCAATTTCCAGGAGGGAACCTTCAGTTTAATATTTCTTGTAGACAACCACACCAGATCACCCACATTCAGGTCCGGACCAGGCACACGTCTCTTATCAGCCACACGCTTATACTTCTCACTCATCTTTCTGAGATTACTCTGAATCTTTTGCCAAATGGTAGACAAAGACGAGGAAAATCTCTCCTCCTCAGGTAAACCAGAAAGAGCCCCTCCCGAGAATGTCCCAAACTGCGGATGGAACCCATATGCACCAAAAAATGGTGACTTATCAGAAGATTCCTGACGACGGTTGTTCAAAGCAAACTCAGCAAGAGGGAGAAATGAACACCAATCCTCCTGGTTCTCTGCCACAAAACAGCGCAAATATGTCTCCAGATTCTGATTGAGGCGCTCAGTCTGACCATTCGACTGCGGGTGAAAAGCAGAAGAGAAGGACAGCCGAACCCCCAGGCGAGAACAGAAAGCCTTCCAGAACCTGGACACAAACTGCGTGCCTCTATCGGAAACAATCTCAGAGGGAATGCCGTGCAATTTAACAATATGATCGACAAAAGCTTGCGCCAACGTTTTAGCATTGGGTAAACCAGGGAAAGGAACGAAATGAGCCATCTTGCTAAAACGGTCCACGACCACCAGGATCACCGACTTCCCCGAGGAACGAGGAAGATCCGTGATAAAGTCCATGGACAGGTGTGTCCAAGGACGGGAAGGTATGGGTAACGGGAGAAGGGAACCTGAAGGTCGTGAACGAGGGACCTTAGCGCGAGCGCACGTCTCACAAGCCGCCACAAAACCCTCCACAGACTTACGAAGAGCCGGCCACCAAAATCTCCGAGCAATGAGATCTACCGTGGCTCTACTCCCGGGGTGACCAGCAAGAACTGTATCATGATGTTCCTTAAAGAGTTTGTGACGTAGCTCAGGAGGCACGAACAACTTCCCGGAGGGACAACGGGCAGGTGCCTCAGACTGGGCAGCCTGGACCTCGGCCTCCAAATCGGAATATAGAGCAGAAACAACTACCCCCTCCGCCAAAATGGGACCCGGGTCCTCGGAGTTTCCTCCTCCCGGAAAACAGCGAGAGAGAGCATCAGCCTTCACATTCTTGATCCCAGGGCGGAAAGTAACAACAAAATTAAATCTGGAGAAGAACAGAGACCATCTGGCCTGTCTCGGATTCATACGCCTGGCCGACTCCAGGTACGCCAGATTCTTATGGTCGGTAAAAACGGTGATAGGGTGCCTGGCCCCCTCCAACCAATGGCGCCATTCCTCGAAAGCCAACTTGATGGCCAACAACTCCCTATCTCCCACATCATAGTTTCTCTCTGCCGGGGAGAGTTTTCTAGAGAAAAAGGCACAAGGTCGCCATTTGGCAGGAGAGGGGCCCTGGGACAAAACTGCACCCACACCCACCTCGGAAGCATCCACCTCAACAATAAAAGGTAAGGAAACATCGGGATGCAGCAAGATGGGAGCAGACGCAAAACTCTCTTTAATCTTAGAAAAGGCTGCAAGCGCCTCCTCCGACCAAGAGGAAAAATCCGTCCCCTTTTTTGTCATGTCAGTAAGGGGTTTGACAATAGAGGAATAATTCAAAATGAACTTTCTGTAGTAGTTAGCAAAACCCAGAAAGCGCATCAATGCCTTCTGATTTTCAGGAAGCTCCCACTCCAGCACAGCACGGACCTTCTCCGGATCCATGCGAAAACCAGAAGCAGAGAGGAGAAAACCCAGAAATTGAATCTCTGATACCATAAAAAGACATTTCTCCAGCTTGGCATACAGTTTATTTTCCCGCAGTATCTGCAGGACCTGAAAAAGATGATCCTGATGAGTCTGAACATCAGGGGAAAAAATCAAAATATCATCAAGATACACCAATACAAATTTCCCCATTAAATGATAGAAAATACTATTAACAAAATGCTGAAAGACGGCCGGAGCATTCATCAGGCCGAAAGGCATAACGAGATTCTCGAAATGCCCGTTAGGGGTATTAAAGGCCGTTTTCCATTCATCCCCCTCTCTGACCCTGACCAGGTTGTACGCGCCTCTCAGATCCAATTTGGAAAACACCTTGGCCCCAACAATTTGGTTGAAGAGGTCCGGGATCAGAGGAAGGGGATAGGGATCGCGAATCGTGATACGGTTCAGCTCCCTAAAATCTAAGCAAGGTCTCAGAGAGCCATCTTTTTTTTTAACAAAAAAAAAAACCCGCGGCAACAGGCGACTTTGAGGGACGAATATGCCCCTTCTCGAGACTCTCAGAGATATAGGTTCGCATTGCGAGTCTCTCCGGTTGTGAGAGATTGTAGAGGCGTGCCTTTGGCAGCTTGGCGCCGGGAATGAGGTTAATGGGACAGTCAAACTCCCGGTGAGGAGGTAGCTCCTGAACACCGCTCTCGGAAAACACATCCGAGAAATCAGAGAGAAATGATGGCAGAGTTTTAGTAGACACCTCAGCAAGAGTGGCTGTGAGACAATTCTCTCTACAAAAGTCACTCCACTCATTTATTTGCCTTCCTTGCCAATCAATAGTGGGGTTATGTCTAGTGAGCCAGGGTAGCCCCAAAACTAGAGGAGAAGGCAATCCGTTAAGGACAAAACAAGATATCTCCTCCACATGAGTGTCACCTACAGCTAGCCGGATATTGTGAACAATGCCTTTCAGAGATCTCTGCGAGAGTGGGGCAGAGTCAATAGCAAAAACAGGTATATCCTTTTCTAATGTACAAACCTGAAACCCATGCAAAGCTACAAATTGAGTGTCAATAAGATTGACGGCCGCTCCACTATCGACAAAAATCTCACAAGGAATGACCTTGCTCTCTAGCGCCACCCTGGCAGACAGGAGAAAACGGGAACTGCAGGTCAGAGGAAAAGCATCAATTCCCACATCAACTTTGCCCAAAGTAGCAGATGAAGCAGAACTTGATGATCTACCTCTTGAGGTTTTTCTCTTATTATCGCTCTTAGTACAGTTCAGGAATCTCCTAGACGGACAAACATTTGCCAAATGACCTATGCCCCCACAACAAAAACACACCATATTCTGAGGACTAAATCCTCTTTTATCAGGGGCAAGTCGGCCTAGCTGCATGGGCTCCTCCTCAGAGGGGAGCGAGACAGGATGAGACCCCTGCATACTGAATGAGTCCGCACCATTGCCCCTAGACTGACAATGGCTGGACGGAGAGGTCTTGTTTCTTTCCCTTAGACGCCTGTCAAGGCGTACCGCCAATGACATGGCAGACTCTAAGGATGTTGGTCTCTCATGGAAAGCAAAGGCATCTTTCAAACCCTCTGAGAGACCATGACAGAACTGACTTCGGAGTGCAGCATCATTCCAGCCTGAATCAGCTGCCCATCTCCGAAATTCAGAACAATAAAGCTCCGCAGACAGTTTGTTCTGGCATAGAACACGTAAGTTCGATTCTGCCAGAGCAACACGATCCGGGTCATCATATATCTGCCCCAGGGCCACAAAAAACCTCTCCACGGATCGCAGGGAAGGATCCCCTGATGGCAGCGAAAAAGCCCAAGTCTGAGCATTACCTCTGAGCAGGGAGATGACAATCCTCACCCTCTGTTCCTCATTACCAGAGGAGTGGGGACACAAACAAAAATGGAGTTTACATGCCTCTCTGAAGCGAACAAAATTCTCACTGCCCCCGGAGAACGTTTCCGGAAGTGAGACCTTTGGCTCGCAACAGACTCCATGAGCCGGAGCAGAGCCCAATGCTTGTAGCTGAGTCAGAGATTGACGGAGATCCGCTACTTCCAAAGAAAGACCCTGCATGCGGTCAACCAGGTCAGAAAGCGGATCCATGTCAACAAGGACGGTTTTGGTGGATTATAATGTCACGGCTGTTTAAGGGTAACAAGAGTATACACAGTAAAAAGAGCTACTGACCGGACCCAAACTAGGGAAGAGAAAGGGTGACCCCTGTCAGACCCTCAACACTCTCCCTATGCTGCTAAAGCACATGCCCGGATCCAAATGGTGGAACGAGGCATGCCCGCGTACCTTAGACTGATGAGCCCTGTAACCCCTACAATAGTGGAAGGGGCACGGCCTCCGATGCCCTGCACAGAATAAGGAGGGAACCGGGGCCACCTCAGATCCAGTCAGGAAATCACCAGGTACATAACAAAGTCTGCACACTTAGCTGATGGAGCTGCAGCCGTAGAGAAGACGGATCCAAGGACCGCTGGCAATATCCGGAGTGCTTGCAGCAGCAGAACACAGGTCCAGAGAACTAGTAGCTAAAGGAGTGAAGATACTCAAGGCAGAGCTACAACTGAAAGGAGAAATATAATCCACGCCCTGCAATAGGAGGAGGGGTGATTTAAAGGCAGAGAAATCAAACGCAGGAGAGACAGCTGAGAGTAAGACCTCATCACAGGGGCGGAGAAACAGAACAGTGAGAAAACCTCCAACCCTAAGTGACATCATCACAGGGGTGGAGACACAGAGCTTTGAGAACGTCTCAAAGCTCTGGTAGTGACACCAACTTGTTCATAGCTTCTCCCACCCAGCTAATTACATAGCCACTCCCCTATTACAGCTTCTAACCACGCCCAGTTAGTTTATGGCTCCTCCCACCCAGCTAGTTACATAAACTCACTCCTTTATCACTGCTCCTAACAACCCCCAGCTAGTTTATAGCTCCTCCCACCCAGCTAGTTATATAGACACTCCCCTATCACTGCCCCTAACCACACCTAGCTAGTTTATAGCTCCTCCCACCCAGCTAGTTACATAAACTCTCCCCTATCACTGCCCCTAACAACCCCCAGCTAGTTTATAACTCCTCCCACCCAGCTAGTTACATAGACATTTCCCTATCACTGCCCCTAACAACCCCCAGCTAGTTTATATCTCCTTCCACCCAGCTAGTTACATAGACACTCCCCTATCACTGCCCCTAACAACACCCAGCTAGTTTATAGCTCCTCCCACCCAGCTAGTTACATAGACACTCCCCTATCACTGCCCCTAACAACCCCCAGCTAGTTTATATCTCCTCCCACCCAGCTAGTTACATAGACACTCCCCTATCACTGCCCCTAACAGCACCCAGCTAGTTTATAGCTCCTCCCACCCAGCTAGTTACATAGACACTCCCCCTAACCACACCTAGCTAGTTTATAGCTCCTCCCACCCATCTAGTTACATAGACACTCCCCTATCACTGCCCCTAACTACACCTAGCTAGTTTATAGCTCCTCCCACCCAGCTAGTTACATAGACACTCCCCTATCACTCCCCATAACCACACCTAGCTAGTTTATAGCTCCTCCCACCCATCTAGTTGCAAAGACACTTCCCTATCACTCCCCCTAACCACACCTAGCTAATGTATAACTCCTCCCACCCAGCTAATTGCATAGACACTCCTCTATCACTCCCCCTAATCACACCTAGCTAGTTTATAGCTCCTCCCACCCAGCTAGTTACATAGACACTCCCCCTAACCACACCTAGCTAGTTTATAGCTCCTCCCACCCATCTAGTTATATAGACACTCCCCTATCACTGCCCCTAACCACACCTAGCTAGTTTATAGCTCCTCCCACCCAGCTAGTTACATAGACACTCCCCTATCACTCCCCCTAACCACACCTAGCTAGTTTATAGCTCCTCCCACCCAGCTAGTTGCAAAGACACTTCCCTATCACTCCCCCTAACCACACCTAGCTAATGTATAGCTCCTCCCACCCAGCTAATTGCATAGACACTCCTCTATCACTCTCCCTAATCACACCTAGCTAGTTTATAGCTCCTCCCACCCAGCTAGTTGCATAGCCACTCCCCTATCACTGCCCCTAACCACACCTAGCTAGTTTATGGGCTCCTCCCACCCAGCTAGTTTCATAGACACTCCTCTATCACTGCCCCGCCTATGGACATGGCATCACAGGAAATACAAAATAGCTGCATAGACAACAGCCCAGAACATAAGATAGGAATAATAAAGGTAAAAGAAAAACATTACAAAATTACAGCGACCTTTATAAATTATCAATTTTAAGGGTATTGATGCAAACTGGAAAACCCTTTAAGGCAAGTGGGGCAACAGGGGGGTCAATAGTGATCAGTGCACTAGTAAAGGGCAGTGTCTTTGTATACTGATGAAGCAGCGGTTTTGTGTGACTACCTAATGCCGTCCGATAGGGTTACCCTGAGATAATACCGGTAAGGATGCGTTCACACACATGTACTTAGCAAATCCATTGTGATTTTTACAGCATCCGTAGTTCGAAATTGGATTTCTGCTACAGATTTGCAGTTCCTAAAAAAAATCCCAAAAATCTAATAAATGGATTTTCGGATTCCAAAATCTGCGCCGCGGTAATTATTCTGCACCAACTTTTCCCGGTACAAGTGAATGGGGCATAAAATATCGCATTCATGTGTATCGTGGGTAGAAGGTTGTGGATGTTGCCGGGATCTTATCGTCATGATCTCCAAACTTTTGTAGAAGAAAAGGGACACAATCTGAGATCTTTGAAGACATTTTCCATCACACAGAATACACCTCACTGCAAATTTGGGGAAATCCTCACAAGATCTCCTGTGTGTGAATAGTCTCTGTGGTACTGGGCGTCCCTGCTGCGTCAAAGTAAGAGAATAGAAGCCAAGGATTGTGGCTCTGGTTTAGCATTGTCCTCAGAGTCCTCTGTTCCCAGCCCAGCCTTGCACAAGCTCACAAATTGCAGGCGAACATCTTTCTGCTGGACTTGGGGGGGGGGGGTGGAGAGAGCTGTGTGGCTGCACCCTCTAGTGGGAGGAGAACACTGACAAGGAGTTTAGGATGGGACTCTCAGTAACTTCCCAGCTGTTACAGAGTGTGATACTGACATGCAGAGCTGGATCTGCCTTCATGTGCCTCTCCACCTAGCAGCCCCCAGCACACCCCTCGCCCCCATTAGCCCCCTGTCACCCTGGCAATACCTCCACGCCACCTCTTTTATAGCCAGGAGCATGGAGGAGCCTTGCATTGCCCTGCCACCCCATCCCTTCTGAGAGAGCACAGGGGATTCTTGCAGGCAGCCACAAATAAGAACTTCTTTGCACTTGTTCAATGTGGAAAGAGGCTTTCTGAAGTTGTCACTTTACAGGGGGAACCATGTGGACCTCGGCTGGCATCCTGTGCTACTTGGTCGCGTGCGCGCTTTTGTGGCAGGAGATCCTGTGCAGGAGACTTCCAATGGATACTGGTCAATGTGGACTGCCCAAGTCGGTGAGTGAGATACCAAGTACTTCTGGAGTCCTCTTTAGAGTGCAAGCTCTTTTGCTCAATAGAGTCATTCGTCTTGTGTCCTCCTGAGTGTGTGAATTTTGAAACTGTCTATCTGTCTATCTACTAGCATACATGCAACTTTGTATATATTTTTATTTATTTATTTTATTATGTATGTATTATTTATGTTCATATATAAACATATCTATCTATCTGTCTCATATCTATCTATCAATTTATTATCTATTTATCTATCGATCTATCTATCTCATATCTATCTATCTATGTATCAATTTATTATCTATCTACGGTATCTATCTATCGATCTCATATCTATCTATCTATCTATCAATCTATTATCTATCTGTCTATGGTATCTATCTATCTCATATCAATTAACCTATCAATCTATTATGTATCTATCTATGAGATCTATCTATCTACGGTATCTATCTATTTCATATCTATCTATCTAGCTATATATCTATCTATCTATCTATCTATCTATCTACATATCTATCTCTCTTGTATCTGTCTATCTCATATCTATCTATCATCATCTATCTTGTAAATGCTATATTTAAATTAACTTTTTTTTCTCCTGAAAAATCCCCCCCCAAAAAAATGTGAATTATAGCCCAAAACACAATGAATCTTATGGGTTAAGACGTGCAATAACGATCCTACTGTTCTGTAGGAACTCATCAGTCTGGTTTAGGATGGGGGGCTGGGGTGGAAAGAAAGCTTTTGATTTAAATCCTATTTATCGGAATCTGCACTGAGAGGATTCAGTCCATTATTTGCGCACCCCATGGTGTCTCTGAACTGGGATTGACCGCTGGACAAGATGCTGCTTGCTGAGGAGATGTCTTTCTTGACGAGTGATAGGAAAATTACCATGTGTCACCTAAGCTGGCCTGATGATAAACATTTATTTGGGGCCTTAGAAGAATGATATGCTTGGTAGGGGACAGGACCCCTTTCCTAAAGTGATATTAAAAGGCAGGAACCTTCTACTTAAGAACTTTGAAAAACTTTGATTTAATGTTCTCCTTCTGTTTTTTTTAATTTATTTTAGCAAGAAGAGCTGAATTCTTTCCTATGGACAATCAAGAGGAATCCACCTGCTTATCTCTTTGGAACTATACACGTGCCTTATACCAGAGTATGGGATTTTATACCCCAGAACTCGAAGAAAGCATTTCAGGATAGTAACAATGTCTACTTTGAGCTGGACCTTACAGATCCTTACACCATCTCAGCTCTGGCCAGCTGTCAAATGCTTCCTCAGGGGGAGAATCTACAGGACGTTCTGCCCAAGGACCTGTACAGGAGACTTAAGAGGCACCTGGAGTATGTGAAGCTAATGATGCCCCATTGGATGACCCCAGACCAGAGGGGCAAAGGGCTCTACGCTGATTACCTTTTCAATGCCATCGCTGGCAACTGGGAGAGGAAGAGACCTGTATGGGTGATGCTCATGGTGAACTCTTTAACGGAGACAGATATAAGGTCTCGGGGCGTCCCAGTTCTGGATTTATATTTGGCACAAGAGGCTGACAGGATGAGGAAGAAAACTGGAGCTGTGGAGAGGGTAGAGGAGCAATGCCATCCACTTAACAGGCTCAACCTGTCCCAGGTAAGACCTTGAGTTTTTGATGTAAGTTAACAACATGGAGTTTTTTTCAGAAATAGGAGCTAGTGGCATCAATGAGGCATAAGTCACACTGTACCTCATGTCTCAGTGATATGCACTTTAGAATTGCTTACATTTTGGCTTGGGAACTATACGTAGACACCTATTAGTATTATATCTGGACAGTGCCCATAGCCTTACGATGGAGAACGATGACACCGAGGGGTAAAAATGTGGCATCTTGTATTTCATTACATCTTGACCATGGCATCTGATTAGGGCAACCCAGATGAGTGCATTGTGATGTTGCTAGGGTCATGAAGCAGACCTTTCCACAGGGCCGGAAAACCATGCGTTGATACTCTACAGGTAGCCATGGACTACCACAATGTGGACCACCAAAAGATGCATTTGATAAGACATACATGTCTGTTGAATTTAGATACTGAAGCGCTACAGTCAGGGGCGGAATGGAAACTTAAAGTGGCTCTGGAAAAAACACTAAAAGTGGCCCCGTTTTGTAGTCGGGTCCAAATCGATGGAAAGCAAGGGCCAGCAATACCATATTGTGGCACTATATACCGCCCCAACAGAGCCAAATACCATAGTCCATCACAAAATACTGCCAGCAGCACAAAATACATACCCAAAAACTTCCACTGGCCGGCTGCGAGGAGGGCTCAGGTGGCCCCCTGGGCATTGGCCCACCGGAAGATTCCCCATGTAAGGTCTATGGCCAGTCTGCCCCTGGCTACAGTGGTGTCCATTTACTTGCATCCCTTCAAAGGATTCACCTTCAGGTTGTCCCAGCCACAATGTCCAACTCCTGGGCAAGCTGCAATCAGTTGAAACTTGCCTACAGGTTTCCGTCAGGGACTATGAGACGCATAGTCTATGGGCAAAGATATGATGTGACATTGCAGCGGGGACTGATGGCAATGGCCAAATGACACTGGAGCGTATCCCAAAACTGAGAAGAACCCTTCATAAACTTCCAAAGAAAATCCACAGTAACTTTTTAATGGTGTCAAGAGCTTGTAAAATTTGCTGACACCAGAGACGTAACAAGGAATTAGCAGCTCATTATTACTGCCCCCATGTCCAGCTCCAGGAGTGCTGGCAGTACTAGGTGTCCACTTCGGCCAAGTCACGAACGAACACAGGAAAAATAGAACAACGCCCAGGCCTGACCTTATCACGTGTGACACAATACACACATGTTTCAGCAATCTGGCTTTTATCATTGCACATGAATGGGAATTCTCATTAGCAGAAATCTTACTCCATTGATTCCCATTCAAAGAGTTTAGAATTGGGTGAGCGTCCCTTTTCGGGGTTATCAGAGATGATTAAGCATTCTCTCCATCAGCGTCGGGTGGTCGCAGGTTGCCATCAACCTTATTCTTCTAAGAAGGTGTTTGCAGAATTGTTTGAGTTTTACTGGGGGAGGACGATGTCTGTAGGGTCCTGGTGTTTGCTTCTCTCCACATTGAAACACAGGGGCCCGATGATGCATAAAGGGGTCTTCTGGATTTACTGAATACATATGAAAAATAGGAGAAAAAGAGAGAGAGAGAGAAAGACAGAGAGAGAAAGAAAGAAAGAAAAAGAGAGAAAGAAAGAAAGAGGGAGGGAGAAAGAAAGAAAGAGAGAGAGAGAAAGAAAAAGAAAGAGAGAAAGAAAGAAACAAAGAGAGAAAGAAAGAAAGAAAGAAAGAAAGAAAGAAAGAAAAAGAGAGAGAGAGGAAGAGTGAGAAAGAAAGAAAGAAAGAGAAAGAAAGATAAAGAAAGAGAGAGAAATGAAGAAAGAGGGAGAGAGAAAGGGAGAAAGAAAAAGAAAGAAAGAAACGAAAGAAAGAAAGAGAAAGAGAAAGAAAGAAAGAAAGAAGAAAGAAAGAAAGAAAGAGAGAAAGAAAGAAAGAAAGAGAAAAGTAAAAGGGAAAAGGAGAAAGAAAGAAAAAGAGAAAGAGAGAAAGAAAGAAAGAAAGAAAGAAAGAAAGAAAGAAAGAAAGAAAAAAAGAGAGAGAAAGAAAGAAAACTGTAACTGAATATTAATAGTGTATTATATATGGGATAATGTATCCTCTGGTGTGAATTATATGGCTGTTGTAAACCATGGGGTTAGGCGATCATATGCTTGAAACATACAAGGTTGCTTTTTACAGCTCTTTGTAAAT
This sequence comes from Bufo gargarizans, assembly GCF_014858855.1. Taxonomy (NCBI): domain Eukaryota; kingdom Metazoa; phylum Chordata; class Amphibia; order Anura; family Bufonidae; genus Bufo; species Bufo gargarizans. The sequence goes on from NC_058086.1 coordinate 31,580,885, forward strand.
CCAGGTAAATAATTTACAGATGGAAGTGGGATATGAGATAGATAGATGGATATAGTATTAAAATAGTTTTTCCACTGACAGATATTTGTGACCCATTAATGAAGGATCAGTGTGTGATTGGTTGGGTCTTACTGCTCCTTTTTTATTGTACTCTGTTACAATGTATCATATTCTTTTCAGCCGTTTCTCAGTTATATCTATATATCTATTTCTAGGAAAGCTGGGTGACAATCGATATCACTGCTATCCTAAGTGGTGTCAGCTTCTGAATGGCTCATGTGTCTAGTGAGGATAATGGGGGGGGGGGGCTGTATCTCTGCTTGCTGTGCCTCTTTAAAACATCTGTCGCCGCTCTGCATCGTAGTTTTGCTGCGGTTTTCTCCTTTGACTTCAATGGGAAATCTGCTGAAACATCTTTGAGGCTTTTGGCACTGAGTCATTCCCGATTCAATGTTTTCCAGGTCCCCTGTGTAAAGTGTGTTATCATGGGGCACCGGGCGGGTTGTATGTTTATCCGCAGCCTACACGTGCTGGATGCAATATACATCTGGGCTCCAACAACAATACTCGCCCGCAGACAAGTTTACAAATTCTCTGTCACAAGTAGACAAACTGCAAACACAGTAACACTGCACAAAGCGCAAGGCTGCGCCGGGGGCGAGGGATAGTCAGAGGGGCAGACATCGGTTCCTCAGTTATTCCTCCATATTTATTAATAACTTAAAATCTGTATATTATATAGCGCTGAAATACTCTGCATCGCTGTACCGACATCAACCCCACTCATTTCACACACCCATCACTGGAGAGAACGGTTTCCCTTTAGAAAAAAAATAAAATCTTCGCTTTATCAAAATGATTAGGCTGAATTCACACACAGCGGATTTCTTTCAGAAATGTCTTCATCTGCCCAACTCTTATAAATGGGGGTTTTACAAAAATATCCACGTGCGGCAGAAACAGCGCCATTAGTCTCAGTGGAGGTAAAATACGAACATTATTCCTAACATGAAACTACATTTGGAGCCACCTTAAATAATAAAGTTGAGCATTGCATAAATAGCAATTCCTAAAGATGATTTACAGCATTAAGATATGGAGTTATTCTAAGCATTACTCCCAAAACTGCCAGGGTTACACGGATGCGATTTTTATTGCAGCATTACCTATAATATTACTGAATACGCTATTATGGAATTGCTACTTATGCAATTTCTTTAGATATTTTTTAAGGTGGCAACAAGATAAAAAATTTACTTTCGAAAATCAAAGCGGAAGGGAAATTTGACTCTAAAGCAGCTGCAATTTTATCCACGTCATTTGGGAAATAACACAAGAAGAAAGGGTGTCATATTATTATTTTTTTGGGTGGTGTCACCTAATAGCTCGCGGGATTTGATCGCCCTCCGTACATCCGCGAAGACGTCGGACTGACAATTTTCTCCTCAGGTCACAAACTCTGTCACAGCCAAAGAAAAACACGACTGGCAGAAAACCAACGTTATTTGATACCGCCTGTCTGGATGTCGGTAATAGTGATCAGAGGGACGATTATTTACCCGCCATCCGCACGCCAATTATAATAATGGCCGCCCTGTCATAACTGCTTGTGATTGGATCTTTGGTTCCCGGTGACTTTGATTGACAGGTCAAGAACGCTCATCTGTGTGCATAATGTCACTGTGAGCATTCCTCAGGAGCGGCTTCGATAAAAGGGGAAGTATGGTAACCAGTTTAACGCTAGATGCCTTGCAGAAGGTGACGAGGAAATGTTCTGCGCAAACTTCCGATGGTCCGGCATCCAGGCGACCGTAACGAGATGTTCCAGACTATCAGCATTTCAATAAGGGCTCATGCACACCAACATATTTTCTTTCCGTGTCCGTTCCGTTTTTTTTTTTTTTGCGGACCGTATACGGAACCATTCATTTTAATGGCTCTTCAAAAAAAAAACGGAAGGTACTGCGTGTGCATTACGTTTCCGCATGTCCGTAGTTCCGTTCGACCAACGGATCTGCAATATGCGGATCTGCAATTTGCGGAACGGAACGGGCGGCCCATTGTAGAAATGCCTATTCTTGTCCGCAAAATGGACGAGAATAGGACATGTTATAGTTTTTTTTTGCGGGGTTACGGAACGGAGCAATGGATGCGGATAGCACACGGAGTGCTGTCCGCATCTTTTGCGGCCCCATTGAAGTGAATGGGTCTGCATCCGAGCCGCAAGAACGGCGGCTCGGATGCGGACCAAAACAACGGTCGTGTGCATGAGGCCTTAAAGAGGACCTCTCCTGACGTGACTACTTGCATTCCCTATGCAATGACAATTCCGGTGCATTTATTCCTCCATTATTCCTGCTATGAGTTTTATAACTGGGTGTTACCAGTGGGGGGGAGGGGGGGAGTCCCTGCACAGTTACCAGTGAGGGGGGGGGGGGGGTGTCCCTGCACAGTCACCAGTGGGGGGGGGGTCCCTGCACAGTTACCAGTGGGGGGGGGGGGAGTCCCTGCACAGTGGTACCATGTGGGGGGTGGGCCCTGCACAGTCACAGAGGGGGGGGGGTCCTGCACAGTCACCAGAGGGGGGGGGGGGGTCCCTGCACAGTCACCAGAGGGGGGGTGTCCCTGCACAGACTGGCACTAGCAGCACTGATTAGAAGAGTCAGACTGTGCAGGGCTTCACCTCCGACTGGTAACACCCAGTTGTACTTCTATTTCCAACTTCTAGGAGGAATAACAGAGGAATGGCACCGCATAAGGATACATGTTCCATCCAGAATTGCCTTTTCATGGGAAATAACATAATTTACTAAAATAGACATGTCAGGAGAGGTGACAGACCCTCTATAAGTTAGACATCTCGGCCCCTCGGCCTTGGCAAGGGTGTCCGGATACGGAACGGGGGCAGAGAAGTGACTCTAGGCAGTTGGGGAAGGAAAGGATAGCCGTTATCCGGAAGAACGTGTCTGACCCCCATGGGTGGCCATAAACTCCAAATACATAGATTCTGCTGCCCCCTCCGCACACATGAACACTCGGTCTGGCCGGGCATGCGTGTGTTCTCTATAGAAGGAGGGGAATATGGGAGGTGTAATAATTATCACCCATAAGAACTAAGGATTGGGCATGTTGATATTTTTTTCCTGACATCTACCGTCGAGGGAACGTCACACATTAGTCAGTCCTGACACCTAAGGGGGTCTGACAGCGCCCCATACAAATTAAACCGTAGGTGAATTGCGGGATCGATCTATGGAGCTCTGTACCTTGGACCGTGTTCACATGGTGGGTTTTTTTCTGCACCAGAATCCAATTTCAAGGGAAACCCGTGCTGTAGTTCATATGTCCTATTTATGGATCCTATGTCGCATAGACATGCAGTATGTGCCCAAACGATCTGTGGAGATAAGTGGCTGCCTCAGATTTCTGGCGCCACTTATCTCACGAGGAGAAGAAAAATCCTGTGGGATTTACGGAGGGTCTGCAGGGTAAGTCCAATCAATGGCTATGCTACGAATGAGATCCCAGGGGGGCCCGACCCAGCCCTGATTGGAGCACTGATGGGATTACCAGGGTGCTAATTGTGTTTTCCAGAAGAATAGGAGACTGTTCTCACACATCCCTGTACAATGGGCCGGTTTTCTCAATGGGTTAACCCTTGCAGCTCCAGAGGCTGAAACTCCCACCCGCTGTGATTGAGTTATCAGTAATTCAGGGACTTTCAGTACAGATTATTTGGCTTTTTGATGTCAGTTTGCCTCTCATCAGTATCTGCCGCGCAGATGTGCGAACCTGATTTGGACCCAAATGGTGCATCCCAGGTCCTGTGAATATTATCAGGACTTGTCAACAGAGGTCAGCAGCCCTGCTGTGTCCAGCAAGGGGTCGGTGGCCGCAGAGATAATAAAGTCTTCTATAAACCTTTTGATGTAGTTTATGAAATATTTGTAGTTTACTGGTACAGTATACAGATGTAGCAGAGCTGAGTATGTCATTGAACTGGTGTTTTAAGCCTAAGGTTGGGGCTACATGGCGGTCTTGGCTGCGACCATCAATCGTTGTCTTCTATAAATCCTTCAATATCGTTATGCAACATGTATAGTTTACTGGTATAGGTACAGTATACAGATGTAGCAGTGCTGAATCTGTCATTGAAATGGTGTTATATGCATAAGGCTGGGGCTACGTGGCAATCTTGACTGCGAACAATTATCAGCCGCACAGCCATTAAACTGAATGCCGTTGGAGCATGACTTAATGCAAGTTGCTGTGACCACGGCCCCAAAATCACAAAAAAGTGTTGTGTTTTTTTTTTGCGATTCTGGGGTCTCTGCAACTAGCAAGTTTGACAACCTCATTTAGTTCAATGGCTGCCCTGCTACATCCAAGGAAAGTTATTTTGTGCCTTTCTATTGTTCTTTATTTTTATTTTTTTTATAGACCGTGTTCAAGAGTGAAGGGTGTCTCAGCAATGTCCCTCTCACTGCAGTAAAGTCTATCAGCCTTTAACAGCCAATACCTTACTGACTGACTCCAATGCTCGGCCATGCAGATTCTGGACCTTCTAGTTCTTTCCTTTCTCTTTTTCTGGAGAACTGTGCAGTAGAGATGGCTTTCTCTCTGTGGATCCCTCAGAGATAGTGATTCTCAGGAGTTCAGGCCTAGTCCTCTGAGGAGTGAGCACATCTAGCTTCCTCTCACTTCCTCCTCTAGCAAATTACTCACTGAGCTAGGGGCGGACCTAAGTCCAACACCTAACTTCTCACACAAGGGCAAGATTTTTAACCCCGACTGATCCATAAAGTAATATGCTGGTACAAGGCATAAACGTATGAAATGACATCAAATAGCATTACATAACAAAAACAATTCGCAAGTGCCCTACTCTGGGGTACGGCAAATTATTCCCTGGTCCTGGGTTTCCAAGCATCAGAGACTATCCTGAGGAGAGTGGGCATTTTCCCCTTTTGACTTCCCTCTAGTCCGGCGCAGGCTTCCTTTGGTAGATATTCCTTCATTTCCTCAAATCTGGCACCGTACCTGCACCGTTGACGTTTCAACTTTTCGTAGACTCATCATGGCTTTTCTCAGAAATGTATGAGGCGGCCAATGGTCCCCTGCCTAAAATGTTATGGCTGACCTCCGTAAACCCATCCAAACACTTTTCTCACTTTTAAGTCATGAGTCGCGTTACATTAAATCAGGACTTTAGCAGAGTTTTTCTTTTAATAAGGCAAAAATCGGTGTCACGTTATATTACCGCCGTTTCCTACACCGCTATATTCTTTTCACCTCCAACAAAATGAATTTCCTTGCATAATATTTCTGCTTTTATCAGTTTCCCAGCCAAAGTAATTTAGCCGTGGCAGACATCCATTCTGTGAGCCCTTGGTGTAATTAAATATAACATTTTAAGATGACTCTGGCACCATTAATGTGTTCCTGACCTTACATTACTCTGTTACGCATTTTAAGCATTTGGGGGTTAACCCCTTAAGGACCCTGGGATTTTCCATTTTTGCGTTTTCGTTTTTCACTCCCCACCTTCCCATAGTCCTAACTTTTTTATTTTTCCATTCACATAACCTTATGAAGGCTTATTTTTTGCAGGACAAGATGTACTTTCTAATGGCACGATTTACGGTTGCATACCATGTAGTAGGGAGAGGGAAAAAAATTCCGAATGGGGTAGAATTGGGAAAAAATGCAATTCTGAAAAAGGTTTTTATTTTTTTACACTGTACACTATGCAGTAAAATTGACCTGGCATCTTCATTCTCCAGGTCAGTACAGTTCCAACGGTACCACACTCGTATAATTTTTCTTGTGTTTTAATAATTTTTCTTGTGTTTTAATACTGAAAAAAAAAATTCAACCTTTGAGGAAAAACTATTTTTTTTTCATAACCATATTCTAACCCCTATAACTTTTTTGTAGCTATGTGTAAGGGCTGTGTGAGGGCTCAATTTTTGTGGGACAATATGTTCTTTTCAGTGATACCAATTTTAAGTGTGTGCGACTTTTTGATCACTTTTTATGAAAAAAAATTATTGGGTAGTTAAAGTGACCAAAAATGGCAAATTGCCAATTTTTTTTTTTTCAGCTACGCCATTTGCCGTATGCTATTAATATTGTTATATTTTAATAGTATGGGCATTTTCACACGTGGCAATGCCTATGATGTTAATTTTTTTATTAGTTAAGTATTTTTATTTTAAGGAAAGGGGGGTGATTTGAACTATTTTTTTATTTTTATTTCTTTGTAAAAACTTTTTTTACTCCTTTTTATACTTTTTTTTAAGTCACCTTGGGTGACAATAACTGGCAATCATTTGATTGCTCATAGTATTCAGTGATGTCTAAATAGCCATCATTGAAGACTTAATTTGCACTATATCAATACAAGGCTGCCTCCTAGTGGCCTGTATTGATATATACATCTAATTGACTCTGAAGCCTGCTTGAGGCTTCGGTCAATTAGCGCAAGGAAACAGGTTCCCCGATCTCAGCCGGGGAAAGCTGTTACCGGACCGGAAGCGCACGACTTCCGGTTCCGGTCTGCGCAGATGCCGTGGTCACATTTGACTGCGGCATCTGAAGGGTAAGCCATGTTTAGGGAGCGGGCGCCATGACGTACAGCTACATCATGGGTCCTTAAAGGGACATATGTACTCTATACGGTATTATTTTAACTTTTTTTTAAAACTTTGTAGAATTCTATATGGAAATGTTCCCATAAAAACCTGAGGTTTCCTAGGGTGAATTACAGACACGGGGTGGCCTAAATCAAATACTGCTGTCCAAAAGTTACTGGAAAAAGTTCTGAAAACTCTTTATAGCCACTAGGTGTTGACTCAGAAGATGTTTCTTCCAGAGGGTATGATGTTCACCAAATATGCCATGCTCTGGGAACGCCCCCAAACAGCATGGGGACCACCTATTAATGGGTGGTGTTAACTAGGGATGAGCGAACCCGAACTGTATAGTTCGGGTTCGTACCGAATTTTGGGGTGTCCGTGACACGGACCCGAACCCGGACATTTTCGTAAAAGTCCGGGTTCGGGTTCGGTGTTCGTCGCTTTCTTCGCGCTTTTGTGACGCTTTCTTGGCGCTTTTTGAAAGGCTGCAAAGCAGCCAATCAACAAGCGTCATACTACTTGCCCCAAGAGGCCATCACAGCCATGCCTACTATTGGCATGGCTGTGATTGGCCAGAGCACCATGTGACCCAGCCTCTATTTAAGCTGGAGTCACATAGCGCCGCCCGTCACTCTGCTCTGATTAGCGTAGGGAGAGGTTGCGGCTGCGACAGTAGGGCGAGATTAGGCAGATTAACTCCTCCAAAGGACTTGATTAACTGATCGATCTGCAGCTGTGGATCATTGAGCTGCTGATCCTCAATTGCTCACTGTTTTTAGGCTGCACAGACCGTTTGTCAGTCTCATTTTTCTGGGGTGATCGGCGGCCATTTTGTGTCTTGTGGTGCGCCAGCACAAGCTGCGACCAAGTGCATTTAACCCTCAATGGTGTGGTTGTTTTTTGGCTAAAGCCTACATCAGGGTGAAGCTGTGACACCAAGTGCATTTAACCAGCAATAGTCTGTTCATTTTTTGGCCATATACAAAATCAGGGGCAAGCTGCGCCTGTCACCAAGTGCATTTAACCCTCAATGGTGTGGTTGTTTTTTGGCTAAAGCCTACATCAGGGTGAAGCTGTCACACCAAGTGCATTTAACCAGCAATAGTCTGTTCATTTTTTGGCCATATACAAAATCAGGGGCAAGCTGCGCCTGTCACCAAGTGCATTTAACCCTCAATGGTGTGGTTGTTTTTTGGCTAAAGCCTACATCAGGGTGAAGCTGTCACACCAAGTGCATTTAACCAGCAATAGTCTGTTCATTTTTTGGCCATATACAAAATCAGGGGCAAGCTGCGCCTGTCACCAAGTGCATTTAACCCTCAATGGTGTGGTTGTTTTTTGGCTAAAGCCTACATCAGGGTGAAGCTGTCACACCAAGTGCATTTAACCAGCAATAGTCTGTTCATTTTTTGGCCATATCCCAGTCTAATTCTGTCACTAAATCCATACCGGTCACCCAGCGCCTAAATACTAGGCCTCAAATTTATATCCAGCTAAATCTGTCCCTAGTGCTGTAGCTGGGCGAGTTATTTAGTGTCCGTTCAAGCACATTTCTTGTTCTGGGTTGAAATACAATTCCCAATTTAGCAATTTCATAATTTAGTGGTTCCTGCTATATCAGAGCTCTTTGAAATCTATCCCAAAAAGGGTATATAATATTGAAGGTGCACATAGGGTCATTCAGAGTAACTTCACACACACCCGCTACTGTGTATTTCCAAGTCTAATTCTGTCACTAAATCCATACCGGTGACCCAGCGCCTAAATACTAGGCCTCAAATTTAATTCCCTCTAAATCTCTCGTTACCCACCGCTGTACTGTTGTTGCTGGGCAAGATATTTAGTGTCCGTCAAAGCACATTTTTTGTTCTGGGTTGAAGTACAATTCCCAATTTAGCAATTTCATAATTTAGTGGTTTCTGCTATATCAGAGCTATTTGAAATCTATCCCAAAAAGGGTATATAATATTGAAGGTGCACATAGGGTCATTCAGAATAACTTCACACACACCCGCTACTGTGTATTTCCAAGTCTAATTCTGTCACTAAACCCATACCTGTCACCCAGCGCCTAAATACTAGGCCTCAAATTTAAATCCCTCTAAATCTCTCGTTACCGTTGTCCTGTTGTAGCTGGGAAAGTTATTTAGTGCCCGTCAAAGCACATTTTTTGTTCTGGGTTGAAGTACAATTCCCAATTTAGCAATTTCATAATTTAGTGGTTCCTGCTATATCAGAGCTATTTGAAATCTATCCCAAAAAGGGTATATAATATTGAAGGTGCACATAGGGTCATTCAGAATAACTTCACACACACCCGCTACTGTGTATTTCCAAGTCTAATTCTGTCACTAAATCCATACCGGTGACCCAGCGCCTAAATACTAGGCCTCAAATTTAATTCCCTCTAAATCTCTCGTTACCCACCGCTGTACTGTTGTTGCTGGGCAAGATATTTAGTGTCCGTCAAAGCACATTTTTTGTTCTGGGTTGAAGTACAATTCCCAATTTAGCAATTTCATAATTTAGTGGTTTCTGCTATATCAGAGCTATTTGAAATCTATCCCTAAAAGGGTATATAATATTGAAGGTGCACATAGGGTCATTCAGAATAACTTCACACACACCCGCTACTGTGTATTTCCAAGTCTAATTCTGTCACTAAACCCATACCTGTCACCCAGCGCCTAAATACTAGGCCTCAAATTTAAATCCCTCTAAATCTCTCGTTACCGTTGTCCTGTTGTAGCTGGGAAAGTTATTTAGTGCCCGTCAAAGCACATTTTTTGTTCTGGGTTGAAGTACAATTCCCAATTTAGCAATTTCATAATTTAGTGGTTCCTGCTATATCAGAGCTATTTGAAATCTATCCCAAAAAGGGTATATAATATTGAAGGTGCACATAGGGTCATTCAGAATAACTTCACACACACCCGCTACTGTGTATTTCCAAGTCTAATTCTGTCACTAAATCCATACCGGTGACCCAGCGCCTAAATACTAGGCCTCAAATTTAATTCCCTCTAAATCTCTCGTTACCCACCGGTGTACTGTTGTTGCTGGGCAAGATATTTAGTGTCCGTCAAAGCACATTTTTTGTTCTGGGTTGAAGTACAATTCCCAATTTAGCAATTTCATAATTTAGTGGTTTCTGCTATATCAGAGCTATTTGAAATCTATCCCTAAAAGGGTATATAATATTGAAGGTGCACATAGGGTCATTCAGAATAACTTCACACACACCCGCTACTGTGTATTTCCAAGTCTAATTCTGTCACTAAACCCATACCTGTCACCCAGCGCCTAAATACTAGGCCTCAAATTTAAATCCCTCTAAATCTCTCGTTACCGTTGTCCTGTTGTAGCTGGGAAAGTTATTTAGTGCCCGTCAAAGCACATTTTTTGTTCTGGGTTGAAGTACAATTCCCAATTTAGCAATTTCATAATTTAGTGGTTCCTGCTATATCAGAGCTATTTGAAATCTATCCCAAAAAGGGTATATAATATTGAAGGTGCACATTGGGTCATTCAGAATAACTTCACACACACGCTTCTGTGCATTTCCAAGTCTAATTCTGTCACTAAATCCATACCGGTGACCCAGCGCCTAAATACTAGGCCTCAAATTTAATTCCCTCTAAATCTCTCGTTACCCACCGCTGTACTGTTGTTGCTGGGCAAGATATTTAGTGTCCGTCAAAGCACATTTTTTGTTCTGGGTTGAAGTACAATTCCCAATTTAGCAATTTCATAATTTAGTGGTTTCTGCTATATCAGAGCTATTTGAAATCTATCCCTAAAAGGGTATATAATATTGAAGGTGCACATAGGGTCATTCAGAATAACTTCACACACACCCGCTACTGTGTATTTCCAAGTCTAATTCTGTCACTAAACCCATACCTGTCACCCAGCGCCTAAATACTAGGCCTCAAATTTAAATCCCTCTAAATCTCTCGTTACCGTTGTCCTGTTGTAGCTGGGAAAGTTATTTAGTGCCCGTCAAAGCACATTTTTTGTTCTGGGTTGAAGTACAATTCCCAATTTAGCAATTTCATAATTTAGTGGTTCCTGCTATATCAGAGCTATTTGAAATCTATCCCAAAAAGGGTATATAATATTGAAGGTGCACATTGGGTCATTCAGAATAACTTCACACACACGCTTCTGTGCATTTCCAAGTCTAATTCTGTCACTAAATCCATACCGGTGACCCAGCGCCTAAATACTAGGCCTCAAATTTAATTCCCTCTAAATCTCTCGTTACCCACCGCTGTACTGTTGTTGCTGGGCAAGATATTTAGTGTCCGTCAAAGCACATTTTTTGTTCTGGGTTGAAGTACAATTCCCAATTTAGCAATTTCATAATTTAGTGGTTTCTGCTATATCAGAGCTATTTGAAATCTATCCCTAAAAGGGTATATAATATTGAAGGTGCACATAGGGTCATTCAGAATAACTTCACACACACCCGCTACTGTGTATTTCCAAGTCTAATTCTGTCACTAAATCCATACCGGTGACCCAGCGCCTAAATACTAGGCCTCAAATTTAATTCCCTCTAAATCTCTCGTTACCCACCGTTGTACTGTTGTTGCTGGGCAAGATATTTAGTGTCCGTCAAAGCACATTTTTTGTTCTGGGTTGAAGTACAATTCCCAATTTAGCAATTTCATAATTTAGTGGTTTCTGCTATATCAGAGCTATTTGAAATCTATCCCTAAAAGGGTATATAATATTGAAGGTGCACATTGGGTCATTCAGAATAACTTCACACACACACGCTTCTGTGCATTTCCAAGTCTAATTCTGTCACTAAATCCATACCGGTCACCCAGCGCCTAAATACTAGGCCTCAAATTTATATCCCGCTGAATTTGAATACAATACATTGGGCCAAATAATATATTTGTTGTTGTGGTGAACCATAACAATGAGAAAAACATCTAGTAAGGGACGCGGACGTGGACATGGTCGTGGTGGTGTTAGTGGACCCTCTGGTGCTGGGAGAGGACGTGGCCGTTCTGCCACATCCACACGTCCTAGTGTACCAACTACCTCAGGTCCCAGTAGCCGCCAGAATTTACAGCGATATATGGTGGGGCCCAATGCCGTTCTAAGGATGGTAAGGCCTGAGCAGGTACAGGCATTAGTCAATTGGGTGGCCGACAGTGGATCCAGCACGTTCACATTATCTCCCACCCAGTCTTCTGCAGAAAGCGCACAGATGGCGCCTGAAAACCAACCCCATCAGTCTGTCACATCACCCCCATGCATACCAGGGAAACTGTCTCAGCCTCAAGTTATGCAGCAGTCTCTTATGCTGTTTGAAGACTCCGCTGGCAGGGTTTCCCAAGGGCATCCACCTAGCCCTTCCCCAGCGGTGAAAGACATAGAATGCACTGACGCACAACCACTTATGTTTCCTGATGATGAGGACATGGGAATACCACCTCAGCATGTCTCTGATGATGACGAAACACAGGTGCCAACTGCTGCGTCTTTCTGCAGTGTGCAGACTGAACAGGAGGTCAGGGATCAAGACTGGGTGGAAGACGATGCAGGGGACGATGAGGTCCTAGACCCCACATGGAATGAAGGTCGTGCCACTGACTTTCACAGTTCGGAGGAAGAGGCAGTGGTGAGACCGAGCCAACAGCGTAGCAAAAGAGGGAGCAGTGGGCAAAAGCAGAACACCCGCCGCCAAGAGACTCCGCCTGCTACTGACCGCCGCCATCTGGGACCGAGCACCCCAAAGGCAGCTTCAAGGAGTTCCCTGGCATGGCACTTCTTCAAACAATGTGCTGACGACAAGACCCGAGTGGTTTGCACGCTGTGCCATCAGAGCCTGAAGCGAGGCATTAACGTTCTGAACCTGAGCACAACCTGCATGACCAGGCACCTGCATGCAAAGCATGAACTGCAGTGGAGTAAACACCTTAAAACCAAGGAAGTCACTCAGGCTCCCCCTGCTACCTCTTCTGCTGCTGCCGCCTCGGCCTATTCTGCTGCTGCCGCCTCGGCCTCTTCCTCCGCCTCTGGAGGAACGTTGGCACCTGCCGCCCAGCAAACAGGGGATGTACCACCAACACCACCACCACCACCTCCGTCACCAAGCGTCTCAACCATGTCACACGCCAGCGTTCAGCTCTCCATCTCACAAACATTTGATAGAAAGCGTAAATTCCCACCTAGCCACCCTCGATCCCTGGCCCTGAATGCCAGCATTTCTAAACTACTGGCCTATGAAATGCTGTCATTTAGGCTGGTGGACACAGACAGCTTCAAAGAGCTCATGTCGCTTGCTGTCCCACAGTATGTTGTTCCCAGCCGGCACTACTTCTCCAAGAGAGCCGTGCCTTCCCTGCACAACCAAGTATCCGATAAAATCAAGTGTGCACTGCGCAACGCCATCTGTAGCAAGGTCCACCTAACCACAGATACGTGGACCAGTAAGCACGGCCAGGGACGCTATATCTCCCTAACTGCACACTGGGTAAATGTAGTGGCAGCTGGGCCCCAGGCGGAGAGCTGTTTGGCGCACGTCCTTCCGCCGCCAAGGATCGCAGGGCAACATTCTTTGCCTCCTGTTGCCACCTCCTCCTTCTCGGCTTCCTCCTCCTCTTCTTCCACCTGCTCATCCAGTCAGCCACACACCTTCACCACCAACTTCAGCACAGCCCGGGGTAAACGTCAGCAGGCCATTCTGAAACTCATATGTTTGGGGGACAGGCCCCACACCGCACAGGAGTTGTGGCGGGGTATAGAACAACAGACCGACGAGTGGTTGCTGCCGGTGAGCCTCAAGCCCGGCCTGGTGGTGTGTGATAATGGGCGAAATCTCGTTGCAGCTCTGGGACTAGCCAATTTGACGCACATCCCTTGCTTGGCGCATGTGCTGAATTTGGTGGTGCAGAAGTTCATTCACAACTACCCCGACATGTCAGAGCTGCTGCATAAAGTGCGGGCCGTCTGTTCGCGCTTCCGGCGTTCACATCCTGCTGCTGCTCGCCTGTCTGCGCTACAGCGTAACTTCGGCCTTCCCGCTCACCGCCTCATATGCGACGTGCCCACCAGGTGGAACTCCACCTTGCACATGCTGGACAGACTGTGCGAGCAGCAGCAGGCCATAGTGGAGTTTCAGCTGCAGCACGCACGGGTCAGTCGCACTACAGAACAGCACCACTTCACCACCAATGACTGGGCCTCCATGCGAGACCTGTGTGCCCTGTTGCGCTGTTTCGAGTACTCCACCAACATGGCCAGTGGCGATGACACCGTTATCAGCGTTACAATACCACTTCTATGTCTCCTTGAGAAAACACTTAGGGCGATGATGGAAGAGGAGGTGGCCCAGGAGGAGGAGGAGGAGGAGGAGGAAGAGGGGTCATTTTTAGCACTTTCAGGCCAGTCTCTTCGAAGTGACTCAGAGGGAGGTTTTTGGCAACAGCAGAGGCCAGGTACAAATGTGGCCAGCCAGGGCCCACTACTGGAGGACGAGGAGGACGAGGATGAGGAGGAGGTGGAGGAGGATGAGGATGAAGCATGGTCACAGCGGGGTGGCACCCAACGCAGCTCGGGTCCATCACTGGTGCGTGGCTGGGGGGAAAGGCAGGACGATGACGATACGCCTCCCACAGAGGACAGCTTGTCCTTATCCCTGGGCAGCCTGGCACACATGAGCGACTACATGCTGCAGTGCCTGCGCAACGACAGCAGAGTTGCCCACATTTTAACCTGTGCGGACTACTGGGTTGCCACCCTGCTGGATCCACGCTACAAAGACAATGTGCCCACCTTACTTCCTGCACTGGAGCGTGATAGGAAGATGCGCGAGTACAAGCGCACGTTGGTAGACACGCTACTGAGAGCATTCCCAAATGTCACAGGGGAACAAGTGGAAGCCCAAGGCCAAGGCAGAGGAGGAGCAAGAGGTCGCCAAGGCAGCTGTGTCACGGCCAGCTCCTCTGAGGGCAGGGTTAGCATGGCAGAGATGTGGAAAACTTTTGTCAACACGCCACAGCTAACTGCACCACCACCTGATACGCAACGTGTTAGCAGGAGGCAACATTTCACTAACATGGTGGAACAGTACGTGTGCACACCCCTCCACGTACTGACTGATGGTTCGGCCCCATTCAACTTCTGGGTCTCTAAATTGTCCACGTGGCCAGAGCTAGCCTTTTATGCCTTGGAGGTGCTGGCCTGCCCGGCAGCCAGCGTTTTGTCTGAACGTGTATTCAGCACGGCAGGGGGCGTCATTACAGACAAACGCAGCCGCCTGTCTACAGCCAATGTGGACAAGCTGACGTTCATAAAAATGAACCAGGCATGGATCCCACAGGACCTGTCCGTCCCTTGTCCAGATTAGACATTAACTACCTCCCCATAACCATATATTATTGGACTCCAGGGCACTTCCTCATTCAATCCTATTTTTATTTTCATTTTACCATTATATTGCGAGGCTACCCAAAGTTGAATGAACCTCTCCTCTGCCTGTGTGCTAGGCCTAAATATATGCCAATGGACTGTTGCAGTGGTGGGTGACGTGAAGCCTCATTCTCTGCTATGACATGCAGACTGATTCTCTGCTGACATGAAGCCAGATCCTCTGTTACGGGAGCTCTCTCCTCTGCCTGGGTGCTGGGCCTAAATTTATGACAATTGACTGTTGCAGTGGTGGGTGACGTGAAGCCTGATTCTCTGCTATGATATGAAGACTGATTCTCTGCTGACATGAAGCCAGATTGTCTGTTACGGGACCTTTCTCCTCTGCCTGGGTTCTGGGCCTAAATTTATGAAAATTGACTCTTACAGTGGTGGGTGACGTGAAGCCTGATTCTCTGCTATGATATGAAGACTGATTCTCTGCTGACATGAAGCCAGATTCTCTGTTACGGGACCTCTCTCCTCTGCCTGGGTGCTGGGCCTAAATTTATGACAATGGACTGTTGCAGTGGTGGCTGACGTGAAGCCTGATTCTCTGCTATGACATGCAGACTGATTCTCTGCTGTCATGAAGCCAGATTGTCTGTTACGGGACCTCTCTGCTCTGCCTGTGTGCTAGGCCTAAATATATGCCAATGGACTGTTGCAGTGGTGGCTGACGTGAAGCCTCATTCTCTGCTATGACATGCAGACTGATTCTCTGCTGTCATGAAGCCAGATTGTCTGTTACGGGACCTCTCTGCTCTGCCTGTGTGCTAGGCCTAAATATATGCCAATGGACTGTTGCAGTGGTGGGTGACGTGAAGCCTCATTCTCTGCTATGACATGCAGACTGATTCTCTGCTGACATGAAGCCAGATTGTCTGTTACGGGACCTCTCTGCTCTGCCTGTGTGCTAGGCCTAAATATATGCCAATGGACTGTTGCAGTGGTGGGTGACGTGAAGCCTCATTCTCTGCTATGACATGCAGACTGATTCTCTGCTGACATGAAGCCAGATTGTCTGTTACGGGACCTCTCTGCTCTGCCTGTGTGCTAGGCCTAAATATATGCCAATGGACTGTTGCAGTGGTGGGTGACGTGAAGCCTCATTCTCTGCTATGACATGCAGACTGATTCTCTGCTGACATGAAGCCAGATTGTCTGTTACGGGACCTCTCTGCTCTGCCTGTGTGCTAGGCCTAAATATATGCCAATGGACTGTTGCAGTGGTGGGTGACGTGAAGCCTCATTCTCTGCTATGACATGCAGACTGATTCTCTGCTGACATGAAGCCAGATTGTCTGTTACGGGACCTCTCTGCTCTGCCTGTGTGCTAGGCCTAAATATATGCCAATGGACTGTTGCAGTGGTGGGTGACGTGAAGCCTCATTCTCTGCTATGACATGCAGACTGATTCTCTGCTGACATGAAGCCAGATCCTCTGTTACGGGAGCTCTCTCCTCTGCCTGGGTGCTGGGCCTAAATTTATGACAATTGACTGTTGCAGTGGTGGGTGACGTGAAGCCTGATTCTCTGCTATGATATGAAGACTGATTCTCTGCTGACATGAAGCCAGATTGTCTGTTACGGGACCTTTCTCCTCTGCCTGGGTTCTGGGCCTAAATTTATGAAAATTGACTCTTACAGTGGTGGGTGACGTGAAGCCTGATTCTCTGCTATGATATGAAGACTGATTCTCTGCTGACATGAAGCCAGATTCTCTGTTACGGGACCTCTCTCCTCTGCCTGGGTGCTGGGTAGTGTTGAGCGCGAATATTCGAAAAGCAAATTTTTTTCGCGAATATCGCAACTTCGCGATTTCGCGAATATTTCGAATATAGTGCTATATATTCGTAAAAACGAATATTCGTTTTTTGTTTCCCCCCCCCCCCCACAAAATTACAGTACACATATAATTGATTGTTTCCCAAAGGTCCAACAGCTCAGATCTTACTCACATTGCCTAGAAAGTGATTGAGGCGCGAATCTTCGTAAGGCGATTTTATTAGCGCACATGCGAATATCGGCACGTCCCAGAACAGAGGCAAAGGGCTTTGCATTCATACATTAGTGAATTGAGTTGCGAATCTTCGTAAGGCGATTTTATTAGCGCACATGCGAATATCTACACTTGTCCCAGAACAGAGGCAAAGGGCTTTGCATTCATACATTAGTGATTGAATTGAGCTGCGAATCTTCGTAAGGCGATTTTATTAACGCAAATGCAAATATCTACACTTGTCCCCAGAACAGAGAGGCAAAGGCCTGTGCATTCATATAGTATAGCACCATATTCGCGAATACGTAGAACTTCGTAAAATTCGATTTACGAATATTCGTATTTTTTATTTTACTTTCCACCTTACAGATTACATTGATCTGTACTCTGTCAACTACTGTCATCACCCCCCACTGTATCTCGATTGATTCCCAAAAGTCTCACATTCCCTAGAAAGTGATTGAGGTGCGAATCTTCGTAAGGCGATTTTATTAGCGCACATGCGAATATCTACACTTGTCCCAGAACAGAGGCAAAGGGCATTGCATTCATACATTAGTGATTGAATTGAGTTGCGAATCTTCGTAAGGCGATTTCATTAGCGCACATGTGAATTTTGCATAGCATATGTATTATGCGATAATTCGAATTATCGCATATGCGAAATAATAACGAATTTGAATAATCGCGAATATTTTACGAATATTCTTTCGAATATTCACAAAATTTCGCGAATTCGAATATGGGACATGCCGCTCAACACTAGTGCTGGGCCTAAATTTATGACAATGGACTGTTGCAGTGGTGGGTGACGTGAAGCCTGATTCTCTGCTATGACATGCAGACTGATTCTCTGCTGACATGAAGCCAGATTGTCTGTTACGGGACCTCTCTCCTCTGCCTGGGTGCTGGGCCTAAATATATGCCAATGGACTGTTGCAGTGGTGGCTGACGTGAAGCCTCATTCTCTGCTATGACATGCAGACTAATTCTCTGCTGACATGAAGACAGATTCTCTGTTACGGGACCTCTCTCCTCTGCCTGGGTGCCGGGGCCTAAATATCTGAGAATGGACTGTTCCAGTGGTGGCTGACGTGAAGCCTCATTCTCTGCTATGACATGCAGACTAATTCTCTGCTGACATGAAGACAGATTCTCTGTTACGGGACCTCCCTCCTCTGCCTGGGTGCTGGGCCTAAATATATGCCAATGGACTGTTGCAGTGGTGGCTGACGTGAAGCCTCATTCTCTGCTATGACATGCAGACTAATTCTCTGCTGACATGAAGACAGATTCTCTGTTACGGGACCTCCCTCCTCTGCCTGGGTGCTGGGCCTAAATATATGCCAATGGACTGTTGCAGTGGTGGCTGACGTGAAGCCTCATTCTCTGCTATGACATGCAGACTAATTCTCTGCTGACATGAAGACAGATTCTCTGTTACGGGACCTCTCTCCTCTGCCTGGGTGCCGGGGCCTAAATATCTGAGAATGGACTGTTCCAGTGGTGGGTGACGGGAAGCCAGATTCTCTGCTATGGAACCTCTCTCCAATTGATTTTGGTTAATTTTTATTTATTTAATTTTTATTTTAATTCATTTCCCTATCCACATTTGTTTGCAGGGGATTTACCTACATGTTGCTGCCTTTTGCAGCCCTCTAGCTCTTTCCTGGGCTGTTTTACAGCCTTTTTAGTGCCGAAAAGTTCGGGTCCCCATTGACTTCAATGGGGTTCGGGTTCGGGACGAAGTTCGGATCGGGTTCGGATCCCGAACCCGAACATTTCCGGGATGTTCGGCCGAACTTCTCGAACCCGAACATCCAGGTGTTCGCTCAACTCTAGTGTTAACTTAAGTCCCACCCATTTTGAGTTGGGCCAGCCTGAATTTGTAGGGACAGTCGCTGCAAATTCGGAACTGTTGGTAACTATGAGGAGGATTTATCAAAAAATAGAATAATCAGATCCCAGTTCTCCTTTTTCAGAGCTGCAACCTGATTGGTTACCATGAGGAACTTCTCGACCAGTTTTGATACTTGTCCCTCAAGGAGGCCAAGGATCTATTGCTAGGACGTGTCAAGGATTGCACCAAAATTTGATTGTGAAGCTTTTTGGACAGAAAAGGTTGAAGGGCTTCTCTAATTCAGTCTCCAATGTCTAATCTAAGGGATATTTTCATATATTCGCCACTTGAGGTTCTCCAGATCTAAGAAGCCTTTTGAAGCTAACCCTGGAGAGAAGACACTTTGAGATGTACTCACCCTTCCGTCGCTCCACCAATTCTGCACCGTCATGGCGAGACTGGCTCTTCCTCCGACCGGATGTGCTCCTCTTTCTTCCTGTTTAGCTGTATTGTGTAGATGTAGCTGAACAGGAAGAAAGTGGACCACATCCGGTCATGTCTCCAGAGGAAGAGCCCGCAGCCAGTCTGGTGGTCATGTCGTGGAATCGGCGAAGTGACGGAAGAGACGGTTCCGCTCAAAGTGTCCTTTCTCTAAAGGTTAGCGGAAAGAGGTATTTTAGGCACACTCCTGGAGAACCCCTTTGATGTATTTTTTTTCTTTCAAATTCATAGATGTGGGTTGTAAATCCATCAACTTGTAAGTGAGAGAGCGGACTAGTAGGAAACTGGAAATCACCGACCACATGGTTCCCATTCTCGGATCATTACAGCTGTCATTTATATCATGCCAGGCACAGAAACTAAAGGTGCCGGGGATGTAGTGATAATCTGGAGGCGTCACTTCTGTCAGTAGCAAACCACTGGGGAAACGTGGTCACAAGTGAGGACCTCATCAGCGGCTCTCACAATGTGATGAAAGGGCTATAACAGCTAAAGTTTAGCTTGGTTTGGTTGATATGAGCTGATTTTCATATTTAGACTCATTGAAAAAGACCTACAGGAGAACATTATTTAAAGGGGCACTGCTGACAGAAAGGGTATTTTTTCATTTAATATGTATAGAAAACATTTTTAGAATTTTGGGCTATATTTCCTTGATTTCAACAGTACTATGCCACTGACTTTTAAGTAGAAATGATTGTCTTTCTGTAGCAGCCAGCACAAATGATAAGACCTCTTATATAGATAGGTAATCCATTATCAGTTTACAGCTGTTGTGAGGGGAAGATGTTATCTGAAGGGTAGTTGTCATGATAATAGCAGATGTAGAATTAGGGTGATAGTATGACAGCTCCTTTTTTCATTTCATTGACCAAGATATAGATGTCAAGAGAAGAGCTGTTAGGTCTGTGGTCCATGCCCGCCCCCCCCCCCACCCCCTTTCTGTCCCCTGCGGGCATGGACGTCGCATCATGTCGTCTGGTATACAGGTCAACAGCGTTCTCTTCATGCTGCTGTTTCCATGCTCCTTAGGGCAAGCATGCTGACCTCCAACCTCATAAAGGGCCAGTGTGCAAGCTCCCACATCCTTCCCCAGCCAATGGCTAAATGGTCCTTGGGTATTTAAGGCACCCTCTCTAAGCATAGGGTGCCTGAGCATTAGGTTCCTTGGTGACCAGCGAAGGTGTTTGATAGTCTAGTGCTGTTGAGATTCACTAACGTTTATCCTGCGTTATTTTCTGCCCATGTCCCTGCTGTGCTCCAAGTTGTGTTTCCATCTTGCCTGTTTGCTCCTACACTTTTAAGCCCAAGTCCAGTTGGTGTTTAGGCTAACTCAGTCTGTCTTCTCTGTTTGTGCTCCAGTCAAGTTCCCAGCCTGCCTGCCTTGTGTGTGCCTCACTACTACCCCGACCGTAAGTCTTTCTTATATGTATGTTAACTGTGTGCTGCCTGGATCTCTAAAACCAGCATGCAAGCCTTGGTGCCTTTTCAGACTGTACCTGCGGTTTTCCTGCATTTTTGGTGCGTTTTCTATATCCAGAGCTCCAGGTGCTTTACTACACTGGGACTATCCCAGGAGTTAGTGGTCTGGTTGCTCACCTGCAGTGAAGTCCAGATCCCTGTATAGAGGGTTAAAGGTTGAGTACCGTAGAAACACCAGAAAAATGTTCTTAGGGTTAGCCCTACGCCAAATTGGTTAGTTGGTTTCACACTTGCTGATCTGTAACAAGAGCATTGGATTTATTAGTGTAAAGTATGATGCTCTAATTGAGTCTGTCACCTCCCTTCACTCTCTGGTCACAGTAATGGTCTGATTGAGAGAGTTGAGTGTGGGATTTGTCCACCCAGGACCCAAAGTATTCCTACCCCTCAATGTCCTTCCATGACCCATGGACCATCTCACCGTCTTGTATCAGCTCTCACCAATGGCACAAGGCATGTTGTGACCAACCATAACTGGTCCCTCAGGTTCCAGGGGCTCTATAGCACCCCTGAGCATGGGTCAGTCTAGCTATATCTAATTCATCTTAGGTCACAAAGTTTTAACAAGATTTACAATTTTTCACCTGAATCTCCCCTTTCTTTGGAATCTTTTCTATTTCTATAAAAATATGAGTTATTTTTTTATCAATGATTTTGATTAAAACAAACAACAACATTTTTTAAGGAATTTCTCTTGAGTGTGTGCCTTCACAGCTTAGTGAGCCATAATAGACTTGGCGCCTTTCTTATACAGTAGACCGCAGATTTCATCACGTTAAAACCACAGACTATAATTGCTAAGAGATTTCGCCAACTTGTCCCACAGAAGAATCACCAGTCTGGCATTACAGAGGAATTCTGCTTCTCTTCTCTCATGCCATGTAGGTAAATGCAGAAATCTAATGCATAATACTTCACTCCGAGAAAGATCTAGGTTTAGGAACTGAGAAGCCATTTTTTCATGGTCAATTCTTTATTTTCTATATTGTATGTAACTATGCATAGAGACTTTTTTATTTGCAATTTGCAGAATATTTTTACCCTCCTCCCTACCCCAACGCATGTTTATTGCATGTATGTATAAACCTGCAACTTTTTGGTTGGACTTGTAGGACACTCCTTTGGAAGATACAAAAATATTGATCTGTTATCCATCTGCCACTGAAAAATATGTCCGTTGGTCTATAGTAATTTATCAACCTTCTACTTTAACCTTCTAAATTTTCAAAACATTTTCCTAAGGCCAATTTATAGCTGACATTATTAATTTAGATGCAGACCAAGTGGTCCCAAAACAGGTTGGCTGCATCTCTTAGTTATGGTCATGGAGAACCTATTCCTAGGAACAAGAGTATGGGGGGAATAAACCCAAGGATCATAAAAAGGAGGTGGTGCAAACAAGCACCTCAGACGGTTATGGATGTGGTTGTATTAGCTAGTGGACCCTTCACAGTTATGTACGCCATGAACTATGGAAACCTATGGAATCCAACTACCGTCAGCAACCACCATATTGAACTATACCTTCATCCTCCTCCTTTATCAGTGCCCCATAGCGCCCCTAGTATCTTCAGTGCCTGCCAACACCTCCGAATTAAAAACCATAAAATGCTAGTGGGATCTAAGTTTGAAGGGGTTATCCCCTGACTTATGTAAAATCTGAAAATCATAAATATAAACCTACATATCTAGAACATGACAACTTATTTCTAACAAATCTAGAACCAACCTTGTTCCTTACATTGATCCCGGGATCTCCCCATTCATTGCTCCAATTGTTGTGCTAGATTTATGTCAAACTGTCAGCTTAGGAGGTGTGTCTTTTCTCAGGGTGGTGTCCTTTCTGCTGCAGCTGGTGGTAGTTGAAGGTGGAACATGAGCCTGTTCTTCCATCTCAGTGAGCAGAAGAAATTAGAAAAAGCACAAACAGCAGGTGGCGCTATACAAATAGATTTCATTGAACAATTTAGTAACTAGAATATATTTTTAATTACATGCAATTACAAAAGTATTCAGATCCAGGTGCTGGGTTAAAAACTGTAGAATATTTTTCATGGGACAACCCCTTTAAGAATTACATTTTTAAAGGGGTTTTCTGTGTGTTTAATAATGATGGCCTCTCCTCGGGGAAGGTCATCAGTATCTGATCAGTGGTGGTCTGATACCTGATCAGCTGTTCGAAGAGGAGGTGGTGCTCGCAGCTTACCAAGCACAGCACCATACTTTGGATAGTGGCTATGCTTAGTATTGCAGCTCAGCCCTAATCATTTGAATGGGACTTAGCTGTGTCTAGGCCATGTGACCGATGAACTTGACCTTACTAGCTTAGAAAGACGCAAGGTTGATCATGGAGGTACTGGGTGTTGGGTGCCCACTGATCAGATACTGATGACCTATCCTGAGGATAGGACATCAGTATTAAATATTTGGATAATCCCTTTAATATAAATAATTCCTGCTGAATTATAATGCCATGGGTGTCGTCTTCTGAGGATGTGGGTAATGCGTTGTGGTGGCTCAACACTGACTTTGCTGTCAGGTTTTCTGATTTGCACAAATGTTCAGTTATCGAAAATGGTGTCAATTTGTTTTGAAATTGGAGAAACATGTATGATGGAGACAACAATTCCAAATTATGTGGCCATGTTCAGATCTGCTGCCGAGGGTAACATCAACTGTAAATTGAGTCCTCTGTAAACAGGAGAATTAATCTGGTTGTCTGTGGGTAAAGCCTTCAGCCATTTAACACCTTCTCACACATCTCAACCAGCAAAGACCTAAACAACATGACTGAGTCCAAGTCAATACACGTGGTTCTTATTTATTCAAATGTACGAAGCAGATTATTTAAATGAAAACAAAATGTCCTAAACTTGTGAGTAAAAGGGTGTCGAGAACAGCATGTCAGCCGAGGTGCTTAACAATTCCTCCATATGAACCCCCCACAGATTACTTATATAAACAGAACAGATGCATAGAGACTGGAGATGAGAAAATTTCTCAGAAATTCGATTCGGTCGGTTCAAGGAATTTGCCGAAAGGATTTGTTTCTATCCGAATTAATTTGTGGCGAATCACATTAAAAACAGCTATTTCCTGGCTGCTGAGAGCCTTTATAGAGGTGTAGAACACTGTGCCTTGCAGTAACACGCATAGGGAGTCTGGTAGTGATACAATACTGTGAGTCCGTATGACAGGCAGATGACAGGCGTCGCACTTCACTGCACACTTCACGTATTTGGGCAGTCACGGGGCCAACACTGACCAAATAACTCAAATGTGAACTCAGCCTTACAGGTCGATGTTAGCGTCAGGTATAAAGAACCGTGCAAAGGCCCAAGATCCTACTATAGCGTGAAAGAGCGCACTTCTTTTTTACCGTCGTCAGCTGATTCCACATAGATGTCTACAGAACCTGTTCTATTAAACGCTTATACAAGTAGAGCCCCCGACAGAGTGGAGAGGGTGTCAGCAGTAAGTTTGTGTTGACATCACTTTGCACTTCAGAACAATAACCCCCCAAAAAACGGATCTTGTCTGCTGAGCGTCCGCCTTCAATTGGTCAGAATTTAGTCAGTAATCCATCAGTATTGCTGAAGATATGTGGA
This sequence comes from Bufo gargarizans, assembly GCF_014858855.1. Lineage (NCBI taxonomy): Eukaryota > Metazoa > Chordata > Amphibia > Anura > Bufonidae > Bufo > Bufo gargarizans. The sequence goes on from NC_058086.1 coordinate 31,605,386, forward strand.
TGACAGTGTGTCATCCACAGAACCCTCATAAGTGTTTCATCCACAGATCCTCCATAACAGTGTGTCATCCACAGATCCCCCATAACAGTATCATTCAAAGATCCACCATAACAGTGTCATCCACAGATCCCCCATAACAGTATCATTCAAAGATCCTCATAACAGTGTCATCCACATATCCTCAATAACAACGTCATCCACACAGTCAGTGCAGCAAGGTGTGATAGGATTGTTCCTATTACCCAGGCTGTCACCTCCCCTACTGAACCCTGTTCTGCTTCAGTACTGTGGAACAATTCCTCCCTATCCTTTCCCTGAACTTCTATTGAGCAAAATATAAGTTTTCAAGTCTTTCCTGGCACCGTCCCTAGCGCCTGCTGACGTCTCTCCCTGCACTAAGTACACTGGAAAATAGCAGAATCCAAGATGGCTGAGGCAATTTATAGGGCTGTGACATCACAGAGCTGGCTGCTGATTGGCTGCATGCATGGCATTGTGAGCGATCCCTCATTCCCAGAGTTCCTTGCTCCATGTCCTCAAACGTGCAGCAGCCATTTTAGGAAAAAATGTGATTTGTTACCACAAAGTGTGATGAAATTCAGATTTGGTGCAAATCGAATAATTCATGAAATTTGGATCGAATTCCACTTCGTCAGCTTCGATTCGCTCATCTCTAATAGAGACTACTTCCAAAAGCTATAAATGGCCAGCTGGATTCACGCAGGATATGTATATTGTGTGGTTTGGTAGGATCAAGGTATGGTTGTATTTCGAGATGAGCGAATCGAATCCCAAGAAGTGGAATTCGATCCGAATTTCAGGATAAATTCAATTCACCTTGAAGCCGAATTTCCTCGTGATTCGTGTCAGCGAATCGATTTAACATCAAATAGTGTAAAAAACAAAAAAAATCATACTTACCTCCTCCATTTTCTCGCGACGGGCGTAATGACGTAATCTCGAGTCTGAGAAGTCAATAGGGAACCATTAGAATGAAGTTATCTTAAAATTAGAGCCAATTGACCAACTTGAGACAGTAGGGGGGACATTTATGTAGATGCCGGTCCTCGTCCCTTCTGTGCTGGTGGTTCATCAGCCTAAGTTATGTAGGGATGCCGGCCTCTACTTAACTTAGGCGGACTTTACACTTGTCTAAATATACCCCAACTCCCTTGCTTGCATAGATTTAGACCATTTTCTGTTTTATACGTAGAAAATTATAAATGAGACCGGCCTGCCGGCCCACCCTTTTACCCACCCATGTCATGTCCCCTTTTTTAGACCTGGCGTGAGCGGTGGAAAAAGTTGTATATTGTTGCGCAAATAACTTTGCTCCACAATCTGCGACAGATAGACGCCAAAAAGTGGTGTACGTCTGTTCATAAATGACTTAGTTTAGGACAAGGTTTCTTTTCAGGGTGTCCTAATCAAGGATACAAGCATGCAGCTCCTATGCAGGCATATGTGTCTCCATGGATACAGACTACAAACAAACCCTGTGTGTAGTCTGATCCTGCAGTCATGTTTGACTCCGCTGTCTCTGTCCCTTATTTGACAGGGGAAATGAGGAAAGATGGAACACATGTTTTCAGGATTAGGCTACACTTCTTAAAGGGATTGTACACTAGTTTCCAAACCTCTTAAACTCGCGGGACCTGCATTGGTGATCATACTTACCTGATCCTCGAGGCTGGGTCCTGGCTCGTTCCCTGCTTGTTTCAGGTCCCTCTTTTTTTATGCGGTCAATCACTGGCTTCTGCTCCTCTTGCATCATGGCAAATGGTCTTGTGACACAAGGAGAGCAGATCACCGTTGCGGCCAGTGACTGGCTGAAGTGGCGTCAAACTGGAAGTTTACATGAAGGGACCTGAGATAAGCAGTGGATGCTGGGAAGTGAATGAACTGGGACCCAGTACCAGGGGTCATATAAGCATGATGACCAACGCGGGTCCCATCAGTATGGAAGGTCTAGAACTTAGTGCACAATCCCTTTAAAAGGGTTGTCCAAGGGATAAAAAAGGGGCAGAATAGATTAAAAATATAAAACAAGCAATAGTCATGGATTCCTGCTGAGATGATTTCAAAGCTTAGCAGGTACTCACCAGGCCTATACTTCCTGGTACTTCTTGATATGCAGGAAAGGCCCGCTTGGCCAATCACTGGCTTAGTAAAGTCCCTGTAGTCCAGTAGATGATCCAGTAAGCCTCAGAGAATGGCTACAGTGGTGGATCTGTGAGATGAGCATTGCTTATTTTATTTTCTTAACCCATTTTTCCAATTTTCTAAGAATTTTAGATCTGCCAGACAACCCCTTTATCCTTATCATTCCGAACATTTAAAATAATGTACTGAATAAGATGCAATCTCTGCATTGGAAGAGTATCTTTACTTTAGAGCTTGCACTGGTGAAGATGGTGCTAAGCCAAGTGTCCTACCCTAAAGAGGAAGTTGCCTTTTCCAGGGCTTTCCAAAGAAGCCAAAATAAAAAAGAGAAAGTTTGATTAGTTCTTGCTTCGACAGTGTTGGAACATGGCTGAGTAAATGAGGTCAGCTATCTTTCAAGTAAGTAGAGCTGAGTTATCAACCACTCTATCTTAGTGGATGAAACATTCCTTTAACCCATCCTTTGTTGCAACATGATTAGGCTGAAGTTCAGATATCGGAGACAGGACAAGTGGGATAAAGTCCATTCTTCACCTTCCAAGTAAAGAAAACAAAACATGGAAACAAAGAGGTCTGTGTCAGCCGTGGAGAAAGCTTCTCCAAAGTCATGAGGAAGACTTTCAAGTTTCATACACCTCAAGTTTCCCCCTCGGTGGGGGAGGCCATGCACTCAGTAGTCTTTGTTGACTCAGATAGAATGGACAGCTACTTTGGTGTCGTCTTAAGTCTTAATTCTACTTTAACTCTACTTCTTTCACTCTTAATTGGTTTGTCATAAAGATATGTCTTCTGTCTTATCTGTGGATGACACTTTACCTCCCTTCTCATGCCTTTCATGTCTGGTGGTGACTAGACATCCTGGAAAAAAGTCTTCTTAGTCTTTCCATACCATGAAGATGAGTTAAGAAAGCTGTGGGAAGGTAGTGAGTGCAGTGGTGCAAGACAGGGACTGTTGTAAGGATAATAATTGATTCTTATTAAAGGGGTTAATCAAGAGTAAAACAGACCTCCCAGAGTGGCCGATCTGCGGTGGTCCGCACCACTGGGTTCGTGTCTAATGCACCTGAGATGGCTCTTCCTCTCCTTTCCGCACTGGGACTAGGTCACCGCTATGTGGCCACCTGTTGAGAGGAAGAGCCGGCCTGGGAGCGTTAGACAACAAACTCAGTGGTGGGGACCAAAAAGTATGATCTCCACCGCAGCCTGCCCATTCTGAGGAGTCTGTGTTACTGTTTTACAGCCCCTTTAAAGGGGTTGTGCAAGAATGGGGGGCGGGGGGGGGAAGGTTTGGCAAACACCAGAGGTTGAAATCGAAGGAGCCCAGTGGAGCAACACAGGCCTGGAGAAGGAGCAGGGAGCCGACGCTGGGAAGCAGGTAAGTCATCTTTCCTTTACAGGTCTGGTAAAGTTGGGGGCGTTGCCAAATCTCCCCCCCCCCCCCCAACCCCTTTAATGGTGGGACATGGAGTAATATACATCTAAGCTAGTAGGTCTTTTTTAATCAGCCTCAATATGCAAATCAGCTGGCACCAAGCAAACCAGAGAAGCCCGTCTTTCTTAGCAGTAGCAGTGAATATTTAGGCGGGTTGGATGTTGCCCCTACTGCAGTTAGTCAAGACGGTAATGAATACAGAAAAGGTGACAAGAAAGTCTTCAAGCAGCAAATTTACTTCAGGTCTGAGAAATGTGACACTCGTTCAAAGCCTGGGCCTCGGAGAAAATGAAATACACCACCTGTCACCATGGATTTTTGGAAAATGCCCAGATCACAGCCATCTCTGCTTCATTACGAATGTCAGAGACTGTAAGTGACTCTGGCATTTCTGTAAGAGGTGGCTTTGGATTTCAGTCTATAAGCCATGACTCAGCCTTTCAATCTACTCGTCTTAAGCAGCAATGAAAAGCTGACAAGAATAATGGCGCTCCGGACCCGCGTTCCTGACCTCGTCTACCTGGATGTCTGAACTGCGCAGAGTCAGCAGTCATCTTATTCACAACGTCTCTGCGTAGAGTGACTATCGCCTTCCGGAAATATAGAATAAAAAATAAGAGAGAAAGAAAACACTTTCCGTATGGATTTACGATGTAGGGGAAGAGATTGTATAACTCCTGAAAGCAGTAAAAAAAAAAAACTCTGGCAGTAATTATTTTAATAGCCAAATGCGGGAAGATGGGGGGGGGGGCAGATATTTTATGGAAAGATGGATTCTCATCAGGGGTGTAACTAAAGCGTTCAGGTCGGAGGTCATTCATAACACACAATGCTCCGGGTGCCATGTTTTAAAGCCTCTTGTTGGAAGAAGGAAGGATTTCTATTACCGTCCATTGACTTACTGTATTCTTCCACTTCTCTCAGAAACAAAACAAAGTTGTTTTGTGTATCATATGGATGACTGGAGATGTGGAACTAAAAGAGAATCTATCTATCCATCATCTATCTCATATCTATATCCATCTATCTATCATCTATCTATTTATCTATCATCTTCTATCTACTACTATCATCTACTTGCAGTTAGTTAGGACAGCAATATACCGGGCATTCTTTTACTCTGCGATTTGGGTGTGTACTATCATCTACTATAGCTATCTATCTATCTATCTATCTATCTATCTATCACAACTATTATCATCTACTCTATGTATCTATCTATTTCTCTATCTACTACTACTATCATTATCTATCTATCTATCGTGTATCTCATATCTATATCTATCTATCATCTATCTATCTACTACTACTGTCAAGTATGTATCTACTATCATCTTCTATCTACTACTACTATCATCTACTATATCCATCATCTATCTCATCTATCTATCTATCTATCTATCATTATCTATGGGTACGCCCATTGCTCATATATAGTTCAGTACATTATTCTCTGCTTAACTCTGTGTGAAATTCGCAGTCCATGCATAGTTCACATGCATAGGAAGACGGGTGTGCGGATTTGTGCCCTGTGACTTATTCTGGGAATAATCCTCATGCCGATCTGTGGCGGTGAAGCCTTGGATTTCTGCCGAGGAATATACAGGGAACACGTCAGACAGTAATCTGACATGTGAACATAGGCTGTAGACTCTTACCGAATTCCCTTCAACTGTTTGCTTTAGAAGTCACCCTGGCATTGGAATATTCTGTATACATAAAAAGACAGTGGATGATAGAGAAAAGGCTCACATAATATTTCATTATAGGACTGTAACCTTGGTAAAAAGTGCAAGCAGTATTACTGATGAAGCTAGAAAAACATGATAATATGAGCTCTCTGGCTTGTACTCAGGACACAGGGTGGCCTCAACTCAATGGAGTCTTAACTTTACAAGAAATTGCTTGATCCAATAATTAAAATTTCTTATTCCCCTAAAAAAAAAAAAAAGTTTAGATAATGGCTGTGCTTCTTTGTACAATCATAACTGTCAGACCTCATATAGTACAGGACAATCTCTTTCTAACAAAGCTAGAACCAGCCCTGTACCTCACATGGATCCAGAGATCTCCCCATTCATTGCTCTGCTAGATTTATATCAAGCTGACAGCTAAAGAGGAGTGTCTTTTCTGCTGCAGCTCAGGGGGCGTGTCCATGCTCCACCTATCACAGCTCAGGGGGCGTGTCTCAGATCTCCCTATCAAAGCTCAGGAGGCAGAGGAAGGATGAAACTGAGCATGTGCGGCCATCTCAGTGAGCAGGACAAAGAAATAAGAAAAAAACAAACAGCAGGTGGAGTTATACAGATACATTTTTTTAAATAACTCAGTGGCTATGCTAAAGTTTTTATTACATGCAATTACAAAAGTATTAAGATCCATGTGCTGGTTTGAAAACTGTAGAATCATTTTCATGGGACAACCCCTTTAAGCTAAATTCTTATCCGTTTGATCTAGTGTTAATGACCCTACAGATCTCTGATGGATTTCAAAATGTTTAATGAAGACCAACTGGATTTTTTATTTTTTTTGCCAAAATACGTAGAATGCAATAATAAAAAAAAATAAATAATAATAATAATAATAATAATAATAATAATTATTATTATTATTATTATTATTATTAAGGCCCCCAGTTGTGTCTTAAATAGAATTTAAGGGATTAAAAATGATATGTAACAATTCACTTTATAATGATTTCTGACAGTATAGATGAAACATAGAAACATAAGAGGGGCAGCCTGCACCATTTTCAAGACCTCTGCTTGCTTTCAGGTTTACAGGTTTACATTCAAAGACTAGGTTAGTAACGAACCCTTAATGATTATTATAAGCTGTCACTTTTTCCCATTCTCTTTGTTACGTATATGGGCCCCCTTGGTGACTGTGTCATGGTCTTACCTTCTTGCTGTTCTCCTTCGTTTGACATGTGCTGGCGGCCATCTTGGTTTCTGGGTTTCTTGTAGCCTCCCACCCTGCGGCTTCTCCTTCCCACTGGGAGGAGCTGGATGCCTAGCTCATATATATAGGAGGTCTGTGGCTTCAGTTCCTTGCTTGGTCCTCCTGTGTTCACATGCTTCTAAGACTGCTGCTGCTTCTGGTTCCTGATCCTGGCCTCGTCTGACTACCCTGCTGGTTCCTGATCCTGGCTTCGTCTGACTACCCTGCTGGTTCCTGATCCTGGCTTCGTCTGACTACCCTGCTGGTTCCTGATCCAGGCTTCGTCTGACTACCCTTCTGGTTCCTGACCTCTGGCTTCGCAAGACCCTGCTTCGGTTTAGCCATCCGTTTGGACTTTTGCCTTACAGCTTGATTTTCAATAAAGCCTTCTTATTTCCACTTATCTCTTGTTGTACGTCTGGTTCATGGTTCCATGACAGACTGCTCACTACGGCCCTAGCAGTCAATCTATCTTGTATTGGCAGGCTCTAGGTGATATGGTCAAATTTAAATACAAGTATTGGCCCCCTCCCAGCCCGAGAGTATCCTGAAATCCTACTCCAGAAAACCAGAACAGAGCAATTTAGTGTTGGAAGGAAGCATTACCAGGTACATTAAGATGCTTATCTTACAAACAGACCTGAGGGTCTCATTTATAGTTTTTAACCCTTTCCATGCCATGGTGGAAACAACTTTATGTCTGGGGTCCTGTCATTGTTATCGAGATATCAGAATATAAATATTCACACGTAGGAGGGATATACACAAATACAGCATGACATCTATTATGTTACATGGGTTCTCTAATACTGTATGTATCAATTCTCAGCTTTCTCACTGCTTGCCGTCTGGGAACGGAAGCCACATTTTTTCCCTCCATCAAAGACAGAAAAGATCACCTTCTTATCCCTTCACTCTCAGGCGCACTACAAAGTGCAGCAGAGCTCTCTCTTGTGCCAAGCTACACAGCATAACGGCGAGAATGAATTTTTAACAGTGTGCCACGGCCGGTTTTTACGCATGCGCATTAAGTGGGCGCTTCCTCCGCGGGGGTGCTATAACTTTGAACTACCCGTGGATCTGCGCTGATTCTCATCACTTCCGGTGCGGCCGCGTCACCGGAAGTGACTAGGGTATAGCATCCTGATAAGGTATAGTATTCTGAAAGAACACCGGCAGCAGAGCGCCTATTACACAGCACGATCCTCCGCCTGCAAACCAGGATTTGTTAATATGTTAAAAGATCCCTATTTCCCGATGAACGAGCGCTTGTACAGTTCTGTACGCCTTTACTCAGCTGATCGGAGCCTGGAGACATTGATCAGCTAACCTAAGGATAGGAAATGAAGGTCCCAGCAGCAGTGATGGTCAGTTCGCAGTGTTCGCCAGCGAACACATGCGGGCTGCCATCTTTAGTAAGGTAGACTCACCTGTCCGGTGATGCACAGGTAAGCCCTTACCTGTGCCTGTGCCAGGAGCCGGTCTGAAATCAAATGCGGTCACTGGGAGCAGGCAGTTCCGAGAACAACCCGATGAAGGCCCCCGACGGCTGTTCTCGGAACTGCCTGCTCCCGGTGACTGCATTTGATTTCAGACCGGCTCCCGGCACAGGCACAGGGTAAGGGCTTACCTGTGCATCGCCGGACGGGTGAGTCTACCTTACTAAAGGTGGCAGCCCGCATGTGTTCGCTGGCGAAAACTGCGAACTGACCATCACTGCCCAGCAGTTTAGAGCAAAATCAGGATATAGGGTAAAGGCTTTTACCATTCAGATCTCCGTACTCCGTGCACTCAGATGACCCCTCGCTCAAACACAACAAAACAACCAGCAAAACAAGAATAAAAAATAAGAATTCATAAGTAAAAAACTGAAACAGAGAAACAAACATTTCCAATAAGCACTTGCGGTTCCCAAATCTGAGCTAATGTTTTCCTAGAGGCTGGAAATTGCTTCCTCCAGGATATCTGGGATCAGGACTTTCCAACCTCTAAAAAAAGAGAAGAGAGACCAGGACTGTTATTTATTATGGGGGATAGAGGGTAATTTGAAGTGACAGCACAAATTGGACCCGGAAAGAAGGTAATGACAGGGGAGCAAGACATTCCCCCATTAGACAGGAACAGCGTGTGTTCTGAGGACAGCGTTCACGACAACCAGAAAAACGTACACTATGTCAAGTATGTAAGAAGTCAAACATATCAAACCACAATCCTTTCACTGATGTATCCAGAAGACCCATACTTTATAAACAGCATTATCTATCCACCTATCTATCTTCTACCTATCCTTCCGTTTCCATGTGTATTAATTCATCTATATCTATTGTGGGGTTTCGCTCTGGTAGACAGGATTAGCGGACGCAGTATAGAGGCAACAGCAAGTTCTTTGGATCAAACCAAACAGTTCTTCACACTTTAGGCAAGTGACAAAACAAGCAGTCATAGACAAGCAAAAAGTCACCTTGCGGTGTTGGTGGTTATTCACACCATGCGGTAATTCTGCCTCAAAGAGTCCTTGCTGATAGCAGCACCAACCTGTTTTCACGCCAAACAGGTAGCAAGCCTTCATCCAGACGCAAGGCTTCCAGATTCCAACACAGAGACATAGCTTCTCTGAGCCCAGCTGCCTATTTAAGGACAGCCAGGTGCTGTCAAAACCTGGACCGGCACTTAAAATCCAGTCCTGTATTTGACCTCACCTGGCTGTAAATTAGCCCAGCAACACATTTCCCCGACCAAACCTCTCACTGTGTCACACTGTACAATACGTGGACATTTGAGTTAAGCATTCCCATTAAATGGTTGTACATCGTTATAAGCTCCTACTATCAGAAGAAGTAACACAATGTAAGTGGAAAGATTAGTTAACCCTTTAGATTGCTTGTTCTAACTTATGATGTTTTTATGACTTTACACTGCTCCTTGCTCACTTACTAGTGGATTAGTAACATAGTTTATAAGGCTGAAAAAGACATCCGTCCATCCAGTTCTTTCTCACAAGAAAGAAAGATAGATAGGTAGATAAATAGATAGCAGGGGCGGATTGGCAATAGACCAAATTTCCCAGTGGGCAATGCCCAAGGGGCTGCCCGAGCCTCCTCATGGCCGCCCAGTGGAGGTTTTTGGGCATGTATTTTGTGATGCACTCTGCTATTTGGCTCTGTTGGGGCAGTATAATGTGCAGCAATATGGTATTGCAGGACCTAGCTTCCATCAATTTGGTCCCAACTACAAAATGGGGTCACTTTTAGTATTTTTTCCAGGGCAATAAGTTCCCAATCCACCCCTGATAGATAGATAGATAGATAGATAGATAGATAGATAGATAGATAGAAAACAGGAAGATAGATGGATAGAAACAGATGGATAGATACAGGGCTGGTCATAGACCCTACAGAGAAACTTCCCTAAGGGCTCATGCACACAAACGTAGTTTTTTTCCATGTCCATTCGGGGGGGGGGGGGGGAGGGGTTTCGGACCATATGCGGAACCATTCACTTTAATGGGTCTGAAGTTAATCCGTGTGCATTTCGTTTCCGTATGTCCGTATTTCCGTTCCGCAAAAAAATAGAACATGTTCTATTATTGTCCGCATTATGGACAAGGATAGTACTGTTCTATTAGGGGCCAGCTGTTCCGTTCCGCAAAATACGGAATGGCACATCTGTATTTTTTGCGGATCCGTATTTTGCGGACCGCAGAGAACATATGATCGTGTGCATGACCCCTAATGATCTGAGGGTAGATAGATATGAGATAGATAGATAAATAATACATAGATAGATGATAATAGATAAATAGATAGATGATAATAGATGAAATGTAGAACCAGTTATCTATTGCTGTAACTAGCGCTCTGTGTGTGCGGCTCAGCAATACTCCGCAGTTCCCCCTCGTCGTTACAGATTTATACTTGTTAATCTTCCGGTAACCCCGAGTGTCAGGGTGAGTCCGCTCTGCTCGCTGTTTTGTTACATGTGGGTTTAATCCACAATATTTTACCGAAGGAGAAGAGAATGTGCCATGTATGAGTGTAAAGCAGAGCAGGGCAGGGTTATGAAAATGTGAGTCGTCCAGACGCGGCTCTGCGTGAGCCCAGGTTTAATTGAGCTCTGGCTATGATATGATGGAGGGTTGTCACGGACCCTCACAATCATCTTATTCTCAGCAGTTAGGAGCCGGGGTTACTGCAGGGAGGACTTGTGGTGAACCCTATCCTTCAACCTGATGTTTGGCCTCTGTAAGCCTCCTATGTGCATGCTGGGCCTAACCAAAGAAAAATGTTGGCCGCTGGCTTTTCATCGATATCAATGAAAATAGATGATGATATTTGCTTGTTTTATCTGGTTCTCGTTTCTTTAAAAAAAGTTGAGTTTTCTTAAAGGGGTTGTTCACTTGGAGCAATTATTTTTGCAAGAAGAGACCTCAATGATAGCAGATTAAAGGTCACCCCACTGTCACGACACCCAGCGATCTGCTGTCATGTGTGTAGGAACCTTAGCTGTAGTGCCATCACAGGAGAAAGGGTCTATTACAAAATGTATGTGTCACGACCATGTTGATGGCCGTGACTCCTTGGGAGCCGCATACAGTTGCCCGCGGTTTGGGTTGTAGTGTCAACCGCAGCGGGAGGCATATTGTTGTGGGAGAGGATGCAGCTGGCAGCGACTTCCTGGGAACCATGTCCTGAGAGTGGAAGTTCCCTTCTCCTATCCCCTTGTCTGAGTCCCTCACGAGTTTTTTAAAAAAATTAGGGGACGCCAAACGAGGCAACGGTGAAGGGATGGCGGGGAACGCCACTCACCGCGCCGTCAGGTGAAACCCCCATAACGCTCTCCCTCCGAAGAGCACGCATGCACCCCATCAAAAAAACTCGTGAGGGACTCAGACAAGGGGATAGGAGAAGGGAAATTCCATTCTCAGGACATGGTTCCCAGGAAGTCGCTGCCAGCTGCATCCTCTCCCACAACAATATGCCTCCCGCTGCGGTTGACACTACAACCCAAACCGCGGGCAACTGTATGCGGCTCCCAAGGAGTCACGGCCATCAACATGGTCGTGACAGTATGTGTCTTTCAGCAGAGGAAGAATAGTCTTCTGAATTTGTAGGAGGTAGTGACCAGTTCACGGATGAGGGTTATGGAAACAACCACAGGGCTCCAACTTAGAGGGGCTTTGACATGGACAGGATGCTTTATTTTCTATAAGATTTTGGGAGTGATTACAGCAGCAGAAGATGAGTTACATAGTGAATACGGTAGAAAAAAAGATATATGTCCATCAAGTTCAACCAAGAGATAGGTGGGGACGCGAATCCCAGAGTTTTCTGCTCTTGTGGAAGGCAGTAACCTGCCCACTGATGTGATTATGTGAACAGCCTTTATAGGGGCCGTGTGATGCATTGGGTGGTGATAGAACACCTTGTAGTCATGGAAATGATTGCAACAGCGGGGGATGAGTGTTCTGATCCTATGGAAGGCAGTGACCTATGCATTCATATGTAGTCAGAAGTGTTGAGAGTGAATATTTGAAAAGTGCATTTTCTTCTTGAATATCGCAACTTCGAGAATTTGCGAATATTTCTAATATAGAGCTATATATTCGTTTTTTGAATATTCATCATTAAAAAGAAGCAGGGACGAATCATTACTTTAGATGGAAAAAAATTGCGAATATTCTAAAAACAAATATATAGCACATTATACTACAGCGCTATATATGAATTTTTGACTAATGCCTCTATTGATCGCGTAATATTTGCATATTACGCGATCATTACCTTGCCGATTTTCAAAAAAAAGAAGAAAAGAATGTAGATTATAACAAATATTTGAATTCACGAATATTCTACGAATATTCTAGAAAATATTTGCGAAATATCGCAAATTCGAATATTGCCCCTGACGCTCATCAGTCAACACATGGCTGTATGTGAAGGATTCGAAGTCGCGGCTTCTTCAGCATCTTAGTGGTCATGCTAAAAGGTTTCCAGGGACGCTGCTTCTTTCAAGACCTTAGTGGTCATACTAAGGGGTTTCCAGGGACTCAAATACTGACGACCTAACCTCAGAATAGGTCATCCATATCTGATATCAGTGGAGGTCAGCCTGCCATCACCTCTGCCGGTCAGCTGGCAGCGCTCAGGCAAGCTTTGTGGCCTCTTCTTCAGTTTGTGACTTCACTTTCATTGGTCTCCTGGCCATTTTGCAGCTCAGTCCCATTCAAGTAAAAAGGACTTAGCTGCAATACCAAGCACAACCACTATCCAATGGATGGCGCAGTACTTGGTATACAATGAAGAGGCTGCATCATGCACTGCGACACCTTCAAACAGCTCGTTGGCAGGGATGCTGGGAGCAGCCCCACCACCACCACCACCACCAATCAAATATTGATGGTCTATCCTATGTGTAGGCCATTTATGTCCAGGACAATCCCTTTAGTAGGAGGCTAATGTGGTGTTACATTTTGGAGATATTCCCCTGAGAAACCAAAGCTTTAATTTCATTTTCTGCATTATACTTGGAAAGTGTGGTGGTCACCGGTATATTTTGGAAACTAGACACAGAATGTAAGGAAAGTAACTGAACGTTCAATGCCATTTATGCAAATATACGCGTTCTCCGCATTGTACATCGTGTGCCAGGCCGTGAGCAGCAGCATACAGAAGCAGGGTTTAAGATATTAGAAATTCCTATTTTCAGAGACTTGTAACATTTCATGAATCATGCAGAGACGAGGAGGATAATGATTGGACTCGGCAGACACCTGGCGTTTAAACGCCAAGCCGCGATCAAGGGAAGCGTTAAGATTCTAGGAATAATCACTTTAGCAGACCTGACTCCGTACATTAAATACCAGTTGGCTGACTGCATCAGTCACCGGATGCCAAGTGCCCAAATTATTCCAGCTGGCATGAAATCAAAACCAGAAGCTCAATAAGATATGAATGATATCAGGTCCTTCATTCCTGGTGTAAAGAGGAAGCTGAACTGTGTCACCAGGTTAGCCGTGGAAAGAGTCCGTCCACTGATCAGTCCAAATGATCCCTACAGTATCTGCAAAACCCATTAGGTACCCAGCCAGCGACTAAACTAGACTGGGGCGTAACATGGGGAAAGTAACCAGAGAAACCAGTGAGACCTCAGTGGACAGAAAGGTGTCATGGATATAAAAGACTGTATGAAAACAATCTAGAAATGACGGCAAGATTGTAGAATAACTATCTATCTATTTATCTATTACTACTATCGTTATCTATCTATTAATACTATGATCAACTGTCTATCTACTACTACTATCATCTAGTATGTATCTATCTACTATCTATCTACTACTAATACCTATCTACTGCTACTACTATCATCAACTGTCTATCTATCTATTACTACTATCGTTATCTATCTATTACTACTATCATCAACTGTCTATCTACTACTACTACTATCATCTACTATGTATCTATCTACTATCTATCTACTACTAATACCTATCTACTGCTACTACTATCATCAACTGTCTATCTATCTATTACTACTATCAACTATGTATCTACTATCATCTACTCTATCTATCTATTATTACGATGATCAACTGTCTATCTACTACTACTACTACTATCATCTACTATGTATCTATCTACTATCTAAAGTGCTGCCCATAATTATTCATACCCCTGGCAAATTTTGACTTAAAGTTACTTTTATTCAACCAGCAAGTAATTTTTTGACGGGAAATGACATAGGTGTCTCCCAAAAGATAATAAGACGATGTACAAGAGGCATTATTGTGGGAAAAAAACATTTCTCAGCGTTTATTTACATTTGAGCAAAAAGTATCCAGTCCAAAATTATTCATAACCTTCTCAATAATCAATAGAAAAGCCTTTCTCGGCTATTACAGCAATAAAACGCTTACTATAATTGCAGACCGGCTTTTTGCAGGTCTCCACAGGTATTTTTGCCCATTCATCTTTAGCAATGAGCTCCAAATCTTTCAGGTTGGAGGGTCTTCTTGCCATCACCCTGATCTTTAGCTCCCTCCACAGATTCTCAATTGGATTCCAGTCTGGGCTCTGGCTGGGCCTCTCCAAAACGTTAATGTTGTTGTCTGCTAACCATTTCTTCACCACTTTTGCTGTGTGTTTTGGGTCATTGTCCTGCTGAAATGTCCACTGGTGCCCAAGGCCACGTTTCTCTGCAGACTGCCTGATGTTGTCGCTGAGAATCCTCATGTATTGCCCTTTTTTCATGGTGCCGTTTACTGTGATTAGGTTCCCAGGTCCATTGGCTAAAAAACACCCCCAAAGCATTAGGTTTCCACCACCATGTTTGACAGTGGGGATGTTGTTCTTTGGGTTCAAGGCTTCTCCTTTTTTACGCCAAATGAAGGAAACATCATTGTGACCAAACAATTCAATTTTTGTTTCATCTGAGCATAACACAGAAGACCAGAAGTCTTCTTCTTTGTCCAGATGTGCTTTTGCAAAGGCCAAGCAAGCTTTTGTGTGCCTTATCTGGAGAAGTGGCGTCCTCCTTGGTCTGCATCCATGGAACCCAGCAGTGTGCAGTGTCCGTTGCATTGTCTGCCTTGAGACATTGCCACCAGCAAAGCCCAGATTCACCAGGATGGCCTTGGTGGTGATCGTTGGATTCTTTTTCACCTCTCTAACTATCCTCCTGGACAGCACTGGTGTCACTTTTGGCTTCCGACCGCATCCTCTGAGATTTTCCACAGTGCGGAACAGCTTGTATTTTTTGTTCAAATGTAAATTAAAGCTGAGAAATGTCATTTCCCCTCAAAAATTACTTGCTGGTTGAATAAAAGTAACTTTAAGTCAAAATTTGCCAGGGGTATGAATAATTATGGGCAGCACTGTAGATATCAACTACTACTATCAACTATCTATTACTACTATCATCAACTGTCTATCTACTACTACTATCATCTACTATCTATCTATCTATCTATCTATCTACTATCATCTACTCTAAATATCTATCTATCCTATAATTTTGCTATTAAAAGAAAGCTAAATCTGGACTGTCCCTAGTAGGCGATATACTAGCAGTGCCATTGCCCAGCGTGTTCCTGGTGCCCGTCTTCGGCTGGCAGAGCAGTCTTTTGCAGTCTTCTACAAGATACTCTACTTCAGCTGAGGTAGAGGAGCACAGATGGAAATGTTTGACATTTCTTGGCACAGATCTGCCTATGGTCTGTGGCTTGTTGAAAAACTAAACACTGCAAATTAGCATTCAATTGAGTTTGCAGTTAACTAGCGGCGGTCCTTTCAGGCACTTCTTTATTGACACATCTTTGAAGTCTATAGAACAATCTTTAATAGTAGAAAACCCT
The DNA here is from genome assembly GCF_014858855.1 of Bufo gargarizans. Classification (NCBI taxonomy): domain Eukaryota; kingdom Metazoa; phylum Chordata; class Amphibia; order Anura; family Bufonidae; genus Bufo; species Bufo gargarizans. The sequence goes on from NC_058086.1 coordinate 31,621,276, forward strand.
GGAAATGAGACATAAAGTGTCTACTGCAGCAGCTGAAGGATCAAGTGAAAAGCAAACTGTGAAATAAACATCTAGCGCCATGTGCACAAACAATGCATGAGCTTCAGCTCTGTCTGCCGGAAGCCGCTGCTCTTCCTTACATCTCTCCATAGCCACATTTATTTACACTGCCTTGAGATACGACAGACACTGGTTTGCTCTAATGAAGTAAATTAGAAACTTTGATGCTTTTAAAAAAAATTACAGGAGTGCATTGAAAAGCCAAAGTGGTAAATATCCTCCACAAGCCAGAACATCTAGAAGGAAACCAAGGTATTCGGAGTAGATGTGGCAGACCAACATGCATATGCCACCTCCTCTGCCTGGCGGAGAAAGGTGTCCTTCAGGAAGACGAGTGTGTCAGTGTGTAGAGTGCTAAAATAATACCGCCATACAGTGATCAAATAATACCTCCATACAGTGATCAAATAATACCGCCATGCAGTGTTTAAAACTTACCTCCATACAGTGATCAAATAACACCTCCATACAGTGATCAAATAATACCACCATGCAGTGTTTAAAACTTACCTCCATACAGTGATCAAATAATACCACTATACTTTGCTTAAAGAGTAACTAAACTTTTAAACTTGTATTCAACTTCAAATGCCTAAAATAATTTTTCTAATATACTTTATTAATTGACTTAGACTTTTTATGAAAGAAATTCCCGCCTAAATCCCTGATTTCAATTGCGCTTTAAATTCACTATTCTGGCACTATGCTGGCGGTGTACGGAGTACGGACTCTGCATTGTATCAATGGGGCTGCAGAGAACGGAGTAAGGGCAGGAGCACACATTGCTGCTCCTGCCTGTGCCCCCTGATGATTGCTAAATCCTGGCATAGCACATGGGTACCCTGTAACCATGTGCTGTGCCAGGATTAGCTGAGCGGAGCGTGCTCCTGCCTGTGCCCGCTTCACTAAGCTAAGAGCTTACGTGCAGGACTTTACGTGCACAGGCAGGAGCACGCTCCGCTCAGCTAATCCTGGCAAAGCACATGGGTACGGGGTCCTGATGAGCTATGCCAGCATTTATCCAACCTCAGAGGCCACAGGAAACAATGTGTGCTCCTGCCCGTACACCATTCTCTGCGGCCCCATTGATACAATGCAGAGTCCATACTCCATATACCAAAATAGAGGGTTTAAAGCGCAGTTAAAATCAGGGTTTTCGGTGGATTTATTTTTTGTAAAAAGTCAAAATAAATTTAATAAAGTACATTAATAAAATTATTTTTAGGGCATTTGGGACATTTAAAAAAAAAGTTGAATAAAAGTTTAGTTGAATAATACCACCATACAGAGATCAAATAATACCACTATAAACAATACCAGCATAGTAACATAGTACATAAGTCCGAAAAAAGACATTTGTCCATCCAGTTCGGCCTGTCATCCTGCAAGTTGATCCAGAGGAAGGCAAAAAAAAAAACTGTGAGGTAGAAGCCAATTTTCCTCACTTTAGGGGAATAAAAAATTCCTTCCCGACTCCAATCAGACATCAGAATAACTCCCTGGACCCACGACCCCTCTCTAATAGCTATAGCCTGTAATATTATTACGCTCCAGAAACACATCCAGGCCCCTCTTGAATTCCTTTATTGTACTCACCACCTCCTCCGGCAGAGAGCTCCATAGTCTCACTGCTCTTACCGTAAAGAATCCTCTGCTATGTTTGTGTACAAACCTTCTTTCCTCCAGACGCAGAGGATGTCCCCTCATCACAGTCCTGGGGATAAATAGATGATGGGAGAGATCTCTGTACTGACCCCTGATATATTTATACATAGTCGTCTGTTTTCTAAAGTAAATCATCCTAATTTTGATAATCTTTCAGGGTACTGTAGTTGCCCCATTCCAGTTATTACTTTAGGTGCCCTCCTCTGGACCCTCTACAGCTCTGCTATGTCTGCCTTGTTCACAGGAGCCCAGAACTGTACACAGTACTCCATGTATGGACTAGCGATTTGATAGTGATGAAATTTTGCCAACATACATACAGTAATTAAATACCACCATACAGTGATCAAATTATATGAACTTACAGTGCTTAATTGGACCCCCATACAGTGACCAGATAATACCACTATACAGTGCTTAAAAATTACTGGCATACATTGATCAAATAGCTCCATACAGTGCTCAAATAATACCATTATACTTTGCTTATTAATCCCACTACACAGTGCTCAAATAATACCACCATACAATGCTTAAATAAAGTGATCAAATAATACCACCACGCAGTTCTCAAATAGTACCACCGTACAGTTATCAAATAACATCTCCATACATGCACTTATAAAAACACAATATGTTGTTGAATTAATATTCAGTAGAATTAATAATGGGACTCGTGGTGCTCACAATCCTTGGATGCCAGGCCATCTATGGTGCCCCCTTCAGGAGGGACAGGTAATGCACCCTGTTCGACCTCACTGGTTATAGACCTCTAAGGCTGGCCCTGACCGGCCCTGAGATTCAATATTCGCAGTAGCGTAAAGAGGACTGGAAACATGATTTCTCTGGAAATAAAGGAGTTGGGGAGGGGGGGGGGGTGTGTGTTAAGGTTTCAGATGGAAATTTCACCTCTTTTTACAATTATTTTTAGACCGAATTTTACAACGTTGGAAAGTCGAGTCAAATTTAACAGATTAACTTTGACTCGGGGCTTTGCGTGATTAAGTACTTAGGGTCCTTTAAAAGACACATTGAACCTATGAAACAGATTTCCTAATTTATAAAAGTAAAACTTGCAGATCAATGGGGATCTATCGGTCTGCTCGCCCTTTATTTTTCACCATCCACATTCTATACAAGGGTAACATTGTGTGGAGCAGGTTTATGAACCCATTCGACCACGATGCGGGGAAGTGGCATTTACGGCGTTACCCCCTGTGCACGAAAAGCCCTATTTTCTCCAGGACACAAGAGCATTTGTCCTCTCTGTAGCGGCACAGCCTGCCATACGATCCGACTACGTATAAACCATGAAACAATTTACTTCCACGACACGCCGGTGAAAATGTCCATTAAATTTAACAGTTCCATAAAAAAAAAAGCTTTAGTTAAGGATTCTTTGTTAACTGCTGAACGGCTGCGAGATGTGTGAGGGTATCACGGCCAGCGCTGCGCAGGGTAAGCTAGTAAAAGCAATTTTGCAAGCCTAGAAGAGAACATTCTGCACTGGTGAAGGGGACTCAATCCACTCTCGCCATTCGCCATAAAAAGGACTGTCTTTATGGCGCACAGGTGCAATGTAGACGTTATTAGCTGACGTCCCCTTTAAAAGGAAGACGCTTCTAGAAAAAAGCTTTAAAGGGCGCTCCACGTGACGCTTTAAGGAGAATATTTGGGTAAACTTCTACATGTGGGCATTCCAGTCGTATTAAAGAAAACCTTCATATTGATGTCTCCTGCTGACCCTTTACTAGTCCAGCATGGGGGAGTATGTGCGAAGGTGGGTGCAGGGTTCTAGAAATGGGGTAATTTGCAAAGCCAAAAATAACAAAGATGGACATACCACGTGGACAGACTGTGCAGCTGCATAGGGTCCCTGCAGATAAGGGAGCGCACTGGTACCCTAATAAAAACCATAATAGTAATAGCGCTCTTTTTAAGCCACTGAGATTAACCAATGGTGTTTCAGTCAGGTAGGCAGTTATGACATCAAAAATGTCTTTCTATCAGGTACTGTATGTAAGCTGCTGTGACATCACAAGGGGGTTTCAGTCAGGTAACTGCTGTGACATCACAAGGGGGTTTCAGTCAGGCAATTGCTGTGACATCACAAGAGGGTTTCAGTCATGTAATTGCTGTGACATCACATAGGGGTTTTAGTCAGGTAATTGCTGTGACATCACAAGGGGGTTTAATTCAAGTAACTACTGTGACATCACAAGGGGGTTTCAGTCGGGCAATTGCTGTGACATCACAAGAGGGTTTCAGTCAAATAACTGCTGTGACATCACAAGGGGGTTTTAGTCAGGTAATTGCTGTGACATCACAAGAGGGTTTTTGTCAGGTAATTGCTGTGTCATCACAAGGGGATTTCAGTCAGGCAATTGCTGTGACATCACAAGGGGGTTTCAGTCAGGTAACTGCTGTGACATCACAAGAGGGTTTTTGTCAGGTAATTGCTGTGACATCACAAGGGGGTTTTAGTCAGGTAATTGCTGTGACATCAGGGGCGTTGCTAGGGTCTGAAGACATCCGGGGCACGAGCCCACATGAAGCCGAGCCCACATGAAGCCACGCCCCCATCCAATGAAGCCACGCCCTCATGGGGGGGCCTTCACAGTAGTTATTAACCCCTTTCAGCAGTCCCCCCTTCAGTGAATGGGGGACTGCTGAATGTGGTTAATAACTACAGTGAAAGGCCTAGCCATCTGGGCAACCCCATAGATCATCCATAACAGTGCCATCCACAGATCTCCCTCCCCATAACAGTGCCATCCACAGATCTCCCCTCCCCATAACAGTGCCATCCACAGATCCCCCCTCCCCATAACAGTGCCATCCACAGATCTCCCTCCCCATAACAGTGCCATCCACAGATCTCCCCTCCCCATAACAGTGCCATCCACAGATCCCCCCTCCCCATAACAGTGCCATCCACAGATCTCCCTCCCCATAACAGTGCCATCCACAGATCCCCCTCCCCATAACAGTGCCATCCACAGATCCCCCTCCCCATAACAGTGCCATCCACAGATCTCCCTCCCCATAACAGTGCCATCCACAGATCCCCCCTCCCCATAACAGTGCCATCCACAGATCTCCCTCCCCATAACAGTGCCATCCACAGATCTCCCTCCCCATAACAGTGCCATCCACAGATCCCCCTCCCAATAACTGTGCCATCCACAGACCCCCCTCCCCATAACAGTGCCATCCACAGATCCCCCTCCCAATAACTGTGCCATCCACAGACCCCCCTCCCCATAACTGTGCCATCCACAGATCCCCTCCCCATAACAGTGCCATCCACAGATCCCCCTCCCCATAACTGTGCCATCCACAGATCCCCCTCCCAATAACTGTGCCATCCACAGACCCCCCTCCCCATAACTGTGCCATCCACGGATCCCCCTCCCCATAACATTGCCATCCACGGATCCCCCTCCCCATAACTTTGCCATTTACAGATCCCCCTCCCCATAACTTTGCCATTTACAGATCCCCCTCCCCATAACTGTGCCATTTACAGATTCCCCTCCCCATAACTTTGCCATTTACAGATCCCCCTCCCCATAACTGTGCTATCCACAGATCCCCCTCCCCATAACTGTGCCATCCACAGATCCCCCTCCCATAACTGTGCCATCCACGGATCGCCCTCCCCATAACATTGCCATCCACGGATCCCCCTCCCCATAACTTTGCCATTTACAGATCCCCCTCCCCATAACTTTGCCATCCACAGATCCCCCTCCCCATAACTGTGCCATCCACAGATCCCCCTCCCCATAACTGTGCCATCCACGGATCCCCCTCCCCATAACATTGCCATCCACGGATCCCCCTCCCCATAACTTTGCCATTTAGAGATCCCCCTCCCCATAACTGTGCCATCCACAGATCCCCCTCCCCATAACTGTGCCATCCACAGATCCCCCTCCCCATAACTGTGCCATCCACAGATCCCCTCCCCATAACTGTGCCATCCACCACAGATCCCCCTCCCCATAACTGTGCCATCCACCACAGATCCCCCTCCCCATAACTGTGCCACCCACCACAGATCCCCCTCCCCATAACTGTGCCATCCACCACAGATCCCCCTCCCCATAATTGTGCCATCCAGCACAGATCCCTCTCCCCATAATTGTGCCATCCACCACAGATCCCTCTCCCAATAACTGTGCCATCCACCACAGATCCCACTCCCCATAACTGTGCCATCCACCACAGATTCCCCCTCCCCATAACTGTGCCATCCACCACAGATCCCCCTCCCAATAACTGTGCCATCCACCACAGATCCCCCTCCCCATAACAGTGCCATCCACAACAGATCCCCCTCCCCATAACTGTGCCATCCACCACAGATCCCTCTCCCAATAACTGTGCCATCCACCACAGATCCCCCTCCCCATAATTGTGCCATCCACCACAGATCCCTCTCCCCATAATTGTGCCATCCACCACAGATCCCTCTCCCAATAACTGTGCCATCCACCACAGATCCCACTCCCCATAACTGTGCCATCCACCACAGATCCCCCTCCCCATAATTGTGCCATCCACCACAGATCCCTCTCCCCATAATTGTGCCATCCACCACAGATCCCTCTCCCAATAACTGTGCCATCCACCACAGATCCCACTCCCCATAACTGTGCCATCCACCACAGATTCCCCCTCCCCATAACTGTGCCATCCACCACAGATCCCCCTCCCAATAACTGTGCCATCCACCACAGATCCCCCTCCCCATAACAGTGCCATCCACAACAGATCCCCCTCCCCATAACTGTGCCATCCACCACAGATCCCTCTCCCAATAACTGTGCCATCCACCACAGATCCCCTCCCCATAACAGTGCCATCCACCACAGATCCCTATCCCAATAACTGTGCCATCCACCACAGATCCCTCTCCCAATAACAGTGCCATCCACAACAGATCCCCCTCCCCTGCAAGTGCAACTTTAACTTTTGCTTAACTAGTCTTACTCAGAGAAGAGTCTCTCTCTCAGCTAGTCAGCTCCAGGCAGTTCGGGTGGTGCTCACTCACTGACGTCCCGCGCCTGCGCCGCCTAGTGGGAGGAGCAGGCGCCTGACGTCAGTGAGTGAGCGCCGCCTGCACTGCCTGCTGTTACCGGAGGCAGAGCTGCAGTAAGAAATCTAGTTAGATGAGCGGCGCGGGGGGGCGGATGATTATTAAAGTTAAAAGTTAAGTCTGCAGGCAGGGCAGGCGGAGATTAGGATTATTTAAACATACAGTTTTGGAGTGTGGCGAGCGGCGGGGCCTGTGTAGCGCAGGAGAGTCAGAGCGCCAGCCGGCCCTGCCAGTGCCAGCAATACATTCGGGGCACTGGTCAAAACATCCGGGGCTCAAGCCCCGAATGTTTTGACCTAACGACGCCCCTGTGTGACATCACAAGCAGGTTTCAGTCGGGCAATTGCTGTGACATCACAAGAGGGTTTCAGTCATGTAATTGCTGTGACATCACAAGGGGGTTTCAGTCAGGCAATTGCTGTGACATCACAAGGGGGTTTCAGTCAGGTAACTGCTGTGACATCACAAGAGGGTTTTTGTCAGGTAATTGCTGTGACATCACAAGGGGGTTTCAGTCAGGTGATTGCTGTGACATCACAAGGGGAATTTAGTTGGGCAATTGCTGTGACATCACAAGGGGGTTTCAGTCAGGTAACTGATGTGACATCACAAGGGGGTTTCAGTCAGGCAATTGCTGTGACATCACAAGGGGGTTTCAGTCAAGTAACTGTTGTGACATGACAAGGGGGTTTCAGTCAGGTAATTGCTGTGACATCACAAGGGGGTTTTAGTCGGGTAATTGCTGTGAAATCACAAGGGGGTTTCAGTCAGGTAACTACTGTGACATCACAAGGGGATTTTAGTCAGGTAATTGACGTGACATCACAAGGGGGTTTCAGTCAGATAATTGCTTTGACATCACAAGTGGGTTTTAGTTGGGTAATTGCTGTGACATCACAAGGGAGTTTCAGTCAGTTAATTGCTGTGACATCACAAAGGGGTTTTAGTTGGGTAATTGCTATGACATCACAAGGGGGTTTCAGTCGGGCAATTGCTGTGACATCACAAGGGGGTTTCAGTCAGGTAATTGCTGTGACATCACAAGGGGGTTTTAGTCAGGAAACTGTTGTGACATCAGAAGGGGGTTTTAGTCAGGCAATTGCTGTGACATCACAAGGGGGTTTCAGTCAGGCAATTGCTGTGACATCACAAGGGGGTTTCAGTCAGGCAATTGCTGTGACATCACAAGGGGGTTTCAGTCAATTAACTGCTGTGACATCACAAGGGGGTTTCAGTCAGGTAACTGCTGTGACATCACAAGGGGGTTTCAGTCAGGTAATTGCTGTGACATCACAAGGGGGTTTCAGTCAGGTGATTGCTGTGACATCACAAGTGGGTTTTAGTCAGGTAACTGCTGTGACATCACAAGGGGGTTTCAGTCAGGTAACTGCTGTGACATCACAAGGGGGTTTCAGTCAGATAACTGCTGTGACATCACAAGGGGGTTTCAGTCAGGTAACTGCTCTGACATCACAAGAGAATTGTATTCTGTTAAGCTACCATGATATCACAAGGGGGTTTCAGTCAAATAGCTGCTGTGACATCACAAGTTGGTGCCAGTCAGGTACGCTAAAGTGACATCACAAGACAGGAAAGCGATTGACAGTGACATCACAAGTGAGATTGGGTTAGTTAAGCCACTGTGACATTAGAGGTGTGTTGTTTGTCGGGAAACTGTTATGTCTAAGCTGAGCAGACATGTGTCTTTTGTAAGACTCTCCTGCCCTCCTGGAGTCTCGGAGCGCTTTGTTTTTTAAATTATTTTTATTTTATTTTATATTTGAGATTTCGGGACATTCCAGGAGGATTGGTAAGTAAGAGACGCATCGTATACTTCAGCTATAACTGCATGGCTTATCAGGCTTTTAGATAATGTTGTGACCGATGGAAGACCACTGCTCTAGATTCTTCCAAACTTCTCCTTCTTTCTATGTGGTTTGGAAAAGCTTAATGAAAGTCATTAGATGAAGTAACTCTACGCACCTCATCATTTTTTCATACCTCAGCCATGAGTGCGGGTGTGAAATGATAGTTCATGAAAAGCTGCGAAGAGCAGGAAGAGAGGTGGGGAGACTGCTTATGTGCGCGGTAATGAAGTGTTCCTTCCAGGCTAAAGTTTGGATGGTACTCCGGGTAAATGGCTGCAAATATTGTAGTGGGCTTTAAATTTCTACCACAGCTTCAGGTTAGGTTTATCATACAGCTAATAAACTATCTGTTCAAGTGTATCTGTCACTTTATGCTTGTGCCTGACTATATCACTATAGCCGTATCTCTTAGAGAACTGGTAGACCGCCAGCTACAGAGTCAAAATATATGTATCTCAAAAATTAAATTTTATATACCCTTCTATCAACATATGACAATCTAGAATACTTTAGAACCTGGTACCTGTCATGTACCGTTAAAGCTGGATTTTTCCATAGCTAATAGGTAACTGTTGATAAGGTTGGGAATATAATGGCGGATTTATTACCAGCACCAGCATCCACCCTTCAGCCCCATATACTTCAGTAGTAAAGCCTCTTAGTTCTAGTCACCTACCTTTCCGTTTTATGTTGGGTCATGATTAGTGTTGAGCGACGTGAATCTTTCAAAGTGGAATTCGGTCCTAATTTTGGGAAAAATTCTAAACTAAGCTGAATTTCCTCACAATTCGTGGGAACTAATAATTTTTCCAAAAATGGTGGCTGGAGTTGCCTTAAAAAGAATGAAAAAATAAATAAAAATACTCACTTCATCCACTTGCTCGCACAAAAGCAGTCCACTCCTCTTAGATCACTGATGACGTCACCATGTGATCATGCTGGGAGCGCGTGGTGACGTCATCACGCTCAGCGCAGGTCCTTCGGCAGGTCTTTTTCAATCAAGAGAGGAGCAGACTGCCTCAGGGCGCGCAAGTGGATGAGATTAGTGATTCTTTTGGGGTTTTTTTTAAACCCAAAAGGCCCTATTGCACTAGCGTATTACCGTTTTTAACAGCCGTTAGACGGGTGCACTGTCTAAGCAGCCATTCAAAATTGTCCCATTGATTAATGGGCTGAATGGGGTTTTAACATTTAACGATTCATGACAAATTAATTTGTAATGGATTAAATTTCTTGTCAATCTTCGGCAAAGAATCAAATTTTTCAAAACTTGGCTTATCTCTAGTCATGATCAAGTCATTCAGACCTCTGAATTTAAAGCGAATGTTTCCCCCTTTTACCTCTTTAGCATTGATAGATCCTAGGTTCTGTGCTGATTAATTTCTTAATACTTCTCAAGAGTGGTTGGCACTCCATCGATACGGAGCCCCAGATGCCTTGCCTCCATATAGTAAAATTGCTGGCTGCAGTCACCACTAGAGGGAGCTTGCTGCAAACTGATTCTACAGTACATTCAAGTCAGTAATAAAACAGTAGGCAGTAAGCTCCTGAGCTCCACTAGTGGCGGCTGCAGACAGACAGAACTGGCTGTCATAAAATGGTATAAAAGTATATTAAGAAATAGATCAGCAGTGCATTCTGTTGCTATTTCATGGTGTGCAAGGTTGGAGATTTATATCAATGTTTAAATGTTTAAAGGATAATTGTCATATTTTCATAAAAAAATCAATTTTTGCATATGTTACTGCTGTAGCAGCATTATTCATAAAGCAATCTTTAGTTTCTTCACTTACCACTGTTTTCCTTGAGTTTTGCCCTTATTTATGGCTGTTTTGAATCCTACATTATGAGGATCTTCTCAAGATGGCTCCTTTGCCAGTTCTCTGAGGCCAAAACTGCATTCCCTCAGGTCACATACAAACTTGCTGTAGCCAGCAGCTTCCTGCCAGCCAATCAGATTGGATTACTGAGAGACACGCCTCCTCACTCTGAAGCCTAATGCAGGCCTGCAGTGTGAAGGACCGCCCCGCCGTCTTCCTAGCCGGAGACCGACAAGCCATAGCAACGGTCTTTTAAGGGAGCAGTGGAAAGGGACAGGAGACATTACTGAAAGCTGTTATTATAAGGTAATTACAGATCTTTTGGCAATCGTTGACAGACTAACTCAGGTATACATGCCGAGCTCTAATAAACTAGCAAAAAAAATAAAAATATGACAGTTATCCTTTAAGGCCAAACAGTGATAGATTTCAAACGGGAAAAGCCAAAGTTATTTGTATATTTTTAGGCAAAAGTCATAATTGCAGGGTGATGGCCAAATATGTCCACAATCATCGCCCATGTAGCCCTATCTTAATTCTGCAAAATAGACAAACGCAGGTGGGACGACTCTCTGTAGGCTGGTGGCGTTGAGACGATGACAAAGAGGACAATAGGCTAAAATTTAGGAATGTTAAGCCTTGACCATCATGGGTATTAACTTAAGGACTTTAGTATTTATCCATCCCTGAAGTTAAATTAACATCAAGCTCTTTAAGAGATCTGGACTCACAATGTCCACTTTGTGTGGATAACCAGGCACTTAGGTAGGACTATGTAGATACAGTCTCAGTAAACATTTTTACTTCATGAGGCCAGTACTTTCCAAATAAGAATGCAAATCCAACTTTAGACTTCACTTTGACTTAATGATCAAATGGTCATTTACCTTTTGGTAGTTCTTACGGTCCTATACCCAACAAATTTATCATCAGCTTCTGGTTTCTTGTCATTGAAAAGTTTGCACATCTAATGGAGAACTTTAATGTTTAAACCCAGGAGAACTCCACCTGTTGTCAGGATTATAAAGTGGCCTCTTGCTGGTAAAGTACTCTTAGTTTTGCCGTAGTTGGCATCCTGAGGCTTTTCAATGGAAAGTAGGGATGCAAAGTATCTTTCCTACAAGAAGAAGAAAAACTCTTTAGTGCCACAGGAGCTTCCTTATATAGTCCAACATCACTAGGACATAAGCCTCAGAAGAACCATCTCCATAAGGAAGAGAGATCCATCTACAGGCAACTGTTTTGTGGTTTTTTGCTTCTCATCAGTGCAAAGCAGAATACCGGATGGTTGGGTTAGAAACCTTTGCTGTGGGTCTGGGGAAATATATTTCTCCTTGTGAAGACTGCCAAGTTGGCATACAGAGTCTTATAAGTCAGGCACTGATACCTCAAACCCATGTCAAAGGCCTCTCATCGAGTCACCCAGATTCACGTCAAAGGCCTCTCACTGAGCCAACCAGTAGCCTGCTCTCTACCAATGAGGGTCAAAAAACAAACAAACAACTGTCTGCAGGTTGGTCTCTTTTCCTTATTGTGTAGATGTTGGTTTTGCTTATATCCTTAGTCATGTTGAAAGGCCTGTTCAAATGTCAGGCACTGACTTAAAGGGAAGCTACCCCCAATAGGTGGCACTAGAGAGATAGTTTTTCTTTTTCCTGGAGGAAAGCTGCTTTGCATCTGATTTTCAGTATCATGACATGCTCCTTTGGACTTTATAGGTAGATAGATAATTATCCCTAGAAACATTGCTTGAATTTCTTTGTACTAAAGGCATACCCATGCCACTATGTATGAGCTCTTGTAGAATTTGATTAGATTCTGACTCATCAGATGATTGACAATTAGCACTCTTCTGGTCTACAAAACCCCAACTGACTGAAGTAACGCAGAAGCATTTTCTTCATTTCAAAACTCGGCGCCTGTAATGTATTTAACACCGAATTCCCACTACCATGGAAGTTATTAACCCTATCACATCTTTAAATCAGGCCTTTCTGCCTCAAGATGAGCTATTCATTGATCTAAAGACTGTTTATGTGCCTTTGACTGCTCGGCGCTTCATGTTTATATGTTCAACTCAGCAAGCTACTTGTTCTCCGAAGTAAAGAATTCCACCCATGGGGATTTCTATCGACTAAAGATGTTCCACTGTCTTGTTCATATGATTATGGCACCAGGGAGCTAGCTAACGATAGACAGACAAGTCCCATCTGAAAGACATTACCATAGTCTGTCCCAAGGTCTGTTCTCAATCCACAGCACAATGAATCAACTGAAAAAGATTACACCATCCAACGAGTCAGGATAATTTGGGTATTTAAACAAAATGGTGCTAAGGTGTTACCGGACTTGTATACGGTGTCTCTTCCACTTGAAGCTGTCAGCAGCTCATGACGTACGCTACTACATGGTAATATTTACTATAATAAAACTGGATATGTTAAGAAACTGGACTGGTTCAAGGAAGAAGCGTCTTCGAATCATGATTTCATGTCTCTTATTGCCCTCCCAAAGGAACAATTTACCAGTTATGGGTCTAGTTATTCAACTAGAATCCAAGTTTGTGTAATGGGATTTTAAAAAATATTAGAATTTCATAAACAATCTGTTATATACCAGGGTAGAGGGTATAGCTAGAGATGTGTCAGCAGGTCATGTGCCCCCACTAATAGATGCCTACCAACCAGTCTCTTTGCTTTTGTCAGGGTATTTAGATACAGAGCTAGGGCAGTAAGCAATATATTTTTCCAAGTTGATGGAAAGCCTAGCAACGAGTCTATTCCCAGGTAATGCAAATTAGTTCTCCTCCACATGGAAGAAAACTTTCTCCCTTTTGCCACCTACTAGAGGTAGCTATGCTTTAAGTTAACGTTTGACCCATTAAAGAGCTTTGTAATTATGACTTCCAACTTAAGCCATTCCTAGACTGTTCCAAAAAGAAGAAACACCCATCTGTAGATAGTTCTTTAGGGGTTCTTGCCCCCATCAGGGTACTTTTTGGCTAGGTTAGAGGTAGCTCTCAAAGGTACAGTTCCAGGAAACAACAGGGTGTTCCTTACTTTTGGTGGTCTCTGGTTTAGATAAAGTTTCTGGTCGTGTCCCATGGCTCCTTAATGGGTCATACATTGACTTACAGGCTAGCTTCCTCCAATAGATGGCACTAGAGAGACAGTTTAGCGGTTTCTGGAGGATAGTCATTTTCATACCTTTTCCCAGGGTGCATTGCTTGTAAGACTAGCCACGCCATCTGGCAGTCTTTGCAAGGAAAGACAATACTCTCCAAGGGTAATGGTAACATGTATCAGTGACATGTAGCCAAAATTCAGATTAAAATTGTGTAAAATGTAACAATAAAATGTCCTAAGCAAAAATTTCAGACTGACTATTAAAGTGTGAATTGCCCCAGGACAGCGTATATTGTGGAAACGTTCCTCTGTGCCTTTGAGACGTCACTGTCATGGAAACCATACCGTTAGTGACAATTTTGTCAGCTTGTTCCACGGAGCTTGGTGACAGCAGCTCATAACGATGAAGTGTTTATTCCTCATAAAACTGTCTACGGGGTTTTTCATATTATTATTGGCCCCAGAAGAATATTTTGTTATATGGCTACTTGTAAAATCTACTGTACATTTCCATCTAGTTTAATTTGCATTAGGTTTTAGTCCCTTTGCTATAAAATGTCGTGTTATATTTACTTCCTGTGAAGTAGATTTTTTTTGTGTGTGAAGTAAAGTCTGATTTCCCTTACCAGGTAAAATTTTAAGTTCTTTTGTGTCAAATTTATGATTGTACTAAGGTTAACTAAACGAACCATCAATGTCTGTCACTTTCAATATCTCATGGTTATATTTAGTGTTGAGCAAATTGATGTATCTTAGGTGGACTTTGATCTGACTATCAGGGAAAAATAGATTTGCTGTGAAGCCGAATTGGTTCATGCTTTGTGGTAACAAATCAATTTTGCCTGAAATGGTGCAAAAAAAATAAAATCATACTCACCTCATCCATTTTAGTGTGAAGAGGATGAGAATGACTGCCTTGCTTCTCTCAGTCTGATGATGCGTCCCCCTCTTAAAACCTGTCAACTTGGCAAAATGTGCATCCAAAAGTAGCCTCTGAGAGCCATTTTATAGGACATCGAAATAAGCACTTGTACGCCCTCTCGTGCCAAGAACCAGTGTCCTACTAGACCACACCTGAAATCATTTACATCTTCCTTGAAACATACCTATAACTGCATGCTGAGATTTGCAGCAATCCAACATTTCTGTCCAGGTGCGGTATTTTTTTGTGAATGAGTGTATGTGATTTAATAAACTGCATTGATTCATACTTTTCTGTTGTTTGAACACTTTAAGCAAAAATGGTATAGGACTCATTGAGACATTGCTCCATTTGCCTTCTTAAAAGGGCTTACGCCATGATTGATGCAAGAAATAAAAATCAGACATTATAGAGTACGTGACACTAATTCTAACAAATCTAGAACCAGCCCTGCACCTCACATGGGTCCAGAGATCTTCCCATTCACTGCTCCAATTGCTCTGCTAGATTTTCTTCAGGGAGCATGTGCTTTATGCTGCAGCTCTCTCCCATAACTGCCGCAGCTTCTAGCAGAACATATAACTGGTGGCAGTTGAAGTTTTAAACTGAGCACGTGCGACCACCTCAGTAAGTTGGACAAGAAATAAGGAAAATAAAAAACAGCAGGTGGCGCTATACAGATATAT
The DNA here is from genome assembly GCF_014858855.1 of Bufo gargarizans. Lineage (NCBI taxonomy): Eukaryota > Metazoa > Chordata > Amphibia > Anura > Bufonidae > Bufo > Bufo gargarizans. The sequence continues at coordinate 31,636,526 of NC_058086.1, forward strand.
TTTGTTGAACAGCTCACTGGCTATATGAAATGTTTAATTACACTCAATTACAAAAGTATTCAGATGCAGGTGTTGGTTTGAATAGAATATTTTTCTTGGCATAACTCTTTTAAGATAAAAAAAATTGTGAAAAGCCAAAAATCTGAAAAAAGTGTCTGCTTAACCAATATTTTTCCATTATTGCTGCTTTTCGAAGTATATTTTTGTCGTATTGACATAGTCATCTTTCAGTGAATGCATTCATTGGAGAATTATTTTCACCATGTACAAAACCATCTTCCTAACTTGACCTCATGGCATTAACTTGGAAGGGCAAAGTCGAAGGAAGTCTCCTATATAAACACGGCCTGCCTTAATTTTTTATTTTATACTGAAGACTTTTTTTGCAGACATCGTGTCTCTAACATCCAGGCTGATATATAGGTTTCCTAATGGGGTTGTCAGGTAAACACATCAAAGAAAATGATCATGGCTGTATCAAGGGAACTTTACTAAAACAACTCCTGCAGAATTTGACCTAGTGTTACACCTCAGGAGAGGGCAGACGAGATGCCCCTTACAAGGCTTCTTGTTTCTTGAAGAACTGATCGTGTTGCTTTGGTTATTCAATACTCATGTCATTACATGAAAACTCATATTAACTCATTTGTCTTGGAGCTTGTATACATCAATCGTTGACTACATGTAGAGGCATGAGAGTCTAATGCAACTGGTACGGTCATGTCATTTTCTTGTTTGATCTTGTTAGGTTCTTGTTAGGTTATTTTAGGTCATGAATATTAAATTACATTGTCTGCTATAGATTACATTACTAAATAAATCTGTTTATAGTGACCTGTCTGTTGACAGTGAGGGGTCCAAGGTAACGACTGTCATAGGCTGCCCCTGACCTACCAAATTCACTGGTTGCTAAGAATACACTGTTTGTCAATTTGTCAGTCCACATTTCCTTAGCAACTAGGTCTGTCTCAGATTACTTGCCAACTCTCCTGCATAGTCCTGGACTCTCCAGAGAAATATCTCTCATCGAGAAACCAAGAAATCTGGCTGGTACTGTTTACAGTGGATAGTAATGAGAACATTTCTGGAAATTTCATTTCAGTCCAATTCAACCAAATTGGCTGTCCTGTTTGATTCAGCTTCTATTTGACCCGAATCAGAAGTGCTTCAAATGCCCTGAAAAGCTGTGGATGATATATATTCTGGTTTTCTATCTCTCCCTAAATTCTTCCGAATCGAATCAGCAAAAATTTTGACTCTATAAAATCAAAAATTTTGGTCACATTTTTATTCTACACAATTGATTTATCTCTAACAGTAGGCATCTATATTGGCACTGTATATAGCTGGAGCCAACTACCAACTAACTGGCTCTGTTTATGGGGACATGCTGTTAACCATTGTTAAAATTGTCCCTCTACTGCAATTTTGAGCATGTAGTCATCGTATTTAAAGGGGTCGTCAAAAGGTTATCAATATCAGATCGGCAGGGGTCTGACACCCGGCACCCCCGCCATTCAACTGGTTGAGGAGAATGCGCGCGCTATGTCAGTGCAGACTTCCCTTCAATGTTTACCTGCTCGCCGTCCCAACCACAGTGGTGAACAGGTGTAATTACAAGAAGTCGTCTCATTCATTTCAATGGAACAGCTCGTTCTTATACACTTGAATAGGAACAAACCATCCGATTGAAATGTGACAGCGAGCAGGTAAACAATGAAGGTAAACAATAAGGGGAAGGCTGTGCTGGCATGGTGCGACCCTCCTCTTCAAACAGCTGATCGGTTGGGATCATGGGGGTCAGACCTCCTCTGATCTGATATTATTGACCTATCCTGAGGATAGGTCATCAATAAAAATAACTTGGACAACCCCTTTAAGGCTATGGATACCTTTACAGTGATTTATTTTCTTAACTTTCTTAACAGTCATAATCAAAAATGACTTACTCTTTTGCTTCTACAAAGTCACTCAACTAGATCCTGCAGCATCTGAATCTGACCACTGCTCCTGCTACCTTCAGTGTTAGAGATAGCAAAAGGAGCTTGTGAAGAGGGAGCAGAGGATACAAGGAGGAAAGCTCACCCAGGCTCTAGATAGAGAGGAGAGCACACATAAGGCATTTTGTAGGGGGAGAAGACAGAATCATCCTGGACACACAGATCAAGCATGCATACTGAGAGGCACATGTCCACATTACAAAAATCTGTAAACTGAATATCCGGGGGTCTGAAACTGAACAAAGGAATGAAGAGTGCAGACTGAAAATTACTGCAACTTTTTGTTTTCAAAGTTTCCAGCAGCATACTGTAAAAAGTTTTTCTCCAGAATGAAGCAACGGAAGTGAAAGCTATCATTACATTCAGCTGAACAAGCTAGCTGGTTTACCAATGAGCTTCCTGGTGACAGATCCCCTTGGTATTGCATGCTTCAGGCAACACATCTTCTTTCTTCCTTAAAGCTGTCAAGTATGTAAAAAGGTACAACCTAAAGGAGGAATCTGGCTTCCAATTTTTGGTTGACGGGAACAGTTAATACTGCACATACTCATTGACTCCTCCAAAATATGAAACACACCAATAATAGGGGATTTATGCTCTTTCCTTTTGATCTTTAACAGTCACGTAGTATCTTCCTTCAGACTCAGCAAATTACTCAAAATCTTCAAGTCCATGCAGTAGCCAGCCTACAGGATATTGAAACTTTTGTGCGAAAAATTGAACGTGACAGGCACAAGAAAGTTTCCTACATGGCTGTCTAAATTTAGCTACTGGTTGCATTACCTCGGATTGTGATAGATCGCTTCGTATTTCGTCTCTGTCCTCATGCAATTCATCCATGCCATGCCTTATATTAACATTAGCATTTCGAGTTCCAAATAAATGGCCAAGTTTGTCCGGCTAGCAATCATATCAAAAGCTCTGCAACCCAATTCTGACCTCAGATCAAAAGCAGATGCTCTTGCAACACTTTGCAGCAAGGGCCTAGTCACCAGGGGGAAAAGCTTCAGTAAAAGACAATTTATCATTGCAACATGAAAGCCTGTTCAATACTAAACAGATGTATAGAAATATGGGTGTCGGGCATTTGATTCATTTGTCTCCTGCCAGAAATCATCCTCATTTTGATGCAGAGAAAAAAAATTGGTGTTTTTATGTGCCGAGATTTTCATCCACGCACTCAAGGGCATACAAAAAGTTACCAGAGATTATTATTATTTATTATTAAATTTCCATGACATACATACATAATACAGACAATTGCACTAAGCATGAACAAGACGAGTTACAAACTGGTACAGAAGGAGAGAGGACCCTGCCCGTGAGGGCTTACAATCTACATGGTATGGCAGAAGGACACAGTAGGTGAGAGTGAAGCTGGTCATGGCGGTATAGAGGCAGCAGGGTCACCGGTTGTAGGCTTGTCTGCAGAGGTGGGTTTTTAGGTTTATTTTGAAGGATTCCACTGTAGGTGAGAGTCTGATATGTTGGGGTAGAGAGTTCCAGAGTGTGGGGGATGCACGGGAGAAATCTTCGAGGCGATTGTGGTTCTTATGACAATACTATGAATCCAATAGATGCGCTGTTCATGAGTAGTGTAGATCGCAAATATTCTAATCACAAATTTTTATCGCAAATTTTCCATGCAAATGGTTTTTCAGCTGAAAAACAAGGCAGATTCTGCTCATTTGCACGTCTTTCCCATATGCCCATGTTTATGCAAATGAGTTGACATTAGAAAACTGTATAGAAAGGTTATTGAATATTATGTTAGGACGATCAGAAAACTTTTTGTCACCCTAATGATAATGATCTAGGTGCGCAGGTCCACCCAAGCCATCCAACAGATATGAAGCAATTTTGAGGCTTACTGGCTCTCAGTCAGAAGAGAGCTGGTTTGGAATGTCTCCTAGTGCACAAGGCTGCCATTGTAAGGTATGCTGTTATCTGTCTGATGGATAGGTTGTTGGCTTGCACATACCCGGCTTTTGGCAGATAGCCTTTGTGTGGTTGTCTATTGTATGTCATAGGTAATAGGAGTCCAAGATGCATCCAGATGTCCTCCCTATGCTATTTCCAAACTATTTTGGTGGAGTTTCCATCAATTTCTAACCTTTTCCTGTGAACCAGACACCCTTTCCTCTTCAGAGCAGGGGGTGCCTGGTTTAATGTTTGGGTTCTCCCATTGACTTCCATTATACTCGGGTGTTCGGCCAGAGCACCCGAGTACCCGGGCACCAAAGTGCTCAATCAACACTAGTCATTTGCATTAATATCATATATGTCATATATCTTGGAAGCAGAATACCATAGAGATAAATTACAGGTGCCATTTTACTCAATCATATTCTGAGCGGACACCGAACGGACCCCATTATAGTCTATGGGGTCTTTAAGCTCCGTTACGCTCAGTTAAGTCTCAGTTATCTGCAGAATCCGTCCTTTCCGTTCTCCTGCTCCTCAACGGAGCCGGAGAAATGGTGATGTGAAAGGAGCCTAAGAATTAATATATGCTTGCAGGGAATAGCGTCCAAGTCTGTGAAGGGGAATAACATACCACCATGGAAAAATAATTTTTTAACTTGCTGCTCTGTATATAAAGTCTGTTTTATTAATTGCTAGAAACAAAATGTGCTTATTTTCCCCCCAGAAGAAAAATTTTGCTAAGATGTTTGATGCTTTTAACCTCTGAGAACCACCAAATACAGTAGTAAATTATAGAACCAAATCTTTTCATGTACATTTTTTTTACAAGTGTTAAGAAATGGGTCTAAAACAATAAAAGCTTGTTTTCATTTCTACTGCGTACACTGTAACGTAGCTAATGTACCATCTCAGGGATACAGGACTTATGGCGTGCAGTAAATTCCCCCAAAAATATGTAATGCGCCATTTTTACCTTTACCATTTTACCGTTTTACCATTTTGGCTGGCACTTACTATACGTGTCTTTCAAAGTGGGTATGATTTTACTGCGTGCTGTATGGCACATATTACACTGTAATTCAGGGGCGTAGCTAAAGGCTCATGGGCCCCGGTGCAAGAGTTAGGCTTGGGCCCCCCTTCCCTCAGTGCTTTGTGTGTCTTCTTATGCAGCACAAGGGTCTTTGGGCCCCCTCAGGCTCCTGGGCCCGGTAGTGACTGCCACCTCTGCACCCCCTATAGCTACGCCCCTGCTGTAATTTCAGTCTGGTATTAAATAGAGATGAGCGAATTGAAACCCACAAAGTGGAATTCGATCTGAATTTCAGGATAAATTCGATTCACCTAGAAGCCGAATTTCCTTGTGCTTTGTGTCAGCAAATCGATTTAACCTGAAATAGTATTATATTGCTCACGACGGGCCACCAGCCTACATCTTGCTTGAAGATCTCGTCCAAAATCCCGTGCAGCGCGAGATTACATCATTGCGCTGGCCGGTGCGATGACGTCATACATCACCATGCCAGCCGGTGTGATGACGTAATCTCACGCCGCACAGGATTTCGGCCGAGGTCTTCAAGCAAGATGGCGGCGGCCGGCCTGTCGCAAGCAAATGGAGGCGGTAAGATTGATTTAATTTCTGTTTAATTGTTAATTTTACACTCAGATGCCGCGATCATGTATGAAGGCGGCATCTGAGGGGTACAATGACGGAGGCGGCGCTATCGCAGCTCCCTGTCATTGCACACGCTACTTGCAAAAAAATGCACTTCGTGACAAAGTAATTCATCATGAAGCTAATTTTTGGGTGAAATTCGGCGAATCAGCCGAATCAAACATTTAAGAAATTCGCTCATCTCTAGTATTAAACCTAGAAAATTAATCTGCAACCAGTGACTGTCCAGCTGCTGTGCAACTACAACTCCCAGCATGCCCTGACAAAGATCAGAGTATTCTCATTTAGGCAATCCCTTGTAAATGGAATATATCAGCAGTGATAGTTTGCTACAATGTATCAGTATGGTGAAATGTATTAGTCTTGGGTCCTGGGTGTTTGTTTTCGCCTACAATGATTTATCTATTCCGCGTTTTGGCTTCTCAGCAGCATATAAACAATTTAATTACTTTGACGGGTTGTGGAATTGTTTGCAGTTTGCTAATTACTGCCAACTTCACTGCCGATGTTTTATGCTTCTGTCAACTATTTCCAGACTGGAATTTTGGAAATTAGAATAAGGAAACATATTTATAAAGATTTTTAGGTTGGAACGATGCTGTGAGACATTGATAACTCAGCGGGATGTCAACATTTACGTAGTGCAACATTCTAGAACATAGGTTTAAATGTGCAATTGTGATTAAAACTCAAGAAATCTGAATCATCCCCACTTGGATTGTCTCACAAAGACAGCAGCTTGTTGAATAGAAGTTAGCTTGGGGAGCAGCTGATCTCAATGGGTCTGGGATCTCTAATCCTTATAGATCAGCTGATCGCCATGGGTCTGTGATCTCTAACCCCCTGAGATCAACTGATCGCAATGGGTCTCTACCTTTGAAATCAGTGGATCATTATTGGTTTGGGTCAACTAATGTTCAGAAATCAATCTGATCGCCATGGGTCTCTACCTCTGAAATCTGTGGATCGTCATGGGTTTGGGTCCTCTAACGTCCAGAAATCAGCTGATGGCCATGGGTCTGGGATCTCTAACACCCAGAGATTCACTGATCACCATGGGTTTGGCTCTAACCCCCTGAGATTATTTGATCGCCATGGATTTGGGTTCTCTTCTAAGATCAGCTGATAACCTTGGGTCTGGCTTCAATCCTCTGATATTAGCTGTGACTGCAGATGTTCTGTGCAGATTTAGTGAGGCTGTCTGCCTATATGAAGATCATATTAGAGTGGGGGACTCACTATCAAGTCCCCTTTTAAATTGTTTCCTCCATTTTGCATTAACAGATGCCATTCTCCGAATGTAGTCTCTGTAGTGGAATCATTATCCCAGTTTATGGCGTCACGCTGCAATAAAACCTTCTTTTTTTAAATGGCTGAGCACATGCTTGTCATATTCTATCTCACCTCTTGTGACCTCCAGGTACTAACCTTGGGAAAAACTAAATCTGTTTTCTTAGCACTATTAATGAAGAATGCACCATAACTGAAAAATACTACAGGAACCACATAAATATCTCATAGCAAAAGGCCTGACCGGCTCATTTTTTTTGCCTCAAATCCCTCATGACATCAGCTCATTTGTCCAAGATGTTATAAACTTCAGCTGAGAGGTTGACTTCTCTCTAGATGTCTAGTGTCGACATAAAGATGTTACTGAATTAGGGTTGTCATCTGGCACATCTTTTTGTGAAATGTATAACTATGAATCATTTATACTTTTAGGGTACAGGCACAAGTTCAGGTTTCCTGCTGGAGTTTTGGAAATTAAAACCAGGAGTGAAAGTGCAGTATCTGTCCTTAATGCTTTATCTCCTTTTTCCATTCCTGATATTGGCCTCCAAAATTGCATCAGGAAACCTCACTGGGTGGCCATACCTTTAGTTACAAAGTAAGAATTTTTTTTTTATTCCAGTCCCGATAACCCTTCTTTCACTCCTCCTTGCCTCCATTAGGTTCTGTGTTTAGGCTATGGACACTTTTGAAGCAGTTTTTTTTTATCATTCCATTCTACTCATTTTGAACTAAAATATTTTTTCAATTTGTCTTCATAAAAAATTTTCAACAGTCTTTCTTCTATAGCTTTCAGTTTCAGTACATTTGCAGATGATTGCTTCCCCCTTTTCAGGAAAATCCACCAGAGAACTGCTCTGATGGATAAATCCGTAGCCTTTATCTTTACACCCCCGGTGGCTCATAATTCTCATTATAGCTAATTTCTAATCAGTTCAAAAAGAATTTAGCTTAAATGCCTGTTCATGAGCTGTCAGAGGTTCAGAGATAAGGGCTACAGATCAAGCCTTCAAAACTGTTTTCTGATGGATTCACTGAAAAGGAGAAGACTTGTCTGCAGATACACTGAAAATGAAAGCTGTGAAGGGAAAACTTTTGAAAATGCTTAATAAAAAAACTTTTGAAAAAATTATTTTAGCTCAAAATGAACAGAATGGAATGATAAAAAAAAAAAAATGCACCAGAGGTGTCTGTAAAGGGATGCTCCATAAAAAAAACTAGGATTTCACATTTAACTATGTGTTTAATTTCTTATTCAGACTTCCTATGTACCAATCAGAAGCTCAAATCTAGCAGCTAAACCCATCAACCTTGGAGGGCCTTCTGACTCCCTCCCAAAGGCAGATGTCTGGGGAGAGAAAGGTTGGGTCTTCTGGATTCTAACATGTCCAATTCTCTTGTTGCTGGAGAAATAAACCACTACTGACATGTCTGGCAGCAGTTTTCCCCCCTTTATCATTCAGAACAGAGGACCGGGGAAAATAGCTGTTGACCGAATGAGCCAATAGTTAGCTCATGTGAATGGCCAGCTCAAAGTTCTGCTTGTATGAGTGCTGGGTTCCAGAGTTTTTGACCAAAACACTGGAAATCTGACAGTCTTCAGTCATAACTCAATGGAATTTGTTGGATCATACCTGCAATGGGTAAAGGTATTGGATATCCCTTATAGTTGGGAAGCAACTATTATTAGAAATTTACTGGTGCCTACATTTTGGAAAATTTTTATTCTCTGAACACCATAAATTGTAAATTCCAGTTGAGGGCCTTAGGCTACTTTCACACTAGTGTTTTTGCTGAATCCGACAGGGTTCAGCAAAAACGCTTCCGTTACTAAAAATACAACCATCTGTATCCGTTATGAACGGATCCAGTTGTATTATCTGAAACATAGCCAAGACAGATCCATCATGAACTCCACTGAAAGTCAGTGGGGTACAGATCAGTTTTCTACTGTGTCAGATTGTGTCAGAGAAAACTGATCCGTCCCCATTGACTTACATTGTCTGTCAGGACGGATCCGTCCCCATTGACTTGCATTGTGGGTCATGACGGATTCGTTTTGCTCCGCATCCTTGGACGGAAAGCAAACCGCAGCATGTTGCGGTTTGCTCTCCGATATGAGAATGGAACGGAATGCATTTTGGAGCACTCTGTTCTGTTCAGTTAAGTTTTGTTCCCATTGAAAATGAATGGGAACAAAACGGAAGCGTTTTTTTCCGGTATTGAGCCCCTATGACGGATCTCAATACCGGAAAGTATTAACGCTAGTGTGAAAGTAGTCTAAGCTGCTTTAAACCCTTCTCACCATCATTATGAATATTAATCTATCTGATCATACACTTTAGAAGAATGTTGGTGATTTTGGTGGAGCCAACTGACCATTTAGCATGTATGGTGTTCTCCCGACTCTTCTTTGACAGAAGATGTCAGTGGAAAGAATGCTTGAGTGTGTCGAATTTAAAAATGCCCTTTACTTCTATGGGGAAGCTTCCACCATCTGTGGTGGTTGTGCTTGCACACTATAGGAAAAAGCATCCTGGTGACCGGACTTAGGCTGGTGCTTTTTCCTATATTGTGCAAGCACGACCACCACGGATAGATGGCAGGGTGGTCTGTAACCATGGAAACAAGCAGTGTATAATGTGATGGAAAAATGAATCCAGCCAGCAAAGGAAGCAATATGGATAATAACAATACATTAGTAAGTGGCTTGTATTAACTTTCTCTACATGATAAATTCTACTTAATGAGAGGACCCCTTAAGTGAGAGGACCCCTTAAGTGAGAGGACCCCTTTAACACAGAAGTGAACATGCCTTAAAGTGTATCGTTAGCTTTATATTTCTGAAGCCCTTTCCTGTTTATCGTGGCTTTCGTTCAGTCTGGCTGGTTTCATCATTTGCTCATCCGGCAAGCTCTATATACTGTATAAGGTGAAGTATTTAGGGGTTTTGACTATGCAAGCATGGCAGATGTCCAACTCTCAGGCTTGAGTTAGATTTTGAACTCTGGCGATGACATTTATTTGAATGAAGATAAATACGGAACATTTTATCATTAATAATTTAAACAATAGGGAGCATCTGATAAGAAACATATGTTTGGAGACAATTACCAACCAGACGGAAAAAGTGATCCCCTCAACCATCTCATTTACTTAAGAAAGCCTAGATGCAATCCAAACCCATACATTTCAGCTCGCTGGCTGGCGTGTAGCACGCACTCCGGCCTGTTTCTGTTACGTCCTAAATAAACCATTTTTACTCTTCTTCTATACATCTTTTTAAAAGCAGACTTTGGGACAAAGGGAACTTTGCAACAACTGCTAGTAAATATTCTGAAAGGAGTTATCCAGAAAAAGATACTTATGACATCCTCAGGATAGGTCATCAGTATCAGATCTGAGAAGATGCGACACCTTGGGACCCCGCAGATCAGCTGTTAGAAGAGCCCTCCAGCGTTGCAGCCATGTGATGTCACTGTACATTGGTCATATGGCCTAGTTGCAGAAATCATCCAGCGAATTAGGATATATATATATATATAAGGTGGGTTATGTATTCAAAAGTAATAAAGTCCAGCTAATAAGTAACCCTAACAGGATAAATATTTATAAATTTTAATTACTATATAAACAAAAAATGTCCCAATATGTCCAGGCGTACACCAGGCCAGCCAAATGATTAGGCCAGAGTGTATGTCTTGGAAAGCCCTAAGCTATGATCCTAAATCTTGGCCCTAAGCCCAGGGGCGGCCCCTAATGGTGGAGACCCCCTGTCCTCGAACCTATCTATACACTCCTACTTGTACCCTAGTACATTAGGTTCGTTAGTGGCCTAGATTTAAATGTGGTGGGCTGGTGTAGGCGTGGACACAGAGGATCAGTGAAAAAAGCGCACAGTGTATACAACCCTGCCCATGCGGAGATGAGCAGGTACACGGTGCGACACGTTAAATCTAGAGACACCAACAAAAAAGGATGGTATATAATTTCACAGACTAAATCTGTATAAACCCCAACGCGTTTCCCCCACTGTGTGGGATCATCAGGGGGTAGGTAGAAATACGGTAAATAGATGAGAAAAACAAAAGAAAGTAACTCTGACAAACGGAAGGAAGTCCAAACAGTGTTGGCATATCCATGATATATCCGTATGGCAGGTGGTGTCACAATAAAGACATACAACGTTAAAAGATTGGACAAATGAAGTTCCCGGGAGGATTTAGAGGGAAAGGGAGTATTAGTACCGGACGTCTTGATCTATCAGATTTGTGTATGTCACAACATAAACATGGATATCTGTAAAGAAAAAGAGAGAAGGTACATGCTATATAGTGCGTCCAAATGTACTCAAATATATAAGCACCCGGTAATGTGAGACACCTCCACCAGCGTATATCAAGTAACAGGAGGTAACTCACTGAGTCAAGACAAGATATAGAGCACAATGGTGGCCAGGATTGATACCAAGAGGCACACCCCACAGTCTTCGATGTACTGGTACTCAAAGTCTTAATTTTGAATGTCCGGAATCAGCGTGACGATACACTAAAAGGTAATACAATGCCACATAACTGTAAAAACAAACGGCAGATAGGTCAGTGGCCAGATGTAATAGAAGCGAAAGTTACCTTAAGATGTTCATTAGATAGCGTGACCCGACCTCTCAGGTTATGGCCATCTACTGGTTAAAATCCACTAAGTGGCAAGAAAGTGCATGTCACATATACGAACAAAAAGTCAGCTCATGTCTAGGCACCATATAATAAGTATTACTCACTGTTGGTGGTGAATCCCTCAAATAAAGTGGATGTCCTTGCCTCCCAGGGTCCAATAGTTAATCACTAGAAAGAGACCATATTTATACTGGACGCCTAATTGGTAAATGGCGTTACCTGTCTTAGGGCGGTCCCTCCGATGTGTATACTAATAATCCCGCCATGGATATGATCTGTGCCGCAGTGAAAAGCGGCGTGCGTTCCACCGTGGAACGCCTGCCGCCGAACATCCGGTTCCACCAACCGGATGTAACGTCAGGGAGCCATGCGTTCCACTCTGGAACGCAGGCCGATCCCAGACCAGCGCAGCGCAGGAACAGGCGGTCAGGTGTGGCATCATCAGAATAGGCCCTGCGTTCCAAGCTGGAGCGCATAGGGCCAGGAGAATATAGAAAAATTAACGAGGATTAAGCCTAACCGATATATAGTTATAAGACAACAGAGGCTGAATCACTCATGAGTGATGACACATTATGAATCCCTGCCAGTCAGGAAATATCAGAGATAGATTAGGCAGCAGAAAAGGATACACTAAGTAGATCGATGATAAAGAATTTATATAAGTGAATATAGACGGAGGGATATGAAGACACCCTAAAAGACCTCTCCAGATAGGGACATGGCAGGCAGAGGCCACCGGGTCTAGAGGAAAAGTGGCCTACAGAAAACATGAGAAAGTCAGTCTTTCATTCATTTCATTCAGGCCTAGTTGCAACTCAGCCCCATGCAAGTCAATGGGGCTGAGCTGCAGTACCAAGCTCTGCCACTATACAATGTACGGCGCAATCCTTGGAAAGCTGCCAGGAGCCTTCATTGCTCCCCAGAGCACCGGGCTCCCTGAAACAGCTGATCGGAGTGGGTAGCGGGACTTAGACCGCTGCTGATGTGATAATGATGACCTATCCTAAAAATAAGTCATCATTGTCTTTTCCAGGATAACCCCTTTAAGCCAATGTTTTTCAGCAGAACTCATCATCATTTTCTCACCAGAGCTAGTAAATCTTCTTTTGGGTGTGAACTGAGAGACCAGCATCAATAAAAGATAAAGAAATGGTAAGGTCGGCATTCTATGGCCACTGGGGCAAGAACGCTGTCATTTGATAAAGATCTAAATTGTGTGAGATCCACATTGACTTTTATTGATTGTATTTGATTTTAATCAATACGCCATGTCACTTAAAAGGAACGTATCACCTATATTTTTCCTTATTAGAACCAAATTCAGATAGACATTCCTTTTATCTGTTTTTCATTTTATTTATTTTTTATGCAGATTTTGTTATTCTATTTACTGTACATGATTATGGGGGTGTCCACCATGCCCCGAGCCGCTGTTAACAGCTTTCAGAGATTTGCTTTACAGCAGCCGTTTGCACTATAGGGCATATTAGGCAGGAGCTGTTCATTGACTTTTATGGGAGAGCGTTGTAGACATGACCTGTGCAGAGGTCACTCTGCAGGGAGGGGGAGGAGTTGAGCTCTGACCATCAACTATGAATGTTGGAATCTGTGTTATCAATATACAAGTGTTATCCTTCAATGTAATCCTGCCTTTTGATCATACTGTAATGACTGCTGAGAAGTGATCTTTACAGAACTGGAATTGCCAACCTATTATGAGTCTAAGGGGCCAGAAGGAAAATCTGCAATAATTCAGGATAGTAGCAGGGGAAATTTTATGGACTTCTAATCAACAATGCAAACATTTACTTTTCAGGTCAAGGGGATCCTTGTTTCCTATAGGGCTTCCCCTGGCCAAGCTCCATAGACATTAAATATGGGAGAGGGTTGTAGATATGCTCTGTGAGCAGTGCAGAGGTCACTCTGCAGGGAGGGGGAGGAGGCGAGCTGTAACCATCAACTATAAATGTTGGAACCCATGTTATCTATATACGGGTGTTATCTTTCAATGTAATCCTGCTTTTGATCATACTGTAATGACTGCTGAGAAGTGATCTTTCCAGAACTGAAATTGCCAATCTATTATGAGTCTAAAGGGCCAGAAGGAAATCTGATATAATTCAGGATAGTAGCAGGGGAAATTTTATGGACTTCTAATCAACAATGCAAATATTCACTTTTCAGGTCAAGGGGATCCTTGCTTCCTATAGGGCTTCCCCTGGCCAAGCACCATAGACATTAAATATGGGAGAGGGTTGTAGATATGGTCTGTGGCCTTGCAGAGGTCACTCTGCAGGGAGGGGGAGGAGGCGAGCTGTGACCATCAGCTATGAATGTTGGGATCTATGTTATCAATATACAGGTTTTATCTTTCAATGTATTCCTGCTTTTGATCATACTGGAATGACTGCTGAGTAGTGATCTCTGCAGAACTGGAACTGCCAACCTAATTTGAGTCTAAGGGGCCAGAGGGAAATCTGCAAAAATGTAGAATAGTAGCAGGGGAAATTTTATGGACCTTCAATCAACAATGCAAACATTTGTTTTTCACGTCAAGGGGATCCTTGTTTCCTATAGGGTTTCCCCTGGCCAAGCTCCATAGAAATCTTTTGGACAACCAGTTTTGGTGGGATCTGTGAGCCATCTAATCTCTACTGCCCATCAAAGACGTTGGATTTTATGCAGATCTTACCAATATTGTCTCAGTCTTAAATAGCTCTTGTCTATGGCCCCCGTTCTATCATCCTTTGTCAGCGGGATCTTATAAATGCCTAAAGCTCTCTTCAGTATCCAGCTGGTAACTGGAGAATTATGTGGTTGATTCATGGAGATTCATCTTGCTTCTACCCAATGATAATAATCAGAAACCACATTAATAATTCTTAAATTTCGATTTCTGTGACCCTTGCCCAAGATCTGTCAGCCATTAGAATAATTGTTGCACACTTTTACGTCTCTTGATAAATTCCTTCTCAGGATGATGTTATAACCACCAGAGAACACAGATAAGATCCACTGGCTACTGGTCGGTAGAAGGAAAGCCTGCAGTAATGAACATTGAGTAAACACAGCACTTATCTGTAAACAGATTTAATTAGAAATCTGTTAAAGCTAAACCACCATGACCGGGCTGCCCGGGGATTAGCTGCAATTTCATGCTTTTCTGTGGTCGGCAAATAAAATGTCTTTAGTATCTCAAATTCCTTTTCTCTACTTATTCTCTTCAGTCATTTTTCTTCCTTTTGCCACTCCAAAGCGACTCTCCATGCTCAATAGCCGATCAATATTTATCTATGTGTTCCTAGCAAAGAGCTCCTTGACACTGCAACATCTGTGTTTGCTCAGCTACCAGGACAACACAGTGCAGACTTTCATCAAATCAATCTTTCACTTGACGGGTCAGAATAACGGAGGCTTTTCAGGGTGGCTGTCTCTAAGCAGGAGGTGTATCTAAGGAGTCCTAACATTGGAATGAGACTTTGGAGTGAAGGGAAACTTTTTTTTTCCCCTAAAGGTTTTCAAAAACTTTTTATTTTCCCAAAAGTAAATTACAACTTGTAAGGGTTACATTGTAGCTGAAATATGAAATTCTGTCCAGATCATATGCCTATTAGGGATTTGTTTTTCTTTTATTGGCTATTGGAGAACTAAATGTTTCATGCAGTAAAAAAAATTATAAATATTTTCAATAATTACGAATGCTGGAACCTATTCCCATAACAAATGGGTTGAGTGTAGTTGGATGAGTAATATAATTGGTGTTCTTGTAGGAATAAAAGGGTTGAGCCACCTATTTGTTTTCCATTCCTGGAATGCATTGGTTGAATGGTTCACCAATAAAACTTAGCCAAGTGATTTGACCAGCATGTACATATTTATAGCTGGAGAATCAGTAGACTGGATAAAACAGTCTACAGATAATGGATTTCAGTACAAGAGATCAGATATGAACTGACTGCATCATAAAACCCTATGATACAGGAGCCCTGGAGATCCGGCAGACACATGGACCATGTTTCCCCGGCCGGTCATGGTCATGAGCAAGAGCCCTTAACCAAATGGAATTGATTAATCTCCCAGCCCTATGTTCTGGGCCTCCTAAGGTCCAGGGCATGACTGCCACCTCTGCACTCCATGCCTAGGTATTGGACAGCTGTCAGACTGGCCATGCTAATATGAAGAGATATGCAGTAAGTTTAGTGAATGCAATGTTCACCTTGACATTCAGTCCCCGCCATGGTGGGAGCCTGTTTAAATTTCACTGAGAAGGCGGCATTGATACTTTAAATAAAGAGGTTTTTCAGCTTCTGGGGGGAAATCCATGCAGTCGGTTTTATTTCTGTAAACTATCTTATGTTCTTCCCCCCAAAAAGCCCTTAAAGGAATCAGAGCAGATACTCTGTATAAAGTTATCAGGAAATAGTCATAAAATTGCTATGCTCTAAGGAATACGTTTATTCATTGCGAGCACTGAAACCACAGAGCGGAGGAATGCTTACACCGAGTCAGATCGGAACCCAAATAATTAATATCTCAGGTACTGTAGTTCCTTTATCCTGAAGGAGTACGGCACAGATCTGAATAGTAAAAGGGACTTGTGTTATGTTCTCTCCCTTGCCTTAGTTGGACACAAAGATATTTTAAGCCTTTTTTATATATTTTTTTATTTCTTTCAGGATATTACCTTCTCTAAGAGAGCAAAACAACTTGTTCATTTAAGCCCCTGGGATCCAATCTGTCAAGAATTGGAAAGTCATAATCCCACTCCTCCCTGACACTTCATGAAAACTTGTTAAACTGCAAAGCAGGGGTGGGTCTATAGAGTTGTGGCCCACGCCCTAGAAGATAAATATCTCCATTACTAAACCCCTACTAATGGCTCTGAAAGGACCTGTTGAGGATGGATCTTCTCTAGCTACCAAGTTCCATAGTAACTGAGGCCACCAGAAATATTTGACTGCGTCCTCAACAGGGCCATCTACAGTACTTTGTAGAAAGTATTTCTATTATGATCCTTCATTTTCCAATGTCAACATTTAACATGGACTTGGCCCCCAAAACCCTATTCCATTGGACCCCATAACAGCTCTTTGTAAGAATTAATTGTTTCCTTCAGTCTTCTAAATCTTTATGAGATCTTAAAGACATATTCCCTGTCAAGAATACTTCTCATGACAGTATAACCGGTAGGGATTCTTTGAAGAATAATGGGGCCCCATTATCTTTGCTTGGGTGGGGTATCATATCTTTAATGCAGAGTCGTAACTTGAAGCTGTTGGGCCTTGCTGCAAAATCTGTAACAGACCCCACCCCCCACCGTCTGTATAGATGTCTTCATATCTGGCACAGGACAATGGCCACCTATGAACCCTCTACATCTACATTATGTCCCAGTTTCCATGCATTCCAATTAAATGTAACTACACAAGGTCACCCGTGACTCTATTATTAGTCAGACGTAGAGATGAGTAATTTGTATTGTACATAAATTAGAATCGACCCAGACTTTGTAAAAACATGAGGTGGATCCGAAACCACATTTTTTGTGATTTGATTGGGTTGAATTTTGGAACGAGAGAAAGAAAGACCTTACAGTTCGCATTTCAGGCCAATTGGAGAATTTTCGATTAGGGTAGAATTGATTCAAGCCCAAAACAAATCGGGCTACAGATTCGGTCAATGGACCCTGAATTGAATGTTGAGTAATTCTCTAGAGGTTTCCATATTTCACATCAGCTTGTATGGCCACCTCTTCATTGAAGACATGGAATTGGTCCCTCTTGTTCTTATCAATGGTGGTGGTCTGACTGCAGTGACTTCCACCGAAGGACACGTCATGAATTCTTCTTGCAGTACCCCTTTATGAAAACCGATACCCCTGGAGTTGTAAGTCAGCAGCAGCTGGAATGCTACAATTTGCCTGACGCTGATTTCCTTCGTGGATTTATCTTTACACTCAGACACATGACATTCATCTTGATCAAATAAGTCAAATCAGGCCAGTCATTATGAGTTTGGAAAGAGAAGAAAGCGATGCAGAGTAGCTGTTCCACATGCATCTATAATCAAACCCCCATTAGCTCATTTGTTCGTGTTTGTTTTATTTCTCAACAAGGTTAATGTTTATTTTATGAGATGAAAAGGGGAATGAAATGGTCCCTAATCTCATGGTGTATCCATAGCATAGTTTATCGCTGAACATATGGTTATGATACGTTTTTTCCAGTTCCACTTTGCAGTCATCACAATGCCGGCTACGTTGTGAATTATGAGCGGGGTGGAATGTATTTGTATCATGCACTTAACCCTAAACATACCGGACAAGCATCTACTTGAGATGGTAGAACTTTACCTTTCTGAGGTTTCTTGGCCTCATGCACAATGCACAGCAGTATTATGGATCTGTAATACGGTGCCTGTAGCCTGCTGTGGGACCAAACTGCAGTATCCTATGGAAATCATTATAAAATAGCGGCATCTGATGCTATGTAAAGCAGGTAGACCTTAGAAGCATTGCTCCTGTGGTGCTTCAATATGATAGCACTTTAGTGATCTATGGCTCTTTAAAATGGAAATGTGAGGACTATATGTATCCCTCATCCAGAGGTTTTTCCTATTAGAGTCCTTTCAAATACAGTAGAAAAAAAATCACAGTATACCCCATCTTATGACATAAAAATGGAGGTATTGTCTCCTAGAAGTCTTGCTTTTCTCTGAAGATATGTTACCCAATGGAGCCTATAAGGATGCACTGTTCTGTACTAAGGAACCATACAGCCTTGTTCACATAGTTCTGGCGTGTGCATGATTCGTTAGGTCTCCTGCACACTATGCACATTTTGACATTTAGCCCTCCATAGCTCCTGGTCAGGGGTGGATTGGCGATAGACCTTACAGGGAAATTTCCCGGTGGGCCGATACCCAGTGGCCTGCCTAGGCCCTCATCACAGTCGACCAGTGGAAGTTTTGGGGATGTATTTTGTGATGGACTGTGATATTTAGCTCTGTTGGGGTGGTATAATGTGCTACTATATGGTATTAGTGGCTCTTCCTTCCATTTGGACCTGACTACAAAACGGGGCCACTCTTAGTGTTTTTTCAAGCACCACTTTAAGTTCCCATTCCACTCCTGGTGATGTATCACATCTCAGAAGCATCCCATGAAGCATCGGTGATCCACCACAGCCAATGGTTGGCGGAGTGGCATTTCCTATAGTTTCCTCTGTGTGTAGAGCCAGGAGCAGGAAGTAGAGAGCAGCAGAGACCGGAGCAGTGGCTGACAATGGCCGTGTGCTGTTAGTGAGTTAGTTCGTTTTTATTTTTAACTGTTTCTGCCCACCCCTTATTTTTTATTTCTCCCTCCAGAAAATCCCTTTATTACCATATGTAGAATTTATGTGATATAGATCTGATCTATTGTTGTGTGCATGAGGCCATATGGCAGACAAAATAGTAGCAATAAATGATGTCACCCCTAAGAAATGAATGTATAAAATATTTAAAGAGGTTGTCCGGGTTTAGCTCATATCCCTTTCTATCTCGTTCTTCCCCTACTCAGCCCCCTGATACGAGCGTCGGAGCATTTCAT
The DNA here is from genome assembly GCF_014858855.1 of Bufo gargarizans. Taxonomy (NCBI): domain Eukaryota; kingdom Metazoa; phylum Chordata; class Amphibia; order Anura; family Bufonidae; genus Bufo; species Bufo gargarizans. The sequence goes on from NC_058086.1 coordinate 31,655,681, forward strand.
GCTCTAATGCTCTCCTTTGCCCAGCGCTTTATCGCTCAGGGCAAAGGCATTTTCTGGAGATCCAGTGATGTACTGGGCTCTCCATAGGTAAAGCTAGGCGGAGGCTTCCACCTAGCAGTGAGCCCGGTGACGTCAGCGGCACTAACGGACAGGCTTTAGCGTTGCCCTAGCCTGTAAAACGGCCTCTGCCTAGCAGTGTAAAAATGTAAACAATAAGGCCCTTGTCCTGCACAATACAGTGCAGGACAAGGGAGAGCATCGGAGTATGAAATGCTTCGATGCTCATATCAGGGGGGCTGAGTAGGGGAAGAAGGGGATATGGCCAGGTTCTTCTCTGAATCCGGACAACCCCTTTAACAGAAAATAATGACTCCTGGGTGTGTAATAACTTCTGACTTTCTTTTTACTTTTAGCAACAAATGCTTTAAAGGGGTTCTCTATTCCCACAAAGGTTGTTTTCTATTTGCATTCAGAACCTCAAACTTTGCATATGTATGTGCTGTTTTTCATGTAAGCAGTTTCCTTCCCATGCTCTCAGCATCAGTGCATCCAGGCAAGATGTTTACATACCGAACTTCCTGTTCTCATCATCAGCTTCCTATTATGTTTTGAAACCAAACCCAGCATGCTTTGCTCTGTAATGTTCTGCTTAACTAACATGTACAGGGGAGGTCTACTGGGCGTGACTACTGCAGAGGGAACAGTGTGGGAAGTGAAGCAAGCCCCGCGAAACATCACAGAGCCAAACATGCTAGGTTTCGTTAGAAAACCAAACAGAAAGCTGATGACAACTAGTGACCAGTGATGGCCAGTTTGCAATGTTTGCCAACTAACACATGCGGGCTGCCATCTTAACTCACAAGTCCGGCGATGCACAGTTAAGCCCTTACCTGTGCCGCGAGCCGGTCTGAAACAAATGCGGTCACCGGGAGCAGGCAGTTCCGAGAACAGCCCAATGAAGGCCCCCGTTGACTGCATTTGTTTCAGACCGGCTCGCGGCACAGGCACAGGTAAGGGCTTACCTGTGCATCACCGGACTTGTGAGTTAAGATGGCAGCCCGCATGTGTTCGTTGGCAAACACTGCGAACTGGCCATCACTGCTAGTGATGAGCGACATAGGCAATATTTGTTTTCACCATATTTCACGAATTTTTTGCATAATATTCGCAATAAATTAGTGAATTTTAGAATTAGCGATCTCCAGTCATTATTTCCACGGTTTTGCAAATCGGCACTAATAATGCAAATTTTTTAGCGCAATACATGCAACTTCACATTTTATCAGGTCTGAGTAGATATTACTGATTGGTGCACTATGTGACATCAAAGCACTATGTCTGTAGCATGTATGTATGGACAGCAGAGAAACAGTAATTCCTATCACACTACCTAACACCCTGCACTGGATCAGCTACACTATATCACTATCTAACCTACACTGACTATCTCCACTAACTATCTGCATTTTATATATATATATATATATATATATATATATGTATATAAGCTAACTATCGATCTAATGTAATGACTCATCAAAGCGCAGAACACAGCAATGTCACTGCTCTCTCAGAACTGCAAAAAAACTGCAGAAAATGGCTGCTGGGGAGTTTTCTATATACTGTAGTAAGGGATAGGCAACTTTCCTATCGGTTGCTAGGGATGTTGCTAAGCTCTGACAAAGATATTGCAGCCTTCTCATTGGCCCACAAGCAAGAAGCAGTAGTACTGATGAAAAAAAATAACAAGAATATTTGCAATTACGAATATATAACACTATATTCTAGATTTTTGCGAATTCTCAAAGTACCGATATTCGTGATAAAAATTAGCGATTATAATATTTTGCGATCAACACTAATGACAACAGGAAATTCCTCATGTAAACATCCTGCCAGGATGCAGTGATGCCGAGAACAGGGGAAAGGAAATAGTAATGTAAAAAAAAACAGCACATGTTTGGGGTACTGAATACAGATTTATAAAAATCATTATGGAACAAGAGAATTCCGTTAAATATGTGCTTGAAAATTGTAATCATCATAATCTGCAGCATTTATTTTTCATCTTAATTGCAAAGAACTTGCACCATTCTTTTTCTTCCCTAAAAATGGCCCGGCTTGTCTCGAGTCAATGGTTTGGTTTTCCTATCAGCGATTATTTTATGGGCAGCTGACAGGCTGTGTAAGAGGATCAGGATACTGGGTTTATTAGAGGTGACTTTAATACAGGCTAACACAATAGTTGTATTGTTAGCGAGCGCTGGGTGCCCTGTGCCGAACACTTAGACCAGGCGCTTATCGCAGCGTCACTCTATAAACAGCCCATTAAAGTCAAACCTTTTCTGATTTTCACTCAGTGGGATATTTGTGCACATCCTTCTCACAATCCACGGCTGACGACTCTCGCCCTGTGCTATAGTCTCCGGTAGGAGCCAAGTCTATCTGTAATGAAACAAAGCTGCTGTCTGGCGTTCTCTGCAATCTCATGGGTACATAGCGCTTGCTTACCGTGTGCACTTATCTTTCTAGTTCATATCCTGGAAGGAGAAGTAGGAAGCATTGCTAGAACTTGAATGCGGTGTAATACAAATTTTCAAAAGATTTCAACGGTTGAAAAGATTTCAAAAGATTTATGCGGATTTCACCCTCTGAATTGCAAATAACTTACATATGAACCCAACGTTATAATACATTTTCTATGACAGTCTGACAATCCAGAATATCTGATACACTGACTGACACCTGTTAGCTCCCATTGATGTTAGGTTAAAAGTAGGGATGAGCGAACCCGAACCTCACCACCGGGTTCGGGTAGTGAAGGAATTCGATGACATAATGCAAAATGGAAGCCTTTAAGAGGCATTCCGTTTTGCATTCCGTCAAAACAGAAGTCTATGTCCAAGCATAACGGATCCGTCAGGTTTCCGTTATGCGGGACGGAAAACACTGTTATAACAGAATCCATAACGGAATTCCTTCACTACCCAAACCCGATAAGGTTCGGGTTTGCTCATCCCTAGTTAAAAGAAGTGCATTTTGACTATAAAAATATGAAAAAAATGAAATTCATATACTTTAAGGGGTATTCCCATCTCACACTCTGAGACCCGCTCCTGTCCTCAGAATGGGGCTCCCAAAGTGAAGGAGAGCTTCCCTCACATGCACTGGGTTCTCTCCATTCATCACTCTGGAGAGAACCCAGCTGCTTTTTTGAATCACATAACAGTCAATGAAGAGCGCCAACATGGAGACCACACCTATGGGACTGCCAGAAATAGCTGAGCATAGGAGCGAGCGCATGCTCGGCTGCTCTCCGATTACTTCGGGGGCCCTGTTCTAAAGATAAGAGTGGGGACCCACACCTATCTGACATTGATGACGTATCCTAGCAAATGCAATATGTCATCAAGGTCTGCTCTGAGACAACTCCTTTAAATTGAACTGACTTTATTTCTATTACCTTATATCAAGTATGCTCGACACAAGCGGTAGGTAGGCGCATCATGATGATCCTACTCATCTTGTTGGTCACTGAAGAACAGGAGGACTGAAAAGCTAAAAAAATAATATTTTTTACCTTAAAGGCGTGATCCAGCCTATTCTAACTGATGGCCTATCCTCAGCTAATCGGCAGAGGTGCAGAGTATCAGGTCCCCACCGATCAGCTAGTTATGAACTACTTAGAAAAGGCTGGACAAAAATTGGCCTGACCTCAAGCGGTTTAGTGAAAAAATGCACTCTTCCTCCAATATCTCAATAAAAAAAAAATAATAATAATCTGTTTAAAAATATGAACCCCCTCCGACCAGCAGGAGAAGGGTTGTGCACATAGGAGCTGAGGTTGATGTCGAGGTTTTATAGAATGGGGGGGAAGGTGCAGCAGACTAGGTGGGCCGAGCCGCTCTGAACTGCTGTCAAGTTCCGTGTTTCTACAACAAGACCAGTGCATGCAATAAATCTCACAGCATAGATTTACAAGCCGAATGAAACATTCTGAAAAATGAAACTCAATATCGCAGGCAAGATAAATATTCCCGTTTCACACCGAGGACTTCATCTTTTTTTTTTTTTTCAGGCCTTTTCATTCCACTGATGTCACACAGTGAATATTTTATATCCAGTAAACAAATGCTCCGGGGAGATATTAAAAGGAGCTGCTGCTAATTTGTAGTGTGCCACTTTTTCAGTGCTGTCCAAAATTTCACATATATAAGGGGGGGGGGGGGTCCTTGGCTGGAAAGAATGAGTTTTCTGTATTTTCTATGCTGTTAATATTTGATCTTATGGAGACGCGGGATAGAACAGAGAGTCTTTTTAGCATGTACATATATAAACACGTGTATATTTCTATAATCTATGCACAGAAGGCCCGTTAATGTCATATACAATCAGATAAAATATAAGAAATCAAAGGTCTGTATAAGAGGAGCCTTATCCAGGCTGGCCTACGTGTTCTATGAATGGGGTATCATTAATATACAGGTGGATTAGTAGGTGGTCCATTCATAAAATGAAATGTATTTGAGTTGTCCTGATCTGTTAAAATCCCTTTCATGCATTTGTGGGTAATGACCAATATGGAGGTCATGTCAGTTTTTGTAATAGTAAAATAAAAAAAATGATATAATATAATAAAATATATAATAGTAAAATATAAAATATTAAATTAATTTTTATCAGTGGTACATGTCAATGTACTGTATGCTTCTTTGTGATAACTATTATAAGGGCAAAGTGGCATCTTCCATACCTTCTTGCAGCTGCAAATTCATTTTTCCCTGTAGGCTCTCTATAACAGTTCAGGAACCTTCTCTGTCACCAAAACAATCCTTCTAGTGTAAAACAGAAAATAGAAGCTAAGAAAGAAGAGGTGAAGCTTCTGAGCTTGTGAGCTTCATGCTGTGAGAGGGGAGAGGGGGCATCTACTTGGTTCAGAGCACCCTTCACCTGTTTAGGACAACACGTGTTAATTGTATGGTGGGTGGTGCTGTGCTTTAAACCCATTGTAAAGATCTGGCATGGGTTTAGTAATGTAGCAAGAGCAGGTTAGTCTCTGACAGCTGGGGACTAGAAGAAGACTGTCTACATAGCGCTCAATGTGGGCTACGTAGTGAATACAGGCAGCAACCATGTTGCTCCTCTTTTGGATCCAAGGGTCACATGATCAACAGGTCCTACATGAAATAGAAGAGCTGCAAATCAGCAAGGACTGCATATCTTCCAGCAATGCAGGGGATATCAAGTGCACCGGTCTTGATAAATCTCCCCCAATATGTCTGCCAGTGACTAATAATACAACAGGAGGCAGTTTTTTCCTGTAATTGTGGCTGCAAAACAAACAAACAAAAAATTTAAGATGAATGCTCTCTGGGAACATATTGGGGGAGATTTATCAAGACCGGTGCCCTTGATATCCCCTGCATTGCTGGAAGATGTGCAGTCCTTGCACCTAAACAAAAATCTACAGCAGCTCTAAGATGCCATAAATTGTTGGCTTCATTTGCACTAGAAAACTGGTGGAAATGGTGATAAATGTGTTGCTTATGCTGACCACACCCGCAGTGAAAAAACTGCCTTTTGCTATCTTTTTAGTTAAAAAAAAATTGCATTCAAAAAGGAACAAACACATCGTTAGCAACTTTTTAAGGAAATGTTTCTTCCACAAGGAGATGATAAATCTCCCTCATTATGTTCCCAAATATCCAAACATGAATAAAAATAAAATACAACTTAAAAAAAACTACACTGCCCACTTCATCAAAAAAGTAGCCATTACTGCTTTGTTCACCCCGGAATATACATATTAAATATCAAACTAACAAAACAATATGGAGAACCCATTCTAGCACTTTGTTTCAATGTGAATTTGAAGATTTAAAGAATAACGATCTTTTTTGTTACTTTTACCTACAATTTTTTTTAATAATAAAACTAAATAAAGAAAAATAACATTCTAAAAATGTAATAACAACAGCTTTATCTGTCACAAAAGAAACAACACAGCATATAAAAAAAAAAAACTTAGAGCCATTAAACCACCACGTATGCAAAATCCTACTCAACAGGCATGGATAGAGAAATGGTATTTTTAGAGAAGCGAGGGTATGGGTTGGTCAGGAGAAGCAGGGTAAGGACCAAACTATGGGTTACACTAAAGTTGCCTAAAGAAAGAAGAAAACACTCCATTTGCCCATCCATCCATACAGGATCTTGCGGCACAGGAATTTTGGCAAAACAGCAATGGAGACCAGGTCATTTAAACCCGCCTATTAAACAAAGCTCCTCCTCTATAATATGACCAGAAGGAGATGGTTTCTTAAATAAAGTGTAGGGTTACACTGCACCAAATCCTACTGCCCACCCACGTTCCGTAACAATTTCAAAAATATAAAAGTCCAAGGAACCGGAACTCCAGTAAAATCACAAATTTATTTATTTTATTTTAATTTTTTTACATTTTATTATATTTATAATTTATCATTTTTATTTTTGTTCGTTAACACATGCTTGTTTGCAACGTTTCTGCCACACATGACCTTTATCGAGCCAGTGTCTAGCTTTTATTTATTCATATGGAATAGAATTTCAGATTCCCATGGTTTGATGTTTATTTATGCAATTACAAGTAGGAGGTATAGCCACAATAGGGCTCTAAACTAGGTAAGCAGGACACGTAGAACGCACAGGGCGGTGGATGCACAAATGAACATACAGGCAGCCATACACCATGAAACCACGGTTTAGACAGGCTATCTGCGTTGAATATTATTAGACTGTGATGCGGTGTCAGTGGTCGAGTGCATCCACCGCCATGTGCTTTGTAGGGATGAGCGTCAGGGGTTATATTTCGAATTTGTGATATTTCACGAATATTATGTCGAATATTCGTCATATATTCGCAAATTCGTATATATGTTATATTCTACATTATTTTTTTACGCGAAAATCAGCAAGGTAATGATCGCGTTATATGCAAATATTATGTGCTCAATACAGGCTTGGGTCCAAAAAATATATATAGCATTATAGAATATAGTGCTATATATTTGATTTTACGAATATTCGTCATTTTTTCCATCTGAACACATGATTCCTCCTTGTTTGTGGGCCAATGAGTTATTGACCCACAAGCAACTTAAGCAGGGAGGAATCATGACTTCAGATGGAAAAAAAAATTATGAATATTCAGAAATATATATATATATAGCACTATATTAAGTATAGTGCTATATATTTGTTTTTTAGAATATTCTTCATTTTTTTCCATCTGAAGTGAACACATGATTCCTATCTGCTTCTTGCTTGTGGGCCAATGATGTCATTGGCCCACAAACAAGAAGCAGGGAGGAATCGTGTTCAGATGGAAAAAATGACGAATATTCAATATAACGAATATATAGCACTATTCGCGATTAAATTAGTTATTCGAATATTCGCCCTCAACACTAGTGCTTTGTGTGTATCCTGCTAATCTGGTGGATTGCCCTATTATGGATATAACTTCCACTTGTGATTGTGGAAATAACCATCTAACCATGGGAATTATTCCATATATATAAGTGAGATTTTGGCTAGATAACGGCCATATGTGGCAAAACTTTGCAAACAAGCATATTTTAAGTAAATTTAAAAAATTCTGATTTTATTTCAGTTCTTGTACCTTGGACTTCCATTTTCTATAAGGTTTTTGACCTATGGGCCAGATTTCTGCAAGAATTTCCTTTTGTTTATTTATTTGATTTTGTGCTTTTTTTGTTTTTGTCATTTCTAGTTTTAGTTTCCCTTTAAGACTGTAACGTTTAATGAAGCAGAATATTAATTGGACAGCTGTATCTACCTCTCTGGACTCCGTGCTGCCTTTTCATGTTAACTATAGCTTTCTAAATTCCCACTGGCATGCCAGACACTCTCGGGCAGTGACAGCCTTGCCCCTTACGTGATAGAACTGCTGATGGAGAAGGTGTGGGGACGTCATTCTCTGACCTTAGTTAATCTACGCTACTCCGTCTCCACAAACACAGCTTGTTCAGACTACTGATCTCCCTCTTTTTTTTTTTTTCAGTGTGTGGTTTCTTTATACGCCGGTCTAGAAGCAATAAATATTTGGGAATAAAGTAGCTGGTATTCATTTAAGGTTAGTTTGGGGCTTGAGGATATGATGAATAGGCTTTAATTTACATGCCGGCGGTTTGGTAAGTGGTGGCTTTTGCCACTAGACAGCCCAAAGCCCACAGCAGTCACATGTAACTAGATCTAATGAGCTGTGTGCTGCTATGTTTAGTGAAGATAGATGGAACGTGTAGAGGTCTGGTGGTGCTTTTGATAAGTTACGACACCTTAATTAATAAAGAAAACTTCATCTTGAAGATTGGAGAGCTGGGAAAGTAAAGTTGTGTAGGCCAGTTACGAAAAGTAAACACCATGTAAATTGATATTGTAGAAATAAAGGCTATAGGACTGTAAAACATATTTATTTCATTTGACCAACGGCCATCCAGATAAGAGATGATAGACGTGGTGGCCATTTTATTTGAGCAACATTTACAATACAGGGTTTTTTGGGGATTTTCATATTGAAGGCCTAGCCTCAGGATATCTCATCAATATCATATCTGCAGGGCCGAACACCTGGCACCTCGGCACATCAGCTGTTTGAGGAGTGCCTTCTTGCAGCTTACCAAACACAGCATAATACAATTAATAGCAGCTGTACTTATTATTACAGCCCAGTCCTTCCTTTTTTGGGCAGTGGATGTGGATCCACTGTGCCAAACAACCCATTTAACTTTGGGTTAGTCTTGAGCGCGCTATCCTGGTTGTCCCTGGGTACATATCATTTAACCTTTATACAGGGATCTGGCCATCGCTGCAAGAAAGTCACCAGGCCACTACCTCTTGGACTAGTCCTGATGTGGTTACTTGCTGACCCATGGGGTTCAGAGACACAAGTTCATGGCATCAAGAAAACCCGTAAATGTGTATTCAAAAACAGGTCAGGGTCCAAAGGTCAGGGAAAGCTGCTCTGTATCAGGATGGTGAACAGGTAAAGGTCAGGTCAGATGTCAGATGGTTAAGATCCAAGGCCAAGGTCAGTACACAGGCAGACAAATAGATTCTAGCTCTATACAAGCGCCAGCAAGCCAAAGAGGCCTAGCAAGATCTATAGAGACCAATTGCACAGGCAAAGGTCAGCAGCATAGATAAATAGGAGGGTTGATGAGCTCATTAGTCAAACAGCTAAGCACAGGGTCAGAAAGGGCATTAACTCCTGTAGTGCTGCAAAGAAAAGTCTCTCTGATACCCTCACATGAAGGGACCTTACAGCCAGGCTGAAGCCTACAACAAGGGACACAGGAGTCTGATGGCCAGGCAGAAGCTAGGTGAGTTATGCAGCACCCATGCCCACCACAGAGAGCAGAATGAGGGGGGTAGTCACTATGACAAGCCCCATTCACTTTAATGGAACTAAGATGTGCCTTGCTCATGTAACTGATGAGAGTGTTGTTACATGGCCTAGAAAGAGGCCTAAGCGCTCACAGAGTGCTGTGGTCTTTTCATATAGACTGCAGTACCCCGGCACACCCTCTACAGTTTGTCTGCTTCCAGCTTTGCGCACTGAAGCTGCTGATCAGTGGGGGTGCTGGGTGTTAGACCCCCATACATTTTCTATTGATGACCTATCCTGAGGATAGCTGTATGGGCAGTTTAAGGGTAAGGGTTTTAATAGAAAACTCTGCACAGCCCACCATCAACTTAGGTTGACCCAGTATAAACTTTTGGATGTCCAATTGTGTAAAGACTTTCATGAATCAATGGAATGATTGATCCTAGTATCCCGAACAGGTCTTTGATTGCCTCCCTGCTTTATACAGGCCCCGCTCAGCCCATAAATCTGAATCTTTATGCAGTGTTACATTTTCTCCTCTTTGCTCTCAACTTCTGATTTTCATGCGTGTCAAATTTATTCTAGATATTCCGGAGTTAACCATGAGCCAAAAATGGTACATACTAGATATATTAATAAATAATGCAAGTTCTATATGTGGGAGCAGGCTCACTGAACCCTCCTAAGTTTAGTGCATGTGAAGCTATTTTGCAAAAGCCTTAGGCTAGGTTCCCACAAGGAGGTCACGATGTGAGCAAACCCCCACTCACCCACAGAGGCCAATGACTGCATGGATTTGATTCATACCCTCTAATTCCATAAATGGAAGCTGGGGTGAAGTTTTGGCTACCTTGTGACCACTCCGGTGGACAGCGGATCAAGACTGGCATACGGGAACACCAATCTTGATAAATGTCCCTCATAATATCCAATGTCATTGAGAATGTAACAAACTTTTAGCTCTCTGTGAGGTTAGTGACCGCACATAGTGACTGACAGGAAAACCAAGGACGGATAACTCTGTTTTTAATAATCATTTAATCTATGCCCAACCCCAACATGTGCTCAGTATAATGATGATCTCTAACTCTCTGTATGCACCACAAATAAGGTCTCATGCACACGACCATTGTTTTGGTCCACATCTGAGCCGCAGTTTTTGCAGCTTGGGTGCGGACCCATTCACTTCAATGGGGCCGCAAAAGATACGGACAGCACTCTGTGGGCTGTCCGCATCCGTTGCTCTGTTCCGTGGTCCGCCCAAAAAAATATAACCTGTCCTAGTCTTGTCCGTTTTGCGAACAAGAATAGGCAGTTATATCAATGGCTGTCCGTGCCGTTCCGCAAATTGCGGAATGCACATGGACGCCATTCGTGTTTTGCGGATCCGCAATTTGCGGACCGCAAAACACGCAACGGTCGTGTGCATGAGGCCTAAATGTGATGGCGATTACTATGGCTTATGATGTATTAACTGAAGTTATGAGGTTGAAAAATTCCAGGAAACAGAACACAAAATATTTAGTCATCTGATATGTATTTTGAGATTCTTCAATTTATTTTGCAATTGTAAATCAGATAGAAAAATGATCAAATATATAGACAGTAGGAGAGATAGACAGATAAAAGAAAGAAAGAAGATAGATAGCAGATAAATACTGTATATGCATATGGTATAGATAGAACCTGGATAGGTAGATAGATTTTTGGTTTGATTTGTGTTAATCATGTATTAGGATCAATTACCCTGTGGGCCTATACACTCACTGTTTTTCGCTGGCCCAGTGACGTCACGACTAGTATTACTGACCTGGGCGTGGCTAAGCTCCGTTCCCTTGAATGGAGCTTAGCCCCGCCCACGCTAGATGATACTAGTCGTAACGTCACTGGGCCGGCGGTAAACAGTGAGAAGGCTGCGGCACTGCTGGAGCACCGCTGCCTTCACAAACAACTGATCGTCGGGGGTCCCGGGTGTCGGACCCCCGCCGATCAGATGCTGATGATCTATTCAGAGGATAGATCATCAGTTTAAACAAAGTGCAGAACCACTTTAATTTACTTTTTGGAAGTGCCGTGGAATTTTTCAAATTTAGATAGATAGATAGATAGATAGATAGATAGAATGTAAGTAAATGGTTCCCTCATACAGTCTATGTACACAGGGAATATAGTGTAACTATCACTGCACAGCAGTCCTCTCATCACTCTTGTGGGTATCATCATCATGTTTAGGACAGCGGCTCTTCCTCTGATATCATGAGAAGGCAGATCCCATATTTACCATCTGTCACTGAGCTTTCCATGGAACCAGACTGTCTTCTCCATGATCTGACAGATGACATTTCAGGCTCTAATTATGGGGCAGGAATTCTGCGTGGCTCTACAGGATGAACCCTGGAAAATACTTGCAGGAAAGGGTAAGCAAGGCAATGACCTAAAGGAGTATCTTCATGGTATAACTGGGGGACAATTAATAATTACATCGCCCAAATTTCTTAAGTCCTGAATGTCCAATCTTCATAATTATAATATGGAAGATGGAGGTGGATTCCTACTGGCAGTTGCCATTTTTGGGGTCTATTCAGTGGATACAATCGGGCATAATAGTGTTGAGCGCGAATATTCGAATTACGAATATTTTTTTGCGAATATCGCAACTTCAAGAATTCGAAAATATTTTGAATATAGTGCTATATATTCGTTTTTTGGAATATTCATCAATGACGAATTTGAATTCGCAAATATACAACGAATATATTCTACAAAATATTTGCAAAAGTTTGCGAATTCGAATATGGCCCCTGCCGCTCATCACTAATTGTAGGATGGTTTAAAGGGTTATGCGGTGGGATTGGGGATCAGTGTTTGATTTTGTGGGGGTTTGGGCACTGGGACCCTCAGCAGTTGCTAAATTGGAGGACCCCAGCCTATTATCCTCTTCCACTGTGGGCAGCAGTTGTTCTGAGCAGTTGCCAAGAAGGCCATTTCCCTCTATGGGAGGTATTGAAATATTATCCAAGTGATTGAACCCCCACAGATCTAGAATTTATTGCCTATTCTGTAGATAGATGTTCACCTCTCTCTAGAATTTTCATAGAAATCTAATCTGCTGGAGAATTATTTGCACAGGAGGAATGTCACCTGGGGCTGGGGGTGTATTCAGGACATGATGAAATGTTTAACACATAGAAACCTGCAAGAAAAACCATCTCAAGCCAAAGCTCGCAGTCAGGCTATGAATCTGACCCAGATAATGTTTGATCAGGGAGGTAATATAGTGACATCTGTTATTAATATAATACCTGCCGGGGTGAAGTGAAGGCTGTGACAGAGACGTATGGTGCCCACACACACATTGCACCACAGCTGTTGGCACAGACCTAAGTGTTGAGCAATTCTGGCAAATAATTCTGCCTCTCTCCAAAAACTATATAAAAAACACTTTACCAATTGATGTGCCTTTGTCGTGATACAATCACATAAATCATTGAACATAATGGAGGAAGAACTTCAGAATAAACTCTTTGTAATAAGCAGTTACGGGGTCACTACTAATAAACCAGTTCAGATAATTTTCAGTGAGGACATCCCCAAAGTCCAGGGATTGTGGTTTGGGACCCATGGCAATCATCTCCTGAGAACCACTTCCTAGTTCTTCTTACATAGTATCCAATTAAATCATCAGTTGCCCTTTAGAAGGATTATGCCTTGATGATGTGAAAAATGAAAATCAGACATCATATAGTACATGACAGTCTCTTTCTAACAAAGCTAGAACAAGCCCTGGACCTCACATGGATCCAGAGATCTCCCCATTCATTGCTCCGATTGCTCTGCTAGTTTCTTCAGGCTCAGCAGATTGGGGAGTGTCCCTTCTCAGGTAACATGTTCTTTCCACTGCAGATCTCTTCTTATCACACATGGGGGGGGGGGGGTGACCTTTCTGCTGCAGCTCTCTCCCTATCATAGCTCAGGGGGCATGTCCTTTCGGCTGCAGCTCTCGCTCTATCACAGCTCAGGAGGCATGTCCTTCTGCTGCAGCTCTCTGCCTATCATAGCTCAGGAGGCATGTCCTTTCTGTTGCAGATCTACTCCCTATAACATCTTAGGGAGAGGGTTAATGCACAGCCAGTTCACATGAAGAGACTTTGGAAATTTCCAGACTCTGCACTGAGAAGCTAGTCATTTTCCACTGCTGTCATAAGGGACTATGCGGAGCAGAGTTTTGAAGGGAAAAGTCAGAACCAGTGAACTTTTGACGGTCTGGTTTGGCTCCGTCAAACTGTTGTTTATGACCAAAAACTGTTTGGTCATTCCCATTGACTAATATTGAGGCTTATATGGCAGCCTTGAATTGCAAAATTGTTTCTGTTAGGCTGTACTTCTACGGCTTCACCCCCCCCCCCCCTTCCACTAGAACATTCTAGATCAGTTAGAAACTTTATAGAAGTAGAGCAGTGAGAGTCCCTAGTTGTCTGCAGATATGGACCAGCGTTTAGTAGAAAAGACTGTGCCAGACTGCACGAGTGACCAGAAGAAGATGCCACAGACCCTGGGTCATCAGCCCTTTGGCCAGAGTTCCAGACTTTTATGAAATAAAGGCACAGCTAGTTCAGGCCTTTCCTCTGCACAAAACCTTCTGCTACCAGAGTGGAGACTGGCGAAACGGGCTCAGTGCACTGCCTGCATTGTTTTGCACTTGATTTCCTCCAGTAATGAAGCACACTGGACTGAACTTATTTCCCATTGGGGTGCATCATGCCTTACTGTCCCCTCTAGAGACCAGCAACATGTGGTGACACCTGAACAGTGCCCAGGACTTAGCTTAGCATTGGGAGCAACCTCAAACCTGGCCACTGAAGATATACTTTTCAACAATTTATTTCAAGAGAGATAAGCTGCCGCCAGAGTTGTCTGGCAATGGTTTACTCTCTTATTCCCATTGAGAACACATGCACGTTCCATGCATGACCACTGTGACTGACCAAGGATGCATAGCCTATTCTGATTATTGTGATTTGTCCCCGTTCTGCAGAAGTGTCCAGGTCCTTTCAAATGTAAATGCCACCACAAGATGCAGATGCTCCTGGAAAACAGCTGTGGTTGACACTTCAGTTAATGTTTATGTAGAGCCCGACACCCCATCCTGCAGATAAGATAATGGACCCTCAAATAACTTTTTATACTTTTGCATCCTTTGTGGCATCGTCCATTCCATAACTGAGTCAACAGAGGAACTCTCCACTCGCCTAAATTTAGCAGCGGGTAAACCGTGACACACGGCTCAGCAGGCTCCGGCTTGCCAAAATCTGATAAATAGGTTAAATCCTGTTTATTTACTGCTCAGAATGGGTGCATGCAGCAGTAATTGTATCTCAGCTCTGAATTGTCCTCTTCCTGGAGACCAGGACCTACAAATCTGGTTCACATCAGACGACGCTTTGACGAACACTGTCAGGGAATTAATGCCGAGGAATTTCTCTTGTTTTTCTATTGACCAAACACATAAACATGACATTTTGAGAGAAAGTTGAACGTTCCTTCTGATTAAATGTTGTTTATAGATGCACAGATGTAGCAGAGCTGAATTTGCTATTTAACTATTTCTTCGGTGCACTCGGACAAGCCAGTAAATTAGGATTGTCAGTAGGTGGACATTGGCACATTGTAGCTGCTTGGTTTCAGTTCTGCTGCACTGCTCTGCGCATGATTGCATGAAGAAATGCTGAAATAGAGAAGAACACTGCACAGGGAGGTAAATATGGTCCAGATAGGTGGCTGATGCCTGCAAACAGTAGCTCAGGTGCTCTTCTGCAATGGTTGTGCACAGGGATGGGATTCAAATTCCTACTCAACATCGGACACACGGCGTCACGACACATGATAATATATACATTTACCGTATATATGCAACACACATAAATACACCATATACATGGTACACATATATAAATACACCATAAATACACTACACACACATACCACCCAACTAAGGAGCTAAACTATCAGCGGCGCGCAAAGCAATGGAATTAAACATCTCCAGCTGCCCTGCCGCCGCCAGAGTACCGGAACGGGACTCAGCCGGTAACACGGTTCTCTGATTCAGTTGTAATTTTAGCAACCGGATCTGGAGAACTGGAGCCAACAGGTTGAATCCCATGCCGGTTGTGCACATGCAGAACACTTGGTAAGGTAATATGTGGGGTCCAATTTTCATTTTACTGAGTCCCCCATCTCTGTATTTGCACCCTAGAATTTTTGGGTTAGGTCATAGCTAGGCTTTGGGGCAAAAATCCAGTCTTCTGCCCTACCTGCCTTCGTAAACATTCTGGATAAGACCCTATCATAGAGGCCAAGGATCGGGCCAATATTGGAAATGATGGTACGCCGTTCCCGATAACTGGCCTATGGAAATGTGCCACCGATCATACAACAAATGAGCAAAATGCTAAGTTGCGGGGTGATCGCATATTTCATGAGGCGCTTAAAATGGTCGTCAGCAAAACGTTGCCATGTGTAGACATGTGATGCAAATAGTATGTGAATGGGGGCGAATGATCGTAATAACGATTGTCCAACCCTCTTTCACTCTGCATTGGAAAAGCCCTTTAATTGAGCTCCAACTGAAATATATTTCATAAGAAGACCCTAAGAGGGGCATTAACCATTGTGGCTTAAAAAAGTCACAAATTATAGGGCACGTCAGAGATGCACCTAATTTATTAAGAGGCATCCCATGATTAATGTCAAAAATGAAAATCATATATCATATAGTACCTCATCCAGGGATCTCCCCATTCACGGCTCTAATCGCTCTGCTAGATTTATTTCAAGCTGGCAGCTCAGGGGGGGGTGCACTTTCTTAGCGGGGGTGTATTTTCTATTGCGTATGTTGGCAGTTGAAGGATGGAACTGAGCATGTGTGTCCATCTCAGAGAGCTGGACAGAGAAATTTGTAAAAGAGCAAACAGCAGGTGGCAATATACAAACAGATTTCATTTAATAACTCTGTAACTATAATACATTTTTAATTACATGGCATTACAAAAGGATTTATATCCAGGTACTGTTTTGCAAAATGTAGAATAAGTTTCATGGGACTTTAATAAATTAGGTTCATTTCATTCCGATGCACAGGGGATCAAAACTGGCTGTCACGAGAAGGGGATGGGGAAGGTGCAAACTGACTCCACCCACACCTCTGTCCCTGCCTACTTGCACTTACCCGTCCTAGGCAACGGAGCCCAACTGGGCGTCAATCCCTAACCGACAAGCCGAAATACAAGAACCAAGTCAAAAGTCAAAGGGAATATACACAAGGTATAGGACCTTAATCACAGGCAACCTGTGGCCAGCAGGCTGCCTGTAAATTGGGGAGAGAATGAGTTGTGGCCAGCATCACATGACTCATCCTCCTGCATATTGCTGAGCGCCGAGTGTCCAGTTCGGCGCTCAGACTTATCGCCGAAACTACGGGGGCGGAGGACACTGACCACACTAGGGAGGCGTGCGCGTCCGGGTCCTCTCCACCCCCCGTTGCCCTGAAGAGGAGGACGCAGTGTACATCCTTGCTCCGAAGTTATCGTATGGGCGTCGGCGGCACAGAAGAGAAGGAGCGCGAAGCTGGTGCCCTGTGACACTGGCATATGGGAACACTAGTCTTGATAAATGTCTCCATAAGACTCCCAGTAGTTTGTTGATGTTTTCCATGATACCCAGCACCTGGGCCACATACCTGACCAGTTTTTAAAACATGCCCCTGATTGGGGTGTGGCCTATGTTAAAAAGAGGTTCATAAATATATAAAGGTGTAAACTATTCAATTGATATGAAATTTGGTTAAAAAAGGGGCTATGTGCACAGAAAGCATCTGCTCCCGGAGGAACCAGCATAATGCAGCGTGAAAATACAAACATGTGCACTTTTCCAGTTCATTGCCAAATCCAGTATCATACTCCACTGGTGCAGCGTGCGTGTCTTTTCCCTTCACGTAAAACAAACAATTATTTTCTGCGAGATAAACATATCATTGGGGTTTTTGTGCCGTGGCCAAGTCTTTGATTAAAATAGGATGGAGCGTAACACGACTTATTAATAGCGTGTTATTCTAAACTGTTTGGCTTTTTTAAGATCGGTCTGTCTGACCTCATTAAGAATGACATGAAGACAGATACGAAAATTACAGCGGTGGTATCATACGGTGGATCGCCGGCAAGATATGGAATGAGTGATAATATCTGAGAGACCAATCTAGAATATATTATAATATGAGCGGCACTAGCCCTTTTAAGGCTCCGCATCCATTCCACAAAATTAATTTCAATTGTGTGCCGTTTGCATCCGAAGTTCTGTTTCACTCCCCGCAAAAAAGATAGAGCATGTCTTATTCTTGTTCGAAATTGTGGGCAAGAATAGGAATTTCTATCATAGGGCCAGCCATGTGCGGACCCAGGGGCGTAACTAAAGTTCTATGGGCCCCGGGGCAAACTTTGATTTGGGCCCCCCCCACTGGGCCCGACCCCCCCCTTCCCGTCATACACAGGGGACTGGCATAGCAGCAAATCCTTCATAGGGGCCCAGCCTTGGGGGCAAAATCATGAAATATATACAGAGCGGGCAAAATGGATATATATATATATACAGGGGGCAAGGGCAGGGTCATAACGATAGGGTCGTAATGCCCCTGCCTTTATATAAATCCATTTTGCCCCTCTGTATATATTACATGTGTCCCCTGTGTATATATTACATTTTTTGCCCACTCTGTATATATATATAAAAAAAAACACTTTACCCCTATATATGTCATGATTTTGTCCCCCAGGCCGGGCCCCTATGAAGGATTTGCTGCCATACCAGTCCCCTGTGTATTGCCACTGTGCCACACTGCCAGGTGCCCCTCTGTGAGTTAAGAAGCCAGCGGTGTTTGCACATTTACACACCTTATCTGAGAAGACTGCTCCACTCCCGTCATCCGGCGTGCGCCGTGGGCCCGGAACTGGTGAGATTACAGCAAGAAAGCAGCGCCGGATTGGTGGAGGTGTGGCCAGGGGTGGGGCAGGATGGATCGTGTAATTAACTGTGAGAGCGCAGAGCTGTGCCGCCGGTCAGGCACGACCTGACTGGCCATTATAAGATTAAACATTTTTAAATCACTCTGCGACCGCGATCGTTACCACTGGCAAAGGGGGCCCTCTGGGCCCCCCTGGCTTAGGGGCCCGGTCGCAACTGCGACCGCTGCGACCCCTATAGTTACGCCACTGTGCGGACCGCAAAACACTTACAGACGTCTGAATTAACCCTAAACCAGTTTCCTTCCAGAGCATTTGATAGTGTAATCAAGATGGACCGCTTAATAAGTCAGTAGCGTCTATTGGACATTTTTTTTGCAGGGGCTGTCTCCAGGGGCTGATTGGATACTTAAAGTGCCCCTGGAAACCTAAAAGTGGATCCATGTTGTAAACAGGTCCAAAATGACAGAAGGTGGGGCAACACAGGTAGGCAGGGTAAACAATACTGCAGTGCAGCACAAAAATACTGCCCCTGCGTAACCAAATACCACAGTGCAAAATGCCACCACCCTCGCTACAGTATTCAAACCATAAGTACCTGATGCTCCTACGTTAGTGTTGAGAACATTATGTTCCCGGACAGTGGCCCCTTCAGCATCGGCCCACCGGGAAATTTACCTGTAGGATCTATGGCCAGTCCACCTCTGGCTGTCTCTAATTTTCAGAGACAAGAAAAACTACAGGCCGGGGGTAATTCCCTAGTGTGATATCTCCTATACCAGTGAAAGGCCTCTAGAGTGGTAAACTCATTACCAACTGGTGTTGTGCAATTCCAAACACAACACCAGATAAGAGCATAGAGCCTCTTGGACCAAGCAAACCTAGGCTGCTGCACCTCTCCTGCCAGACACATCCACCGGAGGCCGGAAGCAAACTTAGGAACAGAAGAGAGGGAAAACTTGGGATTGGGATAGAAATTTTCAGAGACAGTCACTGCAAATTTGGTCTTTCCCAGGCCAAACATGGGTGTGGCTTGTGTAAACGGTCTGTTACAGGAAGAATTGGGCACTGTGTTGTGGTCTCCGTTATAAACCCAAACCACAAGGTAGATGTAAACAGGAGCTCAACTGGCATGATGGCCATCAGTCTTTTAGTTTCATTATTATATAGAATTATTGTCCCATATTAGGGAATTTCTTGCTCTGATACAGTACATAAAGTGTCTTTTAGACCTGATGTACACTCTGGGACAGTCTATTTAGAACCTACCTCTACCACACATATGCCAAACATTTCTGTTGGTAAATTTGGGGCATTTAAGTGGACACACCCCAAACTCAGTAAATCCGCTTCTGTGACCCACATTGATCTTCTCTAATCTGGCAGCAAGTGTTTCGTGCCCCTGCAGTGCCACCACAGGAGAAATAAAGTATTACACAGGTCCGATTGACATTAATAGGCTATCATTTTAATGCATGGACAAGGTGGGTCCTCCAATGCAAGAGGTGCTCCATGAAGACTTTGTTCTTAAAGGGTTCTGCAGTTCTTTTAAACTGATGATTTATCCTCTGGATAGATCATCAGCATCTGATTAGCTGTTTGAGAAGTGCCAGAGTGCCGTGTCCTTTTTTTTTGTTACACTCAGGTTCAGTGACATCACAACTAGTATCACTGGCCTGGGCGGGGCTAAACCCCAATAAAGTGAACAGAATATGGCTATCTCAGTCAACCCCATAGACAGCGAATGGAATAGCAGGGACTATGTTCTTCCTCTCTTCCTCCCTGTGATATTGCAGTATGGAGAAACAGTGATTTCAAAACCCCCAACTTGTGATTATTGGGTTCCCCGCAGTCAGACGTCACCTTGAGTAAACAATTTATAGCCTATCCATATGATTGATTAGGGTCTTACCAATGAAATGCTATATTAGCTTCATTCTGATCATTGATGGAGATCAACCCCCCCCCCTCCCAACAACAATGATTATGTTTGGTGGGTTCTAATCTCCACCAGTGATCAGAATGAAGGAGAAATAGCATTTCATAGGTAGAGATTGCACCCTCATCAATTAGATAGATAGTCCATCAATCATTTACTCATGATAGTTGAGCCCTGGGAATCCCACTGCTGGGTCCCATATGATCATTAGAATGGGGGGAGGGGGGGGTCTCAAGCCACATGAAGAAGGAGGGAGGAAGAGCTTGAATGGAGTTTGTGAGAAACCCCCTTCAAGGTTAATACTGCTTCAGTCAATCTACCTGTTGCTTCTAACTACTCACACCATCTAAGTATCATGGGACAAGTAGCAGAGCAAAGCCTAAAGCCAAAATAACTTTTTTGTTGTTCCCATCACGAAAGCCAAGTAGTATATTTCTGCCATATCCCTTAATCCGAGCACAGAGATTGAAATCCAGGGCATCACTAATGAGGTATGACCTCTTCTCTCCCACACAGGCGCACATTGCAATTACTGTGCCCTGATTAATGGGAGGTCATGTTAATTATGGCTGCAGAAAGAACACTAAAGAGACCATTTGACAAAATCTGTTTGGAGCATGGATTAGGCCGCCACCAGTTAATGTTTGTCGAAACCCTTCTCCTGAAAAGGTCCCTTTCAAAACCTAATTCTCCACAATACAGTATTTCACCCAAAGGGAAAAAATGGCTTCAGAAAGACGTGCAGGGAGAGATCATAAATCAGGAGAATTGAAATGTTATTTTCCAAACACTGAGTAATAATTTTCCATCATTTCCTTGAGTAAATAACTTGCATTTTATTTATTAGGTGGCATTTTCTGCAGGCACTGACTTCATAAGTGGATTTAGTTTTGAAGTAGAAGGCTGAATAATCTTCGAGGAAATTGTAAGGGAGAGCCATTTTGAGAGTCTCCCATGGGATGGCATTGCTCTCCATTAGTTGAGGTGGTAATGATAGCAGATGAGACAACGACTTTGGGTTAGGTCCTATATCAAAATTTTGCTGAAGGAGTAAAGTCACCAGAGATAAATTGCTGCAAAAATCACAAGAGATTTCAAAGCAATTTTCATGTTACTCTGTGGAGAAAAAAAGGAGCTACAACTTTTTGGGGATAGGGCTATAATTGGACTTTGAGATATAAATTGCTAAATTTTTGAGTACCTTGCAGATTTCTTAAAATTTCTTGCTGTGAAATCACTCTATAATCCCCGCCTGTAGCAATTAAAAAACATCACTAGCTACTCACTCGACAGCAGGGATTTGAAAAAAGTTTGCAAGCGACTAGAGATGAGCGAATCGATTCTAAAATTCGGAAAGTCAAAACTTTCAAAAACTTCAAAATTTTGTGTGAGGAGAGTCAGAGAGAGACTTTTCCAGGCAATCAGAGCACTTTTGATTTGGGTCGAATTTATTCAGAACTAAATTAAATTGGACAGTCGATTTAGTCGATGCAAATAGAATTTTATGAAATTCACGAATCTCTGCAAGCTACTCATTACATTCCTATGCATAGCGATCACTCACTTTTTTTTTCTTTGGTGGGGGCATTTTATCATTGTAAACATTTTTCTGAATACGAAAAACAGTCTTATCTTTTTTTCTCTTTTCATAGTTCATGTGATATGAGATAGTGACTTGGTAATGCAGTTGATTGTTGCAGTGATTTTATGCTCTTTAATTTATTTTTTATTTATTTTTTTAAATCATTTATAAATAGTATTTAAATATAATTTTTATTTTATTTTTGCAGAATAAATATAATTGGACATCAGTATTTTTGAAGTGTACTCTATCATAATGTTGATTGCGAATATTCGAATCGCAAATTATAATCGTGAATTTCACCACTTTGAGAATTCGCGAAGATGTAGAAGATAGTGCTATATATTCATATTAGCGAATATTCTAGATTTTCTTTTATCTGAACCTATGATCCATCCCTGCTTCTTGCTTGTGGGCCAATGAGAAGGCTGCAATGTCTTTGTCTGAGCTTAGCAACATCCCTAGCAACCAATAGGAACGTTGCCGACCCCTTACTATATAAGAACCTCCCCAGCAGCCATTTTCTGCTGTTTTATGGAGTTCTGAGAGAGAGAGCAGTGACATTGCTGTGCTCTGTGCTTTACTGTTTAATTACATTAGATCGTTAGATAGCTTATATATAATACAGATAGTTAGTGGGAGATAGTCAGTGTAGGTTATATCCTGATATAGTGGAGCTGATAGGTTCCAGTGCAGGGTGTTAGGCAGTGTGATAGGGATTAGTGTCCATACATACATGCTACAGACATAGTGCTGTGATGTCACAAGTTCACAACAATATTTAGTGCACCAATCAGTAATATGTAGTCAGACCTGCTAAAATGTGAAGTTGCACTTATTGCGCAAAAATATTTGCATCATTGGTGCTGATTTTGCAATCGCGAATATATTGGAGCACTCTATCTGCATATAAAGCTATTGTAATGTTCTGCCGTGTCGACCATTTTCTCCAGTCTCAGGAAACTTCTAGCAGCTTCAAAAATGTAGCAAAAGTGACCCACGCCTGTATTGCGCGCGTATTTGCACGAATATTGCATTGACGATTGTCGCAATCAAGAAAATAATCGCGAATTAGCGAATTTATGACGAATATATATACACTGCCTGACCAAAAAAAAGGTCGCCACCAAAAAAAAAAAGGTCACACACTCTAATATTTCGCTGGACCGCCTTTAGCTTTAATTGATTATTAGCCTTCGCTGTGGCATTGTTTCGATAAGCTTCTGCAAGGTCACAAGATTTATTTCCATCCAGTGTTGCATTAATTTTTTCCCAAGATCTTGCATTGATGATGGCAGAGTCTGACTGCTGCGCAAAGCCTTCTCCAGCACATCCCAAAGATTCTCAATGGGGTTAAGGTCTGGACTCTGTGGTGGCCAATCCATGTGTGAAGATGATGTCTCATGCTCCCTGAACCACTCTTTCACAATTTGAGCCCGATGAATCCTGGCATTGTCATCTTGCAATATGCCTGTGCCATCAGGGAAGAAAAAATCCATTAATGGAATAACCTGGTCATTCAGTCTGTTCAGGCAGTCGCTGACCTCATTCTTGGAGCACATACTGTTGCTGAACCTAGATCTGACCAGCTGCAGCAACCGCAGATCATAGCACTGCCCCCACAGGCTGGTACAGTAGGCACTGGGCATGATGGGGGCATCACTTCATCTGCCTCTCTTCTTACCCTGATGCACCCATCACTCTGGAAGAGGGTAAATCTGGACTCATCAGACCACATAACCTTCTTCCATTGCTCCAGAGTCCAATCTTTATGCTTGCTAGGAAACTGAAGCCTTTTTTTCTGGTTTTCCTCACTGATTAGTGGTTTTCTTACGGCTACACAGCTGTTCAGTCCCAATCCCTTGAGTTCCCTTTGCATTGTGCGTGTGGAAAGGCTCTTACTTTCACTATTAAACATAGCCCTGAGTTCTACTGTTGTTTTTCTTCGATTTGATTTCACCAAATGTTTAAGTGATCGGCGATCACAATCATTCAGGATTTTTTTCCCGCCACATTTCTTCCTCGAATACGATGGGTCCCCACTATCCTTCCAGTTTTTAATAATGCGTTGGACAGTTCTTAACCCAATTTTAGTAGTTTCTGCAATCTCCTTGGATGTTTTCTCTGCTTGATGCCAGTGATCTGACCC
This sequence comes from Bufo gargarizans, assembly GCF_014858855.1. Classification (NCBI taxonomy): domain Eukaryota; kingdom Metazoa; phylum Chordata; class Amphibia; order Anura; family Bufonidae; genus Bufo; species Bufo gargarizans. Next base: position 31,679,750 of record NC_058086.1, read on the forward strand.
TTCTCAGACAGACTAACATCTTTTCCACGACCACGAGATGTGTCTTTTGACATGGTTGTTTAAGAAATGAGAAGCAACTCATGACGCCTGAGCGTCTGTGATGTTTGTGCACTATATACTTCTCGCCTACCACAGCCATATTGGAAAAGTCAAAGGATCATACAAGTCCTTGCGCATGCGCCGAACACCATGAATTTCCAAATGTCTAATTCCACACTGGCCGGGCAGCCATAGTAATGGTACAATGTAAGTAAATACCAGGGCAATTGGAAGAACAGACCACGGAGTTGGATGAATGTCCACCTGTCAAGCGGGCATCACCCTCTCTTCACCAGGAGAACAACGGGGGCAGAATTCCGCATATCACTGCGGGCTCCGCCTCGATCATCCCTGTGGATCCAATCTATAAGCCCATGAGGGTTCTCCTCAAAACATAACATCACAAAAATATAAACCTTTCTTTTTGTCATGGCGCAACCTAGGTATGATTGAAAATAAAAGTTATAAAAACTAAGGGGTCGTAGATGTCTCCGGCCAGTGCAGCAAACATCCATCCTTCCTCTTGTCCTCCATCAGTATATCATCTATAAAAACTTTTAAAAAAAAGCGTGTTAGTGAAATAATAATAAAAATTATATTAAATATATATTTTCGTCCTAATATAACTACCAAATAAGCTAGAGAAGTCCCTATCACACCTGCAGGGACCGAGGGCAAGCCACCATATCACAATACATTCCACATGTTATACTCCACATTCAGGCCATTAGGCCTAAGACTATTAAGGGTATGCATCTATTGTAATTCTTTTTTCTTAAGAAGATTCAATCTATTCCCCCCTCTTCAGGGCATGGGAAGTTTGAATCCACTATTTTTACGAATTGGAGTGCTGCCCGCTTTTTGTCTTATATATATATACAATTTTCATATCAAATAGCCATTCTTTATTTCTACCAGTGTGTAACTTGCCCGCAGAGCTGCACAAGATCACGCACTTTTAATATTTTTGTACTTGATTGTTTTAATTATCCAATAATCACACGTGTGGTGTAAGGGCTCTTTCACACTTGCGTTCTTGTCTTCCGGCACAGAGTTCCGTCGTCGGGGCTCTATGCCGGAAGAATCCTGATCAGTTTTATCCCCATGCATTGTGAAATGTGTGAAATCCGTTCAGGATGCATCAGGATGTCTTCAGTTCCAGAACGGAACGTTTTTTGGCCGGAGAAAATACCGCAGCATGCTGCGCTTTTTGCTCCGGCCAAAAATCCTGAAGACTTGCCGCAAGGCCGGATCCGGAATGAATGCCCATTGAAAGGCATTGATCCGGATCCGGCCTTAAGCTAAACGTCGTTTCGGCGCATTGCCGGATCCGACGTTTAGCTTTTTCTCAATGGTTACCATGGCTGCCGGGAGCGGGGGGGGGGTGGGGGGGGGGGGGGGGAGTATACTTACCATCCGTGCGGCTCCCGGGGCGCTCCAGAGTGACGTCAGGGCGCCCCAAGCGCATGGATCACGTGTTCGCATGGCACGTCATCCATGCGCATGGGGCGCTCTGACGTCACTCTGGAGCGCCCCGGGAGCCGCACAGACTGTAAGTATACTGCTCCCCCGCTCCCCGCTCCTATTATGGCAACCAGGACTTTAATAGCGTCCTGGCTGCCATAGTAACACTAAACGCATTTTGAAGACGGATCTGGACAACGCAAGTGTGAAAGAGGCCTAAATATGTCATTTGCACCATGAATTTGTCACTGCTTGATAAAGGTTCCAAAGGGAGAACCGAAACGTTGCATCTGGTGAAATAAACACAGATCTATTTTTGGGAAGTGCCGTGGAATTTCCTTTTTCATTTATGGTTTGACGGGAGGATCGCCGCCGCAGCCGCTGGCACCCTTTTTTCCTACTATTGTTTGCAGTGCTGCCCAGCCGCTTTGACATATATATAATTTTCGTTTCAAATGGCCATTCTTTATTTCTAGCATGCCCGCAGAGCTGCACAAGATCAGTTACAATAAATGCACTTGTTCTATCATCCATGGACCCCTGCACCTCAGAAAAAAATTCACATCCATTTTGACATAATTGTGTGTCTACTGGTGTCAGCTTTTTTTTTTCTCCAAAGAACAAAGGGATAGTGTGTTTTCTTGGTGTCAAAGTTGGAAATGTAAGTAATTTTGTGGACATGGGAAGCTGGAGAGGAGAGTAATGCCCTGAATTCCTGAGGGACATGAAATGTATTTTAGATGAATAAGGGTCAGTGTTGATTTGTAGGGCTGACAATCATAGTCTTCCAGAAGGAACAGTAAAAACTCTTTTAAGTTACACTTCAATCATGTGCTCTACACCCAGTAAGGACATCTGTATATCCTGAGGTAGGAGAGGCTGGTTTGCAAATTTTTGGATATTATGTCAAATCACCTTCAGGATCATTAATTGTAGACATTCCTTTGATATTTACAATCCTACCCATTAACTACTAATTAGGTAATATGTACAGTATGTCATGTGATCCATGAGAAATTTAGGGCATAAATTCACAATTTTTTATATAATTGCAACGTTATTTTGCACTGATTCCTGACTTATGGCATATAATATACTCCAGAGCTGCATTCACAATTCTGCTGTTTTGTATCGGAAACAGTCAATAAACATGGTGTAAAAAAATGTGTAACAGATTACTGATGAAGTAGGAATGGACTGACCATTAGGACATCACAGTAGTCTCAAGAGCCTATACTTTAAAGGGAATCTATCACCAGCGACCTCACTTTCCAACTGTTTGCATAGACACCTAGCTGTGGTTCACCTGATTAAAGGGGTTTTCCAGGATTTTAATATTGATGAGCTATCCTCAGGATAGGTCATCAATATTAGATCGGCGGGGGTCCGAATTCTGGCACCACCACCGATCAGCTGGTTGAAGAGAAGGCTGTGCTTCGTGCCAGCGCTGCCTTCCTTTCATTGTTTATCTGCACGCTGTCGACATCGCAGCTCTGAGCAGGTGTAATTACAAGAAGCCATCCTGTTCACTTCTATGGGACGACTCTGTAGTATACAAGAGTATAGGAACGAGCTGTCCCATTGAAGTGAATGGGATGACTTGTAATTAGACCAGCTCACTGCTGCGATGTCGATGGTGAGCAGGTAAGCAATGAAGGGAAGGCAGCGCTCGCACAGAACATGGCCTTCTCTTCAGCCAGTTGATCGGTGGGACTGTCGGCTGTTGGACCCCCGTTGATCTGATATTGATGACCTATCCTTAGGATAACTCATCAATATTAAAATCATGGAAAACCCCTTTAAAACAGTTTTTTTTTTGTAAATCATTGCTCTTGGTTCACCCAAGCTCCACTCCTTTCTGTCCCTAGCTGCTGTGCCACTGCCTGGTCATGTCAATTAAAGCAGCGAGGGAGGGGTTGGGCACAGAAAGGAGCTGGGTTTGGATGCAGCAAGAGCAATGGTGACGCCCTCATTGCACCAGAGTCCTAATTTGCATATTAAGAAAACATATCATGAATCAAGAACGGAGCCTCAAATCAACAAAAGAGCAGAGCAGGTGAACTGAACTACAGCTATGTGTCTATGCAAACAGTTGGATAGGGAGGTCATTGCTCACAGATTCCCATAAATGTGTATATGCCGTCCAATTGCATTGTGTTACCCCAGGTCAAGGTCATTAGAACTATCATGGTTGGTAGGGGCTATTCACCCCCTATTTTTGAGATTGAAAATTACCAGAGCAAAGTCTCTGAATCCATTAAGCCAGAAAGGAAGGATGAGGGATTTCAGCTCTGAAGTCTGTAGAATTGTGAGTGAAGCTCTGAGCTGTAATACAAGCTGTAACTCAGTATCATCACAAGAGAAATAATGTACTGAATGTGCAATGTTTATCCACTTATTATGCAGATTTACAGTGACAGGGGGCTCAAAGCACAGGCATGGTTGTAGAGCAGGGGAGTCAATGGCTCCCATAGTGGCACTTAAAGGGGTTATCCAACCCTTGAAATGCTCACCCATATGCCTGGGCCCCTCCTGCTATTGGCTGCAGTGGCTGCCGTGCGGGCTTCAGAAGCAATGTGGGTGCCAGGGAGCAAGGTAAGTACATTGTGTGTGAGGGACCCGGGCATATGGGGGAGCATTTCAGGGGTTGGATAACCCCTTTAATCCAAACACCCACTAGAGTCAATATTGTTGGAAGCCAGTTTACTTCTTAGTACATTTTTGGAGCATGAGGGGAAACCAGAGTACCCGGAGGAAACCCATACAAACATGGGGAGAACATACAAATTCCATGCAGATGTTGCTCTTGGTTGGAGTTGAACCCAGGACCCCAACAGTGCTGACCACTGAGCCACCATGCTGCCGAGATTTAAGAGGTATTCCCATCTTCATCCATAAAATATGCCATAAATGCCCAATAGGTGCAGGTCCCACAACTGGTGGCCCCCATTCTCCATATGCTTCAGAGGGCAAGTGGCCATACTTATTCATTATAGTTCATACAGTGATCGCTAGCTTGCGTTGTGTTGATGAAGGATGGTTACTATGGATTAGATCATGTTTGCTCTTTTTTCCTCAATATAATAAAGCAAACATTTGGCGGTTTTAATTTGGGTGATTGATCGTAGAGGACACCAGCTGCGCCAGCCAAAAAGAAGTGTATCTAAGCAAGCAGAGTTTACCATCCCATAGCACTTATAAGGGTCCAGTAACCCTGGCCAGAAGAAACAGATAGGTTGCCCACAGAAACCTGTTAGATATGTGCTCTCATTTTCTAATGGTACAATGGGAATGGTTGTCTTGGACAAAATTATGTTTTTTATTAACTTTCAATGAAATGTCCCACGTTATATGGCAAGATAGAATGTTCTTCCTTTGTTGATTCTGTTTGCGGTGATCTATAAAGAAAATATATTTAGGTAGGAGACACTAATCATTTTTATATTCTTCATTTCCAGGTTTTATTTGCTTTAAACCAGACATTGCTGCAACATGAAAGTCTACGGGC